>NC_052947.1:37936538-38582788 GCF_013358895.1 Oreochromis aureus
GCTTCCTTCCCTCTGTCTCTCCTCTCCTCTCCCTCTGTGGAAGGTCAGGGATATGAGGACAAACACAGAATCACATGACGGTTTCTCGGAGCGCTCGGGCTCCGAAAACTTCCACATTCACCAGCGAGTGGAAACTTTTTGCACCACAGCTTAGGAGAGGATATCTGAGACTCTCTTTGGCCTCACATTGTCTCCAGTTTTCTGTCCTCTCTGGCTGTTGTGTAATGTCTGTAAACTTCATGGGATGATTGTGGTCTCTCCATTTCTGTTTCCCCATTCCCGATTCCTCCCTGTCTCCGTCTTCCTCCACCAGCAGCAGAAGAAGCGGCGGCAGCAGGAGGAGGAGGAGGAAACAGTATTATTCTTCTCTGGAATGTCGCATCGGGCTAAATTTAGAGCCTTAGTTTCCGTTCTTCCTTCTCCTCCCCTCCCACTCCTCTACTCCTGCTCCTCCTGTTCCCCTCCATGCAGATGAGCTTGAAATAGCAGGCGTTGTGTCTTGAATCTCACCTGGGAGTACGGGCCCTAAACGCTAAATCGCCATCAACTTATGTATCCGAGACCTTTAGGCACAGATAGTGACCTCGGCATGGGGTCGTAGCCAGCGTCTCACTCTAGTTCCTTGAGTAAAGTAATGTGATTACAATATATTTTGTATATTTTTATGTAAAACATCAGATTAGTATCTAAAATTAGCTGTCACCTAATTTGCCGGATCTTTCAGAGTTTGGATATCCGTTCTAACTTTGGCTGGATGTCCTGAACGTGACACACCCAGGGATTTGTGGATATGATAGAAAAACTGAGGGATTGTAAACCTCATGTGTAATAGTGATGTACTATAAAGCAGTTACTCTTTACTTCACATTACATTGCGCAAACTGAACATTGTGCTGGACTGAAACCAACCTTTAGAGGCTCATTTTATCATAGATCTATTGTTGTTTGGCCTTTGGAAATAATCCAGGTTTTGAAGCACCTCTGCACTGACTTCACTTTTTCGTATAAACGGTTCCTGCAGTTGGGGCAATTTTAATCAACATTTCTCTCAACCAGAGAAAAAATCAGGAGAATCCTGAATTTGAATTTCTGGGAGAACAGCAAAGGCAGTGGTAGAGCTGTAACGAAGTCTACAAGTTTTTTAAGAGATTTTATTGGTGAGTTGGAGTTAGTGTTTATTTAGCTAATGCTTCAAATGCAGAGTAGCACTACGTGCCTCTAGAAGAACTTTTAAGTCCCGTTCTCCTCGTGACAGGGAGAATCATTCTCCTCAGTTCTCTGTGACTTCAAACACTGCGTGAAAGCTGCAGCCCTCTCGTTCGGTGCTGTGAGGAAGCTGCAGTGCAGGTGCTTTTATGAAAAGAATATGGCAAATGCAAAATTGAGCTCGGCTCAACTTTTGTGCGCTGTGATGAAATTGGGTGTGACATTAGTTTGGAACGTGGCCTCTGTACTAATTTTTGTACTAAGTTTGATGAAAATGATCAGAATACGCTTCAAACTGCAGCAGTGTTTGATCTGGACATTTTTCAGGGGTTGTTTAACCGGTTAGAAGGGGGGGGGGGTATGAAACTGTTGTCAACTGCTAATTGTCCTGTTAGCACGTCTGTATTTTTTCTTCATGACCAGCTGATCAGCTGTGGCTATGATTGGATGTTCCCGCTATACTATTTTGTGTGTGTTTCTTTGCCTATGTGCTTCAACACGTGTTACCATTTATCAATACCGGCCACTCTTGTAGCCAATACCACTGATTCATGCCTCGGTCCTAATGGTTGAATCATTAACATTATTTAGACCACAGGCTGTTTGTGGACGTGAGTCATTCGCTCCTTCCATGTTAGCCCACTGAGGAATGTTAGCATGCTTATATCACGTGTGTGTGTGTGTGTGTGTGTGTGTGTGTGTGTGTGTGTGTGTGTGTGTGTGTGTGTGTGTGTGTGTTTGACTGTCCTCAGGCCACTCTTAAGTATTGATCTCCATATGGTCAATAAGCAAGGCTAACGACGCTACATTATGCTGCTCTCCCCCACCCTTAATCAATCTCAGCAGCCGTGGCACAAACAGGCCTCTGTGGTCGGTCAGAGGACCTCACGCATTAGCCCACCACGGCCGACATTAGCCGGCACTAATCGACACCTCCAGGTTTGAACAATAGCGTCGCTGGTGAGGATTAGCTGATAAGTAAGCATATTTTACCGCTGTAGCTACAAGTTTGTGTGTTGTGTGTGCAAATACCAACCAACACGCAAGCATAAACATTCGTAAACACACGTGTGCCGCTGCCCAACCCTTCATTGGATTTCTAAGGTGGAAGGGTTGTGTTGTCATTGATTTCTCTGCAGTAGAAACTAGAGGCATACCATTAGTCTCCCAGGACAAACACACACACACATCCACACAGAGATATGTGGAACATGTCAATACAGCGGGTCAATAATCTGGGATATCTCATCTGTTTAAAGAAGCAGCTGTTTGTGCTGTTGGATGGAAAGGAGGATAAAAAGTCAGAGCCGAGGAGGAGAGGAACGATACGCAGGGATATCCCTCCTTCCTTCCGCAGCACGTTCCTCTCTTCCTGCATCTCCTGAGGCTCAGCGAGAGGCAGAAAAGCATAAAACAGAGAGCGAAATCAAGAGAAGGAGCGGCGTTACAGGCGCACTGGTAGCATTACCTTCACTGCTGGTCCCTGTAGAGTTCCCTATCACTCACTAACACCAGTACGGCACAGTTAAACACTTACACGCTCGGTGAGTCATTCATTGCACTCCTTTACTCCCCCTCCCCCTCTTTCTCCCCCCCTCTCTCTTTCCCTAACTGTTTGAGGTCTAAATCCCTCCATACTCAGCGACTTAACCCCTCTCTTTCATTTCGCCCCCTTCACTCATGCTTGGATCTACCAGTAACCATTAGCTGGAGTGTGCCTGTGTGTGCGCGCATATGTGTGTGTGTATGTGATCAGTAAACTAATGCTTTGTTGAGCGCCACGTTCCTGGCACGTGGCAAACCTCACTGCCAGAAGAAAACTGCAAATGAGCCTCTCAGCATAGGCTGAAACACGCACAGGTACTCTTCCTCTTTAACATTTATCTTCTTGTTTATCCCCAGGAGAATACACCAGCATAAAGCCATACAGTATGTATGTTATATGTACCTGTCAGCAGGCATATATAAGCCCAGATGCACACCATATATTAGGCTTTGGTTCATATTTCAGGAATTTCACACTATTTTCTTGACAGAATCTGCTTACCTATCTGAGGAAAAATGTACCCGTCCGAGCCCAGGATGTGAGGTGTGTGTTTGCACTGAAACGAGCACGTCTTCATTAATGTTTCTTAGAGCTAGTTTTTTTGAGTGCAGCTTTTCCTCTTGTGTTCAGATGGTAGCAGGACTTGTTTGCTTCATTCAGTGTTTTTAAAGTGCAAAAAGTCAGTGCTGATTCAGTGATACCAGTGCCACATTGTCCAAAACAAGGCTTTCCTGCATCACACTGAGAAAAATGTGTTAAAGTGGGTTCGGCACATGTTCCCCTGCAGCCAGTGCATGAACGTGGTACGAACAGTAAAAGTAGTAAGCGAAACACTGGACTGCTCTTAAAGCATGGAAGAAATTATCCAGTGAAACCTTAACAATCATAACAAGCCATAGTAAGCCTGTTAAAATTTCCGTTTTTCCATGTTTCCATGCAGGGAAACAGACTCTGTGGTCACTGTGGGTTTCTACCCAAACGAGAAACCCACACAGTATGCTAACGTTTGGCTTGGGCTGTATTGTTATGCTAGTTACTAAATTAAAGAGCATAAATAATCTATCTACACATGCTAACATTTCAGCTTTCGTAATGTTGGTTTGAGAAAGTTTTTGTGTCGTTCTTGCACCAGGACTGTGGTAATAAGAGAAAATGCTGGATGTAAAAAATATTTTGTCATCACTTGTCATCAAAGTGTGACTTCACTACAATGCACCCACCTGGGCTCAACATAGACTACATATACATATACAAAAGAGGCGCCTTTAACCAGCCCAGATTATATTTGAAAGCCGACTGTTCATGCAGAATCTGTTTTATTTGCACTTCTTTGGTTTTCTTTAAATATTTCCAGTGTTTAATGTTGAAATGAGCCAACAGTAGATACTTCATATTTACTAACATGACTCAACCATAATTTTCAATTCTTTTTCTCATATAAATCCAACAAAGCACACATGTTGGTGCCACAGTACCTCACCTGGATGAGCATACACCGACCAATTTCTTACATTTATCCGCTTTCACTCTTTCCCCACTTTCCTGTCACTTTCTGCATTTTCCTGTAGATAAAGGCAAAGCATGTAATATAAATGTTTAAACAATAAAAAGAAAGCAGAAGACATCTACTGCTCTTTAAATTTATAGAAAAAAAAACTACAAAAAAGAGCAAAAACAAGTTGTTGTTTTTTGTTTTTTGGAACAAATCACCAGAAAACCCACAAAGTTTTCATCGGGACCTGTTTTTTCTGCACAGTAATGCTTCTTTGGTACTGAGCTTAAAAATCCTTCTTCGTCTTCCTGTTTCTGAAGGCGAGGGCGCAACGTTTAAAGAACGACAAAAAAAATCATTTTTTATAAAAACATCCACATTAACGTCAGACGACTTGAATTTTCGGATTATGCACTTCAGTGTTTGATATAAGAGAACTGAGAACGCCCCTGTCTTGTCTCAGCAGCAGTTATTAGACCACAGTCAGTGTTTAAAGATGACTTCCCCTCATCGACATGCCAGTGTGTGCATTATCCTCAACACTAAATGAGGCTTTTTAATTGTTAGTTTATGTAAAAGCTGCTGAATGCATGGGTAAACAGACGTCACGAGTTCGTCCCCTGGGGTTTAGCTCCTTTTTTCCCTTCCTCTCTCTCTCTCTTACTTTGATGGAGTCATTTCAGATAACTTCAGACCCACCTCGCTGCCGCCTCCCTCCCTTCCACCTCCTCCTCTACTCTCTCATCCGTCCATCTTTGTTCATGTCAAACCCCCGCCCTCCTTCCTTTCTTTCCCCCCCAGCTCACCTTCCCTCCATCTTTCCTCCCTCATTCTCGGTCCCTCCCACCCGGGCCCATCAGAGTAGTGCGGATCCTTTGGTAAACGTCTGGTGCCTTGCAGAGTTTGTCAGTAAAGCCAGAGCTAATTAGAGGAATCACAGAATAATTAGTTTTTCTTTTTGTCGTTTAATTCCCACCATCCCCTCATCACCCCATCCCTCTCCGCCCATCTAGTTTTTTTTTTGCTGTCAACAATCAACACAGCCACTAAGCTATAGGACGTTTCCACACCTTCTATCACCCTCTAAACGTTCCACTTTGTCTTGATTTTCATTTCAATCGCTCATCTGTTTTTTCTCTACATCTCTCTTAATCTCCCTCCTTCTCCTCTGCGTCTCTTCCTACATCTCTCAGTGCCTGGCTCCTTTCTACATCTGTCTCCTCTCTCCCCGTGGAGTGTTTTCCCGCCCACACCTTTTTCTCTATTGAGGTTTCTCTTGCCGCTGTTGACTTAAACACATGGTCGAGCTTGTTTTCTCACTCTGTGCCTTCCTCCCACTCTGCTCCCACCCTCCCCTCCCTCTTTTCTCTCTCTCCCGCACTCTTTTCTTTCTCCCTGGCTCACTCTTGTTTATCCGTATAGCCACTGTTTGTTTACACATCTATTTCTCCCTCCAGGTTGGCCGACAGTCCGCTCCTTCAAAAACGATTTCCCCAGTACATCCCTCCATCCTCTGCTGCTTGTCTTCATCTCCTCGGAGTGCCCGTTTCCTCCCTTCCTCTATCAACATCTTTCCTTCCACTCCTCTTTATAAGTTATGCCTCCTTCTATTGGCCCCCCTCCCTTCTTTTTTTCTCTTAACCACCCCTCGATTGCTCTTGTTTTGTAGAAATGATAAGGCGGCTGGGAGGAGGAAGGGTCTCTGGTCGCAGCCGAGGTAATTGCCACTTTATGGCTCATGTTTTGTGTTGAGAGTGCTTCGGTTTAGTCTGACTTTGCAGCCTCAACGGCAGAGCCCCGTGACGTCGTGTCAGCTAAACTAACAGTAAAGGTCTGCAATTATCTGCACAGGCCGACTTTCAAAGACGTAATACGTCCACGAAAACAAGCAGATGGAGGATATTTGATGAGTAAGTCTGCTCATGCTTTGTCATCACAGTCACAAATCCATCTCATGAGCTGCAGTCATGAGGAAAATAAGTACATCCCGAGGACTGCTGACTTTTTGGGACGTGTTTGGACAAGAAAATGTGAGATGTAAAAATATAAACACGTCATGTTCTCCAGTGGAAAAATTTATGTTCACTAGTTACTTTTGCCCCCTTTGGAAGAAATTATTTCAAGTAGAAAAGCTTACTTTATTATTCTTTTTAAAAGTCCTCCAGTTCCAAGATGTTTGAGGGTCTTCCTGACCCTTTAAATCCTCCCACTCCATTTCAGTCAGGTTCAGATGTGGGCATGGCTCCATTAAACTCAGGTTTTTTCTTGTTGAGCAGTTCTTTGGTAGGATGGTTAATGTGCCTTAGCATAACTGTTGCATTGAAAGGCCCACCTCTGGTTCAGCTTTCAGACAGATGGCCACATTATCTTCAATCACTCTTTGACTGCAAGCATTTACAGAGACATGAGAGTTGAGGAATCCTTGAGCATGTTTATGAGGTTTGAGGTCCTATGAGCGGGATCATTGATGTTTTAGTAAAAATTTGTACTTCGTTTTTATGATAGTTTTTCTTTTCTTGGCTGTTAAATTGAGCTATGAAGAAGCTGTGATGTGTTTTGCTTATATTTAGAAGTATAGCTTTCAAGTTATAGAAACCCTTATTAAAGACAGATTTTTTTATTTATCAGATTTGACCTATGACTCCTAACACCCACATTTTGTGCTGTGATGGCCATCGAAACAACCACTGAAACGGTCCGTACCTCCACCAGGCTTTTAAAAAATCTCTCCTCAGCAGGCAGGAACTGAGTCTCTGGACAAAGAAGGAAATCTGGCTTTTGATTTATTTGTGATATTTTCCTGAGAACATCAAGAAGACATCTCCCAATTTTTCTCATTTCAATTTGAGATGCATTTCCAAAGATAAGACCCCAAATATCCAATATTGCGCTCTCACATTGGCGAATGATTCTTCCAATAAGCCCCGACTATTATAAATTTTAATTCAAAGCTGTCTGTAACTTTATGAGTAGTTCTGCTAACAAACAAAAGAAAGTGAGAGAAGCAGCGTGGCAGATATGATTGCAGTTATAGTTGTGGGACATGGCAAGACCTGCTTCTAAAAGGACTCCACAGAGACAGCGAAACATTTCCACCTTAATTACATATCTGCATATAACATATCTACTGTCAGTATGAGCAAAAAGCTGTCTTTCATTCATTTGATCAATATTGCTCGGGACCAGACCATCGGGAACGTCTCCTGCCACAGAGTTGGAAGAAGACGTCCTACCATGCAGGTGTATACACATACACACTTTGGTTCTTGGCTTTAAGGGTGACTAAAAACAGCACGTTAGCTCTCCACATCGTCTTCAGTCTGCACACACATCGCATCACCCTTTTGTTCTGTCTACTACAGTATACCTCTAACTCTTTCTGTCCTTCTCTCCCTCTCTCTGTCCATCTGTTCTGCTGAGTCGTGCGATCATGAGAGGGTCTATACATCACCTCTCCACCTCCCGTGGAACAACGCAGTGGAGGAGGGGAGAAAAGGAAAAGGGGGAGAGATTGGACTGGTTCTATCTCTCTTTCTCTTTTTTGTCTTCTCTGCACACACACACACTCAAACCGCCTTCACAGCACCAGCAGCAGCTGTTAGCAATGACTGCAAATTGTTTTCCCTGCACCTATTTGTGGCACACTACTGATTGCAAGGTCCTTTCTCTCCTGCGTTTGCGTGCATGAGCGGTCACGTCCACGCCGGTCCGTCCGCATGCGTGCGCGAGCCGGATTAGCGTTTTAGCTGCATTAGGAAGAGACTGAGACCAACACTTAGTTTAATGGAATTTCCATTTTCTACTTTTTTGAGAGCACAGTGTTATCTGATGACGGATCAACACGCTCTCGCGGAGAGCCGCATAGAGAGCCGAGAGAGCGAGCGATGAAGAGACGGACGGGGGGGAAAGCAAGAGACAGGGAAAGCAATAGATGGGAAGAGACAGAGTTGTGTGACTGATGAAGGGAGGGGTTTTACTAAACATGCGGCGAGAAAGAGACAAACTGAGTGAAATGAAGAGAATTTAGAGAAAGACACAGTAATGTTCTGAATGTGGGAGGGAGGGAGGGCGGCGGGCAGAGGGAGATGAGTAGAATGCAATAATGTGATAAAGCAGCTGAGGAATGGAGGTTTTTCTACACTCTGACGCTTTTAGCCCCATTTCTACTTTTTACGGCAGATTTCATCATATTACCAAAGGCCATTTTGGCTCTATTGTGGATAATAGGCTGCTGTGGAATTATTGGAGATGCTGCCTTAGATAATGGTCACTCTCCCTCGCTCTCTGTCTCCCCTGCATGTGAGAGGGAGAGGTAAGGCAGAGGAAGCAAAGGGGAGGAGGAGAAAGATTAATAGCATACAAAGATGGGCAGAGTTGGGGGCGATGAAGATAGCAGAAAGTGCAGCATGTAGAAAGGCAGCTAAATGTGTAAGACAAAGCGAGGGGGAGATGGGTTGTGCTCCGTAGTTTGTGTGTTTGTGTGCACGCTCAGACAGATTTGTGAATGTTTTCTTCTAATACAATAAGTGGATCAGAAAATTGGATTTATTCGTCATTATATCCCTTCTCCAGAGCAAGGAAAGCACCAGAATTCATATCTTAAAGGCTCACACTATCTTAAATATCTGGCTTTTTTGACTATCTTATCCACAGATTGCTTGCATCTCTGAATAAAAAGTATGTTTTTGAGGAAAGCTACAGCATTTAATGGGATTGAAATCACCAAAAAGATGAATAACAGTATTAACATCGGTTGCTAGTTTTGTTAGGGATGTGCACAGTTACTCAAATAGTGGATTCAACATTGCCACCCTCACTAGCTGTAACTAAAAACTGTTGTCATTTAAACAAATGATTCTTAATTTGTTCATGCAAAAAAGGTTTGTAATGTACTATTAGACAGCAGCCCGCTCCCATCATATGGAGCAAGAGGGAAAGTGAGACAGACGACATCTCATAAGGTTGGTTCTTCAGTTTAAAAACTGTGGTTGTCTAGGCTGTAAAATGATTTAAAACTGCTCGACATTAATGTACAGGCAAGAAAGGAAGGCTGCTAATGCTAACAGCTAAGCCAAACTCTGCACACCAGCCTGATATAGTGTGCATAAAGTCGCACACAGTGCATCCTTTTGTCTAAACGTAAATGGTGTAAAAAGGGGCGTGGCTTCCAGTTCTGAAACATAAAACCAAACAGTTACATAAATCTGCATTCTTTTAATCACCACCAGGGGGCATAGCTGTGGTTTTACAGCATAAAAAGGAAAACGCCCCTCAGCCCTTTTCTCTGTTACCTCAGCCAACACTTTCCTGATGACTTTATGGGGTCATTCACTTGTTTCAGGTTCAAACATTAACTTTTAGGAAACTGTGATCATTCTAAGACATTAGCTATAATAGTTTCACAATTGGATCCGCCCCTCACGCGTCACACTTTTAAAATGCCAAAACTGCAGATCGAGGCATAGCAGGACTCGACAAACCAATGGGTCGCATCATTGGTATATGCTAAATACATTTCCTTCCCCATGAACCCTTGTGCTGAGTGAACAAGTCATTAGCCAGTGAAATTTATATCACTGACTCAAAGTTGTACTTAATGTGACCCAAACTGAGTGAATTTATCTGAAAAGTGTTTACCGAGGTCAGGGCCGAGGCCTCTTTTATCACAGATTTAAACAGGGCTGCAATCTTTCCACAGTGACGGGGTTCTCCCCCTGGTGGCCATTAAAAAGCATGCAGGTTTGTCGCACTTCTGTGTTTTAAACACAGTTTTTCACATTCTGTGTATTTTCACTTTTAAAAGGGAAAATGGAAGCTTCGTCCATCTTTTATAGAGTCTATGGCTGTAATTATTCTCAAATTCCTCACAGCTTCCACTAGACTAGCATGCTTTAACGAGGCATTAACCACAGCTCCACATGGCACATCACCGAAGCCATTTCTCTAAATATATTTAAAAAGCGTGCCTTTCACACCAATAAATCACGTAAACAGACTCTCGTTTAAACTGTTTATTTCACCGCATGGTTGGCTAACATCCTTTCAGTTTGCTGTCACAGTAGTCCCATAATCCAGTATCTCTGTTTGCATTTTTACACTGAGCTTAAACAGGAAGATGGAACAGCAGCTACAGACCTCTCAATTTACATCCATGTTCATGAGCTTGTAATCTTCTCCTTCACAATCAAACATTATAGTTTTCCTTCTTACTTTGCATATTACTCCTCGTCAGCTGTTCAGATACAGTAAAATATGACACAGTCATATAAACAGGGTACATATATGGGTTGGTTTGGACTCTTGGTTGGCTGCAACAGTGGATTTGAAGACATCACTATAAGATCTCCGTTATTAGAGAAAGTGATATTTAGTTGTTGGCCCGATTCGTCGCTGCTTCGGTGTTGCAGCTGATTCCTACGATAGAAATATATGCTAAGAATTGAACCGATGGAGAGATTGAGTGCACGTACATAACTGTGGGTGTAAGTGTAGCAGCCACAGACAGCACAGTATAGATTGCTTATAAGCCCACAGCTACAGAAGACGATCTCACTGGAATATGGTAGGATAGAAGGTGGGGGCAGTTAAAGGGGTGGAGGAATCAAGATGGAGGGAAGGTGAAGTGGATTGAAGCAGAAGGAAGGATGTGAAGTCAAGAGGAGGAGAGAAAAGAGCGCCTGAAGAAATACAGGAAAGGGAGAGAGAAGGAGAAACTGAGGAAGAATGACAGAGGGAAGGAGGGAAGGGGAACCCATTGCCCTGAGACTAAAGCAGAGTGAAAAAGAGTGAAAAGAAAGGGAGAGCGCAGAAGAGTGATAGCCTTACAGCAGCACCTAATGGCTTCTCTGGAGAGAGGGAAAAGGAGAGAGAGATGGGAGGAGAAGGCATAATGAGGGGGCTATGACAGAGGCAGAGATAGATTTAGAGAGGTAGATGGAGAGAAAGACAAAGAGAGGTGGAGGTTACACGGCCGCTCAGTAAAGATGGAGTCAAAGAAAACAGGAGAAGAGAGTGAAAAACGGTAAATGGTGAAAGGGAGGAGAAGGTGGAGACGAGGGAGGTGAATGATGGCCGCTGAGGTTGGGGGGAGGGACGGATACAGCTGCTAAATGAGCAACAGCGGGAATAAAGATGGATGAGCGTGGACGAAGAAAAACAAATGTGAAACAGGTAGAAAAAACAAATGAAAGCGTGAAAGAATGAGGCGGACGAGAAGGGTGCAAACAAAGCAGGGCGGAGGAATAAATGGGAAGATGGATGGAGCTGAAGGGGTGGATGGAGAACGAGGGGGAGGGAGGAAATGGTGGCATGGGGTGGAGGAGTGAAGAAAAAAAGTGGAAAAGCAATCAGATGAAGAAGAGATTGAGAGAATGGAAGACAGAGCTGGTGTGACAGCAGAGGAGGAAATTGAAGAGGAGGCTGTTGAGTGAGAGATGGAGGATGGCTGTACGGATAAAAAGGCAGTTTACTGTCACAACGAGGGGGAGGAGAGGGGAGGGGAGGTAGACGGAGATGGGAGGATGGACGGATGCGTGGAACGTATCTTCACCTCCGTTAACAGCCGTGTAATAGCACTGATCACAGCTGTGAATAATTCAAAACCTCTAGTTGGGAATTCTCTCAGGGAAGAGACGGAGCAGTCGCTGTGGTGATATCACACGTACTCGCACGCCTTTGAGACGCGCGCTCGTGTTTGTGTGTGTGCACAACGCATGTCGTGATCTAGACGAGTGAAAAGAAGAGACAGAGCGGTCCCGCCTGCTGCAGCTCAGAGTCGTCCCTCAGATGTTCCATTCTCAGCCGCCATGATTAGATTACACAGGAACACATCAGTCTTCTCTCTCATAACACACGCGCGCGCGCGCTGACATCGCTCAATCACTCGCACACACCGTCAGATCCCAGCTTCCCTCTCGTCTGCCTCCCCGTTTTGTCTTTAAGGTCTCCATGGCGACCGTTTCCAAGGTGATTTACTGTAGCACCTGGTCCCTCTCAGGGTGGTACACTCGCCTGCCCGCCTCAATCACTCCCCGGCCACCAATGATCTCATCCCTGTGCTCCGCTCTCCTCCTCCTCTTCTTCTTCCTCTCCTCCTGCCGTGTTGTCGCAGATGTGATTTACACCCGTCTTCTGTCCTCTCGCCGCTCGTCATGTTCAGCCGTCCGTGACCGTTTATTCACCTTATATAAAGCATCAGGATGATATAGAGGTGGTAATAAAGGTATTCATAAGAAGGAGCTCATTAGATTAGCTTATGAAATGCTTTACAAGGTTCAACAAACATTAGTGATTAATAGTGTTGAACCAGACGCTTAATTGATTAGAGATGATTAACAGAAAATTTATAATCACCCCAAGCTCAGGGAGGAAGATGTGAGGGAGTCCTGGCCTGGGTTTGAACCGACACTGTCTAACCACGGAGCCACGAGCAGCAGGAACTCCTTTGCGTCGATGGTTTTAGCTGTTTAGGTCCTTTTTAAAGGTATATCAGTCAGCCACAACACTAAAACCACCTGCCAAATACTGTGTAGGCCTCGTTTGTGTTACCACAGCAGCTCTGAACTACATGAGCGTCCTCTGTTGTCTGACACTGGGGCCTTGGCTGCAGATCAGTGCAGATGTGTTCGGTGGGTCGGGTTTCTTCTGGTCCTCCAGGCACTCCGTCAGATTGGGCTGATGGGACTCTGTGGGCTCTTTTTCACATTCTTTTCCACATCTTTGTGATGCTGGGGGAGGATTCTGCCATCTGAGAGTGTTTTTGCAATGAGGGGTGTGCTTAGTGACAGCCTCCCTTTAAGATTATCCTTAAACCTTCATTTTTTCCTAAAGCTTATATGGATTTGGTCCCCAAACCGTCCCTTAGTTGCACTTCTATTGGTCTGGCTGCTGAGGGACTTCCCATGATGCACTGAGCATTTCTCCTTTACTCCTGTCTTTTTACTCCTACTGCATCAACTTTTGTCTTCTTTCTCCTACTTTGTCCTTGTCTCTCTATGCTCATCTTTTTGTTTCTCCTCTCTTTCCCCTCAGCCCCTGCTGGTCACAGTAGATGGCTGCCCCTCCTCTTGGTCCGACTGGAGGCCTTTTTCTGTTAAAAGGGAGTTCTTCTTCCCCACTGTCACCGTCAAGTGATGGTCATAGCGGGTCATCTGATTTTCTGTGCTCTGTCTCTAATATTACAGGGCTTTTGGCTTGCAGTATAAAGCGCCTTGATGCAAGTGTTGTTGTGAATTAGCTCTGTGTAAATAAAACTGAGTTGAAAGTGTGTGTGCAATCCAGTCTGCTGTCCTAGCCTGAGGGGGCAGTGGGGAATACTTTTGGGGCTTACAGTGTAGGCAGTGGATATTTGTGTGTTTAGTTTGGCCTGTTTGATTAGATTTAAAAAACGTATGCATGGAAGTTTATCTGGGACCAGACTCAGAATCCCAGCTTTGTACATTTTGGGTTGCATGTGCTGCCTGTTTTAAATCCCCACACAGGATTTCTACCAGAACAGTTGTGCTGTCTGAGGAAAAAAACTGTAATTAATTCAATAACCTGGCTCTTTTGTATTTTTTCAACCTCTTCTTCCTTTATCAGGCAGTTTTTATAAGTGCAAAGACATTTTAAGGTAACAGTAAGCTAAACTCACACACTGGCTAACCTGACAGTAGCTTAAAGAAACATCTAATATGCTACATTTAAAAGGAAAACAAAACGTTCATTTTTAGAGGTTTTCCAACACTCTAGTGGAAACCCTGGCATCCCAACTTTATGGGAATAAGAGTTTGAGTCTAAAGTGTGCATATAATGCATATAATGTTCTCATTTTTAACTGTAAAAGTAAATGTGAATCAATACAGTGTTTTTTTGCAGAGATCATAGTTTAAGGAATTTCACGCTACACGACTGCAAACGAGCGTGAAGTGACATTCCAGGCTTGCTGCTGTCTGTGGGTGGCATCCTGTGTCTGCACAGAAATCCCTCGGTTAAACACAGAGCCTCCAAACAGCGTTCATGCTGCAGGGACTCATTTAGTCAAACTGATCCACTCCTGCATGCCTACATGCATTTCACAGCGTCGCTGCATGGTATCATGTAGGTTCAGTTATGGTTAAAGGATGATCCCCAAGAAACCCTGTTAACCCAGCCGATTGTTTTTGAGCCTGTGAGGTGAATTTTATGAAGGGGAAAAAAAGAAAGTGGAGGGTTGAGTGTGTTTCACTTTGACATTGATCCGTAAATTATGTGTGCGTGAGGATGAGTGTGCGTAGATTCAAAAGATTCCGAAATAGGCCAGTTAGGGTTTAAAGTAGAGAGATGTTAGAGATTAAACAGACCTCTGTGGGGAGCAAAACTCCTCTCCAGCAGTTTAAATATAACTCTCTTCTGGGAGAAACTGAGTAAGTCTACAAGTGTGTGTGCCTGTGTGTGTGTTTGAGGGGGCCGGGCTGGGTTAGTGGGTGTATGTGTTGTTCTACATGTGAAAAATATGTGGCTAAGAATCAAACTTTGATCTGTCCTTATTGCTCAGCGCATATTTGTATTTTGGGGGCAAATGTGTTTACATATTCGGTTTTATTTTTCCCTGTGGGAGCAAACCTTCACGTTTTAGGATGAAGACTTGTTTTTGGGCCAGTTTAAGCTTCCAGGAAATTCATGTAAAGCGATGTAATGTCCTCTGAAGCGATGGAAACGTGACTCTGTGTGTGTGTGTGTGTGTGTGTGTGTGTGTGTGTGTGTGTGTGTGTGTGTGTGTGTGTGTGGTTCTTGAAGTGATGTCTTCTTTACCTTGGAAGCTGTGGGGATAGTTCAACACTGTAAGGTCTGGCTTCACCATCTGCTTGGTGTTAGTGTGTATGTGTGATTATGTATATGCATGGGAATCTCTCAGCAGGAGCTGCATAACATGCATAAATCTTGCCTTTAACCATAAGCTGCAGTGCACCATCTTTTATTTTTAATCAAATACTTTCTTCACCAAGTCACTGACTTCATATCTTTGTGTTAAACACATATTTAAAAGCATAGCAAGCTGTCTGTCTGACGACAAGCTAAAGACGACCTTTATAGAAGATTTTATTGACGCAGAAATCAATATACTGGTGTCAAAGTGCAGTTCCACTAATGGCCACACGAGGCTACATGCCAACACTGTCATTCCCTACAGATTCATGTGTTAACATGCAAACTTTACAACAGAAATAAACGTGTTTGTAGCCTGAAATCAAAAAACTGTTTAGGCTTCCGAAGCTAATTCGCTCCTTCAGAACAATTCAAGAGGTTTGGGAGGCTGGAATGGGGAATTTTTGAAAAAGTCGCACCGAATTAGGGCACAGAAGCCAAAGAACATCTTTTCTCTGAATTAGCCACAGCAGCTTTGAGAATCAGCTGGAACCAGAGCTTTCTGCCTTGGTTGTGCTGTCAGTGCCTTTTGGAGCATTTTTAATGGGTTCCTGAGAAATAGTTTGGCCTGTGGTATGGTAGAGCCCTTCCAAGAGGTTTTTCTTTTAGTTGAATTCGATTCTAGTATTTTAATAGTTTACTGCTTAGCGCTAATTAGCAGAAATTCTTGTATACTGAGCATCAGCTGATACAGCAGCTTAGCATTCCTACCTGTTGTCCAAATATGGTGACTTCTGGCTCCAAAAAAACCCCCAAAAAACCACTGCAGTTATTAAAAACACTGAGGTTTCAACATGCAGGGTCCAAAAACTAGTGGGTCATGTCATGGTTGCTATGTTCAGTTTTATATGCAGTATATGATTTAATCATCCTCTGTCCAATTCTGTTTCCGATCTTTATCTTCTCCTGTTGTTTATCAGTCTCATATGTGGCTTTCCTCACTCGGCATTGGATTCATTAGACTTAATTGCACTTAATTAGAGTTAATTACTCTTAATTATATTTGAATTACATAAAAAGTAACAATGTTTTAGTACTGATGAATGGAAATTGATGATGGGTAATAAAAAGCCAAATGACACTCAAGTTTAAGACAAAGAGTGGGCAAATGAAAACAGTGGATTATAGACTAAATAACATAATTATTGCTTTTATCCTCAAAAACAAACTCTGGTTTTCAAATTAAAGGAAAATTCTGTCTTCTGTCCCCATGTTTTTGCATATTGTGGGAATTTTGGGGGTTTACAACACAAGGGAAATTGTGTGCTATAGCCTGTATGTGAGCATACGGTGTCTTCTGCCATCCATTTCACAGGTTTTGAAATATAATCCCTCATGCGTCTGTAGCTGTCTACATCTCCATTCATTCAGGCTGAAACCTTTGAAAATAACAAACTCCACTCCAGCAAACAGGCACATTTGGCAGTCACATTGCCACCTCATTCTTCACGATGCAGTGCTTTTGATTTGCATATTTTGCCACACCTCTCATGCGTCATGGGAGGGGGTCACAGTTTAAGGTCAGCCAGCATGAATCCCAAGGACATTCAGGCATGGATGAGCCCTGGCTGCGAAAGCGCCTTCTGTGACCTTCAGCTGGCTACGGTAACCAGGGACACGGCTTGGATTTGCCCATAAACCTTCACCTGCTGCAGATCTTCTGCTCATCTGAATACAGACTTGGGGGAAAAAACCCCAATACATTTCCTGTTCACTGTCTCAGTCTGATTGCAGCTGTAGCCTCTGTAACAGACTAATGAAGCATCTCCTTATCCACCCAACCCTCGCTTTGCATCTCCTCTCTCCTCTTCACACCCTCCCCCTCCTCCTCTTACACAAGCGGGTGACAGATGTGAGCCACTCTGGAGAGCACGCAGACACCCAGCGCTCGGCTGCCAGGCGCCGATGCTCTTATAGGCTGTGTGTGAGTGTGTGTGTGTTTCTTTTTGCATAAACTTGTAGTAGTGCTGTAGTAATCTGTCCTTTTTTCTTTGCTTTTCCAGTGTGGGTGCATGTGTTTAGGTGTGTGTGTTATTTCAGTGTAGCAAGTGCAGCCTTTAATCTCACTGCTGTGTGGTCGCAGATGGGATTTTCATCTCAGCTGGAGAGTAGATGTTCATGCCAACAGGGGTATTTCCAGTATTTTCTAAATGGTGTAGAAATGGGTGGGGGACCGAGAACCAGAACATGAAAAATAAATCACCTAAAAACTGGGTAAAAAATGAGTCCTGTTAGCTCATGAGCAAATTTCCTGCATTCGGAGGCATGGCTGCCGCTTAACAATATGGCAGCAGATGCTTCAGTAATGAAGCTGAGAAAATGCAGAATTGCTACAACTGTCAATATGTTTTATTGTACTGGGTGGTAGAAGTAGTTGTTTAGCTTAGCTTAGTTTAGCTAAATAAAGGGTTTAGAGAATTACAGGACGTGGCCCAAGGCACTGCGGCGCGTTTAAGGGGGAGTCCATTTTCGTCCAGGATGGACCGTCTCCTAGGCAAGGCGTTTCGCTCATGTCATATTGGGAGGAGTCCCTGGGGCAGACCAGGGCTCACTGAGTGGAACATATCTCTCGGTTAGCTTGGGAACACCTTCGTATCCCCCCGGAAGAGGTCGCCAGGATGACGAAACTCTGAGCTTCTCTGCTTAGATTGCTGCCCCCCTGTGAGCTGAACCCAGATAACTGATAGAAAATGGATGGATCTATTATCTTCTACTTATCCAAAGTCAGGTCATGGTTGTAGCGAGGCAAACAGGATATTTTACATGTTCTTTTTCACAGCAGCACTTTGCAGTTCTTCCTGGGGATCCGAAAATGTTCCAGGCGAGATGAAATATGTAATCTGTCCCGCAGGTTCTGGGTCCTCCCTGCAGTCCCCTTCAAGTTGTACGTACCCGGAAACCTCCACAGGGACGCATCCAGGCAACACTCTGATCAAATGCCTGAACCACCTCACCTGTCTCCCAGGAAGGAAACTCTATCCTGAGCCCTTACAGCTCTCAGAGCTTTTCACCTTATCACTAAAGCCTCAGTTATACTTTTCATGTCCACTCGGGTCCAAGTGAGGTAAATTTCATGAACAGTGAACATGAAGGTCCTTGCGGATGTCCACCTGCTTGCCTGTTTCAATGATTGCGTAAACTCATCTGCAGAGAATTTATATTACAATGCAGCGACTAGGCATGCGCCCCAGGCAGTGGACTTCAGAAATATAACAGGAATAACTACTTAGCCATTGGATCTTCAGCCATCCGTGTCCGTAACAGAGTATGATCAAGGCCTAAGGCTGAGCCCAGCCACCCTGTGGAGAAAACCCATTTTAGCTGCTTGTATTCCCAACCTTACTTTTGCGGACATATCTCACATTTCATGACCACAGGCCAGGGTTGGAGGGTTGGTCAGCTGATAAATCGAAAGCTTTGCTTGCCGTCCTTCAGCTTCAGATGTCACAATGTCCAATTTTCACCAATGTGGGGTCGTTAATCAAAATAATGCAGTACACATCGATTACTTTTAGAAAATGTAATGCTTCACATTACTTAAGTACTCTGTCAAGAAGATAATTTTCACTGCTGCTACTGTAATATGGTCTGAAATACGTTGTCACATAATCATACCAGTTAACAATACAAACAAAAACAAATCCCAGTCCTAACCAGTCCAGACACACAAAGCCGACAGCAAAGTCGGTAAAAATAAAATAAAAAGCCCAAGAGGTTACCTTTTTTGTTATTACCTGTTTTGTTACCTGGTGGAGATGATTCAGTTCAGTTTTTTTTATATAGCGCCAAATCACAACAACAGTCGCCTCAAGGCGCTTTATATTGTAAGGTAGACCCTACAGCCTCTGGCTGCTTGGCTGGGGTCTGCATGCGCTCACCGTTCAAGTCATTTTGAGTTCTTTATCAGCTTTTATGCAGATGCTCACAAAGAGCTGGTTTTGTGTTAGCAGCAGTGATCTCTAGACAGGATACAGTTTGCTATTGTGTTCTTTCCCTTTCGTGCAATTATAGTTAAGCTACTGTTCGTATCTAAATTCCTTAAAAACTGTTGACTGTGACGCCATTTCCCTCCAACCTGCACACAAACTGAAGCTGGATGATTGCAGCATGAGGAAAGAAAATTGCATGTTTGGAGGGGTTTTGTATCTACTTGTCTTGTAGGTGACTGAGGAGCCATAATTGTATCTGTCTTGTGATTATTGAATTTAGGGCAGAAATATCTTACATTACTGCCATATAGAAAAATGTAATGTGATTACTGTAATGTGTTACACACAGTGCTGACTTTCACAAAAAAAATTTATTAAGGGCAAAATGACTAATAATAATACAAAAATTTTAAAAAATCAACTTTATTTTACTGTAATCATCAGATCACACGGCAGCAACTGAGTGCATTAGACATGGAAAAGATGATCTGCTAAAGTTGGGGAAAAAAGGTGATTTAAGTGACATGCATGGTTGTTGGTGCCTGACGGACTGGTCTGAGCATTTCAGACTGCTGATCTACTGGGATTTTCCTGCATAGCTATCGTTAGGGTTTATAGAGAATGGTAAAACAAAAAACAAAACAATCAGCTGCAGTTCTCTGGGTGAAAATGACTTGTTGATATCAGAGGTCAGAAGCCAATGACCAGACTTTCTGATAGAAAGACAACAGTAATTTCACTCTTTACAACAAAGGTGTGCAGGAGAGTATCCATCAAACCTTGAAGCAGATGGGCTACGGCAGCAGAACACTACACCAGGTGCCAATAACAGGAAACTTTGGCTAAAAGATTTGGACAGTAGAAGATTGGGCTCCTTAGTACCAAGTGAACATCATTTAAACACCCAAGGTCTCTCTGGGTGTTTTTGCTGACCCATCTTCTGATGGCTGCTTCCAGCAGAAAAAAACACGCCATGTCACAAAGTTCAAAACATCTCAAACGGCTTTCTTGAACACTCATTGTTCTGTCTACCTCATCTCACACACGACCAGTTGGGAAAGATGGCCGCCCCTGCCTGAGGCTGGTTCTCCCGGAGCTTTCTTCCTTTCAAAAAGGAGTTTTTCCTCCACACTATCGCCAAGTGCTTGTTCAATAGGGGATCATCTGATTGTTGGGTTTTCTCTCTGTTATTGTAAGGTCTTTACAGTACATTAAAAAAACAGCTTGAGGGGACTGTTGTTTATGAATCGGCGCTATATAAATAAAACTGAATTGAACTAAATTTTACTCGATGCCCTCCACAGTTACCAGATCTCAGTCCAATAGAGCACCTTTGGGATGTCGTGGAACGGGAGGTTTGCATCATGGATGCACGGAAGACAAATCTACAGCAACAGAGGCCAAAATCTTTGAGGAATATTTCTGGCAACTTGTTGAATGTAGGGCGATTGTGGCTCAAGAGTTGGGAGTTCGCCTTGTAATTGGAAGGTTGCCAGTTTGAGCCCCGGCTTGGACAGTCTCGGTCATTGTGTCCTTGGGCAAGACACTTCACCCGTTGCCTACTGGTGGTGGTCAGAGGGCCCGGTGGCGCCAGTGTCCGGCAGCCTCGCCTCTGTCAGTGCGCCCCAGGGTGGCTGTGGCTACAATGTAGCTTGCCTGTGAATGGGTGGATGACTGGATGTGGAAAGTGCTTTGGGGTCCTTAGGGACTAGTAAAGCGCTATATAAATACAGGCCATTTACCATTTGAATCTAAGCCTCAAACAGTTAAGGCAGTTCTGAAGCCAAAAGGGGTCCAACCCAGTACAGCTTTACCGAATGAAGTAGCCCAAAGTGTATTTATCTAAACTAATTAATGCATTATTAACCCTTATAAGTACATAAATAAATAAACAATAAAGTGACTAAACCAGTGTGAACAGATACCACTGATATATGGCGTACTCACTTTGTGCACAGAAAGTCATGACCCTAAAATAGAGCACCAGACTGCAGTGACTCAATCAGACCCGAACAAACTGGGTGCCAGTCCCTGCATACCAATGCATTCACATAAACACAAATACAGTTAATGCAGCAGACGCATATTTCAGCCTCTCTTATACATGCACACACACACACATACATGCACACACACATATTTCCGCTCACTTCATGTGTAATGTAATCACCTAGGCTCTCCATGCCTGCTAACCCAATAAAGCTGACAGTCTCCAACACACAGTTACATACACACAAACAAACACACACATGCTCCAGAATACATTCAACTCTCTCTTGATTTCTTCTCCTTTCTGCCTCATCTTTTCTGCCACAAACCGTCCGACTTACAGGAACTGTTTCAGTTACAAACTTCAGCCTCTGACTGAGCTCTTATTCGTTAGCAGCTAAGCTTCAAGTCACTTTATCCACTGACCCATTTCTGCTGAACAGCTCAGAGTTTGGGGGCTGACTCGAGCCGGTCCGAGGTGCCAAAACGAAGCGTCTGGGGGAGAGAGAGTTGGATCGACGGGGCTGACAGAGAAAACAGACACAGAGCGTGCTCTTTGTTACATTATTAACAAGAGAGGACAAAGAGAGTGGAAGATTGGTCGAACATATTAATGCTGCACGGGAGACTCGTTTGTACCCGTGTGTACTGTATGCTGTTTGTTCGGGTCTGCCCGGTTGTTGCGGAGGGTGACCAGGCGCGGCGGCCATAACCGCTCCTCCGAGCGCCATCTGCTCCGCGCTGAGATTTAATTCTTTGTATATTAGCGACGCTCCAGCGAAGTATTAACAGCGCTGAAATATTACTAATACTAATTCATTTACTGTGTTTCCATTATTTCACTCTTCGTGTCTGTCTTCTCCATGTCTCTTTATTTAAGTAGGAGATGTGTCGGAGCTGTGCTTTCTTTAGGAAGATGCCACTGTGCTGCTTTTGCACCACCTCCAGGAAAATCTTTAAGACTTTTTCCTCTCCTCTTTCCTCTCTAACCCGTCTTTCTTCCGTTTGTTCACTCCTTTGCAGTTGTGTGGACATGACTCAGGGCCCCCTCTCTTCAGAGAAGAGATG
This sequence comes from Oreochromis aureus, assembly GCF_013358895.1. Lineage (NCBI taxonomy): Eukaryota > Metazoa > Chordata > Actinopteri > Cichliformes > Cichlidae > Oreochromis > Oreochromis aureus. Next base: position 37,958,653 of record NC_052947.1, read on the forward strand.
GAACCAAAGAAAGAGTGGAGAAAAAAGGACTTTGATGGGGGGGTGGGGGGTGTTTAGAGAGAAGGAAAGAAAAGTGGTAGAGTGAGAGAGGGAGAGATCGTAGATCAGAGCCGTCATGATTGAGCCATCTGCTGAGAGGAGGCCAGTGAGACCCGCACACACACGCCTGTGCTTAAAGATCACCACTGCCACCCGTTGGTCATTTCCCAACACTACAGCTTGCCGTCTCTTCTCCGCTCTCATGCATTGTCTAACTGCTGCGCTGCCATCCGGGCACAAACATGCCATCCGGAGATGAGACACGTAGCTCTGAACATCGATCAGTCTGGTCTGGCTGTCTGGTGAGCCAGTCCTAAGCAGCCGATTCTGTTTGCTCCACAGGGCTTTTTGTGCTCTAATATACGAGGTTTATCTACACGTAACTCCTTTCTAAGAAGAGCCGAGCCTCAATGCGGATTATGAGGCTTTGGCTCTTTCAAAACATATTGAGTATACTGGTGTGTTACTGACTCAAGCCAGCGCTGTGATTTGGTGCTGTAATCCCGCGCTCGCTGTTTCTTGCCCTGTAGTTAAATGTGATTTGTTGTACACTCTTTGTTCCTGTGTGCTGGTGCATTTTTATGCGAGCAAACACTCTTTACTGGCCTGAATCATTCTTTCCTCTCCTCTCAGTCCTCCCCCCTTCTATTGCTGGCAGGCCTAAACAATGTCCACTCTCGTTCAGCTGTCTAACCTTTAATAGATCCATAAACACTCCACTCCCATTGGCCAGAGCAGGCCATTTCATCCTATTAGAGATTAGCATACGCCTGAGTGGAGGAGGAAGTGCTCTTTATATGCTAATGAGGAGATAATGTATGCAGCACAGTGAGGACAAGCCGGTGCCCCCGTTGGGAGGACTCAGGGTGGCCCAGCATGCTGAATCTTGAGGCAGTCTTGTCTTTATCTTGTTTTTCACTGTCATTCACAGACAGCTGGACTGTGTCTTTGTGAGTTAAAATACATCACAAGGCTCGACTGCAGCGTTATGCCAAAAAAGGACCATGCAAAGCCGGCAGTCTAAATGCCTGCATCTCTGATAGTGTATCAAATATGCCTTCCTTATGTATCTGATCTTATTGTGTGGCTTTCACTTGTGATAAAGAGCGATAACAATGACTCAGTGGAGAGGAGATTTTTAGAGTCTGAAATGGTTTTGTTAGATGCCGAGAAGCTAATGCGGCTCCTTTTTGTTTGGTTTTACGCCTTTAACCGAGCATACATGATTAAAAATGGCTTCAGTGGAATATTTAAACATCTTGGGAAATACATATACTTTTCTTTCTTGCAAAGAGAGTGTTAGCACTGAGAGTTTTGACCTGTATGGTTTACAATTACACCTTCGCGTGTATTCTTTTGACTCACTTGGCACTGCTAAAGAGAAATTCTTGACAGAAAAACTGTAAGAGTTTGTTTACCATGTGGCTAAATGCTACCTAGCTATACAGCATGTAGTGATTCACCGGTGACCTTGTGGAAGTTCTTTCTTTGCCTTCCCGTCAACGAGTTTCGTGTAATTTATCCTGATATACTGACAGACAAATAGACTACATACATACAAGCTGGTTAGGAATAATATTATTGCAGCTGTAGCTTTATAGAGCTTTATAGATGCTAGTTGGCTGATTTTTTTTATCTTTTCACACAGAAGGTGGAGCTACAGCCTACTGTTTCCTGTCTTTATTCTGTAGACTGTATATAAAAAGTTGACATAGCTTCTGAATATGAGAAGGTTTATGATGCAGAACCATCATCAACCTGCATTCTTTCTAAAGGCCAGCAGGGGTCAAGTCCTCTGACTATCCACTTTACTCTGTGACCTCATTAAATTCTTTGTATTTTGTTAATTGTTGTCATTATTAAACTCAAGAAGGGTGACAGAGAAGGGCTTGCTTTAGGGAGGAGCCAACTGATGACATCATAGTGGCTACTTTCATCTCTTATATACAGTCCATGCTTTATCCTAGGCTAAGCCAGCTGGCTGCTTGCATCATATTTAAATGACAGCTGTGCAAGTGTGCTGTGATGTCTTCTTAGCTGATTGCCCAGCTGACCCACTGCCTTCTTCTTTCTAGGAGCAAGGTGTGGTGGGGATGGCACGACCACCTGGCGCCATACCACCTCCTCACCCCGCCAGCGGTGTTGCCTCTGGGGTGGGCCCCAACCAGGGATCAGGTCCGCCTCCGGTCTACCGGCAGGACGTGATGAAGCAGATGATGGTGATGGAGCAGGAGAAGAGGGCGCAGTTGCACATGATGGAGCAGCAGAAGCAGCAGCTCTTCAGAGAGCAGAGACAACAGCAGCAGCAGCAGCAACTCTTGGCTGAACAGGTGAGTTTATGTTCATGTCATTCAGTGGGGTGATGATTAAACAGGAAGGAAGGCCTCTGTGACTCATCTGTCACCCATTAAATTATAATTTGTGCGTGTGCGTGTGTGTGTTTGCCTTGTTTGTTCATACATCCATGTAGATTTGTCAGCATCTTCAGCTCAAACAAGAGCAGCTCATCCTCTCTTCTTCCTCACTGTTGTCTGGTTGCATGTATAATTACCCTCAACCAGCCCCCTCTTCACTACTTCCTTTTCATCTCTTCAGTGTGTGTCTGTGTGTGTGTAGATGTGTTTTTGTCACATGCCGCCTGCTGTGATAATATGGTGTTTTCTTTTTATTTCTCTCTCTGTGAGGGAATCAAGTGTTAAAAGAGTTCTGAACTCTGAAGTCACCACCCACTACGAAGGGTTTTAATTGGATCTGCAAAAACATGCACAGACACGCAAATATAGGTGCCCAAAAGGAACGCCATCCTGCTGGGATTTAGTGTATGTTGTTAACTGAGTATAAAACGAGCAACCTGTCCATGCATACATTCAGGACCTGCTTTAAAATGTGCAGACTGCTTATTAATAACCAGACCTTTCAGGTTTCTCTTTATACCTGCAAAACAAACTGTGGCTACATCATTACACTAATCAGTTATGATGCTGTTAATGCAAAAGAGCATCACACAGGTTCTGTACGCAAATCTAACCCCATCAGCACACATCTTCCTCTCTTCTTCTATACCAAAACATCTGTTTTAGTACAGTTATACCCAACATCTGCCTAAACTCAACAGTAAAAACATCTGCCTAAATTCAATTATACCAACATCTGTCTTAACTCAGCTGTATCAGCATCTGTCTTAACTCGACCAACATCTGTCTCAGCTCAGCTGTACCAGCATCTGTCTCAACTCAGAACCTGTCTTGACTCAGCTGTGCCAACATCTGCCTGAACTCGGCTGTACCAACATCTATTTTAACTCCACTGTATCAGGTGGCCAACATATAAACTCTAGCAACATCTGTCTTAACTTCATTATACCAGCATCTGTGTTAATACAATTATATCATCCATCTTAACTCAATTGTACCAGTGCCTGTCTTAACTCAGCTGTACCAACATCTGTCTCAACTCAGCTGTAACAACATCTGTCTTAATGCAATTATACCATCTATCTTAACTCAGTTATACCAACATCTGTCTGAACTCAACTGTTCTGATATCTTCTTCTGCTGTCCCCAACGCCGTTTACCCAACACATCTTCCCAAAGCACCAAATCACAACAGTAGTTGCCTTAAGAGGCTTTATATTGTAAGGTAAAGACCCTACAATAATGGGGCGAAAACCCCAACACTCAAAGGACCTTTGAGCAAGCACTCGGTGACAGTGGGAAGGAAAAACTTCCTTTTAACAGGAATAAACCTAGGCTCAGGTAGAGGGGGCCTCCCTGAGTCTTGGTGACTTTCTTTAGGATGAGGGGAGGAAGAGAGGACAAAGACACGCTGTGGAAGAGAACCCGAGATAAATATTAACTGATGATTAAATGCAGAGTAGTGCTGCAACTAAAGATTATTTTGGTAGTCGACTAATCTGCCAATTTTCTTTGATTAGTCGATTAGTCAATGATTATTTGACTCTTATCTCTGCTTCCTGTGGGCCAACCTTCTGTTCTAGGCTCCAGTGACTCACCTGCTTAAGTCTGACCACCTGTGAACTGCACCCAGTTGTCTCGTCCCACAGCAAAACAGCAGGAAACACATGAATTTGAAAATAATCAAATGTATTTTTAACATTACATTAAAAATGAAATAAATAAAAATATTAGGTAAAACAAGTTAAAATGCTAGTATTTAAACAAAAAAATAACGTGCAAACAGGAAACTAAAAATGGCTTCTGTCCATAGGTTTAAATAAAGCTTCAAATTAAATCAGAAAGATTTTATGCCCCCATATTGCAGTATAACAAAGAGTGGGTTCAGGGTCACCTGATCCAGACCTAACTATATGTTTTATCAAAAAAGAAAGTTTTAAGCCTAATCTTGAAAGTACAGAGGGTGTCTGTCTCAAATCCAAACTGGGAGCTGGTTCCACAGAGTGGGGGCCTGAAAGCTGAAGGTTCTGCCTCCCATTCTGCTTTTAAATGCTCGAGGAACCACAAGTAAGCCTGCAGTCTCAGACCGAAGGATACAGTAATATGAACTCTTTAAGATAAGGAGCCTGATTATTCGAGACCTTGTATGTGAGGTCTCCGCTGTTCCCAGCATCTATATAACTTCAGCAAACTTTAACTGTATCAGTATTGTGGAAAATCTGTGCCTGATCTTGACAGTATGAACAACTGTCTCAAGTCTCACTGCCTCACTGTACCGGAACCCTTATTGTACCTGGACTTAACTAACATCTACTGTAACAAGCATCTATCTGTTCTCAGCTACATCTGTCTGTAACTTAACATCTCCTTCATCTAACATTTGTGTACCGTGATCTATACATAAAATTCTGGCTTCATTAGGGGCTCTAAACAAGAGGATCAACACACTTCTGGCTCCTCCCACCAGAGCACTGATAAAACACCATGCGAATTCATGTGGTTAATAAGTAAGAAGGAAATACTCTAAGGACAAATACCTGCATCTTTATATTCTGTAGTTTTGGCTGTTATTGGCTCTTTAAGGGCAGGCATGGGTCCAGCTCAGGTGGCCATTAGAGGAAGTGCAGCTTTTAGCACTTTACCACATTGGCTTCAATCCGGCTATAGAGGAGCAAAAGAAAGGTTCTTCTGCTAAACTATTCTTACTGTCAAGTGTGATTCTGTTCTTCTGTGTATCTCACGCTCTAATGATACAAAATTCATGAAATAGGTATGAGCAGATGTAACACGCTTTCAGCGTACATGCTTAACAACTTCCATCTGTCTGTGTCTGCAGCTCCAGCAGCAGCAACATCTCCCCAGACAAATCGGCCAGGGCCAGAGGAATCCATATCCCCAAGTCAATCAGTACCAAGGTGAGACACATGAGCACGTGCGTCCGTTTCACCTGTGCAGCAATGCACACACGGCATGCGTCCGCACAAGAATGGCAGCACCCCACAAGATTTTCTCACACATTATTCTTTATTGGAAAATTAGAAAATGGATTTAGCACCCAGATGGCTATGTGGGGGGGGGATGGCTACAATTACACGCGCATGTTTTGTTAGCAACAAGTATGGTATACATGGTGGCGCTCCAAGACATTTAGGGACGTAACAGATTTTGCAGTTCACTCGGTGCCACGTTCACAGACAGATATGTATGCAAACAACAGCACTGACCAAACATCACCCTGAAACCAAGCCTCGTCCTTTCTGTCTGTCTCTGTCAGATACATCAGTTGGCGCTCAGATGCTCTCCAGCCTCTCTCTCTCTCCTCTCTCCGGGAAAAAAAATACAAAATAAAAAAATAAAAAATCCTGCTCTGCCTGTTACCACGGCAACTTGTCTGTCCTGGATCCCCCAGAGTTCCGGTGAAGTCGGAGAGATGGATGAGAGGAGGGGAAGTGGGAGAGAATGGGAGGAGGAGTGAGAGTGGGGTGGCTGGCAAGTAGAGGAAAAGGTAGATGGTTCGGTGGGCAGAAGGAGAGGTTGAACAGAGAGATGATGGAGAGACAAAGAAAATACAGAGGAAGAGAGAGAGAGAGGAGGAGAATCAGGAAGAGAGTCAGGCTGAAAAACCATTTATAGCCATCAGTGTCTGCAAATGAAAGAGATAATATGGAGAGGAAGAGGAAGCTCCAGTGTGAAACTCCGGCCTACAGATATACACATTAACTCAGCTGTCCTGCAGTGTATCTGTGATTGTGCTCATATCACCTACAAAACTCACACTCGATGTATTTGTGATCTGTGAAGTATATAGACAGTTACCTGCACCTCTACTCACTTCCTACTTACTGGAGTGAGTGATCCTCTTCATTCTCGCTCCTCTGTTACATTTTCAGCCTGAGCTGTGAGGTGGGGGATTAGTGGAATGATGTCAGAAGTGGGTTTATTATAGGATTTAAAGCCATTTCCACGCTAGCAGACCTCCTCAGCTCAGCTGCTTCCGAGCATCTAATAGGAAAAAGTAGAGGAGTGAGATGTTGGTGCTTCAGTGTGTTTAGTTTTATTTTGGTGGGGTAGGATTTCAGCCAAATTGGATGGGAAGCATTCGTTTCCAGAGTAAAGGGGTTGTCGTCCAACATAAATCTTTGCCTCAGCGATGACTTATTAGAGCCGTCTTATGGCCTTTGGTTCATTTAAGTGGCTCTACTGTGTAGGCTCTCAGATTTTCCCCTACAACTATTTCCTGAATCTGTTTGCTAACTCCTCTTATTTTCCACTCCTAGGTACCCCTCAGGCTCTCCAGAACATTCGGGCTACCCGCCTCCTGCAGCAGCCGCAAACTCAGCAGCAGATGGTCCAGATGAGTTCTGTTCAGGCCCAGGGTGGTTCTGTGGGACCCCAAACTGACATGGGAATACCCTACAGTAACCAGGGATCCAACCAGGGTTCCCTGTATGGGCTCAACCCCTCCATGAGCCAAATGATCCACCAGCAGCAGCACCAGAGCCAAAGCGTCCAAGCCCCCATGGGTCTTCCTCCACAGCACAACCCCACCGGGGGGCCACCCCGGCAGGCAGGTGCGGGTCCTGGAGTCGGAGGTATGCCGGGAGGACCCGGAGGTGGTGGAGCTGGAGGTTATGGAGGGCAAGGGATGCTAATGAACTCCATGCCCCAACAACCTCTTAAAGGACCTCCTAATGCCAAAGCTCAAACACAGAGACTGCAGAGCATGCTGGGAGGAGGCGGTGGGGGAATGGCAGCGGGCGGCTGGCCGCAGCAGCAAGGACAGAGTCTGCAGGCCATGGGGGGTGGAGTTGGAAGGACTACAGGAGGAGGGGGAGGAGATATGGTGGGGTTCAGCTCTGCCCAGGGTTATGGGATGCAGCCGGGTCAACCCCCACGCATGGCTAAGCAACACTTTCAGGGCCCGGGACAAGGGATGAGCCAGGGGATGGACCCTAGGTTGGGCAACCCAGCTGCGGGTATGGCTGGCCCAATGATGGGCCCTCACATGGGTGGTCAACCAAGGACCAACCAACCCCGCCCTATGGTTATGAACCAGGGAATGAACCAGGGGGTGATGGGCCAGGGAATAACTGGGATGGGGGGTTTCGTGCCAGGACCTGGGGGGCCAGGATTAGGGGCAAGTGGAGGTGGAGGAGGTGGATCTTACGGACCAGGGGCAGTCGGGGTTGGAGGTCAGCCGCAGGGCTACCAGAGGACAGCCAATCAGGACATGTCATCCTATGGATACGGGGGCGGGCCCTCAGGCGGAGGAGCCTTTGGATTGGGCGACGGCTCGGGGGCAGAGCTGGACTCAAGTGACGGTTGGATGGAGGAGTTTTTCTCGAGCTAATAGCCAGCGGGGAAAGTTTTTACTGGATGAACTAAAAACGTTTAAAGTTGGACAAATTTTAAAACCTGAGAAAGTAAAACAAAAAGACGACATGACGTGGACTGGCATGTTTTTGTTTTGTAAAACATGAGCAAGGTTATAAATGAGTTCCTGTGTTACGTTTTGTGCGTATGTATGTGTGTGTGATGGAGAGAGCTATCATTTTGTCTTGTGCATATTAATGAAAAACCAATATAGAGATTAAGAGGTGTGTTTCCTAATTTTCCCTTTTTTCTCTATGGAATGAATTTTTCTTCAGTGTTTGAAAGCGAGGCGCTTTGAGCCCGAGCTTCAGCAGGGCTGACTGAAAACTGTAGACTGATGAAGGGGAAGCAAGACTTGTTCTCAAGACAGCAATTTATTTGTGTTTGTGTGTTTGTGCCACCCTGATCAGTGCTTCAGATCTCTCAACTACGTGAGGAGCTGAAGGGAGTAGAAAGCACTCTCAACGCTCCCATTTCTCCTCTTAGATTTGAGCCCCCCCTCATACAGACACACAAACACACACACTCACAAATCTGATTCCCTCACGCTCCTTCACTCTGTTCCTTTCACTTGATTTCCCTCTCATCCTCCATTCCTCTCTCCTCCCGTCTTTCCCACCCTCTCTCCAGAGACTCGTTCCTCGCTCTCAACGCTCCTTTCTCTGTTTAAACTCTGCACATCACAACAGAACAAATGATGCTCCTCTATTGTGCCACGCAAGCTCGCTCTGCCCTCTAGTGCTTTTGCTAGGCAACCGACCTGAGTGGCATTTTTATTTTATTTTTTTAAAGGGGGGTTGTGGTTCATTTCCTGTGTTGTGTCGCTGTGGTTGCACATGTAGACAAAGACGAAGGCAGTAAAAAGCAGCGAAAAGGAGGAGAGAATAGGCAGCTAAAGCAAGCACACGTAGACAACAACAAACAGACAAACAAGCGTCAGCCCGGGAGGATGTGCAGATGTGTGAGAGGCAGCAAACAGAACTAATATTAGGCTACACATTAAACCTTCTGTCTGCGTGACACAAACCACATCGCATGCATCAGGCAGACAGAAACGATCGCTGGGCACTGAATGTATTCAAGCACCACAAGTGACTTCTTCGTCTTAAAGAGACGAGAAAAAAAGCTCATTGATAAGCCCGCCCGCAGTGTTTTGTTAGTCGCTGTGTTTTTCTCTTACAGTGATGCTGGTAGTTTGTCAATTACACACGGAAAAGAAAGTTTAAATTATTTTTTGCTGAGTTTTGTTTCTTAGTTCATCATCTTTTGAGAATCTGTTTGTCCTCCAGTCGCAGCACAGCTTTCCTTTTCCACTGTGGCTCAGCTTGTCGTCAGTCACCGTAGCCCTGCTTTACATCGTGGCTTCTCTCAGCTGTAAAACGCCCTCGTTTCAAACTATAACTGTGCTATACTGTAACACTACTGTGAAGAAATACAAGTCGGGCCCTTCTGGCGCTTTACAAGGAAAATGAACCACTGCTAAGCCTTGAGTTTGTTTTAAGGAGAGAGAGAAGCTTCAGATAGCCTTTAAGGGACAGCTCACCCCAAAGATAAAATTCTCATACTTTTCATCAGGTGTGTAGTTTTATTTGTCCTTCCTCCGGTCAGCTGCAGAGATTTCAACCTTCATTTAAGTGTAATGGAAATAAATTGCATTGCAGAAATCATGATCTGGTTACACAGAAAACATCCACAAACCATGTGCTTTACCAAACTACAGCCACCAACAACATCAGTGTGCAGAAGTAAGAGGCAAACATGCGTCAGCCCATCACTACTTGTACACATAGTAGTGATGGAGTTGAGTTGGAACTTCTATCAGCTGTAATTCAGTATAAAGAAAGAAAATCTGTTGGTTTTGAAGTCCTAATGTTGGCTTGTGGCCACTACTCTGAAGGGTTTTCGGACCCAAATATGACCCTATTTGTATGAGACAGTGGACTGCTAAGCTATGAGCTCACACTTGCATGCTTGGTTAGGAAACCGCATCATTAAACTGTACAGGTGCACTGCACAGCCACAGGTACCGGCTAGTTAGTGACAACTAACAGATTTAACACATGAGCATTTTACTCATCAAAACTGAAGCATGGGTTGCTCCAAAAGACACCGAATGGTGAGAGGTGCAGTTCAGTAACCCCAGTTGTTTTGCATCAGACTGTAAACATGTTTAATTCTGCTGTAAAGCTGGGCATTTTAACATGGGAGTCTATGGGGACTGAATCATATTTGAAGGCAGCCTCAAGTGGCCACTAGAGGAACTGCAACTTTAATTATTATTATTTTTATTATTATTTATTTTACCCACGGTTTATGTGATGTTTGAGGTAACCGTTTCATGATTCCTAGAATAAAAATGTTTGCAAAAAGTGCTGTTTCATAGAGATGAATAAAGAAAACTGGAGGCTGAAGGAAAAACATAAAATGAAGGCTGGGGTGATCAGTCCCTTTAAAGTGTGACAACAGTTAGTATCGAGATGATCAGTGCTTCCACTGAAGTTAGTGTCTCCCTTCCCCGTCAACTTCCTCTGCCCTGATGTTTGCATAATGAATATGTGTCAAAAAGGTTTTATTACTGTACTTGTTGGTAACATCTTACATCGCTAACGCTTTAAAAGATGAATGAAAGCGTGTCTGCATTACTTTGTATTTAGCTCATCAGAGTGAAAGTTTGGAGGACGATGCTGTAATCAACAAAACCAAAAAAGCCTTCTTCTCTGTAAACTAACTCCTTGTCATCATCTGTTCTCATGGTTGTTGGTGTTGTATAATCCAACCCTTTAAATACGAACTTTAACCACCACGCCCGTCGTCCTGTAAGCGCCGCTGCGTTTGGCAGCACCCGCGAATGAATTTCTGTACTTTTTTTTGGTTTCTGTCACCTTCGGGAAGTCCTCCATCTCACTGTGTGGAGACTGAATGTCAAGGATGGGCGGATATGTAGGGGTTTTATAGCATTCCCGAGTTTTACCAGGGGGAGCACGGTCACAAATTTAAAACCCTCTCAGTCGTTGAGCCTGCCTCGTGTAGGAAAAGCAGCGGAGCGCCCAAACCTGCGGGGGCTCCGATGCTCATGCTTCCAAAAGTTTGATGCCAGTCCAGGCAGGCTCATAAATCACATGTTAGAGGCAGTTTGTGGGAAAACACCTGAGGTTTACGAGTCCAACGCAGAGGCAGGAAGGTATAGAAACATGTGTGGGTCAGTGTTAAGGTCACAGCCAAAGTCAGGCAGCGTGACCTGGTTTGAAATCCCTTCAGGAAGAGAAAGGAAGCTTCCTCCAAATATCATTATGTACCGGGACCAAGTCTGTAGACAACATTTTAACGAAAACTGTTGTTATTGATGTTCTTTGTTTTATTTTATTTTTTTTACTGGTGCTGACATATATGTGATTATGAGAAAAAAAAAGTATATAAAAGATAATGGCTATTTGTAAATATGTTTTTACAGGTTTAAATACATCAGATAATACAGTCTCTACTCTGTAAAGAATTTACTGTTTGTTGGAAAATAGAGAAGTATTTTTATTTTGAAGTTTTTTGGTTTCACTTTTAACCCATCTGAGCTATGCCATTGCACTTCAGACAATGTCTTACTACTAATTTGTATTGTAAACCTCCTCTCTTTTTTGGAATTTTTTTCAGTTGTTTTTTCTAGTTTGAGAGTTGACTCGGTTCTTAAGCAGTGCTTATTTCTTTTTATCCTGTACAGAATTCTGAAAATGTTAACAAAAGATAATTACAAGAGACTTTTTTTGTTTGTTTTTTCAAAAAGATAAAATAAAGAGAGACTATTCTCGCTGATCATATTACATGAAAGCTTCTGTTTACACTGGGTTCATTTACATCATTTACACAGCAGCTGTCAACACATGAAACGTGCACTCACTGGACACTGTTAGGTACACCTGGTTTGTACTGGGTTGGACCCACTTTTTCACCTTAGTTCTTAATTGCATTGATTTAACAAGGTGCTGGAAAACTTCCTCCGAGGTTTTTGTCCATGTTGACAAGATGGCGTCTGCAGCACAACCACGAGGTTTCTGAACGTCAGCGTTTCGTCTTGACCGTGTTAATATTACCGTTAACGAGCAGTAGAACAGGTGGCTGGTGAGTGTTTATAACCATTTACTTGGAATTCACTCAGTATTGCTCTAATCACAGCCAGACTGATCCATTAGGCTAAATTAACTAAACATAAAGGCTCAACTAAACTTTGAGCAACAGAAGTTTGTCTTTTTTGTAACATAAAAATTTTTTGGAATCATGTTATTTGAATACAGCACTTCACTCTGACTGCAGAGATACATACCATCTCTACTTTTAAGGTTAGACTTCAAACTTGAAGCCTAACCTTGATGGCCTGATAAAGTAACCCTGAACCATCCTTTATTTATGCTACTTTAGCCTCAGGCTCCTGTGAGATTTACCATCATTCACCGAGTGATCCCCATGCATTTATATGCCAGTATTTCTTTGCCATAACTTTGTGTACTCTCCCCATAGTTGGTGTATGGGTACACTCATATACTCATCTTTTCTGTTGTCTCTCCTCTCTCACCTCCAAAGCAGTGGGAGCTGATTGGAGAACAAGCCTGGTTCTGCTGAGGTCTCCTCCTGTTAAGAAGGAGTTCTTCATTCCCACCTTTTGCCATGGCTCACTCATAGGGAACTTTCTGATCATTGGGATTCTCTTTGTAGCATTGTATGGCAAGTTTATATTGTAAGCTTTACCTTACAATATAAAGCGCTTGTGCTTGTTATAGATGCAAAATAATACATGTTCATGCTTTCAAAGACGCTAGGCGGTGGTTGGATCCACTGCCCCTATTCCCAAAATTCCAGCAATTATCTTGGCTAAGCAATTAAGTCCATCCATTGTAATATGACAGTATGCCTTTTTTTTTAACCCTGATATTTTTACATTACCTTTTTTTCCTTCCACAGATGGGTGAGGACCCGCTGGGTTCTTTGTGTCCTCTTTTGCAATAAAAATTGAAACATCCGGTCTCAGGATGGTGGTGAAAAACTAGCTCATGCATTTATTACTTCTCAGATGGACAAAATTATTATTATCATATATTGTTATATCATTTATATTTATTCGAATTTATAATAATTTAAAATTACTACATATATTCCTCTCACATTGGCTTCTCTTGATTTCTTTCCCTGTTAAATTCTGAATTGAATTTAAAATCCTTCTCCTCAGAGACAATGTGTTGAATATTCAGGTCCGATCTTATCTTAAAGAACTCACAGCACTGTTTCACCCCAACAGACTGCTGTCTAACTTGTGGTTCCTAGGGTGTTTAAGAGCCTTTAGCTTTCAATCAATCCTATTTTATTTTGATACTGCGCCCCTTCATACATTAGTGCACTTCAGAGGGCTTTTCTTTGAACTGACAGTTATAAGCTGATAATAAGAAAGAGCAAACTTGACAAAACAAAACAATTAAAAGATAAAAAGCCAACATGAAATAAGAAAATATATAAGAAAATCTGCAATTATCAATAAATTAAAAGTAATTTAATAATGTGTTGCTGGAAAAAATAAAACACGAAAGGATTAAACAAGTGGTAAAATTAAGAAATCCTGCAAATGGATTAAGAAGAGAAATCATTAAAAAAAAAACTAAAAATAATTGAATAAAATGAAACAATTCTTGAAAAAAATAAGTTAAAAATATGAAACGTGAAGTTGAACAAATTTACAATAATCAACTAAAAATATTTTAATATAGTGATGCTGGATAAAATTGATTCAGACTGACAAAAAGACAGAAAAAAATAATTTAAATATAAACCAACCACGCAAGGTGGTTGGTGCCTGCCGTGGTGGTAATCCCCGAACCAAATGGTGGGCACCAGAGGTGAAGGGAGCCACCAGGCTGAAGAAGGAGTCCTATCGGGCTTGGTTAGGCTGTGGAACTCCGGAGGCAGCCGACAGGTATCGACAGGCCAAGCGGAATGCGGCTCGGGCAGTGGCTGAAGCAAAAACTCGGGTGTGGGAGGAGTTCGGAGAGGCCATGGAAAAAGACTTTCAGACTGCCTCGAAGAGATTCTGGCAAACCGTCAGGCGTCTCAGGAGGGGAAAGCGGTGCTCTGCCTGCACCGTGTATAGTGCTGGCGGAGCGCTGCTGACGTCGACTGAGAAAATTGTCAGGCGGTGGAAGGAATACTTCGAGGACCTCCTTAATCCCACTGACACGTCTTCCGAGGAGGAAGCAGAGTCTGGGGATGAGGGAATGACCCGCCAATTTCCGGGCGAGGTCACTGAGGCAGTTAAACAACTGCTTGGTGGCAGAGCCCCTGGTGTTGATGAGGTCCGCCCCGAGTTCCTGAAGGCTCTGGATGTTGTAGGGCTGTCCTGGTTGACACGCCTCTACAATGTTGCGTGGAGATCAGGGGCAGTACCCCTGGACTGGCAGACCAGGGTGGTGGTCCCCATCTTTAAGAAGGGAGACCGGAGGTGTGTTCCAACTACAGGGGATCACTCCTCAGCCTCCCTGGGAAAGTCTATGCCAGGGTGCTGGAAAGGAGAGTTCGTCCGCTAGTCGAACCTCGGATACAGGAGGAACAATGCGGTTTTCGTCCTGGTCGCGGAACACTGGACCAGCTCTTTAGCCTCTCAAGGATACTTGAGGGTGCATGGGAGTTTGCCCAACCAGTCTACATGTGTTTTGTGGACTTGGAGAAGGCATTCGACCGTGTCCCTCGGGTGTCCTGTGGGAGGTGTTGCGGGAGTATGGGGTGTCTGGCCCATTGCTACGGGCCATTCGATCCCTATACAACCATTGCAAGAGTTTGGTTCGCATTGCCGGCAATAAGTCGGACTCGTTCCCGGTGGGTGATGGGCTCCGCCAGGGCTGCCCTTTGTCACCGGTTCTGTTCATAATTTTATGGACAGGATTTCTAGGCGCAGCCAAGTGGCGGAGGGCTTTCGCCCGGTGGCCTCAGAATCTCATCTCTGCTTTTTGCGGATGATGTGGTTCTGTTGGCTTCATCAGGTGGTGGCCTCCAGCTCGCACTGGAACGGTTCGCAGCCGAGTGTGAAGCAGCGGGAATGAGGATCAGCACCTCCAAATCTGAGGCCATGGTTCTCAGCCGGAAAAGGGTGGAGTGCCCACTCCGGGTCGGGATGAGTTCCTGCCCCAAGTGGAGGAGTTCAAGTATCTCGGGGTCTTGTTCGCGAGTGATGGGAGAAGGGAGCGGAGATCGACAGACGGATTGGTGCTGCGGCTGCAGTGATGCGGACGCTGCACCGGTCCGTCGTGGTGAAGAGGGAGCTGAGTGTAAAAGCGAAGCTCTCAATTTACCGGTCGATCTACGTCCCTACCCTCACCTATGGCCACGAGCTGTGGGTAGTGACCGAAAGAACGAGATCGCGGATACAAGCGGCAGAAATGAGCTTCCTCCGAAGGGTGGCTGGCCTCTCCCTTAGAGATAGGGTGAGAAGTTCGGCCATCCGGGAGGGGCTCAGAGTAGAGCCGCTGCTCCTCCACATCGAAAGGAGCCAGTTGAGGTGGTTCGGGGCATCTGACAAGGATGCCTCCTGGGCGCCTCCTGGGTGAGGTGTTCGGGCATGTCCCACCGGGAGGAGGCCCAGGGCAGACCCAGGACACGCTGGAGAGATTATATCTCTCGGCTGGCCTGGGAACGCATTTGGTGTTCCCCGGATAAGCTGGAGGAGGTGGCTGGGGAGAGGGAGGTCTGGGCTTCTCTGCTTAGGCTGCTGCCCCCGCGACCCGGCCTCGGATAAAGCGGATGAAGATGGATGGATGGATGGATATAAACCTGACGGAAATGAGAAGGTAAAACTAATATATATAACAGGGGTGTCAAACATCCTTCCCAGATGTTCAAACCAGCCCACCAAAGGCTCCAGTTAGGCCCACTGGATGGCTTTGGAAAAAATGAAAACTGCAAAAGAGGACATAAAGACTGGACTGTACAGTGCATTCTCATTTTTTTGCACAGCCTCTCCTGCAGCGAAATAAGGAATACAACATTAAATGACAGAAATAAAGATATAAAGGTGGTTTTTAATATTATTAATGCTACATAAAATAACAGAACCTACTTCCTGTTTTTCACTTTTCGCTGTAGAATTTCCTGTTTTGTAAACAGTACAACAGTACAATACATTTTTTATGAATTCACAGAAAATGTATTAGTCAGGGTAAAGAGCTGCCAGTGCCTTTTCTGTAATAGTATGCATTTATTCTCAAAGTCCTTTTTCTTATATTGTAAGCCCAGGGGGCTGTGTTGGAGAGTTTCTTTGAATCAGCTTCTTTACTACAGCAACATTTCTTTCTAAGGTAGAAAACGGAGACATATTTTTCTCAAGACAATTCTGAGCTTAAACGTGTAGATAAAATTCTTTACACTGTAGGAAAGGGGAACAATCTGGACGTGGTTTCTTCTTCTATAGGTTATTAGGCCAAAATTTTACTTGTCCATCTCACTAAAGATAAAACTCGGTCATGCAAAACCACGGTGTAAAATTAATTTGAGCCCGGGTGACGATGTAGGTTTTCTGTTTATACATCTATAGATTTCAACACGTTCAGGTTCTCCTGCAGGCTGGTCCGTGGCTGGTGGTAGTTGGTGGTTGCATACAATGACCCTGTGTGTGTGCACAGGGAACATTCATACTTACTCTGTTAAGTAGACAAGCTCATTTCATTCCAAGGTTGTAAGACTGACAGAGACAAATGCACACACAATCATGTGGCGCCTAAAAGCAGACTGACTAACTGCTTCAGTAATGTTTTGTCTAACACACCCAATTTACATAATTAGACTGGAATATGCTAAAGAGCAGAGCCTTAATGCTGTCTGCTTGTAACTGTGACAATGAATCAGGGACACCCTGTTGGTGTCAGGCAGACAGAGAGACAGACAGACCACATGCAGGGCCACGACCTTTTCGTCAAAATTCATCTTTTCCATCCCTTCCAAACTCTTCCTTATTCCTCTTTGTGCCACTCTTCTTCGTCTTCATCCCTTTTCTTTGCCATGGCCACCATACTCTTCTTCTTCCTCCCATATTTCTGCCACATCTTTCCCTTCTCTCCCATGCTGCTTTGGTTCTTATCCACTCACTATCCCCCACCCAACATCGCCCCACACACACACACGCAGATATCCACCAAACACTCCGGCTTTCCCTTCTGACATTGATAAATGGAGACTTGCAGAGATGACAGCATCATTACTCATGTTCAGCAGCGACACCACCTAGGACAGGAAAAAAAAAAAAAAAAAAAAACGAGAGTAAGAGGGAGGATGAAGGACAGGATGGGAGGGAGATGGTGAGTGAAGGGGGTGGAGAAGAGAGGTTGCAGTTGGAGGTGTTTGCTACAAATGTTAACATCTCCAGAGAGCACGATGTTGAGCTGATCATTACTGATGTGAAAAGCAGAATAACTGTGGATTGTAGCATCTGAGCACTTGAAAGTAATCAGTTTCAGATATAAATCAAATAAAGCTGCAAGAAACTAATATGTTCTTTGTCAAGAAATCTTTTAATTGGTCACTTATTGTATAAATCTCAACAGTAAAGTATCTGTCAGATATCAACAGAGATCAAAACAAACTCCTTCCGAATGAAGTGAATTTTTAATAAGAACTATGCCTAAAAGCAGGATTTTTTATAAGTAGACCTTATCATCTTCAGCTCTAGTAGAGTGACTTGCAGTTCAAAGTAATGCCGTTTATTTCATACTGGTCCTTGGTGTGGCCTCTCACTTCCTACTTTGTATGAAAGAAGCTGATTTTCTCCTCCTCTATTAGGCTAACTTGGTGATTGGCTGCCCCTCATACTTATAGAAGTATAAACAGCAGGTAGGCAGAGCTTCACAGTTAGAGTTGTATGCCTGAAATGACCATATTAGGGATATCCCCTATGGATTTGGGTACAAATCCATTCACCAGCCAGGGCCTGTCTGTGTCAAGTCTTGGTGTTCTTCCTGTGTGGTTTTCTCTCCTGATATTCTGCTTTACTTTTTGCTAGTGTCCTTGCAGCATGAAATGATGCCTGTAGCCCTTTGAGTTGGAACAGGTAGTCCAGCTCTTCCAGGATAGCACATCCATACGTACCAGGAAGGTCTCCGGTAGGTGGAGCTAAGATGTAAGGAGAGGAATTTAGAGTCTGGAAAATACAAAGGGTGGTAGGGCTGGTTTCCCCATCATGTTTTTTATAAGTATCTCTTTTTATTGTGTTATTCTCATTAATCCACCTTTCTCATATCACACTGTGCACATGCCCGATTCCTCTTCTTGCATCTCAGTCACTCCCACCTGAGACGAGGAGGAGGAGGAGCTGAGGAGGCGAGGAAGAGGCACGAGGAGAGAGAAGCGAAGGCAGCAGACGTTTAACAAGATGAGACATCCTCATTTCAAAGTGATGTCATTTAACTTTGACTAGTGCTGGATTTTATGATTTTATGATGTAACAGTGCTCAGTGCACTATATTTAAATTTATAGCCATCTTAACTAAATTCACAAAAAAATTGTGCAATGTGGAAAAATATTAGGATTTGTTTGTTTTGTGAAAAGAAATTTTAAGAGTCGTCCTCCCTCGGTGGGTTGTACATTCCAGCTGTGTGCTTTACATCTATTTCACTCTGAAGGTAAAAGCACTTTTGCAAAGGATACACCAGAGCATCCTCAATTAATCTCCTCCTGCACCCATCTTTCCTCTTTCATCTATGGGCATTTTAGGAGTTGAGACATCCGTCAGCACAACACACTGAGATTGATTTCTGGGTCACAGGCAGGAGGAGGAAGGACAAAGGAGACGAGGAGGCCAACTCAGAGAAATGAGAAAAGCCTGTTGTCTCTTATTTTTTGATTCTACACACTTGCAATAGAGCAAAAAGTTCTCATGCCAGAAACAAAATACCAAAAAAAGTGCCCACTTATTCGCAGGTCACACAAAAACAAAGAAGCAATAAAGAAATGATTTAAATGCCTCACGTTTTGTGGGACAGTGTGGGGGTGTCAGCTTTGTTTTTGTGTTCAATGTCCATCAAAAAAAAAACAAAACAAACCAACTATATTTCAGATGGGTTCATTTCACCGAGGAGAATTACTCAGCCAGTAACCTCTAAATGAGCTTGCAACAGCTTCTCTAAACATTTACAGATTCATCCTCAGGCTGAGATTCAGGAAGTTTATTCATGTTGAAATTGTTGCTGCCCACCCTTTTGATACAAAAAGCACACAAAGGTCGAGAGTGAGTTTGTGGCTGGCTGAATGAAAGCATTGTCTGGACGGGTTTTTTCACAGCATCAGGATAAAGAGAAAAACAGGTCAGGGGAGTCAAAGTGAGCTCAATAACAGCAGAAGAGCAACAGTAAGATAAATACTATCACGTTTTCTTTTATGGCCAGTTAAGCATCCGAAATATGTCAGAAAAATAACTGAACGACATGATTCAAGTAACAGCAAACTACATTTTAAAATATACTTTTATACTAACAGGACATTATACAATAAATCTTTTTCCCCCCAGAGCTGTTTCACCGTCACCCACATTTTAGTTTCACAGATAATCTTCTAATACACATTTAATATGCATGCCATCTAGTTCAAGTGGATTTAATTCATACTTAATTTAGTCATTTTTCCATCCTCAACACACATACTTAAAGCCTGCTAGAATAAGTATGTACTATGGATTAGAGGCACACTGTTAATTTAAGGTCTTCACACAATAAGAAGTGAAAAGAAGTGTCTGTATTGGGGGTCCATTTTCCAAAAAGCTAAGACGCTGGGTCAGATACAAAGAAGACTTCAGTAATGTGCAAAACCCATCAAAAAGACATCTAAATGGTGCGTACCAGTCGAGGTTAACATCTGTTTAAAAAGTAGCATATACCTTTTTAAAAATAGACTTTTTATTTGGCCGTGAAACGGTAAATAGTTCTATGTTTTGGTTTCTGTTTGGTTTTTATTGAAGTTCTAGTTTTTGAATTTTTGTTATATTGACTTTTGGAGTTTTGTCCGCCCCTCCCTGAGCCTGGTTCTGCCAGAGGATTCTTCCTGTTAAAAGGGAGTTTTTCCTTCCCACTGTCGCCAAAGTGCTTGGTCATAGGGGGTCATAAGATTGTTGGGTTCTTCTTATTGTTGTAGGGTCTACCTTAAAATATAAAGTGCCTTGAGGTGACTGTTGTTGTGATTTGGTGCTGTATAAATAAAATTGAATTGAATTATCGTGGGAGTAATGTTTGACTTTAGCTCTGGCTGTATTATTCGAGTCCTGGTTCCTGTTATAAGATATCTTAGAGTCCAAAAAAAAAGGCCTTTTAAGCTTGATGTCATGAGCAATAATGACCACACCCCAAATACAGCTCAAAACTTGGAAAATACTACCATGTTTGAGTAATTGTCTCGTAAATATTTGGACAGGGACAGTTTTTGTAACTTTGTCTCTGCACATCACCGCAGTAGATTTTAAAACAAACAATCAAACTGTGATTGAAGTGCAGACTTTCAGCTTTAATTCAAGGGCTTTGAATAAAGTATTGTGTTAACTGTTTAGGAATTACAGCCCTCTTTATATGTAGTCCCTCATTTTCAGAGGTTCCACAGCAGACAAGTAGACATAAGTAGATAAGTGAGTGATAAACACTTTGATAGCCAGTTGAGACCTGCTCTCTTGTTATTCTATGACAAATCAAGCAGATTAAAGATCTAGAGTTAATTCCAAGTGTCTAACTTGCATTTGGTAGCTTGTTTGGTGGATTGCTTGATTTAAAATGCTCTGTGGTGGTGTACAGAGGCAAACTTACAACAACAACAAAAGTAAGATTAAGTTACAAAGTGTTTTGGGTGTTTGGAGGAGGTTGTTCATCACAAAGTTAGAGTCACATTATTTCTTCTTGCATTTGAAGTTTGTTCAGTGTTCCTTCCCCCTGCCTCAGCTATCTGTTAGTGTCTGTTTCCTGCCTCTGCTGTCATGTTCAGTGTAAAGTCTTCTTGTTTCTGCTGGGTGTTTCCCTCTTTACTTTGGAGGCTGCTTTTTGCTGTTTGTTTGTCTTGTTCCAGTTTCAGTAATGAAAATGCTGATTACAGCATTTAGGTGTGTACTGCGAATGGTGGAAATACTTCAGTTTTTCGGTGCATGGCCTTTTGCTTACTGTGTCTAAGTTAGTTTGGGCCTGTATACCTTTAGTATAGTGGAAAATCCAAGGATTAAAAAATGAAAATTCTTTATCCTCCAGGGAGTATAAACGTCTGCACTTCTCTTTATGTTATATTTCTAAAGATGTAGGTAAAAAGCACCTAATCTCTTTCTTGGTTAGATTAACAAAGTGCAATTTCATTATTGCGCAGGGGAGGTGGTAAAAGGCCTCATGAACTCTCACAAATGTCTTCATCGGTCCTCAAAAATCGTCAGCGGCGCAGACAGCGAGTTAATTACAGCGCGTTTCCTCCTGTAGCCAAACGCTTACAGACACACACCGTCAGCCTTGTGCACACTCCAGAGGCACTGTTATGGGCTCTAATCACAACGACAAATGAAGTGTCACAAAGAGTGGGAGATGAGTTAGAAGAATCATTCACTCTCTCCCCTCTCTGAGAGTAATAAGGTGAAGAAATGTAGCTGGAGAAGTGTGGAGTGGAAAGACATATGGAGGGGAAGAAGGGAACAGGGGAAAGGATGGTGCAGAGCGAGAGAGAGAAAAGTGTGCCTGTCAAGTTGATAAATGTGGTAGCAGAAGACATTGTGGCGGTGGAGGAGTAGGAGGCCACCAGATAACAGCAGAGCAAGGCCTAAGCTGTCTCACACCGTGAATAAAGCACCCCTCTGTCGCACACGCAAACACACACAGATTTCTAATTACCTTCAGATGACTTTATCACTGTTTCATTGAGTTATTTAAATGAAAAACATCGGACTGTGCAAAAGTGTTCTCTACGCCGCCCCAGCATGTTCAGGATGTATAAATATATACGTGTACTTAATCACATGCTTAGTGAAGTGAACACTCGCTCAGCTTTAAAGTAGTGCAGAAGTCTGCTTGTTGGCAAATAGACAACAAATTACCTGGCGGTGAGCGATGATAGGGCAATGATAGGTTTAGCCTCTTTTAAATTCATTTGGTGACCTCTAGTGGCTGAAATGGGAAGTGGCTCCTTGTACGTTTGTCCACTTTGCACTTTGCCAACCTTTTGCACAGGAAATTTATGTCATATTAGATTTTATCTGAAGCTTATCGCTGGAATGTTGCTGCCTTTCATGCTGTGCTCAGAAATTGTATGCACAAACATATTTACGTGTTGTTTAATCGTGTTGGTTTTTTTTTAACAAACAAACACTGTTTTGGTGGCTTTTACTGAATCTACTTATAGCACATTGCACTTACTTCCGGTAACATAAGAAAAAATGTCGTTTGGTGCTGTATTCAGTGATGATTGGTATTTCTGTTGTCTTTGTGTTTATGTAAATAATTTTCCTTCTATATTGTGTCTGAACTAAATTTATTTTATTAAAAACAACTTCAGACCTAAAGAAAAATATGGATGAGTTTATTTGTATTGCACTTTTTAAAAACAGACAGTTACAACTTGTATGGATAAAACATGTGTTACTAAGTGCACATACCCCAATTTGCAAACACACAGGCCAACACACTTATGTTCCTTCATACATATCAGGGGTAGGCAACTCCAGGCCTCGAGTGCCGGTGTCCTGCAGGTTTTAGATGTGTGCTTGATCCAACACAGCTGATTCAAATGGCTAAATTACCTCCTCAACATGTCTTGAAGTTCTCCAGAGGCCTGGGAACGAACTAATCATCTGATTCAGGTGTGTTGACCCAGGGCGTTATCTAAAACATGCAGGACACCGGCACTTGAGGTCTGGAGTTGCCTACCCATACAACAACAACATAAGCCAGGTGAGGGCTTTGCAGCCTATAAATGATGAAAAGAGTGGGGTAAACATGCACAAGGTGTGGCGGTGACAGAGAACAGATAGCAATATGTGATTCATTTAACTCTGGAAGAGCTTTGTAGGTCACAAGTGCTTTTGCCTTTGATCTAAAGCAGGGGTGTCCAACTCCAAGCCTCAAGGTCAGCTGTGTTGGATCAAGGACACATCTAAAACCTGCAGGACACCGGCCCTTAAGGCCTGGAGTTGGACACCCCTAATCTAAAGCATCAACTATGCGACACACCAACCATCATACGTGGCGAAAATTTTAAACTGCCAAAGCAAAAAGAGGAAGGAAGCAACACTTTGTGTACCATTCAGCAACGGCCTTCTACAAGTTGAGTTAAAACCTTAAAGAGACAAAAATCAGAACCCAAAATCACAAAAAAGATTTTATTGATCTAAAAACAACAACAAACACCAGTCAAGGACTTGGGCTTGCCAAGAGCTAACATACTAGTCCAATTTCCCAGCTCTGTTACATTCTGTATTTTTTGTCTTGTAAGTTGCCAAAACATTTGGGAAATATTTACGTTTTCATTACATATCTCAATTATGGGTGGCTGCAGCTCGGGTGGTGGAGAAGATCATCTATATATTGTAAGGTCACTGGATCAGTCAGTGGATCAATCCCTGACTCCTCTTTCTGTATCAAAGTCTCCTTGAACCCCAAGGTACCCGTGATGTGTGTGTGAATGTTAGGTAGAAGTGCTTAGGTCTACATAAAAGCCCTCCATGAATCTGTGTGTGAATGGGTGAATGAAAACTTGTACTAGAAAGTGCTTTGGGGGCTTTTTGGGGGTAATTTCAGTACATATTTTCAATGACTGTGAAAGTCAAGAATAAATGTAGTTACAGAAACAAAAGAAGGAAAATTTTAAATTAATTTGTTTTCTTTCGGTAACATGGGATACAGGTTGCACTGGTTAGAGTGACACCTTCAATCTAGTTGGGCAAGAATAGAAAAATACAAAATATATCAAAGAGCGTTGACTTTTGCTGTAGCCGTCATGTTACTCTTCCTTTTCCAGACTAAATATGTTTTGGTAACAGGGTTGCACATGTGGAGTGGGACACAACTTGCAGTATAATTTCCGTTCTTTAAAATATGTTGATGTTAAACAACAGTTTAATAACTATCAGAGACATGCCAACAAAATCAAAACAAAAAAAAATGGATTTACAAATGTTATATTCGAATACTGCAACCATTTGAACTACTGTCAAACCTGTTGGCCATTGCACTACATCTCACAAGCAGCTCTGTTTATAGATTTAAATATTTATGTCTTATCTATATTCCTATAGTGTCCTTTATCTTTCATAATTCTTCTTTATAATAAGGTGCTCCGCGGTATTTGGATTTTTCTTTATGTTCTTTACGTGAAGCTGTAGAATGGCCCAAGTAATGTTATCTGTCTTATGCATTAAAGGATACTTAAACGACACTTTTCATTTTATTTATCTCAAATATTTCATGATCAGTCCACCTGAAAGCTTTTTCCCCGCCATTTTGGAAGCTGTCGGAGCTTCCGTCAATGTGAGGAGGAAGTGAGTGAAAAGAGAAAACGGAGCAATCGAGCGGAGCGGCCGAAGCGGGCGAGCCAGGGCTAAAAAACATCACTCAACTCGTCTTGACTACCCGGGCTAACTTTAGCTACATGTGCTGAGGTCGAGGGGGGAAACTGATCTCACCTGCAACCATGCCGACAGTTACTTTACCGCCGAAAGAGAACGCTCTCTTCAAGAGGATCCTGGTGAGTTGGTTTTTAAGGAGCTGCACAGCGACGGCAGCCGAGTTTGGAGCTCTGTTGGCGCAGTCCGGCTCTTACCGGAGCTCTCCGGCTGGTAGCGTTTAGCCTGTTAGCAAAATGGCATCATTGAATGGGGTTAGCTTGGCTAGCCCGGCCCCTGATGTGCGCTGTCACTGCGGTACAAAGCCAAAATGGTTGTTCATGACTTTGATGTTATTCCGATATATGCTTCCAGTGTGGTTAAATGGCACTACAAACATCTGGATTTTGGATTAAATAGTCGGTATTTGTGGTTTATTTGCGACAGGCCTTAGCACTGGGAAAAGCACGTTAATGCTCCTTTCAGCGACAGCTAACCCGTTAGCCGTGTGTGCTGCTGAATTAGCTTGCACTTACTTAGCTTCTCACTCAGTCTTGTGAATGTTGTGGCATTTTAGTTCCTGGCTGCGTGCATAGCTGCTGTCTTCTTAGCCGGATTGCGTTTACTTGGTCAGATGTGTGCCATCTGACAAAGTAACGTGCTTGCAGGCCACCTGGCGTTACTTAATCGGCTAACTCTACCTAGCTAGTTATCTTGGTATGTGAGGCACTAAACAAATGTCAGTAGCAATCTCTGAGTTGTGGGGGCCTGCAGGCTCCGTCATGATCAACCTTAGAGGCTAGCATAGGCCGACGTAGATGTGTATGATGTGTGAAAGCCACTGGAAGTCCGGGGAGGACCGGTGTGACCGTGTCAGCAAATCTGTAGCCACTCCAGGCCTGCTGAGCTACTGATCCATCCTTCCCTTTCTCCCGTGTTGCTGGGTTGTTCATGTCCTATCTGCGGGCAGTTTTACGTGGGCCACACGTGTGGCTGAACAAGCGTGAGTTAAGGATTGTCACAGTATTTTTCAGGAAGTGCGGTTAACTTTCTGTGCGCTGCATGCCAAACTAGTCCCCCCCTCTCTCTGCCATCATGCCTGGTGCTTGGCGGTGTGTACCACTAAACAGTGCTGCATGGGCATCTAGCAACGCACTTTCCAGGAACTGTGGAGCCTTGTGGGCAGTGAGCACTTCAGCGTCACAAACTGGATCTGATAAACATCATTGTTTTAAAAGGCAGGGACTCAGCTGGGACTTAGCGGCTCTTTATCTGAGTATTGGCAGTCCCTATAATTCTGGCACAGAAAACAAACCTGTGTGACCTGCACCTGAACTTGAGACGTTAGTAGCTGTACGTGTTGCATTCCTTGGTGGGAGTTTAGCCTTTCATGGAACTGGTGATAATCGGTTATTTTAAAGCTGACTTGTAATTACAAAAAGGAATGAAATTACATACTTTCCATATTTAAAAAAAATGTAGAAGTTCTGCAAAAACTCTTAATTTAGGCAACTAGTAGTATAAATAATTGGATGTTTCTTAAGGTAGGAAATGGTTAACAGAAAATCTTCCACCAACAAACTCAGTGTTTGCTTGTTAAGTCTGATGTCATGAGCCAGGTCCAAATTCACCTTCATTACCCAAAAGAAAACAAACACTCAGGCACCGCAGAGAGTTACAAACAATCTGGTTTCTTTCATCTCCAATAAAATTATCAGTGCGTCTTTAACACTCTGACGTCCATAAAAAGAGGATTTATGTTGACATAAAAGGTTAAATACAATGTTCTGACTTAATTATTTGCAGAAAAAAAGAATACACAGCAAAAGAGAGAGAGCGAGACAGTAAGGGCCTCATCCAGCACAGTAGAAGCTTGATTTAGCAACAGCTGTTACGTCATCACATAACAAGTAGAAACATTCTTGTTATACTTTGTGCAGTACTGAATTGCTTTTCAGTTTGAGTGGTCTTTAATTTTGTACGATCTCTGTACGGTAAACATTTCACATACTGCGAACGTCATTTTAACAAAAACTCTATAATAGAACCAGGTGAACTTTACGTCTTCTTCAGAGTTAACAAGGACTTTAAAATCATTTGGTGGAGTTGTAGAAAATGAAATTACTATTATTACTCTTCCTGCTGCAGAGATGTGATGCAAGCTTTGTCCCCCTCTGGCTATAGCCAGGAGCAGACCACACCTCTCTTTATTATTGCCTTCCCAGAGTGAATTCCCAAGTGCATTATTGGAATTTGGCAGTTGTCTAGCTTTTCATTGACAGTTGAGGTGGATACGTTTCCATTTTGTGGTTTCAGGATTCACAAACATGCTGCTATTTTCCTGCCTCACCTAACAGTGTGCCCTGTACCGGTAATCTTAATGTAATGGTGGTTTTCATCAGCTGTCCTGTTAAGGCTTTTGAATTTGAAGGGCAGTGCAATCCATCTAACAAGTGCATCACAGGAAGGGACAAAAAAAAAACAGTGGCAAGCACATGTGTTCTTTGTACTATCTATGCTGTTATAACTTATCTGCACTTTTCAGGTCTAAAAAATGCCGTGTGTGTTGTCCTGGGATGCATTCAGCTACGGGACTTGTGGATAAAAGGGTTTCTAGGGTTGTCAAACTAGGGGGGTTTGCTCTTACAGCTCTTCTTGCTCTGTCTTCCAAATTACATGATATGTAGGTCACAAATCAAGTATATATTTAGTTTAATGCCCCATTAATTCATTGAGTTTATATTGTTCTGTGAGATTCATAGTAAAATCTCCCTCAAAGTTTTGCCCTATATGAAATAAAAGTGTGTGGTGACCAGCTTCATCCATCCTCTTCAAATGAGTGAAAACAGAAGGAGGGTGTTTATGTCTGTTGATTTGATTTGAAATTGGAGCAGAGATGTTTGTATATCTCCACAGGGCATTTGTGAAAGACATGGCTGTGTGTGGTGAAGAGCTGAGTAAAAACCTGGGAGACATTTCATATGTATAAAAACAGACTGAACAATTAGAGCATGAAGAAAGTAAAGAGCCAGGCAATTGTTGTTATAAATTGTTTCAGCTGTTCAGCTGATATCATCCTCTGATTTTGCACTAATTACATCAGGCTAAATTAATAATAGTTGTTTGTGAGCAACAGAGCTTTCTCACCGTCCATGGAGTTCAATCAACTGCTGAACTTTAAACTTTGTCTACGCCTCTTTGGCTTTATTATAAGTAATATTTTGAGTTTAAAGGAAAGATTAAGTTTTAGCGGGATTACTAATGATTGGTGTTTTTTCTGAGGGCTCTGCCTGTGATGATAAAGTGAGTTCACACCCCAGCACTGAGTAAGAAGTCACTACTGACATGAACTCCTGTGAGTTGGGCCTTCATTTTCACGTCCTCCGTTCCACCACGATTTTGATCTGAAATAATCAAACTATGCGTTGAAATGTCTAATCGAAATCTAGCATTGGCACTTGGGACTTCTTGCAGCGATCTGTGCAGCTTAGAGCTGAGACTCTGACTTACGTCTCTGGTGGTGGCAGAGAGTATTCTTGATAAGCACAGCTGATGGTCTTAATGCTTCTAAATTTATATGAAGCACACATGGTATTATCTCAGAGGACTGATTACTTATTGTCTGTGTCAACGAATCATAATCATTTATAAATGAATCATTTAAAACATAGTTTTATATAGAAAGGACTCAGAGAACCAGCAGACACAGTTTGAAAGTGACTGACTGTACTTTAGTTTTTACCAGTCTGCACTGCTCATTGATTAATACCCACTTGAGTCTGGCATTGGCCTAATGCATTCTTGATATTATTTCTCTAAATACATACCAAACATTGTGTTCTTCACTCTGGCTTGTGTTACATGCCTCTTCCTTCTCTTTTGGATTTCCAGGGAAGAGAAATCATAATTTCCACTCCAGTTTCACTTGTAGGAAACTTTGGGAATTTTTCCTAGAGGAACAGTTAGCTCTTATTAAAAGACAATGTAGAGCACAAGCCGCTGTCATTTTGATTTGTTGTTCTACAATTAAACCAGCATTTCTGATTATTAGTAATTGACGAGACCAATATTTAGCATCTCATTTAGACTTCCAGTAAAAACACAACATATGTTAGAATATTGAATTAAATAAAGCTTGGCTTCAGTTTTTTGCATTGTACACATTAATGTGTTATGGCAGGAAAGCAGTCATTCAGAACTCAGACTGCAGACCAGATCTGCCTCTTTTACATGACCTGATAATGAGGAGGGATGGTGCACTGTTGATCCTTAAATAAAACTGCAGTAAAACAAATGAAGGCAGGATCTACACGGGTGTGTTTCGGGCTTCAGTGCTCTCGCTTACTGTTCACTTTAAGTAGGGTTGTGTCATGTATTGTCAAACTGAATTTCGGATCCTGTGCTTGGACACCGAAAGTCAACAGAATTTCAACTTTGAGTGCCAGCGGAGGCATGAGCTGATCATATCATGTTAATTCAAAGTCTCCTGTGCCTTTATCTTAAATCAAGAGACTGATGTTGGTAAATCATCACGTTGATCATTGCGGCGAATAAACAGGTTGTTAAAGAACAAAGTTACTCACAGGCAGCGAGCTCAGTAACTGGGCCTGCTGCATGTTCTTTAAATGGATTTATTAAACAAAGGACTGACAATGTGTTTAGCACTGGGCTATGAGGTGCCACAGAGGTGCACTACATGGAGGCACCTAAAGAAAGCTCCAGGTGCTCCAGGAGAGAAAAAGGACAACTGCTGCCTAAAGGAAAACCCTCAGTATGTGTCAGGAGTATCGGAACAGCTGAGACGCATTTTCTCTAAACACAATCTCTGTGGCTTTCAAACCCAAAAACACGCTGCACCAAAAATTGGTCCACCAAAAGTATCGGGTCCCCTGACACAAAAAGAGCAATATAGTGAAAGCTGTTAAGTGCCAGGAGGATTGCCGTGATTTATACATCGGGGAAACCAAACAACCTCTAGCTAAGCCGATGGCACAACACAGAAGAGCTGCCTCGTCAGGCCAGGAGTCTGCAGTCTATTTACACCTACAGGCCAGTGGACACTCTTTCAATGATGGGAATGTACACATCCTGGACAGGGAGGAACGCTGGTTTGAGTGCGGAGTCAAGGAGGCCTAGTTTCACTCATTATGTAAATGTACCGTTTATAAGGTTGAGGAAACCTGCAGTCAGCGGAGACTGAAGAGTCACTTGGATGAGCAATGAAACGTTTCTCCCTCTGAAAACGCTACGTCCAGATGAACAGAATCAACTTTTGGGATTTCCTTACCTGAGTGATTGAGCATGCATCAGGACAGATGCATGACATTCTGTAACCTTGAACACAGTTTGAGTGTCCTTTAGGGATGGGTATCGTTTAGGTTTTATCCGATACCGGTGCCAAACCAGTACTTTTGAAACGGTGCCGGTGCTTAAACGCTGCTCAAACCGGTGCTTAAAGAATGGAGAACACAAAATTGGTCCAAAAACCTCTCATGTTCAGCTGGGTTTTTTTGTTTTTTTTGTAAAAAGATAACAATGTTAGCCTTTTCTGCAGCTATAGGGCATATATGGTATCACTCTTGGCTGGAAGCAGTGCTTAAACAATGGAAAAAACACAAACTTTGTCCAAAAACCTCTCATGTTTAACTGTTTTCCACTTTTTCTTTGGTCATTTTAGCCTTTTTGCCCAGGGTGAAGGGAGTATCTGCCATCAAACAAGAAGACAGCCGCATGTAACTACGACGGTGTTTGCTAGTTCACCTTACATGCATTAATGTAATAATGTGGTTAGCGTACTCAACGTAAATTACACACGAACAACATTAAGCTACTCACGCAGAGGAGAACGGCTGCTGCTGCCATCATCATCCGTCATCATTTCTGCTACGCTGACAGGGCTAGGGGCCAGGACTCTAGTCGTCGGGTTTTTGGGGGATGTTGCTAACTCCAGGTCCGATAACAGGCACCACACCCGCAGTAGATGTGCACGGTGTGAGGTCTCGCAGCAAGCTATCAAACACGGTGCATTTCTTGGCTTTAAAAAAAACGCTGTGTCGCCAGGTGTTTCATCAGATTTGAGGTGTTACCTCCTTTGACAGTATCACAGTATCAGCTTAAAGCACTTGTTGCAGGCTGCTGAGTTTGCATCTTTTTCTGTGAAGTACAGCCAGACTTTTGATCGCTTCGCCTTGGGCATTTTTAATCTATAACTCTGCTCTAAAAGAACGTACGTACCTGGCCCCGCCTACTAACCTCGGAAACGTAAAATGATTGGCTAGAATTGGCTCAGGAAAAAAAAAGCACCGAAATGTGCGCTGCTTTTCGGTCTGGTTACTACCGTTTATGTCAGAACAGGACACCGGTACCCATCCCTAGTGTCCTTTGTATGGCAGCACAGACAAAAAGTGGAGCTGCATACGTGCACATCTGCACACAGGTGAAGAGAGTAGCGAGACATCAGGTGGTTTATTTAATTCCCACTTCCAGCATGAAGAGTAAGTAATGACTACATATCCACAACAAGCACGCTGCCATATATGGGCTCATTTACATACAGCGACGAATGGTTTCAGTATACCTTAATGAAAATAAACCTGAAATCATATTTATGCAGGATTAACTTGAAGACTGTCTTACAGCCATGAACAGGTATTCTTTTGTTCCAGAGTACAATAAGAAGATGGAGCCTTACACTCCAGCCACAGGCAGGACCTGAGCCTCTTTCTGTCCTCCAGCTCCACATCTCAGCTGGTGGTGTAACTGTCCCCATAGTTCAACAGTGAATTGCTTAATTTCGTAACCAACCTTGGCACCCATATGTGACGTTGACGTCATTTCTGGGGTTTTGTTTTGTTTTTTTTTCACTGTTGGTGGAG
Source organism: Oreochromis aureus (assembly GCF_013358895.1). Classification (NCBI taxonomy): domain Eukaryota; kingdom Metazoa; phylum Chordata; class Actinopteri; order Cichliformes; family Cichlidae; genus Oreochromis; species Oreochromis aureus. The sequence continues at coordinate 37,989,916 of NC_052947.1, forward strand.
CTGCTGGTGGTACAACGCAATGCCATCTGCCAGCTTAACTCTTCCTGCCTCCCTCACAAACACACAGTCTCCTCTGACCACCAGCTTAAAAAGCAGAGGGGGTTTATTGCTGACTGAGCAGCTGCTTGCTTATTGGAAATGTAGAACCAGTGTAGCTAGTTTTTAATATTTTTGGAAGGAAATTGTAGATGCTCAGAACTATGTCTGATAATGTTTCGCTGCAGTAATACAGGGAGACTCTGGTAGTTTATGACTACAACGTTGAAGTGTTGACTGACCAGAAATCTGTTGTTCAAGGTCTTTAAATGTGCAGTACACACAGTGCTGGGCAGCGTGACCACACATTTGTATTTTTTCAGGCTTTTCCTGGCTCAGACGGGTAGTATGTAGTAGATGGCAGTAAATGCAAATTGGACTGCAATGAGCTTGTGTTATTTATCATTATTATTCAACTGATTAAACTCAATTCCTACATTATAAAACACTGAAAGCATCGCTGTCAGTGTTAAACGGGTGTTACAGGTAGGGCTGTGCGATATGACCAAAATCTCATATCCCGATATTAAAACATCTATCGTCTGATAACGATATAAATCACAAAAATGTAACATTTTCTGTAAATTCTGTGAATGTCGGGCAGCTCGACTTGCGTGAAGTGTTTCCAGCTGGGCGTCGCGTACCTGGAGTCGAGTTTTAACTGATGCATGAAACGATACATTTTTAGACATAAGTTGTAACAGCCGCCGTTTTCTTTGTGAGTATTTATTACACATTGTGCTGCGGGGAAAAGCCTGTTCTAACGTTTGAGTCTAAGGTTTATTTTTTAGCACCTGACAGCTCCTTTTTGCTTCTCATCCGTAAATACTCTGCATCTTTCACGTGATTCAGTTTATTTTGAAAAGTCTCAACAGGACCTTGAGCTTTATTGTGAAAGGTTTATGTGGAAAATAAACAAGCGGACACGAGGTGGTTTTACCGTCGTTGTTGCTAACGACAACACATAAAAACAAGCGCTTGTCCGTCTGTAATGTGGTTATATTAAATATAAGAGAAAGAGAGAACTTTAGGAAATTAATATAGCCACTACAGTGACCATCAAAACGATGAAAAAATATTGCCGTAAACAGTTTATTTTGCGACACCACGAAACAAACGATAGTGTAAAATGAAACGATAGACGTTTTTATATCGTCATCCGATATATATCGTTATATCAAACAGCCCTAGTTACAGGGTAAAGATAAACAGCTGTACAGTTGGATTTGTGAATTTAAAAAGTTAAATTTTTAGAGTCCTTGTTGGTTTTTCTTATCTGAAAGGAATTTTTAAATATATGGCAACTGGTGAACCGTCCTTTTGAAGACTAGACTAAGTTTGCATGCTATGATATAATCTTTGTACTATACAGTGCTGCAGCAGCTATGTTTTGGCCCCTGTTTTCTATTTCCAGAAGGCTGGCATTGGTTTGTGTGTTTTTTTTTTTTTTTTAAATAATAAAAGACCATCAGTATATTCACTAAATAGAAGCTTTAGCCTCATGTGACTTCAAACTTTCTCTCCGATTGGTCATTTAACTTGTGAATATAGTCAAAGTCATCAGACAGTTTCATTGTGTGGACTTTATCAGCAAAGAGAAGCAGGCTAACAGTGACTTTGAAGTAAAGACTGGTTTGCTTTAGCCGTAATAGCCTTTACAACGGCTTTGTTCTGAAATTAACTGAATTAAAATGTGTGCAAAGAAAACAGGAGAGAAAAGTTTTTCTGTGGACTAGAAAAGCTTGCTGGGTTTCCTGTTGTTGTGGGGACGTTACTGTAGGAAATAAAAGTTGGTCCTTGGTTTCTCTGATACTTGGAATGGGTGATACGGACCTGCACCGGTGCTTGAACAACGCAAAGGCACATGTCACCAGTGTCGGCAGGCCTGTAATGTACTACTGATAAAGCCACCGGGAGAATCTGGGCTGTAACCGACAGCGTTTCCTGACGAGCGTTCGGACTGTGGGCGATAAAAGTCTAAAACACTGCAGCTTAGCCAGCTGATCCGGCCTGTGTGTAAAATATAGCAGCTGTAGATAAGAGGAGAGTTGAGTGTTGGAAGTTGGACACAATACTTCATGTTTATGTGCTGCATGTTCAATCGCTGTCTGTGATTAAAAACATTTGCATTTTAAATTACTCAAAAAAATATTCTCACAATTTTTCTTTGGCGTTGATTAAAACGGCGCCAGAAGTTTCTGTGTAAGGGGGGGGGGGAATGAACGTGAGTATGATTAGGTCCAAGAATCTTAATCACGATTATTTTGGGCAAGACTGATCACTCACAGACTCTGGAAAAAATGTGTTATTATACTTTTAATAAAACAGAACGTGTCTTAGCAATGTTGAAAAATCCATTTCCTGGATGAAGTCCGTTGGTATTAAGTAGATGCAAAAGCAGAACGAGCAGAGACCGAGAACACGGGCTTGACCCGCTGACCTGTTTAAAAGTCACTTTGGCCTAAAGCGATTTCTGTCCTTCCTCTCACAGCGATGTTACGAACACAAACAATACAGAAATGGGCTCAAGTTCTGCAAACAAATCCTGTCCAACCCCAAGTTTGCTGAGCATGGAGGTAAGCAGCAAAAATGTAGCTGTACGGAATTTTTCTTTTTCTCTTAAATGTGTTTTTCACCATCTACTGCATCCTTTTCTTGCTGCAGAGACCCTGGCAATGAAAGGCTTGACCCTGAACTGTTTGGGGAAGAAGGAGGAGGCATACGACCTGGTGAGGAGAGGCCTGCGCAATGACCTCAAGAGCCATGTCTGTATCCTTATAGGCAGCACTGCATCCTCTGGGTTAAGCAGCTGTCGCTTTGAACTATTAGCAGTGTCTTTTTGCAGGATGGTGTGTGTGATGCTAAAAGGACCTTGAGGTGCCTCATATTGTGTAGAAGAGCTCTGCTCTCGGTGGAGCACTGTCAGCACATTCTCTCTGTTACTCTCTTGCAGAGAGTGAAGTCTGTGCACGTTGCTGGTGGATGAGGTCTATCTGAACCTAAACCCCGCCTAAAGTCAAGACAGAGCAGCTCTCTGCAGATACACTGCTATCTCTTTAGCTTCCACAGTAATTCGGTATCCGGGGCATGTTTCCGTCCCTCAGAGGGCGTGCTTTGGGCCACGTATGCAAAAAGAAAAAAAAAAAGGTGTGTTCTTTTAAAATAGCCGAGGCTTTGCAACACATCAGGATTTTAAATCACGGCGTTACGCGTTGCATAAGCTCAGAATTATGATTGGTAGTTCATTTAGATCATTCCTTTGTCATTAATCAGTTTTAAAAATAATCATGTTCAGCCACATTGGAGACGAAGCGTGAACAGCCTCAGAAACATTATCCTGTCCATAAATGTTTTATGGATTTATCTCTTACTAGCCTTTTAGATTGGCCTCTCCCTGCTTTAGTTTCAGTGGTGCTGGATAAAAACTTAATCAAAACACTGTTTACACAGAATTTGGACTTGGCAGCACAGCAGCTAGTGCTAGTAGTTTTTACTTTGTGTTCAACCCACATTGAACACAGCGTTGAGATGATTTTTGAACAGCATGAACAACTTCATAGTTAGCTACTGTTGGAGGTAATAGCCTCTTTTTTCCCCCCCTTTGTTTGCGCAGGAGGAACTGTAGAAGCCATAATTGTTACAACTCTATTTAAGGATCTTTTTTTAGCTCCTGCAGAAGGATAGGAAATTTCCCAGTATTCAGAGACCTTTGAGTGTAGGTGTAGGTTACTGGTCCAGCTCCTAATGTTCATGGATTGTTGGGACACATGAATACAGCACCAGAAGCAGCCATTAAAAACACAACTTTTAAAGTTGGTTTTCTAAACTAAAAGTATTAAATTAGCTTAAATATAATTTTGTTGTGTGTCTCTATGTAGATCATTCAGCGCAGCCTGTTTTATTAAATCCTCACACTTACAGTTTTGTGGGTAAAATTGGTTAAAGATAACAGCAGTTTAATAAGATGCACTTTATCTTATGCGAGGTCCATGTTGGCCCAGCAGTGTGGCTGTTGGACTACGGAAAGGGTAAGAAGCAAGTTTGATGACAAATGGCTTGAGAATAACAATTACTCTTCACAGTTTAAGCCAGAAGTGCTTGTATGTCAAAGGTGCTTCAAACTTGGGACAAGGTTTTTATTTTTACATTTGAGCAACATCTATAAACACAATCAAACACTTCTTATTTGGTTTCCCTGTTGATTTTAAACTGATATACATGTAATTACTCGTACAAAGTCTACTTTCACATTCTTCTAAATGTAGATATTATGATGGAACAAAACAAGGAGACAGAAATCACCAGTGAAGGTTTTAAATGAATCAGACAAAATGAAACATGGTGGCATCACAGTGGCTCCCACCACGCAGCAACACAATGAAGAGGATGACACAGGGCTGCAAGTAAAGGAAAGACCACATGATGCATAACTAGTGTTTAGCTATTACAAGGCTTCAGAGTTCATATAACAGAAAATGCAGGAAGGTGCCTAGTTCCTGAGATCCTTTTGCTCTGAAAGCAGCTTTTTAAAAGATCACATCACTTCAGTTCAACCACAAGAGAAGAGGTCCAATGAACCCCACTACCCTTTTTTTGTACTTCATTTGATTGCATCATACGAAGGGCATTGTGCATCTTCCTTAACTGGCCTTGCGTCCCAGGCTGGCATGTGTACGGTTTACTCCAGCGCTCGGATAAGAAGTACGATGAGGCCATCAAGTGTTACCGCAATGCTCTCAAGTGGGACAAGGACAACCTGCAGATCCTCCGAGACCTGTCCCTGCTGCAGATCCAGATGAGGGACCTGGAGGGCTACAGGGTGAGTCATGGGGGGGTTATGTCTCTTTAAATAGTAATTGAGAGATGTTGCATGTTCTTAATCAAAAGCTGGGAGGTTTTGATGAAAAGTTTGGCCACAGGAGATAAACCTTGTTGGCGGAGGCATATTTTTAAAAAATAAATTAGTAAACTTTTTATAAAGGAAAACAAAAACAGTCCTCAGTTTGTGGGGAAAGAACTTTCCTGAAGAGAAGCACACACTTCCATCTGTCGCCCTGCCTCATCCAGGACGCAGTATGGCTCTGAATTAGAGAGGACTGGGCGAATCAGCATCCAGATATCAGGTTGCAGTCAGTCTTCACAATGTAGAACAGCTCTCCTGGGATTTAGATGCTTTTATAGTGAGAGGTATGAAATGGCAAGAGGAAAGTCTGGCTGAAAGGATTAAAAAATATGGATGAGAGGACAGGGAGGGGCTCTCACTCGGAGTGTATTAGGTGTTAATTTTAGTTCTCCCTGAGCCAGCTAGCAACATCCTGGTGTCACTACCATGAGTCAGCACAATCACTTTCTCTTTGTTTATCTTCCCAGCACTGCCTCAGGTTTGAGATAATGTGGGCTTATAGGGAACGTAGTATTTTTCCACCTGATGTCAAATTAACCCAATGCCGGCACGTTGTCTTTCTCCAGGAGACACGGTACCAGCTGCTGCAGCTGCGTCCAGCCCAGCGGGCTTCCTGGATCGGCTATGCCATCGCCTATCACCTCCTGGAAGACTATGAGATGGCAGCAAAGATCATTGAGGAATTCAGGAAAACACAACAGGTTAGACACAGCGACAGTTTCGGATTTGTCTTACCCGAACCAGGAGACGACTTTCAGTTGTTGTCAGTTTTGTTGTCACCCTATTGTGCAGCTGGCCTGAATTTCAGTTTGAATTTCAGTGATCTCAATGCCAAGGTCAGAGGTCACACTTTCTGACAGTATTGTGAATGCAAGAACTCGAGAAGGAAGTCACCTTGGACTTTGACATTCATACCATACGTGCATCTGCTAGGAGGCTGAGGGGGATGCACCGAAGGCTGCCAGTATTTTTACTTCTGATGTTGCAGTTTTAGATAGTGGCCACTTGCTCACACCAGTAGCACCTTCTGCTAGCTACCAGTGGGATACAGTGTAAATGAAACAAACACAGACTATTCAGTCGAGACTCTGCAGCTGTGCAGAGGCCACTACTGCAAACACAGACCAGGCACCTATTTCTGTTTAGAGAGTGTTTCAGAGCTGGCACAGCGGGAGTCGGTGCGTTAGATTTCAGTACAAGCTCTGACCAAGAACCCAAGATAAATCTTAACAGCTTACCTTAAGCAAAACTTGTAGTTTTTCCCTTAATTTCTTTGTCCAAAAATATCTTTGACTGGCATTTAAAAAAATAAAAATTAAAAAGTTGCACTATCACTGATAAAGACCATCTTACTTATCCTTAAAAGTAGGGGTACAAGTAGCTGTTACAGCCAACTGGTCCTTATAATCCTTCAGTCTAAAAACCTGAGATTGTGCTGAGGTTAGTTTGTGAGTATCAGTTGAAAATTGCTGGCAGAGTGTGGGCTGATCTTATTTGCTTGTGGCGTTGTTGATGCTTTAGCTTTCCACCTGCTGTGGCTAAAACAGAACACAAAGACAAAGAACTTTAAAGCTGTTCACTGCAGCTGCTGTTTGTGCTGCTCATTTGCACTTTTTTCTCCTCCTTTGTGGTGAACCTTCCTGTCATTCAATCAGCACACACTGATTTGGCTACACCCTGTTGGCTTTTTAAAGCGCTGCACCCGAGTCGTCGCCATAGTTTCTGCGTTGGCCACATTCCTGCAGTGTTTGTTTCTACGCAGCAGGGGCGGTACGCAGACGCACACCAGTGTGGACCAATAACTCCTGCTGCGTGGAAAGTTTGTGCAAGGGAGAACCCCTGCCACTAAAGAAGCTTGGATATGAACTATTTTGTGTACTACAGACACCATGCACTGCTCCACGCTTTGATGAGTAACAGGCTTACTCGTATTCGTGACGCTGTAGGTGTCTGACTCGCTGATTTACAGTGAGTGCTTTGTAGCTTCGCAGCCGGTGGGTGTTTTTTCTGTCGTCTCTGCATTGGTCACAACAGCAGTAGAGCTCACTCGCTTTCACTCTGGCGTGCTCCTGATAAGACCAGCCTGCTTCCTGTCTTTGTGCCATCTGTGTAATACAATGAGCTGGTGTGACCGTGCACACACACACTGAATAATTCAGAGTTTCCTGAAAAGCACAGCAGCTCCTGGAGGTTTTCAGTCATGCGTGCCTGGTACAAAATGTTACTGACACTCACAGTGGTCTGGTCTGTTCAGACGTCTCCGGACAAAGTGGACTACGAGTACAGCGAGCTCCTGCTCTACCAGAACCAGGTGCTGAGAGAAGCAGGTTTGCACAAGGAGGCCCTCGAGCATCTGTCCAACTACGAGAAGCAGATCTGCGATAAACTGGCAGTGGAGGAGACACGAGGTGGGTGACTGCAGAGTCTCTCTGTTAATCCTTGGAAGTGCAAACATCTTTACCAAAGTAACACAAAACAAGCAAAACTTTATTTAAAGAGCACATTTCATTCACAGTGGCGGAATGGTGTTAATGGTGTGATAAAACCTGCTGCCACTAGGGGGAGCAGTGATGCCAACAGTAATCTGGCATAATGCAGGTGCTCCAGCAAGCAGCTGCAGGAGAGAAGGGCAAACAAGCTTCAATAAGCTGTCTAGAAAACTTTTCTGAGGCTGATTTAATTTTTCTATCTCTGACATTCCTGTGAGCAGAAGTTTGCTGGGTTTTTTGTTTTGTTTTGTTTTTGCTGGCAGCCATGATGTTTCTTGGCTTGTTATCTCGATTTAAGTGTTTGCGCTCATGTTTCTGTAGGAGAGTTACTGTTGAAGTTGGAGCGTCTGGATGAAGCAACAGAAGTCTACCGCCGTCTGCTGGAGAGGAACCCAGAGAACTGGTCCTATTATCACGGCCTGGAGAAGGCGCTCAAACCAAGTATGACACGAGTCTTGTCATCGCTGACTTCTAAAATATCCACATCGGTTTTGAAGCTGAATCCTGAATTCCTCTCAATTTTTATTTATTTTATTTTCAGGTACTGTAGAGGAGAGATACAAAATCTTTGAAGAAGCCTGGGAGAAATTTCCCAAAGGGTTGGTGCCTCGCCGCCTACCCCTCAACTTCCTTTCTGGTATGCAGCTCCTTTCTCCGCTAAATCAAACAGAATAAAGCCAGTGTTAACTTAGATTTAGTTTTAGTCAGCCTTTTGACTAAAACACCCTTTAGCTCTAGTCATAATTTAGGCCTGTAATTAGTATAGTTTATATTTAGTTGACTAAATATCATAAGATTATCGTAGACTAAATCTGAAGGTTATTCAGTGACTAAAATATAAAGAGGTTGGTTGTTTTTACTGGCAGAGTTGTTGCAAATGGTTTGCAAAGCTTCGTGTTTTCATCTCACTTTTATTAGTGATGAAAGTGTAAGTACATTTCATCATAGCTTTTGTCCTCGTACATTAGTTTTTGTTTAGTTATCGGCTTTTTTCATCAGGGAAAAAGGTTTGTTAATGAAAACTGACCAAAATCATTAGTCAACGAAATTAACAATGAATAAAACTGCAGAGTAAAGATTAATTTTCTTTTGTTTTGTCTTTTTGTTTTTCTCTGAAGGTGACAAGTTCAGAGAGTGTCTGGACAGGTATCTGAGGATGAACTTCAGTAAAGGCTGCCCGCCCGTCTTCACCACGCTCAAATCGCTGTACAACGACAAAGAAAAGGTGACGGCACACCTGCTGAAGCTGACTGATCTAAATTTAAACCACAGTCACATCCTCGGACCAAAAGAGTCTTAACGAGGCTCAATTCCAGCTCCATTTAAAATAAATAAATAAAAAATTGGAATAGCTTTGCATGAGTTCAAAATTATCCCTTATTATCTTATCCTGGGCCTCAGTGAAGCCCCTCAGCTCATCCTCTGTATGAAACGTATGAAATTAGCATCCACCATTGTAAGAAATATTTATGAACAATAAGTCACTGTATTAACTGCACGATTCTGAAAAATCCCCTTTGCGTCACGCTTCATATTTACTTTGTCCTCCTTTCCTTTTAGGTGGCAATTATAGAGGAACTGGTGGTCGGCTATGAAACCTCATTAAAAAGCTGCCGAATGTTCAACCAGAACGGTGAGAGAAACATTTCAGCATCCTAACAAACCAGACGAAGTTAAACCAGCTGTAAGTTTTTGTGTAGCTGTTGCAGTCGTTTGGTTACAACCCTAACGAGCGTCTGCTTCTGCTGTTCCAGATGACGGTAAGGAGGAGCCTCCAACCACATTGCTCTGGGTGCAGTACTTCCTGGCACAGCACTATGACATGATCGGCCAGCAGACACTGGCTCTAGACTATATCAACACGGCCATCGAGAGCACGCCCACGCTCATCGAGCTCTTCCTCATCAAAGCCAAGATTTACAAGGTGGCGCGCGTGTCTGATTTGTATGATTGTGTACTATTTTAGGCGCGTAGTTCTGCTGCGGTGGTGTTCTCGATTGACCTTTTTCGCTCCTGCAGCATGCTGGCAACATCAAAGAGGCTGCCCAGTGGATGGATGAGGCCCAGGCTCTGGACACTGCTGACAGATTCATCAACTCAAAGTGTGCCAAGTACATGCTGAAGGCGACCATGATCAAAGAGGCCGAGGAAATGTGCTCCAAGTTCACCCGGGTGAGAGAAACCGTGCAGAGTGACAGCTGACCAACCGATGAGGACTTTTAAAATGTCAAAACAAAATGTTGGCAAGTGATGATGAGTACAATCATCATTGTACTCATCATGATGAGTACTTTCTATCTTTAGATCTCTGATAGAGTGCTGGAGATATGGAGAGCTATAGATTCCCACTTTTCGTACAAGCTGTAGTGATGAATGGCAAAGTAATTGTCTGTGATCAATCGCAGCCAACATCGTTTTAAAGTGGAGGATGAGTCATACACATAAACATCTCCATAGTCAAGCACACACAGAATTGTGGACTTTAAAATAATCCTACATTAGCAGGATTCTAGCTATTCTAATGTTCTTGACCAGTTAACGCAACACTCATGTAGGGTTTTAATGCAGACCATAGGCTCAACACTGTTAGTTCACCTCATCAATAGCATTCAGTTAAGAATGGATCCCCATGGAACACATACAGTAATGGTCAGACTGCCAGTGCTCATGTCTATGTCTCATGTTTCTGCAGGAGGGAGCGTCCGCAGTGGAGAACCTGAACGAGATGCAGTGTATGTGGTTCCAGACTGAGTGCGCGCTCGCCTACAAAGCCATGAACAAGTTTGGAGACGCCCTGAAGAAGTGCCATGAGATTGAGAGGGTGAGGCTGACGGGATTTAAACTCGGTGCAGAAGTACATGCTCCCTAACCGCCCACATAAAGTCTGTCTGGGTGCTAAACTTGTTCCTTTTTCACTCTCATCAGCATTTTGTGGAGATCACGGACGATCAGTTTGATTTCCACACTTACTGCATGCGGAAGATGACGCTACGCTCATATGTGGACCTGCTGAAGCTGGAGGATGTGCTCCGGATGCACCCGTTCTACTACAAGGCCGCAATCACGGCCATCCAGATCTACCTGAGCCTCCACGACAATCCGCTGACGGATGACAGCAAAGAGCTGCAGGCGGACACTGGTGAGAGACGCACAGTGAAGATCAAGCTCTGAGTCACTGAGGCTCTTATCAAGGGAAGGCCTTCACTGACCGTCCTTTTTGTCTTCACTTCTCTAGCTAACCTGTCGGACAAAGAGCTGAAGAAGCTGAGGAACAAGCAGCGAAGAGCCCAGAAGAAGGCCCAGCTGGAGGAAGAGAAGAAGAATGCGGAGAAGGAAAAGCAACTCAAGAACCAGAAGAAGAAGAAGGAGGATGACGACGAGGAGATCGGAGGGCCCAAAGAAGAGCTCATTCCTGACAAGCTGGTGAAGGTCAGTGGCCGATACCTGAAGTATCAAGGTCTGTGTATCAGTTTTTTGGACTCGAGTTTTACTTTTTTGTCTTGCACATTTGCTTTTACAGGTAGAAAATCCACTGGAAGAAGCCATCAAGTTCCTGACGCCTCTCAAACACCTGGTCAAAGACAAGATTGACACCCACCTACTGGCCTTTGAGATCTACTTCAGGAAAGGTTGGCGCGCACATGTTATCTTTTGTTTTTTACTCCGCCAGTATCACCCTCGTCCCCATTTCTGCCTTACACATTTACTGTGTTCTCCTTTCAGAAAAATACCTGTTGATGCTCCAGTCAGTGAAGAGAGCTTTGGCAATCGACCCCGACCACCCGTGGCTGCACCAGTGTCTCGTACGCTTCTTTAAAGGAGGTATGGGAGGATTCATTATTACACTACCAGCGCACGCTCTTAAGCACTCTGTTTTAATTGCCTCTCTATGCTGTTGCTCTTCTCTCCTCTGTCTCCACCTCATCCTTGCATCATCCTTTTTCTCTGTTCCCTCTTTGCAGTTTCAGAGAGCAAGGAGCTTCCAGAGGTGGTCAGGACGGTGCTGAAGCAGGAGATCACCCGGCTGTTCGGAGACAGCAACGCTAAGAGCTTCAACCAGGCCTACCTCACCAAGCACTCCAACTCCATACCACACCGACTGGCTGGTAAGCCTCTTTGACCCTCACTTCTAATACTTTGGTACTTAATGCAACAACAGTTCAATTGACTCTTAAGAGCCGTACTCATGAAAACATTTAAGGATATTTGAAATGACCTGTAGGCTGTTTCTTCCATTGTTGCAAATGTTTTTTGCTTGAATATCACTCCGTTTGTTTGTTTGTTTGTTTTTCCCCCCTTCTTAGTTCATCTTTGCACCCAACGATCCCTTAAAATGTAATTTTTCAAGCCCTGTCCACAGGGCTTTGTAGCTGCCGGGTGGTCACTAGCAGACATTTCAGGTTCCTGTTGCCTAGGTAACCCTCAGACTCATTTACCGCCTCCTATGTCAGTCATAGGTATCCTCACTCTGAGTACTAATTCTTTCAAATATTTTAGAGCTGAGAAAGTTGGTACCTACTTACAAGTACTCTATTTAAATTTTAAGCAAGCCAGGTTTTTTGGGGGCGGGCGTTGCTGCTCGTTGGTCCCGTTGTGGAAACTTTGCACCTAAAGAATGATAGATGGGCACAGACGATGGCCAACCTGTTCTATCTTAGTCACTGATTCACATCATGCATGCCCTTACCTCTTACCTTAATATTAATCACCTTACTAAACTCCCGACTCCAACCTCAGCCCTAACATGAAACCCAAAACCAAGACTTACCCCTGAAACATGCCTTTAAAGGTTTGTGGACCAGCCTCATGCTGCAGAAACATCTCTACGATGGATTGAACTTAAAATGTAGAATTATTAAAAACACACTTTCTCTCAGACTCACCTTCTCTCTCCCGCCTGCAGCTGCGAAGATGATGGTGTATCTGGACTCCTCGATGCAAACGAAAGCAGCAGAACTGGCCGGTGCACTGGATGAGTCCCTGAACAACAGAACCATACAGGTACGTATTGACATCATGTGAGAAGATGGGAGGGAAGCAAAGAAACAGTTACAACTATTCTTATGCTAAACACACACTGGATTCTCTGCTGTTGTGGAATAAAAGTTAGTGTACCAGGTCCTCATGGCTCACATGCTGAGTGTGTCCATCTCTCTTGGATCGACCTGAAAAAGGGCTGGAGCAGAACAAGCAAGTTTCTTCACTGAAGTGAAACCAGCCAGACAGGTTTTCCTAAAAAGTTGGTCAAAGGACCGACCGCAATCGAGAAGTTGCAATAAAAACCGTGGTAACCAATAACGTCAGGAAGTACAGCAGTTCCTTTTGAGTTGGGATTGTGACAGACTGTGATAAACTGTCCACTCCTCCCTACCTGAACGTAGCTTCTTTTAACCTTTGTCCTCTCGTCTTCAGATCTGCACAGAGGTCCTCGAGTGTCTTCGCAGTGGCGCCCTGGGCGACTGTAAGGAGCACGCCGAGTCGTACCGCGCCGAGTGCCACAAGCTTTATCCCTACACGTTAGCTTTCATGCCCCCCGGATACGAGGAGAACACCAAGATCGCCAACGGAGACGTTTCCACGGAAACGGAGGAGCTAGCCAACGAGATGTGAGCACGGCAGTACAGCAGCGGATGAGAAAAGGAACTGGGCCGAGCACGGAGCCTTGTGGTACGCCTGCGGCAGCCATTTTTGTAGAGCCGGACACAGGAAGCGAAAAATGGGTGTTTCGTCCTCAGGCTCAGCTCAGCTCTGACCTGGCTCGGCTCGGCTCTCTCCCACATGGGTGAAAATCAGGACTCTGTGTGTGCGTGCGTGTGTGTGTGTTTGGAGGGCGTGTTTGTGTGCGTGCATGTGTGCGGTTGTGTATTTGTTGGAAACAGAAGGAGGAGGGAGGGGAAGAAGAAGATAACAGAGTGTCCATTTTACTTTTTTAAAACAGAGCTGGCAATGCTGAACATGAAAATAAAGAATCAGGAGAAACTGAGCGCTGGTTTTCCTCTGATTAATAACAATAACGGCAACGGCAACCACTCGGGCGTGACTGCCAACACGTCGCATACTCTGCTCCTCTTATTTTAAAATAAAAGCTAATCTAAATGAATATGGGACCCGGCTGTCGGTGAGGGACGGGGGATGGGGGGACTGAGTGGAGCGGATCTGATCTCTGACAGGTCCACAGGAAGCCGAGCGGGAAGAGTTACCTGAAACGGACACTGAGGACGACCACAGGTGTTTCTGTATCTGCTGTGACGCTCACTCAAGTAAAACGCCGGAGAAAGCCGCCTCGCACGTCGAACAGTTTCCCCCCTAAAAAAGTGCTTCCCTCGCAGTTCCAGGTCCAACATGGGAACACGTAACCCTCTGTCCTCGTGGAGCACCTCGTAGCACAGAATAAAAACTGTAAAGATTGTGTGATGCGTTCTGTTTCAAATACACAGCTACTCTTAACTTTTCTATATAGCTCTGAGAGAGATGGATAGACCTAAGCAATACCACAGACACTCTTACAGATGATAATAATTCCAGGACCTGGTTGAAGCGGTTACACGGAGCCTCCGGGCGGTCACTTTTATTTATGCAGCACATTTAGTAACAGGAGTTTGGCCCCGGGTGCTTTCCAGACGAGGCAGAGTCACTTGTGTTGTTGCTCTTTAGAAATGGTTTTATCTGCATGATGTACAGAGACTCTTTCGATGAAGGCGTTTACGAGCCTGTAGTGCTTTCAGAGGGATCTTCTCTGCTAACTTTGAAAGTCTGAAGTCAACATCCACTGCCCCCCTTTTGCCAAAATAAGACCTGAACAAAGGCGAGTAAACGTACAAACATCTGGAAGCTGTTTTACTTCTGTACCACCCCCACATCTTGTTTTTCTTCCCCTTCTTCCTCTGATTTTGGTTCTAATGTGAAAGATGAAATCTGAGATGGTGATGTATGATATCTCTGGATTTTTGTATTAAAACCAACAGGAAAAAAATGCTTGTTAGCCTCCCTGAGCTGCCCGTGTTTTCTTTGCAGGGGTTAGGTAAAGCTTTTGCGAGGACCAGGTTTTACCTGCTGTTTCAAACAAACTAACCTTGAGTGGAAGTGGGTTACAAAGCCCTGTGACACCGATGCGGGCTTGGTAACCAAACATCAAGAATGTGCAGCACCTGTTTTGTGTGAGCTGGAGGAAAATCCACACGCCTGCAAAAAATTTTGTTCTGTGTGATTATTTCAGGAGGACTGTTTCACCAATAAAATAAAATAAAATGGCTTTCACGATTTTTCAAATGGTGCTTCATAGTGTCAAGTGTTAAAAATCCCAATAATAATAAAAAAGAAGACGAGTGGGAACATTTCAAATCAGAGTAGGAAGAGTTTCCTGTCGGTGATCTTAATGCAGCAGCCTTTACGAGAAAGGAGAGGGCATCTCAGTCTCTACCTTGGACAGAATAAAGGACTAATGCAATATAAACATTTCATTCACAGAAAATTCAAGCACAAACTCAACCATGACGAAGTCTGTGTGGACTCGTGTGGCCTTTAGAAAAACTGCAGTTGTTGTTACTGCTGTGTTGGCTTGATTATCCAACACCAGGGCTTTCCCTTTCGTGTCAGCACTACCTCTTTATTTAGAGACACTTCAGTGGTAACAAAGGTGATTTCGTACCTGTCACAAAGTAGGAAGGTGCAGGGTTTTTCCTGCACTTTAACCAAACAGGTTTGGCCTCGTACCAAAGGGAATTCACCAGGACTGTGGTTTTAAAAAAAACGAAAATGTTTGGCCAGGTTTTTTACAAGCTGGTTTTAAGTTACAGAGTTTAAAGAAGTACTTTATCAAATGGCCAAAAACAACAGAACAATGCACAGACTTCTGTCAGATAACAGACTTTTATGCTTCCTCTCTGTGCTGATCAGTGCTTATGTGTTGTAGGGAAAACCCCACAATTAGGTCTTGGTACTTTATATTGGAGCCTTTCCCTGCTCACACAGGCATGATCACACTGTGTGCTTTAAAGGCTTTTACACTGTATTTGACAGAAATTTGTGCTTTCACTTATTTTCATCAAATCCCACCTAACAAAACGGGTTAAAGAAATCATTTTATAGCCACGTTGTTGACTTCCCTTGCTTGGGAAGTCTAATATGTTTTATTTTGAAACCGCTTATGAAGTTCACGGTTGCTGGAGCCTACTCGAACTGTCAGAGGGCACGTTAATTTAGAGAACGTTAATTTAGAATCACCAAATAGCCTAATATCCTCAAACAGAGCCTTCAGTCACACAGAGAACACTGAAAACCTGAACCTGTGACCCTCTTGGTGTGCGCTGTCAGTGCTCCCTACTGTAACAATGAAGATGATGTCTGGTCACTAAGAGTGAAAACCTTTTAGGAGGGGGAAAAATCAGTATTTTTTTTTTTTTTTTTTTTTTTTTTAAATCATGTTTGTTGGTTAATCCAAGCATGCAGTTTTTGAATGGCAAAACCTGGTGTAGATGCTACCAGAAAAAGTCCTTTGAAAACACCTTTTTTTTTTTTTTTTTTCCCCAAACACAAAAGTAGACCTTCTCTCTGATCCATCATGTTGGCACTGAACACTTCCAAAACACTGATTTAACTTAAAGCTGTGATTTTAATAAAGTTTTAATGTTTGTGCACTTGTCAGTTACAAACCAGGAAACCTGTGATTCTCAACAAGTTTTTTTTTTCTCTGCTATCCTAAAATTCCTATAAAATCTAGTAGTTTTTAAAATGTAGCCGTCTCCTGTCACAGAGTGAGGAGTCATTCCTGACCAAATCATCATAAGTATTATGTACAATATAAAGTATAATTAACCAGAAATGAAGAAACAGAGCATTAAAGGGAACCACCAAACTTCATGGATATGAATGGTCAGGATGCGGAGTCACTTGCCCACCAGGAGGGGGCAGCATCGTGCTGAAGACGAGACACCTTTATCCTCTTTATCCTCTGACCCCCCCAAAAAAGATGACCTGTCATTTCCAGCACTGGCAGGAGAAGGTACCACCATGTCCCGCGCTGTTGTGAAGTGAAAACACTTATGTGATTAGAGGATCATCAGGGGGTCCTTTGTCCCTCCTTGGGGGGATACTTCCACTGGGTTTAAATCTGGGACTTTCGGCCATTTGACCTTAGAACTGAAGAAGCTTCTCAGATGAGAGGTGAAACGTCTTCAAGCAACTTAAAGAAGTCCAGACGCTTTTCTTTGCAAACTCCTTTGACTACGATGACCTGGATGACTGAGAACCTTCACAGACACTTAAAAGGGAAAGGAACTAAAATCAGCCAATCACGTTAATGTGCCAGGAAGCTGAGACCCTGAACTCTCCACCCTCATCACCACACTGAAACGCCGGGTCCTCCTCCTCACACCCACGCTGGGCAGCACTGTGGATAGTCTGCACGGAGATTTTGGAAAAGTTTACGAAACCAGCAGAAGATTTTGTGTTTGCAGAAGTTTTGGTCAGACGGGGAGAGGCTGCATCTTTGGAGACGCCGTTTGAAGCCAACTGCGCATTTTTTGCGCTTTGTTATTACCTTGAAGGACTCGGGCTAAATGGATTCGTCTCTCGAGTTTTCCGGTTCTTTGGGTAGTGTTTCCTCACTGCTAACCCGCTGTCGGACATTTAAGGTGCTTGTGATTGGAGACTCCGGGGTGGGTAAAACCTGCCTCACCCACCGACTGTGCGGCGGGGAGTTTCCCTGCAGATCGGAGGCTACCATCGGCGTGGACTTTCGGGAGAGAGTGCTTGAAATCGATGGAGAGAAAATCAAGGTAACTGGTGACGGTCATCCACCACTAAAAAGCAAGCATTAATGAACCAAGTTGGAGATATTTGCGCTGATGAGGGTTCTGAACGGCAACTTTTACGCATAGCTAACACTCTCTTATTTTGAAAATCCCCAAACAATTAAGTAACTTTTCGGTTTGTTGAAGTTTTAGAAATAATTTCTGTGAGTTCATTTGTATTTTTTTTAAATCAGCCTCATGATAAAAGGAAAAATACACAACCACGGCTTCGATCCCTCGTGTTTATGTGTAGTTAAATCATTTTTATCTCCTCTGTCAGCTCCTGGATCTCAGGATCGCTGTCAGTAAGTGTCTACACTGGAGTGTGGCTCTGCTGCATTAACACACACTTATTTGTCCCAGACTGGACGACTGAAAAATTCTCTGGATGGCAGAAAATCAGCAGACCTGCTTGTGTTTGCAGGCCTGTGTCAGCCTCTAAATCACTGCGAGCGTCCACAGCCACAAAAACACACATTAGATGTTTAGGCTGTAGCTAGGATGTGGAGAAAGTTTGTTTGTTTTGTTGAAATGAAAATCGAATCCGGTATTTACTAAAAATGTGAGTCTCAGTTTGTCTTTTGAAATGACCACATGATAGAGGAAGTGTGTCTGAGTGGTGACACAGGATTTGTAACCTTAGGATATTTTTTTCCTTTTGCTTAGCGGTGCATTTAGTTACCAGTATCTGACACAGTTTAACAACAGCCCAGGATCTTAAACCGTAAGTTCGTGATCAAGTCAGTCGACATAAGTGTTTCGGGTCCATCCAGTGCAGTCAAACCGTAAAATGGACATTCTTTCTAATGACCAGCGGGTGGCGACTCCTAAGATTCAGTTGAACTGAATTTCAGTGATAATGAAAACCAGATAATCAGGATGAATCATTTATGTTTTAGTAATGTTCCTATAAGCAGCTCCAAAATGATTGAGAAGTGTTTCAGAGCTTTAGAGGCAGCTACTGCAGGTCCTGTCTCAAGCAGGTCTGTTCAGACTCCCAGCTCTGTGGCAACAAGTAAAGACTAGATCCTGGTGGTGTGGGTAGTAAGCATATTTTAAATGTTGCTTTCGAGCTTCAGAGCATAGATCTAATTACCTAAAATACTCAACTTCTGTACACGAGAGGCTTCCAAAGTGGTGCCAAAGTTTCTGCAAAATAATTTTTTAGAAAGCATATATCCACACAGGATGCCAACATCTATTCCTCACATTCACAATATCAGGGGTCACTAGAAAAACTCAAATATGATTTTGACACATTATGTCAGATATTTGTCAAAAAGTTTCAGGAAGTAAACACTTTCATATATTTTAGTAAGAATATGCTTAAACTGCGCCTGTTAATGCTGATTTGATCCAACAGTAGGGTTCTTGGGATGCTTGCTTCTGTTTAAGGGGTCACTGGGATCAGGAGTGGCCAGAGTCCCCACCCCAAACTGACTTACTCACTGAAGCTAATGTGCTAACAACTGAATCCAAAAAGATCACAACTTCAAATGAAAGTTAGAGGATAAAAATATCACTGAACTCAAAATGTAATTGGTCTAAAGTCTGATATGCACCACTGCTTAGGTTGCTGATGAAGCATCCATCCATCTACGTGAAAGCAGTTTAGGCAGAGATGTCCAGACCTTGTTCACTTCCTTCCGCTCCTCTAGGTGAAACCTGATGTGCTTTTGAGCAATCCAAGAAGCAGAAACTCTCCATCGTGCCCTCGTGGGTCTCCTCCAGTACGACATGCCTGAAATACCTCATGTAGCAGTCGGGAGGCATCAGGAGGCGCCCCTGTAGAAACTGTCCTCTGAGCTCCTCCTGAATGACTGAGCTCCTCACCCTGTCTCTAAGAGAAAACCAGCACTCCTCAGTGTGTTACTAACCACTCCTTATCAGTTATAGGTGTGGGCAAGAATAGATTGACCGGTAAATCAACTGTAGCAGGACATCAGTGTCCAGATTGAGAAGGTCTGGTCTATAGGCCACGTCTAACCCTTGGGCCCCCTTTGATTTTGTCCGTTTGCAGCTCAGCAGCCATCTTGGTCCGAATCCAGACAGTTATTTGAAGCCCCTAAACGACAACACATGCACACAGGTTTGCACCGTTATGGCTGCGTCCCACAGGAGAACCGAACAAATGACATGTTTTGTTTCGGGTTTAAAACTCTTGAAGAGCTGTGCATCCAATAAGCCCCAATAAGTTACATTAATAAACTCACCACCGTCTTTACTAAGATCACATGTAAAGGCGTGCAGTGCAATGGGATGATTGGCTAATGTATTTCCTGTTTCAGCTGTTGACTGGCTTTGAAAGGCCAGGGGCCACCAACTTTGGCATTTCAGAGCTCCTCCACAGATTTCTGTTCAGGATTTTCTTTTGCGTGCCATGTCTCCTGGTCTGCGTGCCCCTCTTTGTCAAGTTTCTTCCCTATTTTTGCATTAATGTAGTTATTTTTTACTGTCTTTTCTGAGGACATGAGGACTGTATGTCTGAGGGGTCAGGGTGGTCTGTTTTGAAACTTTGAATAAACCTCGACAAAGCCTTGAAGAGAAATCGTTGGTTAAAAAAAAAAAAACAGGATCGGCTTGTTTATTCCTTTTTTTGGTTCCCTCTCAGAAATGACTCATTGTACATCTCTGTGCATGTCACTGAGTTTAACGAATTTCAACACTTCCTCTCTGTTCCTTCCGTCCTTTTTCTCGTGTTTGTGCCAGCGCCAGCCTTCAAGAAGAATCAGCCTCTCACTTTCTTTCCTTTCTTACTTCCCCTCCTCAACATCAGCTCCAGCTGTGGGACACAGCCGGACAGGAGCGCTTTCGTAAATCCATGGTGCAACACTACTACCGTAACGTCCACGCGGTGCTCTTCATTTATGATGTCACCTGTCCTGCCAGCTTTAGCGGAATGACTTCCTGGGTAGAAGAATGCCGGCAGCACTCCCTCGGCCAGGACATACCCAGGTACCTGCATCAGTTCTCTGTGTGCAAAAGTGTTTGTTTAACTTGGACCAAACTCTTTGTGACCTTTCATTTCCTCGTCTCCTCTCAGATTCCTGGTGGGCAATAAGAGCGACCTCCGTGACCCCAAAAAGACTGACAGCCAGGTGAGCCAGGAGCGGGCAATGAGCTTTTCCAAAGCCCACGGCATGATCTTCTTTGAGACATCCGCCAAGGATCTTCCAAAGAAAGCCATGAGCGGACAGCAAGGTAGCAAGCAGGCGCTGTATCAGCAGGATAATGTGGAGGACATCGTCACCGCTGTTAGCCTCAAGCTGAAGAGACAGAAGAAACTCCCGACAGCGAATTCCCTGGCGTACAGCGGCTCCTTTAAACTCGCTAACAAGAAGAAGGCGGAGAAGGAGCCGATGGCCTGCTGCTGAGAGTGAGGAGGACGAGGACATGCAAATCCAGTCACTCCCACACAGAACTTTAATATTTAACTTCTTAAAAATGCAAAACGTGCCACTCGGAAATTTAGTGTATATTTGTGATCTCAGTGTTTACAAAAGCTGCAAAATAAAATACTGTGAATGTAAACATGCGAGTGAGCTTTCGATGCAGTGACGCTGTTTATTTTCAGCGTGTGTGGTCTCACTGGCTGAGCTCAGGGCTTTCTCATTTCCCTGTTTTGTTCCTCCTTGTCTCCTCTTTCCTTCTTGTATCTCAGTGCCTACAGTGCGTCTCGAGGAGAGAGGAGGCTTTGCAGGACGAGCACAGGTGTGTTATCTCCATCTGTGACGTATGCACAAATATGCAAACCACGGCAGGATGAGGACTCTAAAAACAGGTGTTTTATTTCTGTTTTTACAATTAATAAAATAATAAAAATGCATGATATCCACACATTGTTGTCACATTGTGCCCACTCTGCAAGTTGATTTAAAGCTAGAGAGATAATTTATCAGGAACTCTGATACTCTCGCGTGACAGATCATGAATTACAACGGTCTGCTTTACCACGCCATGTTTAATTCATGTAAAATAACAGCTCAGAAACAGGGCTGCCAAAGATACCAACACGGAGTAAATAGCGATGAAAATTTGGAGCCATTACTGTGGATTTAGAAAGTGTCAGGCGATTACTTCTCAGACATAAATACAACGTAATGCAATCGTCTACGAGCAGCTCAGCTTTCACCGAATTTAACAGAAAGTTCTGTGACCCAGAGCAGCAGCCCAAATCCTAAACTCCTACCTGGCACGAGTCACATTAAACTTACAGCTTCTTTAGCTGCTGTTATTCACTGACTCAAACTGAATGTGCACCCAGGAACTGATACCACAGATCCAATATGTCCAATATGACTGGATGCATTGAAGCAAGGTGCATAGCTCTGAGAATGAGCTCTTAAAAAGCAGTTTACCCTAAAATTACAAATTCATATATCCTGATATGTGTGCTATTTATCTGTATCAATCAGGGTGTCAAACAGAGAACAAGCCGGTCAAAGGGTCCAATCAGGCTCACCGATGAGCTTTTGTGTATTTATTACTCAAAGTGTAAACCCAAAGAGCGGTGCAGGTGTGTGTACTGTGGTTTCAGTGGCCTGTCCCACTCCAGACCAAACTGGGCTGTAAGTTTGACCCCACTGGTCTGGATGTTCTTTCTGTGAGTTTCCTTGTTTTGGAAATGTCAGCTGCAAAGATGCGAGTCTTCTCTGGGATGTGATGGCACCAAAAAATAACTCCAGGCTTTGGAAAAACTGACTCTGTTACTCAAAAGAACAAACTTAGTGTGATGTTGTGCAACGTCTTTTCTTCCTACTGTCACCCACCAACCCTGGCACTCTGCCTCCATTCACCATAATGAGTCACCGTGTCATTTGGTTCAATAATGTTCAAAAGAAAGCAAACATCTCTGCTTCTGGTTTCTCCAGTGCTTAAAAACTTTGAGTCAAATCATCCTGTGCCAGGGGTGTCAAGCATGCAGCCCATCCAAGGGTCACAGAGTGAAATTTGTAGTTGAGTTAAAATTTACTCCAATATTTCCAATTAGATGAGAAGAAGGAGGCGTGAAAATATTTGGACACTTTATTGGAAAAACAAAACCATTAAACATGGCGGGTTTTGCCTTTCCTCTGAGATCTGTGATTTGTGGTAAACATGTACAGACTCACCGAATGTGGAAAATAATATGTATTTTTCTCAAGACATTTCAGGCTGTTTATAAACGGATGCTTCATTAAATGTTTTCAGAATATGCTTCTTTATTACAGAAAGGTCAAATTAATTTTTATTGTTTTATCTAAACTGCTCTTTTCTGATAGATCAGATTAGTTAGAGGTTCTGGGGCAAAACTGCTTAAATGTAATCTTGTGGTGAACTCGTCCTTTTCTCAGGAGGATAAAACATATGTAACACATATGTGATTCACTAACTGTGTAATATGAGCTGGTGCTGTTTTGATACATCACCATCTCATCCTGGCTGCACGCGGACTCGGCAGCAGTCATGCTCGGGTCTTGTGCATGATGTGGGCGTTGGAAAAGTGCATCACATGTGTTTTCACGACTTTGTGTCTAATCGATGATTCAGAGCTTGTCACATGATTAAAGTCAAACAGCCAGACTTCTGCAGATCCTACAGCTGAACAACAGCCAGCGTCTGGTGTTTAAGGACGTGTGCACACATGAAAGTATCACAGCTGTGCAACATTCAACAGCTCAGCGGTAGGTGTGTCTCTCTGAATGCAGGGAGGAGTGGAACCAGAGGAGGAGAGGCTGCTTTCCTTACTCTGACATTTTTAAGTAAAATCTGATTTGCTGTTTTTGTACCAAAAGAAGCTCTATAAAGCTCCTGCAGGTGGTTTAAGAGAGGAAATGCCTCCTGATAATTTCATAGTGGGGGTTTAGCTTGGAGCATGTAAACTTTGAACAGATAGTTTTTAATGAGTTTTAAACTGGGGACTAAAACATGACTTGGGGACTCCGTATAAAGCGAGTGTAGGGTCTGATGTTTTGAGGTTTAAAGCCCTACTACAACCTGTCTGTTCTAAGTCTTATAACACAATGTCCATTATATCAGAAAAATGCTAAGTCTGACTTTAATGAGATAATATTTTGGCACTTCTTGGTCTGACCTAACCGGCAACGTATGATGGTTGTACAGGAAACCTCTCAGAGTAAAATTACTCACTTTATCTCAAATTTCCACTTCAGCTACAGGTTTAAGGCTTTGGCGCGACCGTGCACACTGTAAACATTTAATAATTTTATTTTACTTAAAAAATAATATAAAGTTATTGCCACAAACAGGCCAAGTCCTATTAACTATAAACTATTCATAATTTAAAAAAAAACAAAAAAACATTTAAAAGCCTGTTTACACAGTTTTTATTTATTGTAAATATTTTAAGATTGCAAAGTTGTGACCTGTTTTTGATTCGTGTGTATTGTGCCTCAATGTTATTGATATTTGCATGCTTATATTTTTACAATTGTAAAACCTTACGGTGGTTGTAAGAGCCAAATTATGTGGACTTTTTCGCATCTACGTTCTGGGGTAATGTTTCATCAGATTATACTTGATGGCTTGGGCCCCAGGAACACTACCAACCACTACTGTGGAAGCTAATGGGGTTCCTTATAAATAATAATAATAATAATGTGTACTTTATTGATCCCCGCATCACTTCAGAATATCAGTGGGTCACTAGAAAAACTCAAATATGATTTTGACACATCATGTCAGATATTTATGAAAAAGTTTCAGGAAGTAAACACTAGCGTTAATTAGCGCTGAAGTTGAATAAAATGAATAAAATAACTTATAATAGTTATTTTATTCAACTTCAGCTGAACTCTGAAAAATACTTTTTAAATATATATTTGTTTGAGTTCAGAGTACTTGTGCACATCAATTACCTCAGTTTTTGTCTCTTTCCTGTGCCTTACATTCATGGATATCTGCCGATCCAAGGGGGACCTGAGCTATATGCTCAAACTGCTGGAGGACTTCCCATGATGCATCACTTCTCTTCCATTTTTTTTATTACTCCATGTCATTAACTTTTGTCTTTTTTCTTCTGTGCTTAGTGTTTTGTATTTATGTGATCTGTTTTTCTCCTCTCTTTCCCTACACGTCCTTACTGCTCACAGCAGACGGCCTTGCTGAATCTTCCTATTAAAAGGGCCAAGTGCTCATGGAGGATCAGCTGAACACTGATGAGGTTTTCTTTCTTTTTTTTTAATATTGTAGTTTTTGTGGTTTACACCTTTGAATATAAAGCACCTGTTGTTTTTGTGAGGTGGTATTAAATGAATAAAACCGGACATATCATGGGATGTTACACAAACCTTGCAAACACATTATTACTCTCATAGATTTAGGAGAAGTCAAACTTTGATAAACTCTCACGCTCGGCGTTGTGTTTTTATGGATGTCCAGATCTGATCTACAGGCCAGTCTTTTGTCCTTGGCTCTGTCACTCCGTGCACACTCTGGCAGAGTGCGCATTACGCAACCACAGCTGACCGTTTTCGTGCAACTGAACTAGGATGTGATGCGCTTAAATCCAGCCTGCGGGATCTCTCCTTCTCACAGTCACAGCTGAGAGAGAGAGCAAAATGATTTAATGAAGGAAGAGGGGGATTATATGATATACGCAGGTCAACATCTGCCTCAGAAGGATCCAAACACGAGCAGAAAATAAAAATCACAGCTCTGCTCATTCTTTGGCGCTTCAGTTTCTGCTATTTTTGTTCTGTTAGATTCTCGTCTGCAGGGGGCGTGCTGGTGGAGCTGTCTGCTTTTGAATGGGGGTGTGCTCTGTTCCCATCAGCACTGGTGAGCAGCAGCTGAGCGCTTCCCATCATTTCTCTGTAAAACCTGCCGGAGAAAAACTCGCTTAGCTGCAGCTGATACCCGAGCAATCATGTTCTGCAGACGGGCATGGCAGAGAGTCGGGCCGCTGGCACGGAGGTCTTTCAAGCCGACACACAGATACGGTGAGTCAGGACATTTAATGGGACTTTCCAGGAATTATTACTGTGGCGTTAATTAGAGTAATTAAGTAGAGTTTATAGAGGAGTTTGTGCTCGTTTATTTTCTGCCAGTTCAGTTTATTATTTTTTTAATGATTTTGTGGGTTGAGAAAGGGAAAAGTAAAAGTCCCATAAAGAGACGCACTTGAGGGCTTTCCAGTCGAGCTGCAGCAGTCTGATAAAGAAGGCGTGTGCTCTGGGAACACAGAGAAGTGTACCACTTAAAATATCACATATTTTAACTTTGTTACAAAAAAAATAATAACTTATAAATAATGCAATGTTTGAACAGAAATAACAATTAAAGGCGATTCTTTGTGATGCATCTCAGGAGTGTAGACGATAAAATCATGTCCTAAATGCAGTTTATCTGGATAACAACGTTTATAACCTATTAGTGAACAAAACATCTGTTTTTCAGAATAATTATTTTTCAAATCTGAATCTGGAGTGCGTGCAATGACGGAGATTTCAGACTGGCTCTGTTTTCACGCATGCCTGCCTGCCTGGCCCGGATCATCCCTTAGTTTGGGATCAGAGCTTTGTGGAATTCAGCCCGAGGCAAAGCTGCTGCTTCTGCTGCTGCTGCTTTAATTTCCTGCTGAGAAATCTGTGGCAAAATGCTGCAAGCCAGACTACATTTGGCCATGATAGAAGGTTTTTGTGTTTTTGAAGTTACAAGCAGGCAAAAAACAGAAGATGTGACGTGAAAGAAAGGAGGTGGATACTGCTACTGCTTTCTAACTACACACCAGCTCGACACACTGCATCCTAAGTATGCAGCAGGTCCCTTCCTGTTTGACCATCATGTCCTCAGACATGTCTGTCTTGTCTGCTGTTCCCTGACATGCGTGTCTATGTTTACAGGCTTGAACCCAGCAGCCAGGATTAAGTGATTACCTGTATAAATAACCTGTATAAGTAACCTGTCCCTGCACTGTGCTGCTGTGTCATTGGTATTAGAGCAGGAGGGAGGACAAACCTCAGCTCTGTTTTGGGTTTGTAATTCAGCGGTGCAGCAGTGAAACTTTGCACAGTGCTCTTAAATATAAAGTCAAAAACAGAGACAGCGAGTTGGCTTCGATAAAAGGTTGATGGGACGTTAAATAAAGCTGCAGTTTAGCGCAAAGAGTGGGAAGAGGAGGTAAATGGTTCTGTCCAAAGATAAAAATAATGTAAAAGCACCTCTAAAGCTCACTGAAGCCATTTTTACAGCTCACGCAGGAACTCCAGACGATGCTGGAAACAGATTTCTCACATGTAGCATATAAATGGAAAAGGTCTGTATGATGGTCAGACATACTAACAATGCTAGAAAAACCCTGGTTTAGTCAGACAGTTTAACAGGACATCACACAGACTTTGTATTATATGCATATATCCTGTTGGGACTTTTATGTGTTTTCTCACTCAAAACTACCATCATAGGTTTAAGCTCTGAAAGCTCATTGGTTAAGTTTAGGCACTGAAGGAAAAGCATGTTTGGTTAGGTTCAGGCAGGACAGCTAAACAATTACATAAATTCAGTTTAAAGCTTTTTGAAGCCATTGAGAGGCTGTAGATAGATTTAAGCCTTAGTGCTTTCCGGGTTCATGGTGTCATTTCAGCTACTTTAAAAGGAACACATTATGCTTTTATTTTTTACCTCTAGTGCTCTACGAGAGTAGCTTTGCTTGATCCACAATTCAAAACAATCCCTCCTTCCAGAGCTGTGTGCCTGATGTTAGGGATGTCTGCTTTCACTGACATCATCCAGAGCCAACTGTAGAAAATATTTTGAAGCAGGCTGAAGCTTTAACTTTTGGTTCACAGGGATTGTTTTCAAACTTTTGTAAATAGTAATATGCACATCCACCGTTCTAACAGTTAATATATGACAGAAAATATGCAAATGCATAGTGGATCTCATTTAAGATTTCAAAATGTACCTACGCCATTTGGCGCAGTTCTTCTGAACCTGTGAGAACAAAGTGACGTTTATAAGACAAGCCCTTTTCTTGTATTATTGAGCTGAGGTTGAGTCTCGCAGGCTCTGTTTTCAGTCTTTCTGATTAAACCAGTTTCAACCTTGTGAAAAGCAGTGGCTGCTGAGGTATGTGCTGGATGACAAAGAACAATCGATAAAGTTTAAATGTCAGTCAGTGGAAAAGTCAAAAGTGACAGGATGGGTTAGGATTTGCATGAACACACACAAACAAAGAGGGGCGAGATGTGCTGCACCCTGTGTTCTGTGACTGCACAGTCTCACAGAGTGTGTGAGAGTGAGAGGTCCAGATAGGAAGAGATTAGACTGAGGCAGTGTGATTTTATTTATGCCACCCTGCTTGCACCACCGGCACCACCTTTAAACACCAGCTGATCTTTTTGCAGCTGCACTCGTCACCAACACCACAGCGGCAGTCCTGATATGTGCTAAAGGACTATTCCATATGAATTTGAACCCACTGGTTTATGTTGTTTGTTTTGA
This sequence comes from Oreochromis aureus, assembly GCF_013358895.1. Lineage (NCBI taxonomy): Eukaryota > Metazoa > Chordata > Actinopteri > Cichliformes > Cichlidae > Oreochromis > Oreochromis aureus. The sequence goes on from NC_052947.1 coordinate 38,017,578, forward strand.
TGCAAATCTGAGATCATCATTCAGGAAGTCTTAGTGTTTGTGTAGTGTGTGTGTGTGTGTGCGTATCGGGGGTTTAATTTAAGCAAAGATTCAGTGTTTGGCTTGGCTGCTGCTAAATCTTTCCATCTCCTCTGCTACAAATGACCGGGCTGTATTGTGTAACTGGATTAAGGGATGGAGACATGTTGACGCTGTTAGAATGCACTGTTCTTCGTGCCCGTCGTGCTTCTGATGGAGCGACAGTTTTCTGAACAAAATAAACTCACAAAGTATCAGAGCTGTAGTGGTTTCTATCCATGACTCTCCAGTATTAGTACTGATTCTTATTTTAAATGCACTTACGTGTTTATATGAATAAATGTCTTTATTACAAGCTCGCCGGATAACTGTACCCGTGTGTGTCTCTCCACAGCTCCGGTGCGACACATGGCCTTCGGTGTTCCCGGAGGCTCCACCAACATGACGTACTTTGTTTTGTGTGGTGGCGGCCTCACTGCGGCAGTTGTTTATGTGAGTATCAGATCAGGTTATAGGCGATGGTTTCTAAGTCCACCTTTTCACCATGTGTGTACTGTTTTGACTGCTGTAAGTAGGTGTTACACATGGATTTTTCAGGTGAGGAACGCTACAGCGTGAGGAAAAGAAAATCTTTGCGATCATTTGTATTAATATCTGTTATTTGTGTTGTTTTCCTTTATATGAGCCGTGATCAGCTGCCCTGCGGTGCTGCTGCTCTGAGGTTTACTGCTCTTTCTTGATTTAGACAATGTAATTCAGTAATAAGCAGGTGTTATACACTGATTTGGCACTTTTTACTCCAGATGCCCTTCCTGATGCCACCACAAAGGGATTCATGTCTAAATTGAACACTGATGACTGCTAACATTGATCTAACCCAGTTTTTTTGTGACTTTTTGTCACATATTTCATTTAGTTAACAATAAGCAAATCCATGTTAAATTTCACATAAATAGAGGTGCATGTCATCAGTGCAGTAGCATCATTGAATTAATTTATTTCCCCTTCAAAGAAAATCATTTTCACCTGGTTGTTCATGTCCGATCAGAGGTGCCCATCCCAGAGAATGAGAACCTATAAGAACCACTGCCTGCTCTGCACCAGGCCTTCTTCATCACTGCAAAATGAGGTTAACCTGCACAAAACCACCTAGTACTACAGATCCACTGTAGTTAACATGAATTACAACATTACAAGTAACCTTTAAATTTAAGATCAAATAACACTTGCTGACCAATCCTTACCTTTGTTTGTTTCACACAGTTTGTTTCTATTCTTGGCTCTGTGTGATGTCACTGGGAGAGGATATCCCTAATATGGTCATCTCTGGCACACAAGTCACCTGCTGCTTAAACACGTGGTTTACAGGACACAGAATAATTAAATATTACTGCTGCACACATTCTCAATGAGAATAAATTTACTAAGTCACAAAGTTTAGCTAAACATGCAGCAGTTATATTCAGTTATTTCGTTAAAGACTTGTCATGTGTTCAGATGCGCAAAGATTTTGAACTAGTTGTTTATGTGAAGAAAGTTTTCCAAAAGGGAGGGGGTGATGGGGTTAAGACAGAGGATGAACTGAGAGGTTCAAGGTCCAATACAAGATGACTGAGGATTATTTTGAAGTGTTAGTCATGCAAAGCTAGTGCAAGAATAGAAACACAGAGCTGGAAATGAAAGTAACTCATCCCCTTTTATACTTTTCAATAAATCCGTGTTTTTCAGTGTTATACAGGAGTGTAAAAAAGGTCTGCTCTCTCTTTTTACATCTTCATAGAACTTTAATACTCATTCAAAACCAGAACAATAAGCTGCTGTATTGGATAGATGCAGTTACCTGGTAGTTTTACAGGCTTCTGTCCTTGCTGGTGCAAACTGGGAGCAATGTAGTCTGAAGCCAGCCTGGTCTGCAGACGTTACCACAGCTCAGACGCTGGACGGGACAAAAGAGGCTCTTTGTGCTTTTTGACAATCTCTCCCTTTTTGCAGCCATTGTTCGGTTAGATTTGTACCCCATTCACCGTCAGGCTCTTGGCAAAGCAAACAAGTGTGTCTGACTGTGTTAGTCCATGTTGGACAAAATGTCAGCTTGAGGTTGGATTTTGAGTCGCGCCGTTATCATTAGCTGTGTGCTGGAATGTAATGAGTACATGTCTGCTGTGTTTCTTTCAGGCATACAAGACGGTCAATGATGATACCGAGCGTTACGAGGAAAGACTCGCCAACATGGGCTCCATGGCGAAGGGTCAGCTACTTTCTCATACACACACACTCAAAAACAAACACCGTCATCCACAACTCAGCTTTGTGAACATGACATTGTGCAAGCCGTACACGCTGCACAGACAAGACACAGATTTCAACTTATGTTATCGCAGCTAAAGCAAGCGAAGGTCTGATATGCAACTTAAAACACTAATTTCTTGTAAATTAAAGGATTTTAAAACCTTTTATTTAACCAGTATGTGAAACTCAAGGATAGGCAGCACCAACCTAGCTTGTTTTTGATAGTAGAAAAACTGGAGATCCTACAGGAAACTGACACAGTCACAGTGAGAGAGTGCAAACTCCCCACAGAGCTCCCGTGTGTGGGTTCAAACACAGCGATGAGTGAAGAGCCCCGAAACACCATCGCTGACTGTGAAAGGACCGGTTTTATGATGTGACAGCCGCAGCAGTAATTCGTACTAGCTGTTTGACCACAGAAGTCTGATGTCGGAGTCTGTAACTGTTTAATCGAAGACAGAGAAAGCAGAAAAGAAGAAGTGAATCTATTTCAGGGCTGATTCCAGCTTCACCAGCTGCACGGTAGACTGATCACTCTGAATGGCTTCATCGTGCCTGTCTGTTTTGATTTCTGTCTGCGCAAGTTTTGTCTACTCAGCCCGGAGAGGCCATGGCGCTGTGCCCAGAGCTGTCAACTGTGCTGTAATGGTGATAAGCAGCAGCTGTCAGTGGGTTAGTTGTGATCATGCAGCATGGAAGTGTTGTTTTCACTGCGAAATAAGAAGTCAAAATGCTGCTGCTTACATCGATGGAGAGGAAACCACCTTTGGTCTTTAAGGAGCTGAATGCACACATTAACCTGACGTGCTTTGCATCTATAACAGCTTCAGCTCTTCTGGGAAAGCTTTCCATAACATTTAGTGTGTTTAGGGGAGTTTTGACCATTCTTCCAGAAGTGCATTTGTGAGGTCAGACACCAATGATGGATGAGAAGGCCGACATCGGTGCATTCGTCTCAAAGGTGTTCTGTCGGGTTGAGGTCAGGACTCTGTGCAGGCCAGTGAAGTTCTTCCATACCAAACTCATCCATGTCTTTATGGACCTTGCCTTGTGCTGAAGCATTAAGTTCCTTTTGCTAGAGCTAAGGGGCCGAGCCCAGTTCCTGAAAACGAGCCGTGCACCATAAACCCCCCTACACCAAACCTTACACTTGGCACAATGCAGTCAGACGAGTCCGACAGTTGGCAACCCGCTCTGTGATTTTTCTTGGCCTATCACTTCATGGCTGAGTTTGTCATTCCAAATCACTTCCACTTTCTTAAAATACCGCCAACAGCTGACTGTGAAATGTCACGACTGGACTATCACGGTACCACAGTGAAACTCACTGATCTCCTGAGAGTTTCACAAATGTTTGCAGAAGCAGTCTGCATGCCTAGGTGCTTGATCTTATACACCTGTGGCCATGGAAGTGATTGGAACACCTGAGCTCAGCGAGTAAATACGTTTGGCAAAATAGTATAAGTTCCTTGACACCAACTGGACAGAAAAGAACAGTATAGACTAAAAGATTGATGTACCTTCCGGGTTTGAAAGGTGCAAGTTATACCTGCATTCTTTCTAATGGCCAGTAGGGGGTGAATTGTGTTGCTGTAAAAACCAGTACAGTAAACATAAATCCGAAAAAACAAACCTACCACTCACGTGATGTATAACCTCCGAAAAAGCTTTCCTGCTATTTAACCACATTATGTTTAAACTAGTTAAAAATCCTGTGGTGCTCTTTTAAATTCTTCATCACATATTTAGTGGTGACTCGAACAAAATTCCATCTTGGATACAAATTTTGGTGACCAATAAGCTATGTATGGGTGACCATGGGCGACACGTGAATGAAACACAAACGGAGACTGTAACATCACACGCACGTCAGGATGAAGGCTACAAAAATCTAAATAACTGTGATTTCTAAAATATTACACGCACACACATACGTGGTAAAATCATTATTGTACGATTGGTCGCTGTTAGAGGAAAATAGGAAAATAAATCAGTGTATGATGTAAGGCCAGTCTACCTTATGAGTGACAACTCAGTACTCTATGCATGTGCTCTGTTTCCCAGTTAATGATACTGGTTTCAGAAATCTAAAATGGCAACAGCCCAAAATGTCCATAATATTAGCTCAGATTCGGAGCCTGAGACGTTAAACTTTATCTCTGAAGTGCTGACTGAAGTCGTACTGAGCATTGATTCTGACTTTTTCACTCCACAATCGTCAATAAGCAGTTATAGGAGTGGTAATAATATATTTCTGTCATGTTTACAGTTTTAACAGCAGCTATGTCACCTTTTAGTCCTCAAAGACCTTAAGTCTTGACCTTTAAGCCTTCTTTATCTGCTGCTGGAAGTCTCATGTCAAATAGCTTTTAATGCACAGATGAGCAACATACTCTGGAAAGATTAAACCTACAGTAATAAAAGTGCACAGTTGCTTTCACCTTTAATCTCCAGAGGTTAAAACTTTATTCAGGCACAGATAAGACAAGCATCACATAGCTAACATGTACTAGAGAGAAATCTTTCACATGTTTCTCTTTCTGGCCTCTTACGCTGCAGCTTCTTCAGCAAAGGCAGCACCAGAGGCAGCTCCACCTGCAGTTGAGCCTGCACCGGTGGAGGAGGAAGCCCCTGCTGCTGAGGTCATTGCTGAGTCGGCCACTGCTGCTGCTGCAGAACCTGTAGGAGAGACAGCTGCTGAACCTGTTGTGGAAGCTGCATCTGAAGAAGCAGAAGCTGCCGCCGTCTCTGAGGCGGTCGTTCCAGAGGCAGCAGCTGAGACGGCAGCTGAGTCGGCAGAGACGGAGGACGCCGCTCCACCTGTGGAGGCAGAGGTGGTTGCTGAAGCAGCTCTGGAGGCCCCAGCAGAGGAACCAGTGGCAGAAAACGCTGGTACGGCAGCAGTAGATCCCACTCCACCTGCTGAAGCCGAGGTCGCCCCTGCTCCAGAGGTGGCTGCTTAAACCTGTGATGGCTCGATAGTTCACCCAGTTGGATGTGCTCTGTCCCTCCTCCCTGCCCCAGAAAAACGGACTCATTAACCCCATTTTTTTGATAATGAGGGGAAAAAAATGCAGTTTCAGTCGTTTTTGAAAAATCTGTTGGGGGTTCATCAGTCCAGTTTTCAGCTGCCCTCCTTCCCTTAGCTCTCCTAATGCTTCACATCCAGAAACATCTGGAATTAGTCTGTGTGATTAGACCCACTGTGGAAAATTATGTCTGTATAGAAAATCTATCACAAAAAGGAAGAAATCCAAATTATAATTTGGATACTGTGCAGTACACGGGGTAAATATAATGGACAGAACTAAGTTGGTAATTAATGCTTTCTGAAAAATCTGATTTTAAGTGCTCTTAAAACAGGACAGCCCTGTTTCTTGTTCTTTTCCAGCAGGTTTAGATGGTATTTTATGTGTTCAGCCATGTTTTCTTTCAACCTCTGAACTCACTGTGAAGAGTTACCTGAACCAGTTAGCTCTTTGTTAGCAGAATGCAGTGCTGGTCTTGTGTTCTCAAACTATAAAACAGTTTTTGCACAGAGAGCGACGTGGTTAAAACTTCATTTCCTACTTTTTCTCAGTCTTCTTTTTTTAATCTCGTGCAGTTAGATGCTTTCTCATATTCATTATTACCACATATCCATCTTATTCTTCTACAGCTACATCGGCCTGCACTCACTTTATTTGCCTGGCACACATTTCTATTTCATTGCCAGTTCGTTCCCTAAAAATTCAAAGTTCTCTTTTTGTTACTGCTGTCTCTTTCCTCTTTTACTCTGAACCTTTAGTCTTTCAGGAAACACTACAGAAAATGCATTCAGCCTTATGTCCGTGCATTGAAAATGGTCTTTGGTACAGCTGTAATAAAGATTTTCTTTAGTCCTCAGATGTTTTTGCTTGTTGCTCCACACCATTGATATTGTATTTGGAGTAGAAACACCTACTTCCTGCAGAAACGCTCCTTATCCTGAAGAATCCCTGTGCTGTGTTCATGCTCCTGTCAGGCTTCAGCTCGACTGCCATCAAACTAATAAGTTTTTCCAGCCTTCATAATTGATTTCACAGTTTCTCCCACTCACAGAATAAAGAGCAGAAAGAAACATCTGTTTGAAAAGTGCTGAAAAATAAACTTGAATGCAAAAATAACCACATGGTTACAAGTGCACAGAGGGGATATGACTAATACTCGATTAAACACTTGATTGTTTGAAAAAGAAATTCATCTGGAGAACAATATAAGAATGTGAATAAGGAATTAGTCAGTGTCTACAATACCAGAAAAGAGTATATTGCATTAAACCTGGGATTTGTAGTCTCCTGTAGAGTGTCTGAAACTGTGGTGACTGTAAAACATCCAATAATAGTTCCTGGTCAAGGTAAGTGGAATTAATAGAAGATGTAATAAATTATGTTTTATATTCATAAAAATTAGTGAGAAGGGTTTAAATTCCATTTAAAGGTCTTAAATAAGCACAACATAAGTTTAGAATAAACTCTAGTCACACTTGTGATGTAGTGCAAAACTAAAGTAGATATTAAAATGTTGGCATTGAAGTAAATCTGTTGATTTTTAACAGCTTGAAGGTTTTTCATCAAAACCTGTTTCTCAGCCATTACCTCATGTCTTTTTCCCTCCATCAGAGTCTGCACCAGAGCTGCTCACAGATGTTAAGCTCTTGACCGGCTCAACAGCTGAAATTGCTGCTGCTTCTGTTGGTGAGAAGAATCCGATGGAGACTGTCCAACAAACTGAAGGTGAAGGAAAGGGACACAAGGTGCTTGAAACAGAAGCTTTGGAAGAAGCCTCAGAGGCAGTGGCCAAGGAAGCATCTGAAGAGGGAGCAGTTGTAGAAGGTGAGGAGGAGGTGAAGTCTGGAGAGGGTGAGAAAAGTGCAGAAGATGCTCAGACTCCAGCTGCTGAAGAAGTGATAGCGGAGGTGACATCTGCTCTGGCTGCAGCTGTGGACAAGGAGGCAGCGGCTGGATCTCATCCTGAGGAAACAACATCTCCAATGCCCACTGTGGACGAGGCAGAGGCTGAAGTTCAACCTGCTCCTGAGGAGGCCATCGCTGCTGAAGATGCTGCTGAAGATGAGGCTGTCTCCTCTGAAGATGCTGCTCCTCCCGAGGAGGCCACAGTCACCGGTGAAGGTGCCCCACTGGATGAGATTTCATCAGCTGACCAGGCAGCAGCTGAAACATCTGCAGAGGAGACAGCTGAAGCTGCTGTCAGCACAACTCAGCTGGCAGCAGCCTCCGTTGGAGCAGACCTAGAGGTTCTTTCAGTTGCAGAAGCAGAGCCTACATCAGGAGCTCCTGTGCATGAGGAGAAGCCCTGCCACTCCTGCCACTCTGCTCCCTCAGCAGGAGAGGAGGTGGCGCCACCTGCTGCTGTAGGAGAGGAGCTGATCGCCGACGGAGCTGTGGATACTTCACAAGAAGCCAAGGACGCAGCCTCAGCACAAAGTAAGAATAAAAACTCCTCCACTCAAACACTGTTTCAGCTGAAATGTTCCAACCTGGTCTGAGAAGCAAGGGATCAACAGTGTAGCGAAACTGTGAAGTGAGAATTATTTACCACTTCACATAAAGTTAAAACACCTATAAATTCAAAGTACACATTTAAAGTGTTGCTGCAGAGGTAACAAAAGCTCAAAGTGGCTGGTGTAAACGTGAAGGGGACTGAAAGGTGAGTGAAATAAAAGTGCCATTAATAATAAATGCATTTTAATTTTAGGAAGCACAACATTTTAGTTAGATATTTTTCATTATTTATGTCAAATACCTGGGAGTCTGTAATCAGTCCTGTTATTTGAATCTATTTTTGATAAATTAATTTACTTCTTAAGAATGCTGACAGGACTTGATAGAGCTGATCAGCTCACAGCTCATGTTGCTGTTATTGTTTCTGAGCTTCTCCAATTATACGTGAAAGCTGCAGATGTTGCACCTTTTACTTTACTAGCAAAAGGTTAATAAAGAGCAAAGGACTTAGTTATTAAAAGTATTTTACAGTGACTGTGAGGGAATAAGCTGGCTATACACGAGGAACAAATTGTAGTTTTGAAACAAATAGGTTTTAGTTTTACCTCAAAATGCAAAAATCAGACAAAAACTAAAATCCTAGGTTTAGTTTAGTTCTTCTCTAACAAAACTGAACAAACCAAAGACAAAGAGGAACTTCGAGTGCAGGATCTGTTGCTTTTAGCCTACTTTATCTTGTCAGGCAGCTTCTATTTTTGTGATTTCTCGGTTAAGCAGGTCTGCCAGCAGTCAGTCCTGGGCATGCACACAGTGAATCAGTTAATTCATGATTTAACAAGAGGGGACAATTACTTTGTCAGGTGTCAGGTTGGTTTGGATACTATCTTCCCTTAATAAATGTAAAAATATAAAATCTGTATTTCATTGGGTTATCTTTGTCTGATGATCTGAAACAAAAAAAAAATCAAACAAAAAACAAACAAAAAAACTAAGAAATCAAAAAGAGGACAAATACTGTTTCACAGCACTGTAAATATTGGCTGATCACACGGCACAATAATTGCAAAGACACAAAAACAGCAGTGATGATATATGAAATAAACGGTGATCATTTATATTTGTATGTTTATGCAATATGTACATAAAAATAAGGATAAGTCGGTATGTTGCAAATGTTGGTGCACGGCATGACCAGCTTCATAGTGGCGTGACTTGAAGTGCAGCCACAGTGACACAGGGGAGGAATTCAGTAGACTTACAGCTCTGTCTGGTGATATTTCTGTAGCACTTCCCTATCAGGTTGAACAAACAAGTTTTATCTCTTAGTATAAAAAAGCTCTAGAACTTAGTTTGTAGTGTGTATTAATATATGTTCTCAGGTTTTGTGTGCACTTTACTGCTGTTTAAGGATCGGGAACAGGAATTGTGACTATATGAAGGGTAAAATATTGGGAAGTGAAACCCAAAACATCACATAAAAGAAAACAATTATCAAATTGTTAAAATAAAACAGCCCAAAGGAAAGAACACTGAGACAAACACCAAACAAGATGGCATAAAAAAGGAAACACAAGAGATCAGAGGAGCTCATGCAGAAACAAAGAGAGAGGGAAACTATGAGGATGCTAGAAACACGAGAACCAAAGCAGAGCTACAAGGAATGAAGAAAAATCAAAACAGGAATCCAAAAACTCAACAAACACAAAAATCAAATCCCAAAGAAAAAAAAGAAACCAACAACACAATCATTGGACAAATACAGGGAGTTATATTACATTTAGATAAAGCTAAGATAGAGATAAAAAGAATCACCACAGGAAGGCAAAACCTCGGGTTCTCAGAGGTGAACAAGACCAAAGTTATGGCCATCAAAGCTGACCGAACCTTCCCAGATTACCAAATACAACACATTATCAGTAAATAAATAAAGTAGTAGGTCACTCATGAGCTCCCTAACGGCCTCCTTGCCACTCATTCATGAAAACTTTGTGAACTCCCCCAACGCTAAATTTATCCCTGTTCAAGTTTGCCCTCGAAAACAAGCAAGCAAAGACAGCAGTAAAGCCTTTCCTGTATTTGGCTCTGACCAGATGTATTTCTGCCTGTATCCACAGAGACAAAGGAGTCCAACTGGACTGTAAAACGCTGCTCAGTCATGTAATTTTACAGTTAAGAAGGTAAAGCAGCACAGCTGTACACGGACCTAAAGAGAGTTAAATGGACAAATATGCACATATTTTAGCAGCTCACACTGTAACAGCTCCAGTGGGTCTCATAAACATTCACAGACACTTTTCTCTGCTTCAAATGTTAGAAGATGTAGTTCGAGCTGCACAGCTGTGAATTCAATATTTGCACTGCAAAATCCTACAGTCATGTACACTGAGTGAATGCGTTTCTGTCTCCTTTAAATCGAAGCTGTGCTTGTTTTCTTGCAGCCATGGAGGCGACGGTGGTGGTGATAGCCCAGTCGTGACGGGACAGACAGTGTGCCTTCCACAACACTCGCCTATCTGTCAACCAAGCCAGAGCGACCGGCGGAAAACAAAAAACATGAATAGAGGTAGTCACAGGTGTAACTGACTCGAACGTCCTTTCTGAAATGTTATCAGAGTTGTCTTCTGTATTAGTGCTTGTGAGGTGATTCCTATCATGTCCTCTAGGTGCCACTGTTGCAAAACCTTTCATGATCAGCTGAGGCTTCTTTAAATCTTTCAGTAGGCAGTGGAAGTGGGTTACTGTAATACTGTGTTTTATTTTAGTACTGTGATAGACCACTTTTATAGATAATAAGCTTGCCAATGTGGACAAGAATTTTTAATGGGAGTGTCACCTCAGTGTGATTTACCTGCTCATATCAGCTCACATACATGTAATAACTTTGTTTCAGAACCAGAGTTACAAAGTTCTTCAAAATATTTACAAAAAACAATCTTAAAACAGTAGAATGTTTATAAAATGAGAACTGCACAAATAGATGTATAAATGTGAGGAAAAGCATCAGGTTTAATAACAGATAACAAAATCCAAAAGAGGCAAATCACAGACAATGAAGTGAAGAGCAGGGGCATCTTCAGAATTTTTTTTCATAGGAGTGGCCATATGGGGGCCACTAAAAATATTGGGAATTTCCAGTTTTATTATGCTGTTGTCAAATATTGGTTACTTAAAAAAATGAGAAGAGAAGAGAAGAGAAGAGAAGAGAAGAGAAGAGAAGAGAAGAGAAGAGAAGAGAAGAGAAGAGAAGAGAAGGGCAGGACTATTTATACACCCGGGGCTAACCGGTTTTGTGTTACTCTAACGAAATGGTACTAAAACAGGAGAATGAGACACAGGTGAAAGTAATCAGGATATTCAGACAGATGAGTAAAACCCAAAACAAACTATCAAAATAAAATAAAAAAACAATCCACAAGACAGGAAGAAACACTGAGGGAAGTAAGCATGTGAGAAATCCATCTATCCATCCATTTGAGTGTGAGTTATCTTGCCTGTTGTTACAGGCTGTTCAGTTCTTTTACAACACAGTGAGAGCTTGGTCCGTATTGCCAATAATAAGTTGGATTTAGTCCTGATCGCAGTTTGACAGCCAGTGCTGTCCTCTGTCGGGGATTATATTCCTAATTTCTATGGACAGGATTTCTGTGTGTAGCCAAGCACTGGAAAGTCTCCGGTTTTGTGGCTGCTCGATCTCAAGTGCTTTGAGTGCTCAAGCAGAGTAGAAAAGTGCTATAAGAATCAGTCTATTTACCATCTAATATCTGTTTTTATGGATGTGGTTCTGTTGGCTTCATCAGGTGACCTCCTCCAGCTCGCACTGGGGTGGTTCGCAGCTGAGTTTGAAGCAATGAGAATGAAAATGATCTCCTCTGAGCCTGGGTGGAGTGCTCACTCTGGGTGAGAGATGAGTTGCTGTGCTAAGTGAAAGAGTCTAAGTATCTTGGGGTCTTGTTCACAAGTGAAACGAACAGGAGACTGATAAACAGATCAGTGTTCCATCCGCAGTGCGGACACTGTACCGGTCTGTTGTGGTGAAGAAAGAGCTGAGCATGAAAATAAAGCTGTCCATTTACCAGTTACCAACCTTACCTATGGTCACAAGCTCAAGGTAGTGAATACAATAATGTCATCTCAAATACAAGTAATGGAAATTCCTCTAACTTAGAAATCGGGTGAGGAGCTCAGTTATTTATGAGTGGCTTAGACTGGAGCCGCTACCCCTCAGCACTGAAAGGAGCCAGCTGAAGTGATTCAAGCATCTGACTACGATACTTCCTGGGTGCCCTCTGGGTGAGGGCAGACCCAGCACACGCTGGAGAGATTATATCGCTCAGCTGGCTTGGACACATCTTGCTGTCGCCATAAATAAGGTGGAGGAGGTGCCTGTGTAGAGGGAGGTCTGGGCTTCTCTGTGTAAGCTGCTCCCCCACAATCCAAACCCAGATAAGCGGCAGAAGATGGATGGATGGATGGATGGATGGATGGATGGATGGATGGATGGATGGATGGATGGATGGATGGATGGATGACAATCTTTTTCTCATAATACAAAGGCAGGTACTTACATGACTGTCTTATTATCCATATATATTAGAATTTTCTAGGTTTTAGTCTTCCTCTACAACTACAATAAAAAAAATAAGTGGGGTTTAATTTACTCAAAGGAAAAAAGAATTTTGTTTGTCAAATGGCAGAAAAATATTGTGGTTGTTTATATTTTAGCTTCTGCAACAAAAGTTTGCTTTGAGTGGTTTAAATATTAAGTATGTGAACGTCAGTGCTTCCAGTTATGTAAGAGTGACACAAAAGCTTTATTTTACATACAGAAATAAACATGTTATTGATGCACTTTTCCTTCTTTTCTGATACCACTAGCACCTAAAATAGTTTAGAAAAAAGTGTTGAAAGGTTAAACACACAAACACAGACACATATACACACATACGGAGGTGAAAAATACCTGATGCCAGAAAATATCCCGTAAACACACTTCCACATCCATACCAACACCTGTCTATACTTACACAAATCTCCATTTATGTGCAGACTGGGTAAGAGAATAAGAGAAAATGATTGTAGATATACAGATTGAAACTTTGTTTAATATATTTGCATATTAAACAGTAACTTTAAAGCTTGTAATTAGCAAATTGCTCTGCAAATGACTTCTCTGTTGTCTGATAATGTGCTCAAATTTTAAATAAAGTGATGTAATAACACATGAGATCATATGTTTTTGAGCATTTGTCTGTTCTTTTTGATCTTTGTGGATTAACTTGCTCAAAGGCAAACAGAAGAAAGATAAATTATGTGTCCCCTTTGCTCAAGTTTGTGGTGCAGAACAAGTTGATGTGTTGTCAACTTTAGGAGTGCCAAAATCTACAGTTCACTTTATTCTTAAAAAAGGAGGCTTATTGTTATTGCTGAGCACTGGCCAGTTCAGCAATAACAAAAGGCCATGAAGACCACAGAAGACATCTAAGGTGGGTGATTGCTGAATTCTTTACTTGGTTACGAAAAACAACTTCACAATATCCCGTCAAAGTCTACAATCAAGAGATACATTAATGTACATGAGACAAAATTAGACTTTACAAGAAAACACCTAAAAGATCCTGCAGAGGGTTGGACAGATTAAACTGAGAAAAACTTGTGCTCATGATCTGAAGAACATATCACCACTCAAAGATAGTGGAGGCAGTGTAATGGCATGGCCATGTGCCACTGGGACAGAGTTCCTTAATGATGTGACTGCTTACAGAAGCAGCAGGATGAATTCTGTAGTGTACAGGGCTATAATCTCTGCTTAGATTCTGGCAAAGGTGGCAAACACGATCCAGTGCAAATGGATAATGACCCAAACTGCAAAAGCAACAAAAAAACAGATATTCTTCAGTGGCCAAGTAATGATCTCATGTTCTCTATGCAAACAGAGCATGCTTTTCATTTGCTGAAGACAAACCCGAAGGCAGAGATCCACAAACAAACATGAGAGGAAACAGCATGTGGTCTGCACTTCAGTCACGTGTGGACTGTTTGATTTAAACCCCACTGTGTACTGCTGTAACGAATGACTCTTTAATGTGTTGGTGGGCTGGGATTGTTTATGATACGGTGTGACGTCACTAGTGTCACTTGCCTGAACAAGCAGAGAGTAAACTGACCGAGCCAGTCTCCATGAGCCTCTGCAGACTCGAACGACCGCTTCGCAGCTCACTCACTGACCCGCATTTACACCCCAGAATCGCGGAAGACTTGATTCTGGTCGGCCGAGAGGCTCCGGGAGGTCTCCTCCTCCCCCTCCTCACCATGAAGGCGACCAGCTAACGCTAGCCGAGCAGTGTCCGCTAACAGCGGGACTCCTCCGGGCTGACAGTTTACAGCAGCGGCGGGTTCAGAGGAGGAGGGGGTTAGCACCCAGCTAACCACACACTGCTGCCTGTGAGCCGATCAGGAGCTGAAAGGAAGGATTAGACGGTGAGTGAGCTGACTGTAGCAGCGTTAGCCACATGGTTTGTTGTTATCCTCTGTTTACTTGCTTTTCTTTCAATGCTAACTTAGCTAGCTAGCGTTAGCAAAGTTAATGCTCCACATTCAGTTTCTGCTCGGGGCTCTCAAAGAGATTTGGGCGTTACATGTTGAGTAGACTATTAGTTCATGGAGGTATCATTTCAATAACAGATTCTCTCCTGTGGGCTGCTCTTTATGTCCAACATAGTCTTTGACTACAGGTTAGGGTTAGCAGGTGTCCCAGTTTGTGTGGGACTGCACAGCACCTTCAGCCTTAGTCCAGTTGACATGTTTAAGTTATTGTGTTACAATCAGAGAATAATTGTAAGACACCAACGTAAAAAAAAACCCCGACTTCAGCATCCATTTATATGTATGAGAAGCTGTAAAAGTTGGATAAAAATAAAATGCAGTATATCTATAACTTTTATAGATCTACACACCAACATGTTGTCTTTATGAGGTTTTAATTTGCTTTCGGAAAGGCATCAGACAATAATACAAAATACAGCAGCTGTTTGTTTTTAAAGTTATTAACACCTTTGACATCAGTAATTTTTTCCACATTTAGTTTGTTGGGATCTGGTAACTACTACATGCATGTAACATATAAACTATAATCTTGGATCTGACTCCACTGCTTTTTATGCGTCAGAGGTGCCACATTGAGCAAACTTAGAATAGTGTCAACACAGGTGAGTGTGCGGGTTAAGAGGCAGATTTGCATTATGATGTTGTAACAGGTGTTGTGGTCACAAGTAGGTCATTGTTGCTCATGTATTTATTCTTTTTTTTTGCCTCATTTCCTGTTAGAAAATGTGATTAGCTGACAACTGAAAGATTTTCTCTACACGCTGTAATGCATTTTGCCATCAATGTTGTTAATTTATTTATTTTATGTAGGCCCTACAAATATCCTGAATAGGAAATGAAATGACACAACAGTGGCAGGGGGGTGGGGTGCATTGCTTTACAAGACTTAAATAAATAAATACGATAACATAAAATAAATATAATAATAATAAATACATGTTGCAGATTTTCTTAAATCTGTGTCGCACCTCGTTCTTCTGCAACAGTTCTTGGACAGGTGGGACAAAAATGAAACCAACACTAAAACCTTATTGCAGTTGTGAAGCATGGTGGAGGTAGCATCATGGTTTTGGGGTTCTGCCTTGTGAGTGAACGAGTGGATAAATGGATTTATTTATTTATTTTAAATTTATCTCTGGCCTGATTCTGGCCCAGCATGTGCCCCCCTGCTGGTGCATGCATCAGCCTAACGTCCTGATCTTAATCTATCTGAGACTCTGAGGAATAACCTGTGAAAGGTTAAACATATCCCGACTGTTCTTAGAGCTCCTGAAATGATCTGAGATCATTTGTATGGGTAATTATTACATTAGTATTTCCAAAGAATTCACCCTCTTTCTCGCAGCTGTGTGCGTTGGTGTGTGGAGGTATTTACAGTTTGATTGTGTGGGGGCAAAGGACCTATTTAAATGCTACAGGCTGGGAGTGTCCACTCTTTGTGCTCGTTCATCATTAACCAGACAGCGTATCCTGCAGTTTGAGTCAACAGTTGAACTGTGTGGTCTGAAGGTTCCACAGATGTTCTCCACTGCAAACATGGACCCTGGAATACAAAGGGTTGGTTGCCACAGAAGATGATGTATAATGGGATACAAGAGAGGTGTGCAAGTTTAAATCACAAAAGGTTGCACTTGTTGTGTGACTGTGGCCAAAATTATGCCCATTATTATTTAATGTTATAACTTGATTTTGGGGACATCATACACTTGTGCTCTTGCTCCTTACTACACATGAAACCAAAGTGTTTCAAAAGAGATGAAGTCATTTTACTTCATCTGAATCTCCAACAGCCTGTAGGGGGAGTGAATTTGGGGTTTCAGAGAAGAGTGAAAATGCTTCAGCCTAAAGAAACAAAAGATCAACAGTATAAAAGGAACAAAGCAAAATAATTTTTATCTCAGTTATTATGTTCTTATAATTGTTCAAACCATATTTGTAAATGATGAGTTTTCTGAATCACATGCATTATTCTATTTGCACAGAGGATACAAATAAACAATGCATTTCTAAACTGCTAATTCCATCTCATTTATAAATTGTATTGTGATAAATATCTCTGTAATAATCGTGTCATTCAATCCTTCTAACATTTATAAAAGGCAGTTTTAAGTAGTTTTAAAATGAAAGTTGAAACAAGTTAAACTTGAATTAAATATTTGATTAGTCTGTCAGAAATACAGATGAATTATCTATTTATTTTTTATCCGTTTTTATGTGTTATTTTTTTTTATTGAGCTTCATTCACTACATTGAGTCAGTTTGTGCAGGTTGGAGACTTTTGGAGTGTTTTTAATGGATTGTCTGACTGATATTATAGTTTGATGTGACGTATAGATCATCCGAGAAGTTTGTCTTTAGTTCTTTTTAGTTGGCAAATAATTAACTAGAATGTGTGTGTGCATTGCACCTGCATGTTAGAGTTTGACATGATAAATTACGGTCAAGCTTCAAAATGCAGCCTCCAGAACTAGTAGGCGATATCATAATGTCTACGTCCGTCTCTTATCTTCCATGTTGATAATGATATGAACAATAGTCCTGGAACTGCATTATGATCTGGTAGAATAACACCAACACGGAGATATCAGATACTTCATATGCAGCAGAGGTCGACCAAGGACTCGGCTGTTAATGGCTTTTCCCCCGTGAAGCGTGGCACTTAAACTCTCCACCATCAATTCACAAACTGACTATTTGAATAACTGACATCCAGAAGTTAAAGATTCAGCGTAGCTGATTTACTTCGCACCATTTTGGCGGTGCTGGCTTGTGTATTGTAAAGCAAACTAAACATTAAATATATAATCAGTAACTTAATGGCTGTTTAATACTTTATATGAGCGGAGTATATTTTTCTTTTGTGTGCCTGTATGAATGGAGTCGGGTGGGTGTCAAGTAAATCCTGAGGTCATACTTGGTGTGTATGTGCTTGTTCTGTCATCTGTGTGTGTTTGGCGAAGGCCAGCAGGGCAGGGCACAAGGCATGGCGTTGTATCGTGACCAGCAGCCCCAGTTACTTGGAACAAAAGGGCTGTTGTTGAGAGATCATGTGACTGTGTGTGTGTGTGTGTGTGTGTGTGTTCGTTCCACCCTTGTCATGTGATGTGAGCTCAGGGCAGGGTCTGAGAAGTGCTGAGTCGCTCTGAGAGGTTCCTTCCACCCAGGGAGCAGGCAGAAAACGAGCATGCACACAGGGAGAGGAGAGTGCCGGTCGGGTGGATGGATGTCAGGACAGAGAAGAAGACAGACACATTTTGAGAGACGCAGAAAGATTCAGAATAAGTTCTGTTGCTTTCTCATTTCTACAGCAAGAAAACATCACATCCTTCTTTCACTGTCCTCGATTCTCTTTTTGGATTTCAGTAAAGATGCAACGCAGCATTTCGCATCGGCTCTGCGGCGAGGCAAGTTTATTCTAGTTTTCTTTTTAGTTCGTTGAGATTGGGTGGTGGTGGTGGTGGTGGTGGGATGGCTTACCTGATGTCACAATGGCTGCTTAACCTCACAAAATCTGGAGACTTCGCTTACTGTGAATCCAGAACAACATTTGTAATTAAATTTAGCTGCTACTCTGCTCTCATCCTGGCAATCGGTTATGAAGTTAAAGGTGGGTTTCGCACACATGCAGAGGAAATGCAGACCGGCGCAAAGATTTTCCATTCCTGGAATACCAGCATGACTAACTGTTAACTGTAAGAATGAAAAGATTGCACTGGCTGCTTTTGACTTAAAATGACTGTTCAGTTTTGTGGAGACGTTACGATTTTTAGCTTTTTACTCATTTATGTTTGAGCTGAGAAGTGAAAGACAGCCACGTGTCGTGTGGCAGCTCCTGTAATACTTGTTTGAATCAGTGCAACCGGCCTGATAGAGCCGGCTCTTAGCAGATCTCTTTTGTGTGTGTGTGTGTGTGCATGTAATTAACCCACTGTGGAACTGGCCCTGCAACCTACGTATTCAATACCACTGCTGATTGTTTAGTTGAGTAGGTGAAAGGGTTTTTGCTGATCTGTGTTGTCATATTAGTGAAAACCTACAGTACACTTGCCACACGCAGGAGTCTGTACTTTGACACTCAGTCGCTTTCTGATGGACAGAGCGAGATAACTTAGTTTACAAAAACCCTGTGTGTCACAATCGCTGACTTCTCCATGAGCTTGCATAATAACGTCTGACAGTTTGAGCGGAGTAATGAAACACAGAGAAGCGCGCACACACACACCTATATTTGGTTACCCTGTTTCTGTGTCAGAGAGCAGGAGGCATGAAACCTCAAACCTGAAAAGGTACAGTGTCTCTAACGTCTCGTTTTAAGTGCACTGGAAATTTTATGATTTTATTACAGATAAAGCAAACAGTTATGATAACGCCAAAAAGCCATTAAAAAGTATTCCAGTATAGAATACAATGGGGTCGCCCAATCATTTTAGCTGTTAAGTAGCCTGATTGCTTGAGAGTAAAGGAAGGTTTACTCATCTGTACTTTCTGATTTTTAACATCAGAATGGAAACCTGCGGTGTCTTGATTTCTGGAGGCTCTACACTAAATGTCCTTCTTTGAGAGGGGTCACATGATTGCTAAACATGTTTGTGAGGATAACGTAGCCCTTACAGCTCTCCCAATTAGTGTCTGCCATATGATGCTGAATAATTGAGCAGAGGACTTCTATCTGAGCTGATAGCATTCTGGTTTCAGTAGCCGAGGGAACACCAGCACAGCATGGCTCATCCATTATACAGCACTCAGAGTAACCGAGCATGTCCTAGTGACCTGAAACACACTGTAGAGGGCGTTTTGTGGTCAGGTTGGTACACCAGAGTGGGTATAAAACTATAAAATACTAGCAGTGGCCAGTGGTACCCCTCAGCCTCTTAGTAGATGCCCCTATGGTATGAATCGCTTCATTCTCGGATTCACAAACTTGGGTGTCCAGGCTGTGTGCCCACCTGCCCATCAGGGTGACGACAATACCCAATCAGCCTTTTATGGCGCAAAAAGCCCTGGTCCATGCATGAATCCCATGTCTTGTGTATTGTACTTAATGACCTGCTCAGTTTGTGTCCTCTTTGATATTGAAAATAGAGTGTAGTGCATGCTTCAGACAAACCTTTTTGTATAAAATATATCCGCAATAAGCTATATTTGCATTAAAATCCTATATTTATTTTAAAATCCTGTCCATGCTGGCTTTCCTTTCTTGCACAGAACATTAGTAAACATGTATTGAAATGCATACTTACTTACATCTGAAAGTTTTTAAGATTACAAAACCAAGTTTTAGCATCCTAACTACCAGCTACGTGGCTTGTTTTAAAATGCACTCGATGGCTATGTGCATGAGACTGAACGTGTGATGACAGGCTGTTTGTGTAGTGAGTTTGGGTGGAATAACTGGAGGATAAACAACCCCTAGCCAATTACGGCCAGAATATTAACCAACACTCTGTTTTAGTGGCATTTAATGGGGGACCTATTATGTTTATTATGCTCTATATTTTTATTCAGTTCAAAATAATACCTTCAGTTCATCCTGTATCTGAAACATGAAGCATTTTTAGCTCTTCTCCACCCTTTCTTTCTTTCTGATTGGCTGTCCCCTGTAAACAGAACGTTTAACCAACAGTTGGGTGGGGCTTAGAGCTATGTGCTGAAATGATCATAACAAAAATATTCCTCCTTTTTGACATTATACAGATCCAAGAGTAGAAAAAAGTGAGTGAGAGTGAGCATTTAGAGGAGTTTAAAGACTGGCAGGCAGCTGATGCTCACTGTTGTCATTCTTACAACAAGTGAGGCATCGTGACCGACTGCTCATGACTAGAGGCATGACTGTGCCACTATCTGCCAGCATGTCAATGACATATGGGTGCAGAAGCTCAGAGGTTCCTAGCACACAGGGAGATTACTGCAGAAACATTTAAGGAAACCGCTTCAAGTGCTTTGTTTCCTATTTCAACATCTGTTAATATTCCAGAGATGAAGTGGTGACTTCTTTTCTTTTTCTGAGTTGCAACAACTATCAGCTGCCATGAGTCGAGCTCGCCTCAGAAGAGATTTTCGTTTGTGTTATGAGCATCAAGTATTGTAACAGTTTATATCACGTTAAAAAACAAGGAAAACCATAATACGTCCACCTTAAGGACTGCTCTCCACACAGTGGATATACTAGTCCTGCACATGCAGTTGCAGACACAGTGTAAAAGCCCTGCGGGTTGGTTACTACTGTTACCCAGACATAGTTAGTTAGCCAGACATAGTAATGCTTGCACTGCAGAGCATATGAAAGCACTGTTTAATTCACTTCTTACACTTTTTAGTGTATTTAGAGTTAAACCCCTTTCAAGTACATGGAGGAAGTTTGACGGGGTTTCAGTGTCTATACTTGGTGAACTATGACTGTTTTAGGGAGGGTTGGAGGTGAGATACTTTGATGCTTTTAGTTTTACTGAGAAGTTGAGTTGCGTTTTTTCTTTTCTTTTCTGTTTGAAGTACCTTTCTTTCCTTACTTTCCATTTGACAACATGAGACCACACCAACCCTTTAAACAGTGGGCAGTTAAAGATTTAAATGACTTCCTGCTGTTGTGTTCATGTTTGTATATGTTTTGGCCCAGCAGAGCAGCTCTGACGGGAAAGTGAGGGCCCTGTGGTTCCACCTTGTCTTGATCTTCCACTGGACACTGTGCATGTGTTTCAGGGGATGGATTTGGCTTGTTGTCAGCGCATTTCTTCCTGTTACAGCAGAAAGGCACTTCCTGTAGGCTAAAGCCAGAAGGGTGGAGATGAGCGAGATGAGATTGCTCCCTTTAATGAGATCTTGGCCTGTAGTTTGGACAAAGGAGGAAGGTGTAGCAAGGAGCTGGCCAGTTTACTTCTGTTTTGTAATGATTTGTACTCTGATTTTCACAGCTTTGGGAGCTTTTTAGTGAGACTGGTGTGTGGACTTTTTGTATTAACGGAGTTTTTGTTTTTGTTGCCGCTTCTATTTTTTTCCAGCCCACCAGGCAGAGCAGCTGTGGCAAATTGCAGACGAGCATGAGTCATGACCTCAGTGGTGCTGGTTGACACTGGTGGGACAGTGGTGGAGTATGTCACAGCTGAAGAGGACCCTGAGCAGGTGCGGCAGACACAAACTCATTTCTATCTTACTCTTTCAGTTAGAAAAATCTTTTTGTAACAGTTTCTCTTTTCTTTATTCTCCTCGACAACTTTCTCCAGGAGGAGGGAGAGTGTGAGGTGGACTTGGAGCTGGAAGGAGAGGTGGAGGGTGAGTGTGAAGCCGAGGAGGCCTATGAAGAGGAAAGGGAGGAGGCTGAGGACTACCCAGCAGTCATAGTGGAAGAGATTCCTAGTGCCAGCCTGGCTGAGGGGCAGAATTACTCAGCCCAAGTCTTGTTGTATGGTGATGAGGCCTATATCATGCAGGAAGTGGGAAATGAACAGGAAGTGGAGACAGATCGGGACCCAGGTGAGGCAAAAATGTTTTGTGTTACTAAAAGTGTGCCACGATCTTTGTTATGTTATTGCATCAATCAGATTTTGAATAGTTTTTCCAGTTAAAACCAGCATAAAATCAGATTTTTTGGAGAGCTTATTTTATTGCCTGAAAGCAATCAGAATGATTTTTAAAACTGCAAGTATTTAAAAAAAAGACCCACAGCAGACCGTCCTGCCCAAAGATACAGAACAGCAGTGTGAGGAGAAACATACAAACATGAGATTAAAGAGGCCCAGCCAGTTACAAGAACCTCGATAACACTGAACTCTACCCGTCAGCTTAACAAAGGACACCAACTAAATAACTGAGCAACATCTGTGCTGTGCTTAAAAAAGAAAAGAACTGCTGGACTTTAATGCAGTGCAAGTTCAACATAGCCAGGCTTTCTTTGTGTTAGCTGGATGAGTAAATCCTTAAACCTCGGTCAGAGATGACTAATATTATGATGGTGAGTATCAACTTTCTGTTAACTCAGGCTTTCTGCTTCAGGCGGTGTTTCATCCATCGTTTCACTCTTCGTTAGCACAAAACTGACCAACTAATCAAATCAGTAATACGGGTGATAAAGATCAATAAAGAATATTTTTAAGAAGTCAGAAATCAACACTCGTGCTACAGATAAAGCAAGAGAGTAAAACTGCAGAAAATTGGTAAGCGTGTGAATTCATTCTTTTAATATATTTAGAGGTGCAAATTAGAGCTCTGAATCTTTAAAATATATTTAAACTATTTAAAAGTTACTCGGTGCATTCAGGCCTTACTCTGTCATAAAACCTAATGAAAAATACGTGGACATCACTTTAGTGATTCCTGTGATTACAGCAGGGCTTCCTTTGTTTCTGTCACTATTCAACTCCCAGCACTTCTATGGTGATGGGAGTCAGCACACTGGGAGTGCACTGCCACCTTGTGGGTGTTGTTGTGTTGTTGAATTTTCTGTTTTATGAGGTTTTATCCGGTATTTACTGGCTAATAATTAGTTTTTACCATATTTGTGATACCTGCTGTTTTCAGTAATTTGGAACATATTTAAAGATCAGAGATGCATAGATTTTAATTTTCTTTCTAAAAACTTTAATTTGCAGCATGTAATTAAAATTCTCAACAAAAATCAACTTTTCTTCAGTGAAATATAATAGTTTTGATCATAAGAAAAAGTTGCTAAGTTTTAGGATCTTCTCTCACTTAAACACCTCAAAATAAAGTGGAACAAATAATCAACTGAAAATGAGTACACGCACCTTTACCTGACACATTTTACCTTACCAAACAAAAGCAGGGGCAGCAGATTTATATAACACAAGTATGTTTCCAGCGAGTTTATAAATTCACCATCTGTCCTTTTTCTCTTTTTCACTCATCTCCATAATTTTCCTTGTGAAAGCTTTGGCCTGCTCCATGCTCGTATCGAGGCCGCTGGCTTGTGGCTGGATCTGAACTGTGGATAGCTTTAGCGTTAGCCACTTTGCCTTTCTTAGCTTCTGTAAAATGTCCATGTTCAGCTGACTGAAGGAGGTTTAAGTGTTTGTTGTTTCAAACAGTTGTTTCAGACAGTCCCCTCACAGTTTACTTAAACAAACTTTGTGTCTTCACTTACAGTGAAAAGCTTTCATACCAACAAGATATCAGTGTGTGTTTGTGCGCGTGTGTGTGTGCCGCTGTGCACATGTCGTGCGTGCATGAAATAGACCAGCTCATAACTGGACATATGTGAGACTGACCTCCCCGAGCATTGGAAATTTTGATTCTGGTCCTTAGTCAGTCGATCTGTGCGTCTCTATTAAAGATGATAGAAAAAGTGTATTTTAAAAATAGAATACTTTAGAAGAATAATTTAATAATAAGAATAATTTATCATAATAATTTTATTAGTAAAAGTCTGTCCCTCTGCTCATATTTGTTTCAAGATGCAGTTACATGCGTGAACACACTTTTTTGTGTGTGTGTTATGTGGAAAAAAAGACACAGTCCACAGAATGGAGGCTCTCAGTAAGAAACCTGTTGAGTTCACGTTTAAGATGATGCACTGAAGACGTGTAAGAGGCAGTCTGATATAATTAATAAACCTGGACAACTTTTACTAGCTACACAAAAAATACCTGATGTAGTAAATCTGATGATGTAGTAAACTCATATATGCAAATTATTATTTCTTTCTTTTTTTTCCCTTCATTTGCTCAGAAGGTTTTCTTGCAATTATTTCACGGCTCAGACTTTAAAGGGTTAGATTACCAAGTGCACAAAACAGGAAAGGCATTTCCTCAAGGTGTAGAAGTGGATTAATGAACTCACCGCACACTTGGTTTGGGGGTCACTGACGGAGCGCAGAATATCCTCAACACATTTCCATTTGTTTTGCAGTTTTTCAGTGAGATCGTGCTTTAAAATTAGCCGTGTCAGCTTTTAAATGATTTATTTTTAATCCCAAAGAGACATAAATACTTTCCAAAGCCTGACTTGCGTAAGTGTCGTCCTACCACACTAGCTGTTAGTGCAGTAGTTCATGTGTGAGTATTTAACCTTTTCTTTACCAAACTCCATGTCTCAATTTTACTTAAGTTGTAAAGTACGTGATTTAAAATGAACTCCCACATAGATAATAGATTTATTAAATTGCATACACACACGTGTAAATAGCCACATTTTGATTAACTGAAAAAGCTTAAATCAAACACTTTGTCATTAATGAGATGATAATACTGGTCATCCACACAACCTCTGAACTTTTCTTTTATAAAAATAATTTACATCATTACCTATATCTGCACAAGTCAAAAGAAGAAGAATGCGTAGTTGTTAACCTCCAAACAATGTGAATTAATTAATAACACAAATATAGGGCAAATGTTTTTCACTCATTTATTTAGTTACTTGAACACAATTTACTACATGAACTGCTCAAGATTAAATTCAGAATAATGTTTAAATAACTTCAAAGAAGCAGGAACTGTGCCCCTATACTACCGCCAGAAAAACATTTCTGTTTGTATGTGTGAATATTTTCCTTTGTACCCGATGAAGGTCAATCAGACCATAATTGTTTACTGGAACTTTTCCTCTGACAAACCTGTCACTCGTTCAGGTGTGCAGAGATTCTGAACTAACAGTATGTCAGTAAGACTCAGCTGAAGGGGCACACTGACCTTTTTGGACAGGCCTGGAGCTCCACGCTTGAAATCAGGCTTTGAAGTTAGTACAAGATGAGAAAGATACCTAATCAATTCAGACATACAGGGTTTTTCTATCAGGTGAATACTTTATACTATATGCTTCATGTGTAGCATCATCATCAGGTAGTTTATTTTTCTCTTTGTCGTCTCAGAAACCACTGAATCACAGTTAAGCTCACTGACATTCATCAATAAATAACTTTTAACATAATTGTATGAATATAAGGTGTTAAGTCAAAACATATGCAAGATTTGATCTTCTTTATTTTTCCACTAGCTCTTTTAAGGTGTCCAATCGTAATTTAGTTTGCATAAGTTCTTTATTTTAATCCTCACAATTCAGGTTTCTTTCTTATTAACCCACATTCCCTTGTGTATATATTGTATTTCAATACAAAATGCTGTCATTTATTTAAAAAAAAGATGATCCATCCAAAATATCAAAGTCCAGAATAATCCACTGTATGATTAACAGAAAAAAACAGTGATGCTCTGCCCTCCTGTGGCATTATGTGCCGTGTCCTGTAAGCACATGCATGAATATGTATCTATATGTCAAAATTAAGTTAATAAAATGGTAATATGACAAAATAAATAAAACAACAATAAATACTTTCCAGCTCCAGGGGTGTAATTTCCAGGGAGGTTAGGGGGGTTATGACCCCCCCCCCCCCATAATCAGACCCAACCAATATAACCCCCCAATAAAATTATGAATTATCTTGCGTAATTAGGCTATTGATATTCTTTACTCATTTCAGTTCTTACCAGCAAAATAGTTGCATGTTTAATCATCTGAGAATTTACCCAGATTTATTTATTTTGACAGAGATCTTGACCCCCCCCCCCAATGTTCAGCACAAAGTGACGCTGATGTGTCCAGCTCCAAAAAAATCATATTGGGTTCCTAAAAAGTCTGAATAAGATACATGAGAAAATTTGCCCAAATGTTTATATAAAGTATAAAAAATAAATAATTCCAGCCTATTTTCAGTAGCAGAACTTTACTGGTCACTAAAATAATACTTATTTAATTTTATTTTATTAGGTCTTTAAAGCATTATTTTAAAAAATGTGCTGGATCTTATTACTGACATGCTTTTTCAAGAGACTCAAAGTAAAAATCCGTGTCAGTTTGCTTCAGCGATGTGAAAACGGTGAGCTTATTTTAAAAAACGGTGCAGCTTTTATTTGACGTACTCACTACGCAACAAGGGGAGGTCGACGGAAGGATTTCCTGTGTTGGTGGCGGATGGGTACCTTTGCTTGCGCTGTGACGCGTCGCGTTGAATACGAAGAGATTTCCCATTAGCGGCGGAGTGATCTGAACTAGTAGCTTCCCATACAATTCAGTGAGGAGTCAATGTGAATCTGCAGCGAGGGGGAAAACATGGCGACTTCGCAGCATGAGGGGCACGCAAACCAACTCGATCTACTCATCAGAGCCGGTAACGTAATTTTTCGCACTCACGGCTTCGATCTGAGCTGCTGCGCGGTTGTTGTTTTTAAGTGCGGCCGCTGCGCCGCCGTCCGCTGAGAAGAAGTGCGGTGAAGTAATGGAGGGCAATCAGGAAGTGATCACCTTGGTTAGCAACCTGCATGGCGTCGCCACACGGTTTGATCAGAGCCGGTTTAGAAAGAAGGGAAACTTCAGTTGGGTGCGGTGGTGTGTACAGGTGGAGAGTTACCTGCATGAGTGGTGTTTTGCACGCGGGAGGAGTTTTTTCTGCCCTCGGCGTGGTGTAGAATAACGGTCTGCAGCTCGGCTGCACAACCAGGAAGTGTGGAGATGTTGTCTTTCCTACGTCTTTGCCACGCTGTCTGAGTCGGAAGGACATGTGGGTTTATTTTTATCAGCATTAACGACGCGTGCACAGTTAAATATTCCCTGTGATCGTTTTTATGGTCGTTTGTTTTTGTGTTTGACTGCGGCTGGCTTCGGTTTCGGGTCAGTTTAGCCTGAATAATCTGCGGGCTGATCCTTGATTAGCAGCTCCGGGGAGTGAGGCGCCGTCCTGTGTGATGTTTGTGGATTAATGTGTGATCGGCTCACGGTGGCACTCTCTGGGTCTCGGGTTTTGGTGTGTGTGTTTGTGTGTTTCACGGTTTCCGTTACCGTGCTGTGCAGCCGCTGTGCAGGCGCGTGGGACGGCCTGGCTCACGCGCTTTCTTCCTTGTAGCCGTTTGTTGTTGGCTTCAGACTTCGAGCTACAAACTCGCTTCACCTGTGCGTTTCCTGATTCGGGCTAACGGGCGTTTATGGCTTAAACGCCGCGTTTGTTTCCGCCTCTGTTTAATCTTAATGTCAAAGTATTTTTTTCTAATATTTCGATGGCGGAAGCATTGTTTATGTGAGGGGGCGGGGCGTGTGTTTGATTGACTCGTCCGTTAGTCCTGTACTGCGCGCGCTGCTTCCGAACGTAAGCAGTAGTCCAATCAGATGCGTCTGGGGGCAGGCTCTTGAGCTGAGCGACAGCCAATAGGAGGCGAAGCGGGTGTTGAGTGACAGGAGGATTTGTGTGCCTCTTCGAGGAGAACTGGAGGGAACGGGTGAGGAGTGTAAACACGGAAGTCATCACGGGCAGCACTACTTTTTGTCGGACTTGCTGCTATTCTTGGCACCGTTACCGAGCTGTAAATGTGAATGACACATTTTCCTAACTTTATATATTTTAATTTTACTCACACTTAAATAATTGTTCTAATAAACTGAGCAATTTTGCAAATTTATTGGATAATCAGAGATGAGTTATAACATTGATCATTCAGATTTTGACATGTAGGTCAGGCACATCTGCAGCTGTTTGACCTCAACCCTTTCGGTGGCCTTACTGCAGCACCTCTGCTTGCTTTCAAGGGCGACTCTGCGGGCCACAGGACCTCTGCTGTGTGTCCTGTTTGTTTGTGAATGAGTGGGACAGCCTAAATATAGCCTATTTCTCTCCTCGACACAGTGCCCATTGCCTCAGCAAGATAGCCAAACATGGATAGGGCAGGGTGTAATGGGATCTCGAGTTTCCCACCGGTGATTGACAACGACAGCAGGTGCTCCTGGGTGCCTTCTCAGGGCTCCCACAGACAGGTCCATGTACAGTTCCCCTGACAGCGGCTGGATCCTGTTTTTGAATAAAACAGGAGAGCTGCTCACGTCTGAGTGGGTCAATAGTTTGATCGTTAACATATTGAATTAAACATCCAGCTTTGCAGGAAGTGAGTTTGGGCTTCATATGCAGGAAAATGGTGTTGTTCCTTCATGTAAAAAAAAAATTGGTCCTCAGAGAGGTTTAGACCTTTAACTAAAGAAAAATCACCAGGATTTTTTTAATTTTTTTGTTCCTGTAAGCAGGTTTTAGTTTACCCAGGTGACAAATGTTTCTAGTTTTAATTTGTTTGGAAGGGTGAATAAACAAAAACATTTCAAAGGGGAAATCATACATGCAAAAAAAAAAAAAACAATGGAGAGGAAAACATACATATATAAATGGGGTGAAAGAACTGAAATTAAAACATTAAATCTACTTTGTATGCGGTCTTTGTGCTGACAGTGTGAGTTCATGATGATGATCTGATCTTAGTATCCTTCAGTAATTCATTCAAATTACTTTAAATTATATATCATAAACAAAACATTGATTAATCACATTAATTACTGTAAACCAGTGCAAAATTTGTGCTGTTCAAGATTAAGACGGTCCAGATTTGCAAGGTTTTCCTGGATAGGAATACACCTTTTTGATGTAACTATATTGCAGTATTGTATTGTACTGTGACACTGTAAAGATCCAGCAGGTAGGGAGTGAACTGGAAATAAAGTACTGTGCATAAGTCTTGAGTCACATGTTATTTCTTTACATGTTGGTTACAAGACTTAGTAATTCTTTAAGTGGTTTTGAGCAATAGTTCATTAATGAAGGTCTTACAAAGTCTTTGTTTGGACATTTGCTGCTTTTTCACTTATTTTCAGTCCAATACTTGTACCTGACCGTTTTGTCGAAGTATTCAACCCTGAACTATGAATCAGGCAAGCATTAAAAAAGAAGTCCCCTAACCAATGGACGAACACATAACAGCTTAGAGCAAATTTTAAATTGCGTCGTTACACGCATTATTACAAGCAACCTGTTGGAGAAACACATCATTTTTCACATTTCTTTAAATGAATCTGTGAAAAAAAGTAAAAGAGAACAGTTTGACAGGCCTAAAAACTATGTGCAGCAGAGGAACAGTATTGGAAAGCAATGTGCATAAGAAATATGGAATGAAAAATCAGCATAAATTATCATAAGTGTGTGTGGAGTAATTCAGGAGCGAGGTACAACAGTGTTTACGGCAATCTGTAAAACACAGTGGAGACTGTCATGGTTTGAAGGTTCATTTCAGCCAAAAATGGTGAAATTATGAACTCATAAAAGTACCGTCAGATTTTAGTGCACTATGCACTACTATCTGAAAAGTGCCTGATTGGCGACAGCTTCATTTGTCAGCATAGCAATGACCCCAAACACACTGCCAATGCAGTAAAAGCATACCTGGATAGAAAGTCATGGATTGGCCTCCCCAGAGGCTGGACCTCAAAGTTTTCGAAGCAGTGTGGGATCATCTTAGCAGAAGACGGAACAAACAGCAGCCAAGATTCGAAGAAGAGCTTTGAATATCCTTCAAGCCTAGAGAACTATTCCTGAAGACTGTTTAAAGAAATTACAAGAAAACTGCTCGAGAGTTCAGGCTATGTTAAGAGTAAAGGTGGTCATACCAAGTCAAGCTCATACAAATTGTTCAGACTCTGTTTTTGCTTCTTATAAACTGTATTTCCGTGTATTTTTGCACATACATGTTACACCTATTTCCCATTTTTCTAGCAGAATTTTAAGAAATAAGGGGTGGCTCAAGATTTTTGCACAGTGCTGTGCTTGAGCGTAGTGGGTTTCTTTTTAAGGATACAGGCATGACCAAGTGATCAGGCCTGTGGTAAAAACTGAGGTATGCTCGTAAACACTATTCTGTCACCATTTATAAAGGGGTTTTTAATTCATTTGACTATTTTATGAGCAAAAGTTTATTTTATTCTTAAGTACATGGATAGGTTGTCAAAATACTTGTATTGCAATACTGGTGGTTTCCTTTAGGGGGTGCCAGATATTTATTTTTTGTCCAGGAGAACCCCCTGCTTTAGAATTGCTCCTGTTCTTCACTCTGCAGACTGATGCTAGAAGTCAATCTCAGTTATTTAAAACTCATCAAGTTAACATCTGTTTAGATTAAAATTTTCTTAATATTTTCATTCAAATGAAAAAGAAGTCGATTGCTGGGATCTCAGGCTTAATAAAGAAGAAAAACACTAACCGCTAAAAGTCCAGGCGAATGTTTGCTGACTGTTTTCGTGTCTTCTGTGTGTTGCAGTGGAGGCTTCTGTTCACGGCACCAATGTCCACTGCTCTGACAAAACCATTGAGGCTGCAGAGGCTCTGCTACGCATGGATTCGCCGTCCAGCCTCAAAGAAGACCACAGCCCAGGTAACACACACACAGACACACTGTTAATGGACCACCACTCAGGTTTATACGCTCAGTTTCTTAAAGTATAACTGCTGGTCAGTCAAGTAGATCCTCATCAACCATGTGAACAAATTCACGAATATTGTTATTACACTAACCGCTCATCCCTCCCCTCTCCTGGATTCCTCTGTGCAGAAGCGTTTGTTCCACAAAGCGGAGCGACACAAGACTTCCTCCACGCTGCCATGCGGCCTGACATGATCACAGAGACCGAGGTGGAGATATCAACAGAGGAATGTTGTGAGGAGGAGGAGGAGGATATGGCCACGGTTATGGACGATCCGGAGCCAGAACCCGACCACGAGCCAGTCAGGAAGAAGCGAGGTAGACTTAAAAGAGCTGGAAGTTAACTTATCTGTTATGTGGAGGAAGCCAGAGCCCAAAATGT
Source organism: Oreochromis aureus (assembly GCF_013358895.1). Classification (NCBI taxonomy): domain Eukaryota; kingdom Metazoa; phylum Chordata; class Actinopteri; order Cichliformes; family Cichlidae; genus Oreochromis; species Oreochromis aureus. The sequence continues at coordinate 38,048,582 of NC_052947.1, forward strand.
TAATTTGATATCCTTAACTTTCTGGGAGCTTGTTAAACTTTGGAAAAAGGAAAATATTTAGTGTTTCAAGCCAAGATTTAAATGGAAAACATCTGGAATCACTGATGCCAAGTTGTAAATCCAAATCCAAAACCAGAATCTTGTAATTATACTCAGTGACTTTATCCAAGAGCAAGGTCAATTTATCCTACGGAGGGGGTCACACCTCGGTCTCACAACTGACTTCTTTCAAATGTTTCCCTTCCCAGCCGGACGGAAGCCAAAGACGCATCAGTCAGCTATTTCCAACGGCTCACCGGACGTCGGCATCAAGAAGAAACCAAGAGAAGGAAAAGGTATCTGAGCAGTAACTAAACTTTCTTCCACTGGCAGAAACATTCAGGGTTCAACTTTTCACTTTTATGAGTTCACGTTTAAAGCCAACTTTGACTGGGAACTTTTTTCTTGCAATCAGTATTTTCACATTAAAGGAAGCATTTTAATTTTACTGAAATAAAGCAGCTGTGGCATGGAAAACTGCTGGATTCACTCATTTCACTCACATTTGTGATCGAAGTCATATATGCTTTATTTAACACTTTGACAGCAATAATCAAGGAAACCACTGTTCTCCAAAGTCTCGGACACTGGAGCAGATTTAAATACCTTTTATGCTCACCAAACAGAAGGAATAAGAAAACAGGACTCCTGCACAGTGCAGCATCTTGGCCTAAGAAAAAGGCAGTGTGATATTAAATACACAGTTTCTGTGAATTAATGATAAACAAGCATTTTAGCTCTTCCACACAATAAAAATGCTGCTTTCTGGTTAACATAGAGGCAGAAAGTCACTGTGCCTGCAGCTGTCGGCAACTCGCACTTTTATTTCATGAATCGGTCAACATGCCTTAAATATTAACATGACCTTTCAGTTAGCTTTTCTCCTTCATGGTCTCCTTCATGAAATACACTTTAGTTCAGTTTTATTTATACAGTGCTCAGTGTTTAACTCTCAGCAGCAGTCGCCTCAGAATGCTTTGTACAGCCAGGCGAAGACTGAGTCATGTTACTGAGAAAACCTCAACATTCTTTAGTGATGACTGAGTTTCATGTTTTGGTTTCCTCATTTGAGGAATAATTGTGGAGCATTTTTACAGAGCAGTCCAGCAGCGCTGCATAAACACAGATGTACAGTACAGATGTTAATTATCTTTGATTTCCAGCAGGGAGCACCACCTACCTTTGGGAGTTCCTGCTGGACCTCCTCCAGGACAAAAACACCTGTCCCAGATACATAAAGTGGACCCAGAGGGAGAAGGGCATCTTCAAGCTGGTTGACTCGAAGGCCGTGTCCAAGCTGTGGGGCAAGCACAAGAACAAGCCAGACATGAACTATGAGACGATGGGGCGGGCACTCAGGTAGACTGTCCCTATTTGTGATTATAATCTGATGTGTTACATTTTTGAAAGAAACAAAGTATTTTACATCTTTATGATCCAATAAACACAAACAATTTGGCAACGATAAAGGCAACAGTAGAGGTTTGATAAACAAAAATAGCTCGGTCTCTTTAGGATTACCTTGCTGGACTTCACAGAGGCTGATTTCTGGTCCTCTGCTGACATTTCATTTTTATTTTCTTTGAAAGCAGCATCTTATGTTCTGATGTCTTTTCTTCAGATATTACTACCAGCGCGGCATCCTCGCCAAGGTGGAGGGCCAGCGGCTGGTTTACCAGTTCAAAGAGATGCCCAAAAACATTGTCATCATCGACGACGATAAGGCGGAGATTCCTGCCCCAGAGGACCTGCTCGGCTCAGACACAGCGGCGTCCTACGAGCGTGTGCCGCCGCCGTCAGACATGCTGCTCCACGCCACCGAGCTGTCGTCTTCCAAGAAGCCCAACATCTTGCGGGGCGCTAACAAAACCAACATCGTCCACACTCCAGTTGCCACAAGCAGCAAGCCAGCAGCAGGAGGAGCGCTGACGGCAGGAAGAATAGTGACGGTCTCAGCGGCGTCGGACGGGAGCCAGAAGCAGCAGTCCCACGCGGCGATCATCCCGAACGCCACAGGGCCGAGGTGAGGCCCCTGCACACAGATGCTCACTATGTGGCGTCTTTGCTCCTGCGGATCTTTACCCTTCTGACTCTTTGTCTCTCCTGCAGGACGGTGCGGGTGGCTATGCAGGTGCCTGTAGTCATGACAACATCGCTGGGTCAGAAGATCTCCACAGTCGCAGTGCAGCAGCCGGCGGGAACAACAGCAGCAGCCGGCCAAACCACTCTGCTCACCAACACCTCGGCTATCGGCGCCGCTGCCAGAAACACCAACTCCCAGCAGAAGGTGTGCAAAAGCAAAAATCCTTCTAAGCTGGAAAACTGTTTGTGTAATGATGCAAAACAAAGTTTAGAAATGTGTTTATAACTCTGAGTAATTACGTTTGTTTTGGTGATGAAACGGTTAAGTCACTGCGCAGCACTGAAAATGATGATGGGTTTTTATTTTTCATCAGGTTGTGATCCAGACCATCCCCACCATGGTGCCGGCCACTGCGGAGAACGGAGACAAGATCACTGTCCAGCTCGCCAAGATCATCACCATCCCAGCCCACCAGCTGGCTCAGTGTCAGATCCAGACCTCCACGGGCACAAACAAGCCCGGTGTCGGGGCCTCGCCGGCGGGCATCAGCCTCCTCGGGAGCCCCCTGACTGTCCGCGCCCTCGCGCCCGTCAACGTCGCGCCAGGAACGCAAGTGATGAGACTCACCGTGCCGACACAGGCGCAGCAACAGACTCTGGTGGTTTCGCAGCCGGGCAGCGGGGCGGGCGTTGTGACGGTGTCCGCGGCCAACCAGGCGGTGGCAGCGCAGCCTCGTATCATTAGCGGTGTCATCAATGGCTCGGAGCTGGTCATACGAGGCGGAGCAGTGGAGAAGCTGAAGGCCGCCGGCGTCCAGGTACAGGCCGTGCAGGTGCCAGTGCCGATCCAGCAGAATCAGGCAAACCCAAAAATGGCCCAGAGCGTCAAATCGGAGCTGACGGACTCGGCCGACGTGACGATGAAGACAGAAGAGCCCGAGTGTTGAAATGCGTCTGTGTCTCCTCTGCCAGAGCATGCTCGTTTGTACATTTCTGAAGTCATTTCTACTTTACTTCGTAATAACCAGCAGCAGTCTGTGAGACTTTAAAGATGCCCAGAAGTCCCTTTTCCCTTTTTTTTGTGTGTCTTTTCTTTCCGAGCCCGTCTTCACATCTTCCATGTTGCTGCCTAGAACTAATCATGTCTGTCTCAGAGCCGTACAGAAACCTCTCCGACATAGGAAAACAGACTTGAAGGAAAGGGATGTGTTGGGAAAAGGAAAAGGGACCAACTTTTGATCACTACAGTTTATGCTTTGGAAATGTTTCACCGTCACTGACTCGAAATCTGGGAAAAAAGCGAAACACTACAAACACAAATTAAAGCAAATAATTAAAAAGCAAAATGTGAACCGTCACATTTAAGAGGACATGGAGGACGGGTTTGGGGTGTAATGCAGCTTTTATAGAGACGAACGTTAAAACCAGCAATTTTTTTTATTATTATTATGATATCACTGTGCCGATCAAGTGTAGGTGGTGCTATGAGAGTGAGAGGAAGAGGAGTTCCCACGAGGAGCGATATCAGACAGAACACGGTCATGTATGTACATAAATATAAATATATCTGCTATACAGTTTACGGAGCTAATGTTAACAGAACAGCCTTAGATTTTAATTTTCTTCTTCATGTGATGTCTGAACGGTAAGCTGTTGTTTGTTTTGTTTTTTTCTTTGTGTTTTGATACCTTGTACCAAGCACAGTATTATTGAAACTAGGGGAACTAATTTTTCTTTCTACTGGTTCTTCTGCCTCCATTTGCCTGTTTTAACGCTCACACAGGTTGAATCTAACAGGCCAGACTGCTCACAGCACATCTGAGGATGTGGCTAGAAAGGATCTTGGCTGCTCCTTTTACTTGGTAATTTTGGAACATTCATTTTTGTGACCCTGCAGTCAGGCTGCATGCAAAAAACACGACTCTGAGCCGATGCATGCTGCCACATCTGAAAATAGGAATGTCTGTAAAATCAAGAAAGAAATGAATCAAGTTTTTCTCAAGCTTATGCAAAGATGGCTCACTGTGGATCCCAGGTCACTTTACTTCCAGCTTAAAACGAGGCTCCTGCATTTCATTTTTTTTAATCTAAAAAGAGGGAAGAAGAAGAGAGAGAGAGAAGTTTGTGTTCAGACTGAACTGTTTGTATATTCAACATTTGAAGTATATTCTATTTTGTTGTACTCTTGTTTCAAAGTGTATTAAAGTAGATTTTACTGAAATATAAAGACATTTGAAACCTGACGGCTGTCCCTGCATCACTTATTTATTTTTTGTTCATTTATGTTGGAGCTGTGAGATTTAGAGTTTGGGTTTAAATGATTATGAAACAAGATAATCAGGATAAAACGGGTAACACTGTTCTTTTACAGAGCAGTTTTCTCTCCCGTCTACTCAGTTTAGCTCAGCTCAAGCTAAAGATGACAAAGAGACTTTGTACAGAGAGTCAAACGGTTCACAGAGGCTGCCGTCTGTTGTTTTTTCGTTTAATCAAGAAGTGAGACACTCAAATGTCTCAGGCAGGCGGCGTTAATCTTGTTTTTCAGTAGTGTGAGAAACCGGAGTGTTATGAGATTCTATGTTTTTATGTGTTTTATTCTTTGTTTTATTATCTTTTAATATTCAAGCATATTGTAAAGTGTTTATATATTTCACAGAATTTGCTGTACTTCCCCATGTCACAAGATTCGATGTATTGCTCCATTGTCATGCAACCCGACAGTGAACTCTGCAATACAAATAGTTTAAGCGGGAAACAGATGCGGGTCACCCAGACTACAATAGAAAACGGATGAGGCACCTAAACCACAACAGGAAAACAGATGCGCGACTCCCTAACCACAAAAGATTAAGTCAGCGCCACGTCTTTTAGAAAGAAGCAGACACACACACACATATACAACTGTTGGTTTAAAGGAATTTGTAAAAGAGGAAATGTGACGTATTTGCATACGCGATGTAACCTATAAATAAAGAACTGTGCCTGCACTCAGGGTGTGGGTCTCGCCAGAGTCCTCACCCGTGCGTGAGTCTCGTCAGAGTGCTCACCCGTGCACGTTAATGTTATTACATTCTAACTGTTTGAGTGTCTTTATTCAGCCTGAAGAATGTCTTATTAAAAATAAACTCTTGACATTTAATTGGTCCTTCGAGCCGGATTTTGGACATCGAATTATGCTCCAACAGAGTGACCTCGTCGTTTCCTGACATCGTGGAGAGCCCGCGCTGAAGTCTGTCGACAGCCTCTTTCCTATGAAAGAGAAAAGACCAACTATGTGAATTCGGGGTTGGCCAGCGTTCTTAGTAAGAGGTCCACGATCCTGGGGAACGAGGAGGAATCTCTGACCGGCACTTGTATCATCATAACCAGGTGAATATTAACACTCAAAGACACATCGCAAATAATCGTCTTTTAGATTGACACTTTTCCAAGGGAAAAAACTCGTCCTGTAGGGACTGGCAGTTGAAAAAGAGACTCGCTTGTAAGACGAAACTGGCAGTCCAGAGGTGACTCGTTTCGCAGCAAAAAAAAAAAGCTGGTAGTCTAAAAGACTCGCTTAGTAAGACGAAACTGGCAGTCCAGAGGTGACTCGTTTCGCAATGGAAAAAAAGCTGGTAGTCGACAAAATTTACTCCGGGAGTAAATGGGAAAAGGAAAGTGTCAATTAAAATAGGATTACACTGCCGCGTATGTGATTTGTTTGTATTTAAAAAGAGGAAGTGAGTGTCATTTGAAGAGGGACAGTAGGACCCTACACCACTTCTATTGTTTTCCTGTGTCGACTGAAATACTGGTGAGGAAGGGAAAAGGTTGCGCTTCATCGCATAAAATTAAGGCCGCCCTTGACATTAGGACAAGGGTAGAAGGCTGCCTTAATAACCTCCCCTAACTCTAATACCAGAGAAGGTCACACAGTTCTGTTTGTAGTATTAATAACACAAAATCAAAATGGGAAATAAGGCAACAAAACTCACTGCTGACGAGCAGTGGCTAGAAAAGAAATGTCCAGGCGCCGGAGAAATTAGTGCATATAAATGGAGAAATCCAAAGAAAACCTAAATGTCCCACGTGGGAGGGAAAATGCATTAACTAAATTATAAGAAACCTTCCAAGCAGAAATAAATACTGAAAAGGAAGCTAAAAAGAAATCAAAGCATACACAAGAGTTGTAATATTTTAAAGCATGGAAAGAGGAATGAAGTGGAATAAACAAAAGGTTAAATTAAGGTTAACTTAAATTAAAGCAATGAAACAAAATTGGGAAGACAACCAAGCTGAATGAATAGAATGCGTGAAACCAGATAATTCACACAAAATATATCAAATAAAAGAGGGATGCATAAGGCATATTAAGGCTGTGTCATTGTTCAGTTAAGGAAATGTCTCCAGCTTGGGAAGGTGTGAAGCTGCAGGTTCACACAGACCCGTGATGGATACATAATAAAATATAAACTAATATACTATTGTATATTAGTAGTAAAGTAGTGTATTGTGATATACTATTGCTGTTATAAAAAGGAAAAACAATACAATGATAACATTAATAATGACATACTATTAATAGGAAGAGGCACTTCAGTCAGTTATGATGCGAGGTGGAAGATTGTTAAAAGTAGTCTGATTCAAGCTTAAGGTTTGCTCAAACTCAGTACAATGATATAGGAGATGAAGAAAATAAGGAAATAACTACACTAATCAGGTGCATAGAGACACTTGACCTGCTTGTAAACCTGTCATCTTAGATGAGACTTTGTTGAGATGAAGAGCAAACCTATACTAACAACTAATAAGCCAAACCCTGTATACAACAGCTAAAGCTACAGGTTTGAGAAGCTGAATAAAATGAATTAAATATGTGGACACTACCAAGCTGATGAGCAAGTTACACATTTTTTTTAATTTTTATTTGTTTTTAGAGCAGAAGCTGCATATTAAAGGTCACACATGCAGCTGTCTGTGAGCTCAGTTTTTCCTCACACTTCTGCTTTGTTTCTGGCAGCAGCTTTTTCTTTTTCTTTTGTGTCCTTGATGATGATAAAGTCCAGAGCCAGCTGAGAGCTGGGTTATCTGTTTTGTTTTATGTGACAAGGCTGAGAGATTAAAACTTAGTTTCTTGTTTGAAAAAAAAAAAAAAAAAGAGAGGTTTTGTGTTTCTCAGCCAAGAACAACTACAATTTCATTTTCTGTTTTGAGACAGGATAATAATAATAATCATAATAATAATAATAGAACAAAGAGTGATGTTTTGTTTAAGTGTTGAAGCAGGCTAATACTGCAACATACCGTCTAGTGCATGATCTGCGAGCAATATATGAAATCATCTTATTTATCTTTAAATAAACTCCAATTATGGAGACCTGAAGTCACATGCTTAGGGCACACCCTCAGGTAAAGGCAGAAAGCTACTAAACAAAGAAAAGAAGCTATACAGAATGCGCCACAGCCACAAAACTAAGTATTCACATTCTTTCTGACTCTTTGTGAACCTGAGTTATGACCTTGGCTCCCTGTTTTTCTGCCTCCACCAAGGGTGGGGGTGACGCTCCCGTGGCTCTTTACTATCACAAAAAAAGAGAAAGGCCCCTACTCTCTGAATACAATATTCTCTTCATAACTCGGCAGTATGAAATGTCATGAAACAGTGTAACTCACTCACAGTAAATCAGCAGTATAGGATAATACAAACCTATCTAATAAATCTAATGATTTTCAAATTCTTTTAACTAAGAAGTATGATGTGGCCTACAGCAGTATCGTGATTCACTCATTTTGATTACAGGTATAATGTAATATATGACAGCATAATAATCTCACAACTGCTACAAGCACATTTGCCTTTCTTAACACACGCGAGTGAAAGGCAACTGTTAAGAAAATGCCCTTTTGGGTGAGACAGGCCCAGAGGCCCTGCATGCAAGCGTGCTAACACACATACATGCAATGAAGAGCAGCTTACACTAGAGCACACACTATATGTGCGCCTCTATATCTCACATTGGTGTTAAAACAGGAAAAACTTAATAGTTTTGTTATCAACTGCTGAATTTACCCACTACTGACATTTAACTCTCCAGCTTGCAGGACAATAGGTGAAACGTTTGTGAAAACAGAGAAGGAAAAATAAAGACACAGAGAGAGTCTGGTATGACCAAGCAGTGACCAGACAATAAATTTAGTTGGTAATACAATAAATTGTGAGATGCTTTCTCCTTGATTGATGCAACACAAGTAATTTACTGTATGGAGGAAATTCTCTTTGTGATAATCTTTTGAACGTGCATTTCTGTTGACCTGTCAATTTAGCGCATTATAAACTGATATGCAAATTAGTTGATTGATATTAGATTTGAAAAAATAACTGTGTTATAAAATAAGTGAATAAGATGTAACAACGGTTGAAATTAGTTTTTTGTTTCTAGTGTGTGGAGAAGGTTTTATCATGGCACACATCTGTTTACATGGGAGGAAACTCCTCATGTGATGCGACATTTAGCAATTTGCAAGTGTGCAGCACATCAGAAGAATGACTATGAAATTACAAAGGGAAACAATTTTACTGACAAAGGATGAACAAAAAGCAGCTCCCACAGCTGAGCAAAAGAAATGGCTGAAATGCGGAGCGAAACTAAAAGATGACTTGATGATTTGTGAAGGAAAACCAATACTTCCAAAATCTCTACACAAAACAGCAGTTTTAGTGACACATGGAGTTACTCTCCATGCGTCAACAGGAGGGATAGGAGATATAATCTCCAAAACACACTCTAAATTTCGAACACACTCTAAATTTCGAAACTTCAGAAAAATGCTTATGTAACCATTTTATTCCAACATATGGCATCCCCACTCTGATAAGATCAGATAATGGGACACACTTTGTCAATGAGGTAATCAGCAAAGTCTCTGAAGCACTAGGATTCAGCATCAAATATCACTGTGCTTATCATCCTCAAAGTGCCGGCCTAGTAGAAAGGACAAATGGCACAATAAAGCAAAGACTAAGAAAATGCATGGAAGAAACAGGAAGACCGTGGCCAGAGTGTATAGGCCTAGTAAAAATGTGGATGAGATTAACCCAATGCTTGCAGAAACTGACACCATTTGAAATTGTACATGGTAGACCTTTTCCTCTGCCCATCACCAGTGAACCAATAGACAAATCAGTTAGAGAAACAACCCTAGCAGAATGGATGACAAAACTGCTAGAGAACAAAGAAATAGTTCTGAGCAACCAACTGCCGAATGATTCTTTTCCAGTCTCTTCCAGGTTGAAACCAGGCGACTGGATCCTGATCAAGGTACTCCAGAGGAAAAACTGGAGCTCACCGAGGTGGGAGGGCCCTTTTCAGGTCCTGCTAACAACGCCAACAGCGTGCAAAATCGCTGAAAGACCTTCGTGGATCCACCAGAGCCACACCAAAAAAGTACAAGGGGACACAAGCCCAGACACCAGTCCACCTATCATCTAGTGATCTGTAAGTGGAGGAGAGGGCAGATTGGGTACATCCCGCCCTCTTGACTTCTCGCTTTCAGTCGACACACTAGGTGATCTGGTGAACTTGGTCGACCTGAAGAAACCCCATTGTAGCCCGAGCCCCGACCTAGCCCCACCTGCCCGGTAGAGTAAAGGAAGATCAGTCCAACCTGCAAAACCAGAAGAGCAACCCATCACTCAAGATGTGTCCTCATCCTGTGGAATCAGATCCATGACCATGGTCTGCCTATGGAGACTTAGAGTCCCAGAAAAGCAGGGTGTATCTTTTGTTTATCCAGATAAGACACGTCATTTCAATACTGACACAACACATTGTAGTGAAATATGGTCCGTGGTTGGGTATGGTAATGAATACTCAAACTGGCGTAACTGTAAAAACGAAACCGTATGTTCAATATTAGGTCCAAAGATATACAAGGGGTCTTCTATCTACCTGCGCGCGCCGAACAACACGCGCAACGACAGCCGTTGGGGCAGAGCTATAAAAAGTATACTAGTGCCAAAACTGACGAGACCAATTCCTGGCCTATTGTGGCTGTGCAATGGCACCCTTAAGCAAAGGCTGCCTGCTAACTGGACAGGAATCTGTGGCATAGTAACCTTAGCCCAGGAAATATTAATCCAAATCCCAAAACACATACCCACGCTTCCCAGCGCCACGCCGGAGCCTAGTGGAAGACTCAGGCAATAAGGCATGGATCGACGCAATAGGAGTGCCCAGAGGAATACCAAGAGAATATAAGGCCCAAAGTGAAGTGGCCGCAGGGTTTGCCTCTCTACTTCCAATTATCCAAGTAAACAAAAACGTAGCTTGGATAAATTATGTTTATTACAACCAACAACGCCACCTCAACCTGACCAACCAAGCATTGAAACTTCTAGGAGAACAACTGTCTGCCACCTCACTCATGACTGTCCAAAATAGAATGGCACTGGACATGCTTTTAGCTGAACGTGGGGTGTCTGTGCTATGTTTGGAGATATGTGTTGTACATTCATCCCCAATAATACAGCCCAGGAGGCTCTTTTGAACAAACTATGAAAATGTTACAAGATTTACAAGTTGAACTGAAGGAAAACGCAGGAACATGGTCAGGACTAGACGAGGCTTTCCAGAACATGTTTGGGGATGGGCAGACACAATCAAAGTATTAGCAGCCATTTTATGCAGTATTCTAGTGATGTTGGCCATTATTGTTTGTTGTATTGTACCATGTTTCAAAGCTTTGATTAAGAAAGTTGCTAAAGACACTGCAACCGGAATCTTCCTGGCACAAGCTTATAGTCCCATAGCAACTGAAGAAGAAGAAGACTGTGTGTAAGAATTTCTTGTACTTAACATGACGTAGCAATTGAAAATGTGCAAACAAGTGATTGTCTACTGAAGCCTATGAAGTATGAGTGAAATATATTAACAACAGGAGGGAATGTTATGAGATTCTATGTTTTTATGTGTTTTATTCTTTGTTTTATTATCTTTTAATATTCAAGCATATTGTAAAGTGTTTATATATTTCACAGAATTTGCTGTACTTCCCATGTCACAAGATTCGATGTATTGCTCCATTGTCATGCAACCCGACAGTGAACTCTGCAATACAAATAGTTTAAGCGGAAACAGATGCGGGTCACCCAGACTACAATAGAAAACGGATGAGGCACCTAAACCACAACAGGAAAACAGATGCGCGACTCCCTAACCACAAAAGATTAAGTCAGCGCCACGTCTTTTAGAAAGAAGCAGACACACACACACATATACAACTGTTGGTTTAAAGGAATTTGTAAAAGAGGAAATGTGACGTATTTGCATACGCGATGTAACCTATAAATAAAGAACTGTGCCTGCACTCAGGGTGTGGGTCTCGCCAGAGTCCTCACCCGTGCGTGAGTCTCGTCAGAGTGCTCACCCGTGCACGTTAATGTTATTACATTCTAACTGTTTGAGTGTCTTTATTCAGCCTGAAGAATGTCTTATTAAAAATAAACTCTTGACACGGAGCTCCCCAAGAAAAGCCAAACACCACAGAGGGAGAATTGGCCCCCTGGCTCTGGATGGCCTCACCTTGTCCTCCAGTAGCACTCTGAGGAGTCTTTGAGTCACCGTGACCAGGATATGTTCTTCAACGCACACAGATATGTAGCACGTTCTGCTTTCTTGCATTTGTGCAATATCTCTAATTAGAAACTTCCTGTCTCAGTGTGATGCTGCAAAACTAGTTCATGCATTTATTTGTGACTTTTACTCTGACTGCTGGTTTACTTGTGGTTCACAGGGTATTTACAAGTGGAACTAAACTCAAACTGAGAGAAGAGGAAACAGGCCTTTTATTTTTGGAATCAACTCTTTAATTGTCATATCACAAGTAAACAACTGAAAGCACATCTAGTTTTAGTTTAATATAAGAAAAAACAACTTTCTCACACAGTTGCAATCATCACAGAGGTGGGATCAGTAGGAATTTGGCCTTAATGTGAAGAAAGGGCTCCATTTCTATTTATTTTACAAATGATTTCATCAGATGTTCAGTTATTTGGTGTTACCTGCCAAGTCTGCACGGGGCTACCGGAAGACAACAATACAGACAAAAGCATTCCTAACATGCCAAATTTTTATCTCTGCAAACTACAGCTGACTCATCACTGCAGGCAAAGCAGATCAATAAAGGCATGAGAGGGGGTGTGAGCAGCTTCTTATTATTTAGTCTGTAACGTCTATAAAAAGATGTTTGCAGGGAGGGGACGAGAGGCCTGGTTTCTGTTTGTAATCCACCTGTAGAATAAAGTGCCACTATTGACCAATCACACTCGAGAACAATGTGGTAATGTGGAGGTAGACGGTTTCTGTGGACCACAGACAACAGAAAAGATGGACTTAACTTCCGAATGTTAAAGCCCCTGTTGATGATCTAAAAGATGGAAAGTGTTTTCTTTCATATCGTCAAAAGGGGGCGACGCCTCTGGCTCTAAAATTAGAGGGTGGATCAAAAAGAATCATCTGTTTTCAAAATGCTTTTAAAGTAATGGACATGGAAAGTTGTGGTAAATTTTAAAATGAATGGCTGAATAGTAAGTTTTTCATACAAAACTTACAATGTTCACCAATGCTCACAGTGCGCCTCTCTGGACGCACAACGTATGTCCGCTCGATCGTTATCGGCGAACAGCTGTGGGAACTAAAGCTCTGTGAAATCAGATGATTGTTTTTTTTAAAAGCACACCCTCAGCTGACAAGCTACTAGTTTCAGTTCATCTTATGTGATCATGAGTTGAGCAACCAAAACTGGCACACAGTTTCCAGTGATTCCTAAAGGTTCTTATCTACATCAGATACGAAGGTGACTATGACTAAAGATCACAGACCACACAATAGTGCAGAATGGCCACGTACTAATACTGAACAAAGCATGAAGTCTATTTTGTGAGTGAGAATGGAGGGCTATACGGAGCCTGTACAGCCAAACGCCAAGACGGTGATTGCAAAGACGCTCGCCTCCTGGGTCAGTGTGTGACATCACAGTGGCTGCGCCCATCTTTTCTACTGTCTGTGGTGTGGAGAGCTTAAGAAGGAACCAATATCAAATCACAAAACTATCAACTTCTGCCAAACAACCATGTATCTTTATTAGTTTTTCATTTATCTGCATTCATCAAAATTTAAAAAAGAAAAAGAAAAAGGTGCAGGAACATAAAGTCTTGGCACAGATATGTGTTGTCGCCAGAAACGAAGACAGCAGATGATATCCGATGCATTTCCAGACTGTGTTGTGCCCATTTTTATTTATTTTTTAATACAAATAGAAAAATTCACTCATTTTAATCTCTTAACATCCATCAGGTCATTGGTGAAAGATCCAGAGTTGGAAACACGGTTTTCTGAAAATCGGAGTGGCCTGCAGGATGTTAAGAGGTGAGAAACCTCCTGATTCCACCTCATATGTGTGTGATACTCCGACCACGTCTGTCCTGTAGTGCATCAGCAGCATGAAGCACAACATTCAGAGTTCTTAAAGTACGTGTGTGCAGTCTGACGACAGGTAAAGCACACCTGCAGCTGGACTATCCCGTGCTGCAGAGGTACAGTCAGTGTCTCATTAAAGTCTTGGCCATGTTTTGGCACACTGTCTTTATCACTCACATGTGACCTCCTGGTCTGCTCACGATAAAGCGAGGAGGAAGAGCCAACCTCGACTCCACAGCATCATCACTTCCGGTGCGCCGGTTTGTTGTTTCCTTCTCACTCCTCCTCCTTAAAGCTGAAGTCACAAACCAGAGAGAGATGGTCGGATGGATAACTAAAGGACGGAAGCCTGTTTGGCCCGATCTCCTCCTCGGTGGGCATGTCCAAGACGGCGTCCACTCTCAGCGTGTCCTTGGTGTACCAGATGTAGTCCAGAGTACTGCAGCACTCCCCCGTGGGCCGAATCTTCCACGTTGTGTACTCCGGCTCCGTCAAACCGTCCCGGCTGAGTTTCTTGTAGGCCGAGTCCAAGCCGAAAGACGATGTGGCGAAGCGCCGATACACCTCCTCATTTGGGACTGCGTTGAAATCCCCGCATATGAGCAGAGGTATGTCGGCGGCAGGGTCGCCGGGCTGCTTCTGGACCACATTCTGGAGATGCCAAAGGAGGTCTGACCCCTGAGTGCTGCGGAGCCACTCCCAGCCAGAACGAGCCTTCAGATGTGTCACGGCCACGCACACGCATTTACCCGTGATCCGACAGCGCAGTGTGGTCACTATGGCAACCTGCAATCAGAGAGCAGCGAGTTAGAGTGTTGTAGTTTTATTTTTCCCAGAAAGGCTAAAGCTCCAGAAATGCTACACCTGAGAAAAATTATTTTTTCCCCACCTGATTGGTTGGAATCCTCATGGCAGAGAGTCGTATGTTGACGCTGTCGAGGAGCTCAAATCGCGACTCGTCGTAGAACAGCGCACAGCCGTCAGGGCCGTTGTTGCCCTCAACGCCCAGGCATGGAGACCACGGTTTGGGGCAGAAGTGGCTGCTGTAACCCAAACCTGCCAGCACCGGCTGCAAGGTGTCGTAGTAGTGGTCGACTTCCTGCATGCACACGATGTGGGGGCGGTAGGTGAGGACTTCCTCCACGATGAGGTACTTCCTGCGGGACCAGCTGAGGGCCTCCAAAGGACACATGACAAAATTGTCGAGTCCTTCGCCCAGAGCTGCAGGACAGAAGGAAGCGGGAGACCAGACTTCAGTAACAACATTATCCACTATGTGTTTTGTGTTCCACCAAAACAGCTCAGACTCAGAAAGTGTGAATATTAAATTTCTCAGAAGGGTCCCTGGGTGATGGAGAGACCCGACACCCCAAATTACAAGAATTTAAAAAGGTCCAGAAATCACACTAAAAACATCTATATGATCCTCGCTTTCTGGACTTTATTTATTTCACTAAATATGTCAGCAGACGGATCCTAAACTACAGTCCATCTTAGTAAGTGCACTCTACCTTGAGCCAGGATGTTCCATTGCATCACCCTGATGACACTGCTGGGGGCGCCGTCTCCATCACCGAGGTGAACGAATTTCCTGTCGAAGCGAGGTGGTCGGTCCCTGAGGGCCTCCTCGCACTGACGAAGCAGCTCCTCTGGATCAGGGGGACATGGAGAGGACCCCTCCTGCTCCATCGAAGGAAGGAGAGACGACACTTAATATTTAGATGAAAACATTCAAAATAAAAAGTCTGAAGACAAAAGAAAAAGAAGAAAACCTACCGGGCAGAAATCTGGATCCAGCTTTGTGAATGCAGGTAGTTGGGGGTTCAGATGTGAAGAAGGGAAGGGGAGAAGAGAGGTGGTGCTGCTGAGGGGCTGAGTCAGAGCGTTGTACAGCTTCGTGGCCCCTCCACCCATCGGATATACTGGTGAGGAGGAAAATCAGAGCGACAGTGAAGCATGTGATAGGATGGAGAAACATCCACCTTTCTAACTTGACGTATAAACTGAAGGTAACACACATCTGTACTTTATGGAAAGAATGATCTGCGGTTAGAAGTTCTTTCCCAGCGTTTGTTGAGCTTCAGCTCAGGTTGTCGTGTAAGGACCCAACCATCACAGCTGGAGCAGCCCAAATGAAACAAACCCCCAAAGTGACAGCTGCAGCTCAGCCTTTTGTTCTGCTTCAGCAGCATCTGTCGGCTTACACGTGACCAAACTCATTAAACCTAAAAATAACACGTGCGCTTCCCAGGGACTGTCAGAGACTGAGCTGGATTAAACAGTCAGCTAACAAACTCAAAGTAAAAGACCCCTTCCAAAGAAGGCTTTGCACTTTGTTAGCACGTTTGTATGCTTGAGCAAAACAAGCAGTCAATGCAGTCACTCAGTGTTTCACACGCAGAAAACCTAAGAAAACAAACGTGGAGCTGGGGACAGATTCTCAGAGGAGCTGTGTGGGTTTCATCGGTGACACAGAGAGCAAAGAAGCTGAAGTGAAGATATCCAAGTTGACAAAAAATTTTATAAAAGTGATAAAAGCTTCACCCAAAAACTGTTAAACACAGAAAACAAGTTTTAGTTATGAATTACAGGCAGCAGAAGCCACACCCTGCTGATAAAAAGCAGTGCTGCTCCACGAGTGTGTAACAGCATCTATCCGCAACAACCTCAGAAACCAAAGTGGCTCAGATTGGTCTAATGTTGTACCAAGAGACACTGAAAGAGGTGCAAACTAAACACAAAAAGCAATAATTTTGCATCTCCAGATGTTTTGACTTTCAGCAAGACCAAAGCAAAAAAAGCTGTTCTGCTTCAGCATTCCAAGGAGAATTAACAGCAATGCGCTCTTCTCTGTAACGCGCACTCCGAGCTCCTTAAATTGGACAAAAAAATGTGCTGCACAGAGATCAGATTGACCTCTGCTCCGACACAAAAATTCTGACATCCAACTTTTCCTCTCAGCTCTCCGAGACCAGAACTACGTGACTATAAAAGGAGGTGTTAGATACGGCTTGACCCCTGGATGTTTAGGATCCGTGCAGTCTTGTGTGAAACAGACGGAGAACAGCAGCACGTTTAAACAAGCATCTTCATTCTGTCAAATGTATTAATTATTAATATGTAACAATAATGCTTTAATTCAGTCACACAGCCAGGCCAGTGTCTTTCTTGAGTGCTGACCACGTAACTTTTCACATAGAAAAATAAAGCAAAGACTCTGCGTTTACTTACTGAACAGAAATTTATCAAATATGCTTAAAACAAACAAATTAATTTGTTGACTAAATTAAGGCTGACTAAATTAAACATTTTTTTTGTATGTAGCAAAAAAACCACATGCCCCAAAACTCCATCTTCTCTAATAAGACTTTGCGAAACTAAAATAAGAGCTACTGACGACCAAAACACCCAAAAGAAAAAGCTTCTTCTTACCCAGAGTCTCCATTATGCTCCTCTGCAATGTCCACGGTACTCCTCAGTTAAATGTCCTTAATGGCTCTTTTTAATGCTACCTAACAGATGTGCTGCCTGTCCGCTCAAACCTCTGCAGTGTGTCAGGAGACAGTGACAGATGTGCGGTCTGTGTGTGGAAATAACTATGACTTGTCACTGCTGCATATAAAGCCTCAGAGAGACAGAGGAAGAGGAATTAGGAAGCGCAGACGTCAGCGGGCCATATGGAGCATTAGAGGTCATGTGCCAGACAGAGAGAGAGAAACAGAGACAGAGAGAGGAGAGAGAGAGCGACAAAGTCAAGAGAGAGAGAGAGAGAGAGAGAGAGAGAGAGAGAGAGAGAGAGAGAGAGAGAGAGAGAGAGAGGGAGGGGGGCAAACCTGTTGAGTGGCTGATATGACTGACAGATTTACTTTAGCGACTTGGCCCTCGACTAAATATAGAAGCGCACAAAAACACGATAACCCGCACTCATCCTCACTGATACACCATAACACCTATCACCCGAGTACACCGTGTTAATAGGTTCTAATCACTCTGTGAGAGCACAGCGTGTGAACGTGTGGTAACAACTTCCTCATTTTGGCTGTTGTAACAGCAGCACACACGCATACACGACTGTAATTAACCATTCACCAGTGCTATGACAGTTTTTTTCCACACATGCTGTAGTTTTCCAACCTGTCAATCAACTTTTTTGACACAAACAATAACAGGCTGCTGAAGCATTTCCAGGAGAGATCTTACACTAGATAACATTCATGGGGTTATCTGGTAAATGAACTGGTTCTTATAAATGGACCGCTTTACACAACTTGCCTCATTCACACCCATTCACACAAGCCCCTTTTTTCTATGCTATTTCTAAGTGCTTTCTGTCTAACATTCACATGCATTCACACTCTGATGGATGCTATTCTGAGGCCAGAACAGCCCTCCTGCAGAAGCAGGAAATAAGTAAAAAGTATAAAATACCCAATAAAAACCCCCACAAACATTAAATAGAAATGGATGACCATGCTGTATGCATTCAATAATTTGTGCATCTAATGAATAATTAGTTCTGCATGATGGCCTCAGTGCGGTCTCATGATTAATTCCATCGAGTCTGCTGGTTATAAACAGGTTAAATAAGAGTTTAAGGACCGCTGCTTTAATGCATCAGGAGTAAAAAAGGTTGTACACCACCGGTGTGAGCGGTTATTGTACAAGGACTAAATGCTGCAATGTCCATTTGAATGTGCTCTGTGCAATATGACAGAATGGAGTAATCTGGAGTGACCGTTAAGTGATCTTTGCACGGTTGAGAGTTCACTTATTTTAACTCATTCTGTGAAGCACTTTGGCATACCTGTGGTTTTTAAATGTGCTATATAAATAAAATTGTATTGTATTGTATTTTGATGTTACAGTAACAATAAAGACATTCTATTCAATTCTACATGAAAGACACCTGACCACGATGGATCGTTGTTGGGCTGTGTAAGTGCAGGGCGACACACCCGCCGTCATGGTGTTTCAGGTATTTATCAGAGATTTCGATTGACTGATTCACCAAGCGCCAGATCGATTCTTTATATAATGTCTCTCGTAACACTACAAATAAACAACTGTTATGTCATAGTTATTTTTCATGTAGCAGGCTGTACTTTTCCACGCTGATAATCATCTTTTTGATCAACTTTGCAAAAATAGCACAGATGTTGCACTGATTTGCATTACTTTACGCACACTTAGACATACATAGTTCATTCAATTTATGAGATGCGGACGATTATTTATCAAGTGATATTTATTACACAGTATCACTTCATAAAGAAATGCATGATCATGCGGTATCATGTGCATTCATCTAGATATTCAATAGTCAAAGTAGATCTATTTTTGCTGCTGTTCACCTGCATCTGCTGAACTTTTATCGCTACATAAATCTGGTTTCATATGTTTTCTCTTTATATAATGTCTCTAGTAACACTGTTACATAACAAATGTTATGTCACAGTTACTTTTCATGTGGCAGCCTGTATTTTTCCAACCTGCCAAATGCATAGACACAAAAGCTGCACCTATGGCAGTGCATCTGCACCGGACTGCATCAGACAGCTGCAACTAATAAAATGACCAGTCTGCAGGCAGATGATGGTAATAACTATAATGCAGAACAGCAGGTGTATATTTTATATTTCTGTGCAAAAGCATTAAGATTATATCAACATCTAAAGCCAATTAGGTGAAAAGTGGAAAAACAAATCCGACAGAATCATTAGAATGACGGGAATTTAGCTGGAAGAAGCAGATCTAGTATTTTGAAACACCTCAAATTAAAGGAAAACAGATAAACACTGGTGCTGGAAAATGACTGTGTAAACACATGGAACCAAATCATACTCAGCGCACATGAACACACTTTTTTCTCTTTAACCTCCTAAGACCCGAACTCTTCCACAGCATGCAATTTTAATTTCTCTTTGATATTTGGTCACACTGGGGCCCGATGAATGTAAAAACAAAGAATTACCAGATATTTTTTTTTTACCTTATTTTTGTTTTTAAGAAAAATAAGAGCCACATATGAGGATATTCATTTAAAATTTTGATAGAACAGTAGCAGTATAATGTCCCCGTAAGTGGGTATCAGGCCCTTGTAAAGCAAAATTCAGTATTTTGGTCTAAATAACCCAAAATGTGATGTCCACATATGTGGACGCCAGGTCCTAGGAGGTTAAATAATCAAAAATTTAAAAAAAAGTTTGAATCTTGTAGAACTTGGACATGTCTAAAGATGGACGGTTTCAGATAACCAGCCGAGGTTTCTATATCCACATGTGGTGTAAAATTGAGTGGAATTAACACATGTCCAAACATAACTCAGTTTAAAATCAAATATAATATAAAGGACGGGGATTTGCAGGGATAGTAACCTAAAAATTTAGTCGTTCTGTTTGTGAAGTTTATAGTGTTTTATGTGTGTGGAGTACATAGTACACATATATACTGTCTCATTATATATCGAACTCTGATTTGTAAATTATTACTTCATCCTACTTCTTTTCGAGCATGTAAAGCGTGTGGAATCTAGAGATGTTTGTGGAAACGCAATTTATTTTTTACTTTGTTTTTCTGTTTTCCATGTATTCTATTTTATTTATTTTTACATGTTCGAAATCAAAAACAGTCAAATACTCAAATACCTTTTGGACATGGAAAAATAAAACTCTCCTGGGACAGTATTCATTTCTCATATCTACGATCACGTCTGATCTTATACTTGGGTCACCTTAAAGGACGAGTGCAACAAGAAGACTAATATCTGTTTAAAACTATTCTGTTGGGGCGAACGGTGATCATAGAAAGTGAAGAAAGGACATCATAGGCAGACTTGCTCCGACACTGCAGGCTTGGGACTGTTAATATGTTTATAAAGGAAAAGAGAAATACACAGGACCTATCAGGAGACGCACAAAGAGCAGCTGCAGCGGACGGTTTCTTTTAAACCTTCATTTTCACTTAAGTACGACGCGATCAGCTGGATGAGCAAAAGAAGCAGAAACATGAATGGGCGTCGCCAACATTACCGGCTACTCCACATATTTCTGACACTCCTTGCAAGGTAACAAGTGATCGGGGGTGGGGTAGAAGGAGAGGGCTGGGGTTGACAATGGCACATCAATGAAAAGGGGGGAGGGGGATTAAGGAGTTCTGGTTCACCTTTTTGCACCACTGTAAGTATTTAATGATATAATATTAAATAACATTACCTACAGAGAAAGCTTTCAGTTTAAATAACAGATGGAAAGCAATTCATTCAATTTTAAGAGATGGACTCCCCCTCATCTACCTCACAGTGGTTTGGTCCACTTCTTATCTTTACCTAAAGTCTGTACTTTGCAAATTGTAAACACAGGATGTAGGGATCTTTCATTGATCTTATTATTGATTCATTGTTTGTTATTTTTCCAAACTACATTTTATTCACTCTGTTACTTCGCTGTTGAATCTTTGCTACTGTGTGGCTGCTGCATTGTTACAGAGCAGCTGTTTAAAGAAGCAGGAGTTCGGTGCACATAAAAATCATCAGTTTTCTTTTCTAGTAGAAATATTTCCCCGAGGTGGTTGCTGTCTACACCACATCAGATGTTCTGTGAGCCCACAAAACCACATTTACCATAGTTTATCAACAACAACAACAAAACAAACATCTACTTTTAGAGGAATGACTCATACCTGCACGCTGACCATGCACAACTCATACCATAGGCTTATCACAGCCGATTTTAACAAAGAGGAAGTCATTTTTAACAGTAGCAGAATCACGAACATCAAGATGACTGAGCATTCACATGCACGCCGCTGTGTGGTCAGGATGACTCACATCCTGTAGACGACCTGTAGTAAATCTGTGTAACTGTGACTAAGTGCACGAGCGTTGGCAGGAGGGAGGGGCCAGAGAGTTGTCACTGGATCCTCTGGTGGCGTACTGGCATTTCCATATTGAGGGCAGCTGCCTTGTCAGATTTCTGTGAGTGGGATTTTATGAGTTTGTGCCTTTTAGAGCAGCTGAAACAGCTTTAACTACGTGTGTGATCTTGTGATGTCAAAGCGCCACTGCTGCTTGTGAGTTAAATTAGGAAACATTTAAAAGGTTCAACATAACAGAGAGTCTGACGGTCCAGGGCCAATAAAAACACGTTAGATCTGTCTGGGCCAGTGATGGGGATTCCACTGAAGGACGTGTCTGACAGTCCCTCACTAATAAATAGTTCTTTCCCATTATTTTTACCTTAAAATCACAGAAAAGTGCTTCATCAAAACCACATGCATGGTCAGCTAAATATAACGAGAAGAATGTTTTTAGCCACCTGCACCCACCAGCAGTATGTCTTACACGGCAAGAGCTTCTTAAAAAGAAGCTAAAACGAAAGCATTCTGTATGCAGATCAGCTGCTCAGCGTTTCAGTTTGATAGTTTGCTGCAGGCTTTAACGTCTATCCAGCTGAGAAACGTCTGTTCTCTCTTTTTAACTCTCTGTGTTATGCTAAGCCACTCTCCACTACGCTTTAAACTTTCTCTCATCCCATGGATATTTTTATACATTTTTCAGGTATCATTTCACGAGGGGCCATTTTTAAATTACATTATCTAGAAAACTATAGTGCTCCAAAAAAAATTAACATAAAGTCAATTAAACTTCAAGGATACTTTCAGGGTTAGGGAACACGAGCTATTATGAATCCATTATTCTCTCTCTCCTCAGCTCTGTCCTCTTCATGTCCTGATAGCATGAAACGATACTCCGATCCATTCAGGTTACACAGATAATCTGAATGGGTTGCAGCTCCCCTGGTATGGCACATCCACACATGCCATCACAACCAGGTTTGCTGAGTCTCCCAGCAGAAGAGATGCCAAGAGACGGGCAGTAACACAGAGAGAGAGTTGGACAATAGCTTAGCAGCAGAGGGATGAGAAGACGGAGCTCATGTGCATGTTTATGGTCAAACTGTCACAAACAGACTGCATGGAGGTGGCATGAGGGCCTTTAGTGAGATGTGTGGCCACAACCCAGAAACATTTTTTGTTTACATTTGGGCCACTTGTGTCAACATTTAGATGTTCAGGCAGGAAATTGAGACTTTGGACATTTGTTGAATTGAGATGAGACCTTCAGCTGCAGCACAGCGTTTCCTAGACTCTATTCTCAGAGTTGCAGCGCTTTTTTTGGCAGAAGGCTCGGCTGTGAGTTACGGGGAAACTACGTGACTAGAGATCTCTTATTAGCTTGCTCTGTTTTCCTTTCTATGAAACTAGTGAGCTGGCATGTTCTGGCCTATGAAAGAGGCTGGGTAAGAACAAAACCAGAGATTTATAACTTTGCTCTTACATCAGGATGCAGAACTATGAGTGTCTGTCAAATTCAGGATCATCTTATGAGCTGTTGTAAGCTCCCTGGTTTTCTTTTCTTAAACCTTTTGGTTAAACGAAGTTTAATGTGACCAAATTACATTGAGAAAGGTATAACATGCATTTAATCATGTTAACAAACACGGCCTTTAGTGAAACTGAATTCAGCACCCCTGCCTTAGCAAAGATAAAATATCTTAAATGTAAGATGAGAACATCAGCATTTGTGTCTTTGTACATCTTGTTATGACTGATAACATTACATCTGAGCCGTGTGTCCTTCAGCTGAAGCCAACCGTTAAAAAAGGATTTACTTTTGACAACAGTGTGAGGCAGTGATGAAATGAACCGTTTGTGAAGCAATATCTCAGAAAAGAACAGTTTGTATTCTGGCATCAGATACACCACACACAGAATCCTGAACACGAGATAAGCAGATATACTTAGAGACAAAGAACTCCAAAGATAATAAAAACATGAAAAAAAACTGTCTAAATATAAACTAAGGTCCAGCCAAAGCATAAAGCTACAAATACCTCAGGTCAAAGTACAGTTTACTTCTGGGCTTTTTAGAGACTTACCTTCTTTACTGGAATAAAATGACGGCTTCCTCTTAAAACCAACTTTTTGGCAGCTGCAGCCTTGTTTTTCGTTCTGTCTTAGTAAACCAGTATTTAGCCCTTTGAGTACGTGCCTCTGGATACATGTGTGTGCCTGTTTTTGTTGAGAGGAAGTACGAGTGGGTGTGCGTTTGACCCTGTAACTGCAGGGAAAGGTCACGCTGAGGAAAAGCCAGATCTATTCTGCCATCTGCTGGTAGGAGTCATACAGGAAACCAGTCTCACCAAATGTCACACAGCGAGGCCTGAAAGGGAGAAAAGTGGATGTGTGTATATGTTAAAAGAAAAAGAAAATCATGTCAGCAGAGTGAGGAAAGCATCCACAAGTTTGAATTTACTTCATGCAAGTATGTTAAGGGCTAATCCATAACTGTCCCCTCCACCTCAAAATGACATCTATAAAATTCTCCTGACATTTGAAATGTAGGTTAAATGGAGAACTTTCATTTCTTATAGTTCCTTCTGAGCAGCCAGCGAGCCAACATGGCAATCAGAACCTTGAAAGTTAACCCAAAACATCTGACCAGTGTTGGTGCAATTTGCCAAAAATATGAGCCCCAAAAGTTTGTTAGAAAAAGACAAAAAGTCCTAAATAAAAACCTCAGTTTGTGTTTTAAACTGGTACTTGGGTAGGTGTAAAATTGATTTGGTTGCAGTTTTTTTTATTTTAAATACAGCTTAATGTAGTTTAAGTGCAGATCTCCTGTGCTTAAACTAGAATCCTCAGATGTTAATCTGTCAGTTTGCACCTTCAATCATCACGGTGTAAATGGGGATGATGTGTAACCTAAGAGGGGAACTCTGTTTCAAGGTTTTGGGGAGTACATGTGGATCCAGAGTGAGCTGCACATAGCACGAAAAATGCTGAATGAGAAATAAATGAATAAATATCAAAAAAAAAAAAAAAAAAAAAAAAAAAGAAATAAATGAATAAATATCAATAAATCTCTGCTTAGGCTGCTGCCCCTGTGACTCGGCCCCAGATAAGTGGAAGAAAATGGATGAATGGAAATACGTCTGTGAAGGCATCTGTAATCTAGGATACCAGATTGAGGCGATATAAAGACGGGTTTAAGAGCCAGAAGCAGGTTCTAGTCAGAATTTGCTAGTTATGCTAATTGGGTTTAAAGGAAATGGACGATAAAAAAAACAAAAACAAACAAACAACACCCCCCCCCCCAAAAAAAACAACAACCCCAAAACACTGTACACACAAATACATTATTTTTTTTTACATTTCTGTCAAACAAGGAAACCCAGATTGAGAAACTACTGCACGTAAAGATTATGAGCTAGTTAAGACCTTCCTTTAAAACACCAGGACATTTTCTCCCAGTGCTTCCTGCTTCAGTTTGATTAGTATTTGTGAATGTGCATGAGAAGTGCAATTATGCCCATCTCGCAAACAAAAAATACTTTCAAAAATTCATCGACTCCATAAGTTCAGTTTTAAATTGGACCGAGCACCACCTCTGCTAACATTTTTCAGGTAATTGTGTCAAGAAACAAAGTGAACCAACCACAACAAAAAAGTCTTTCAAATTATCTTCATGTCACAGCAAACTTTTTTTTTTCCACATTACAGGTTAATATCAGGCTCAAACGTTGCCTGTGCACAGACAGCAGGCTGACATCTTGAAGTGAGTCCACTTGTCATCGTGGATAAAGTCAGCCGCATAGTTTCGCTGTGGTCTTGTCTCCCAGTCGTTGGCTGAAGTCGAGCATTTGTTGGTGAAGGAGCGTGCTAATGTTTCCTAACTGCTGTTTCCGATTCTTCAGATGGTCCAGCAGGGAACTAATCGACATGAACAGGACGCCTTCACTGCTCTCATGGTCCTGGGTTAACATTAAATCCTCCGCCCAGGCTTGCTGTAAGCTTTCCCATAATGCCTCTGCGTCTTGGCTGAACTCCTGAGCCTCCTGCCAGTATTTGTGCGTCTCCTGTTTGGCTGTTTCAATGTCCTCCGTCATCCGACTGATATGGAACTGCAGCCGGCTGTTCTCCATGGTGACTTGCTCCAGTTTCGCGCTGCAGTCGTAGATGCTCACCTCCACAGCTCTCAGCTCAGACGCCTGTCTGTGGAGCGTGTTGATGTGGCATGTTTGCAGCTCCTCTAGCTCAGCCTTCATTTCCTCTTTGGGCTGAAGGAGTTCACTGGTTTTCTCCTTCAGTGCCTGAATTGAAAGCTCCAGCTCACTCCTCCTCTTCCTCAGCTCATTGAGAAGCACTTCCAGCCTGTGGTGCCTGCTCTGCTCATCGCTCCACTCGGCCTCCACCTTCTTCAGAATCTTTTCCTTCTCCTCCACCTCCCTCTGCTTCTCCTTAACACTCTGAGCAACCTTGTCGACGTCAGTGGTGAGCTGCTGTAACTCCTGGTGCTGCCTGGTCTCGATTCTTTCGTACTCCTCCTTGGATCGGGTCACATGCCTCATCAGGAGGCTGGCATCAGTGGTCTTGGGCTCCTGCTTCAGGAGCGCTGCTTTTTCTTGAAGCAGCTCCTCATATCTTTTCTGGGTACTACTGATGTCAGATGTCATTTTCTCAATATGTTCCTCCTGCTTCCTCTTTGCCTTCTCCAGGAGCTGCAGGAGTCGCTCTTTCTCCTCCTGAAGACAGCCCACATTCTTTTCTCCTGCATCCATGTTGCCACGTAGCTCTTCCTGATTCCTCTCAAAGAGACGCTTGTTTATTACATCAGTTTCCTTGAGCTCTTTGACCTGCTTCTCCATCTCTTTGATCTCCCTGCCATGCTTGATGATGGAGGCAATACGCTCCTCCAGCTGCAGCCTGGACCACTCCAGCTGCTGGGAGACCTGCTGATGCTCAGCCCTGACCCAGTTCTCTTTAGTGTGCCGATGCTTGAAAATTTCACAGACCTGAGTCAGGGCTGCCTCTAAATGCTGTTTTGATGCTCTGCCCTCCTTTATTTTACTGTCCATTGCGACGATTTCCTCTTGCAAGTTCTGCACAGTGAGGCTGAAGGCTTCCTCCAATTCATGCAGCTCCTCCTTCAGCAGATCCCTCTGTTGCTTCAGCTCCCGTTGCTTTTGGACTTCCCCTTCCAGCTGCTCCTCATGATGGTGCTGTGACACCTTCAGTCTGTGTATGTTGTTCTCGACCTTACCTAACTCATCCATGAGCTCATCCAGCTGTCCCTGGGCTTTGCCTTTCTTCTTGGTAATGCTATCCAGTTCTCTTCTGCTACTCCTGATCAGGCAGTTTTGCTGCTCTGTCTGCTTCTCAGCGTGGCTCACCTCTTCCAAGAGGTCATTTCTTTTCACGGAGGAGGCTTGTCTCTCCAGCTTCATGTTCTGCTCCAGGGTTAACCTGTCCTGCTCGACGCCGGCAATGCAGGACTTCAGCTCCTCTATATTCTCCCATGTCATGTTCAGCTGCATCTGTGAGCTGTACTTTAGGGCAAGTAGATCATTCAGAGTAGCCATGATACTATCATGGTTAGCCTTCGCCTGATCCTGCTCAAGGTACAGGGACTTGTTTTGGCTGAGAAGGGATTCCCGCATTTTCGTAGCTTCTTCTTGGAGCTGAGAGACTGCACTGAGATCTTTGCACAGTTGCTGGATCTCCTCGACATTCGATGCTCGCGCCGCTGCTACATCAGCCATGATCTCCTTACTCATTCGTTCACGCATGTTGTTGATCTGGTGTCTCAGTTTGCTGTTTTCTATGCTTTCCACTTCCAAGTGTTCACGAGCAGCGCGCCTGTCTGCCTCCAGCTCGCTGACAGCAGCCGTTATCTCCATGAGGTGGAGGCTGGCCTCAGGTGCAAACGGTACCTCCTCCTCTTTCAGGTATTCGTCCAGCTCCTTTAAACGCTCCAGAACCACCATAACCGATGAGAAGTCGGGCACCAGTGAGGAAGCCATATGTGACTACGTTCTGGAGCGTGTTAGCGGCACTCCGAGCCGTATACGGAGCGTTTCAAACAGATGCTCGCTGGCATGGATGACTTGTGCGTGCTGTCGTCGGGGCAACAGCTACCCCACTGTCTGCTACTCGTTTAAAAACTGGCTGGTGGAGTGAGTTCAAAATCCTAAGCTATTTGACCCACGATATTTATTTGATTCATTTTATTAATTAAAACCTTCACCTGAAGCTGTTTCTGCAACGTTAAAGTTCATACAGCAGCTAGCCAGCGCCGATAACTTATGAGCGCTGTCGCCAGGGCAACGGCGTCCCCATCGCTATTAGCTCTACGGCAACTCGGTGACGTCAGCACGCTCGAAGCTAAAAGTCAGCTAAGTGCTAACCGCCCGAGAATAACCCCAGGAAAACAAAGCAAGTTTAGCGAAGTCAGTGTTTGAAACGTGAATAGAAAAAATACTGTGTGACCCCGGTCCCAAAATTTAAACGCTACAACTGTCAGCAGTGGGGTATGGTGCTTACCTGGCGTACCCGCTTTGGGGGTGATGTTTAGGTTCAGTCAGATGCAGATGGACCACAGCTAACATCCAGCGCAGGCAGGGAGGCCGGCCACAGCTGCCGGGGTTGCCAGATATTACGGTTTCACGTAGAGTTTCTGCTGCCTCTCATTTAGTTTGCCCGAGTAATATTAAATGGCTAATGGGGCCTGACACACACACACACACACACACACACACACACACACACACACACACACACACACACACACACACACACACACAGAGCGAGAGAGGAAGAAAATTGGTGGATGGATGATAAATAGATCTGTTGTCATGATGGGTATTCATATTAAAAAAGTGTAGGTGACCCTTGTAATCCACAAGGCTCCAAACCTCTCAAAGTGCTTAGTTTCTGTGTTTTTTTCTAATCCCAGCTCTGTGTGATGACAACGACACTCAATATTCCTAATACGGTCATGTCAGGAAACCCCACACACCCGCTTTCAAATCAGCCAATCAGGAGAAAGCTGGCTTCAATAAAGGCATTGGCAAGCTACAATAGTTTTATTTCAACCTGTCAATCATATGCTACAGCTTTCGCCAGATCTCACCTTAGCTGAGCACTTTAAAGCAGATTTTGAATCAAGGTGATGGTGCTTCCTACCATCATCATCAGAATATAGCATGAGAGGAAATATCTTGCGAAAAACTTTTTCTCCGTAAACTTTGTGCATGTTTCAGGCTTTTCCTCTTCTGCACAAACCTTTTTTTTTTTTTTTGAAATCTTTTACTCTCACCACTCTGCACTTAATTATGAGTTATTATTGATCTCTGGCTCTCTTCCAAAGCATGTTTTTTGTCCTGTCTCCCTCCCCTCACCCCCAACCAGATGGCCGCCCCTCCCTGAGCCTGGTTCTGCTGGAGGTTTCTTCCTGTTAAAAGGAAGTTTTTCCTTCCCACTGTCACCAAAGTGCTTGCTCATAGGTGGTCGTCTGATTGTTGGGGTTTCCTCTGTATTATTATAGGGTCTTAACCATACAATATTAAGCGCCTTGAGGCAACTGTTGTTGTTGTGGCACTATAAATAAAACTTTTACCTTTTATTAGAAGCTCCAGAATCTAACAAGTACTAACATAATACATGAAATAAAATTACATGGATAGTTCTATTTTTTTTTATTTGTGTCAGTTATTTGATAATTTGTAGCATGCAATGGCATTATCAGGTAAAAAAAAAAACCTGTAGCAGGACAGCGTCAGGTCGAGCACAGCACATATCTGCAGCACTGGTCTTCAGGTCTCCTGGGTTCTTGGTACCGCTTTAGACACACACACACAATTTTACCTTTGCGCTGGCTTTGATAACTGTTTTTTCTCCTTACCTTTTCCGAGGTTTGTGAATCAGACTGTGTTTATCTTTATAGGCAGTCGGTGTTTTTTTTGCAGGTGTGTTGAGAACAAGATGTGGCAACACTCGGCCGTCGCAGTGTGCTGTCGTCAGTCCACAGAGAAAGACGTAAAAAGCCTAGAAATAGAGCAGGTAGGAGGCCACGCGGTCCCACTGGCTGCAGTTCTGCGTGTGTTTAATCAAAAGCTGTGGACGCTCTTAGATCTGTTACTCATTTTAAAACCAAACTGAGAGCTGTGAGATTTTTTTCACATCTTTGAAGGGAAGTGATTTATTTAAAAAAAGAAAAAAGAAACGTGTCCTACACAAGCCTGCAGCCAGGCACTTTTTAGATATTGATTTGCATCTGCTGCTTTTACTTTTAGAAAGAATGTTTTCGCCGTCATTGACCCGAATATGTGCGGTATAAAAGCGTTGCATGTAAGCAGGTGGTGCAGTTTTCCTGTCTATGCATCTCAGATCTGGTAGCGGGGCTGCAGGCTGCAGAGCTACAGAAACATGGATCTTATCAGCAAACCCAGAAGCAAGTCCATCGTGTGGCTTTATTTTGGCTTAAAGGCGGATGAAAAGGGGCGACCTTTGAACTCCGGTGAGGCCGTTTGTCGTCTGTGCCGAAAAATAGTGCTGGCAAAAGGTGGAAACACTACTAATTTAAGAAGCCACCTGAAAAGGCGACATCGTGCTGATTTCTTTGAGACCACTTCCTCCGCGACCTCAGGAGCTTTACTTGACGCTCAAGGTGATTTTTTTTTTTTAACCTAAAATAATGTCTTCATTGAAAAGTTGTGAAATTTTAAAGTATGCATTAAATTATTTTCTCATTTGTCTGAACCCTGCATGCCTCGTTCCCAGTAAAACCGATCAGACATGGCTGCAGGGGGCTCACCTGTGGTTGTTCTAAAGTTGCATTTTAGTGCAGTGTCAGAAAATAGTCCCTGAGCCCCGACGCTGCTTTACTGTGCAGCTTATTTACAGTTAACTTGCAAACCGGGTGTGTTTAGTACTGCGCCTGTGCACACTCACTCTGGTAGCTTTTCTAAACAACAGATCGATCATCACCCGGATGAGGTTATACTTTTTTTTTTTTTTTTTTATATATATACCGTACGCGCTGAATAAACTGTACCATACTCTATGCACAGCGGTGTGTTTTTTACATCGGGAAGTCCTGCAATAAATGACGAATAGCTATCCAGTCACACATGCGCAGTTGATGCCATGGTATAAACCGCTTGTATCCATAACCACTGTTGGCTTAAAGGCCAAGAAAGAGTGGGTTTGTATTCCGTGTAACTCCCACTGCCCACAAGCAATTTTTCTAAAAGGGGTTAAGCCGCCCCCTCTAAAAACAAACAAGACAAAAAAAACCTCCCGTATGAGGAAAAACTAATAATAAAAATACACACCTCTCTCACTGTTTCAGTAATGTTAAGGTTCAGGCTCTGGGGAGGCCAATCCACGACTTAGTGTTCCACTGTGTTCTTTTCTATCCAGATATACTTTTACAGCATTGACATTTTGTTTGGGAATCATTGGCAGCAGCGTTATTTTTCAGCATGACAATCAGATGCTTTTTAGATGGTATTGCATGATGGATCAAAATCCGATGGTACTCTTTTGACATCACTGGGTGAAATGCAGCCTCTATTGTGTTTTACAGATGCCCTATGGGAAAACATTTGATCCTAAAATTTTAGAATTTGGTTTCATCACTTCATCAGACCTGTTTCTTCTTGGCCAAACGCTCCTCTCAGCTTCCCTCTTACTGACACAGCATGTAGCTCTGGGTATTCGAGTTTGCAGATTTTGATGCCAAATGCAACCCCAAAGGGATTTGTCTCCACCTGTGCTTAAACCAGGGATCTCTGGCTTGATAGACGAATGTGTAACTCACTATACAGTCTGCCTCCTTTGAAGCACAATATAAAAACTGTTGGCTCAAGACTGCTGCAGAGTACTTTGGAGGTGCATGACGAAACTGTGTCAGATCAGTTTGATCCACATGTTATCTTCAGCTTTACCTGTATTTTGTCCCTGTCAGTTTTATCTATTTAAAAAAAAATGATCTAGGTAAAAGACGACTTATTGGATAACACTGACTAATAGGAGTCTCTTCGCCTCTCATGTTTTTGAAGATAACTGTCCTGGTCCTGTTCATAATCCTCACTCTGTCGGATTACAATGGAGGCTCTGTTCTTCATTTGCTCGTTGCTTTACCAACTGATGATGGCTTTCTTTCATAACTCAGGATGAGCACGCACAGAGTCTATTGAACTGCGATCAGCTGTTGTGCAACTGGAAACTCTGAGCCTCCCGTCTCAGAGTTAATCAGCTCAGAGGTTATGGCTAGACTCTCCCTGCAGGACTTAATTATATGGGCTCAGTGTTGGCCTACACGTCTGAACATCAATCATGCGAGCCAGAATCAATCACTGCAGTCACACTGTCCACCATCTGCGTGGCCCCGGGCTCACAGCGTGCACAGATACACCGAGGTTTGGGGAATCACTCAAATACTATTTTATTAAGTCACCTGACCCCATTCCTCAGCAGCCGTAAGCAGCAGAGCGTGATATTACCACAGAGCGATTCAGACAGCCCAGCAGGGCCTGACAAGTAGGTACTGCTGTCAGAAGTTCATGTGAGCACACTCTCTTTGCAGCGGCGGTGCAGTGGATTCATTATTTCAGTGATGATAGTTTGAGTAGACACCGCCTCTAAAGTTAAACTTAAAGCTTCTGTTATGATCGACCCTGATGCTACAAGAGCCGCCAGTGACAGCATTTCTTTTTTAGTGCCTTTACAGGCTTATTTCACTCTGCAGGCTTCAGGATGGGCTGGTGGGAAAAGACAAGACAAAAAACACTTAATGCAGTCTGACTGAAGATCATCAAATCCAAATAAAGAGAACAAAATGAAAAGTGATTAACATGGAGGGGGAAAGATTAAACAAAAGCCATCAGGCTCTTCCAGACATGATCTGCAAAATTATTGGTAAGATCTCACTTCACATACTGCACACGGATTTAATGGTGAGTGGTTTTCTTCCTGGTGGCTGGGAGTGTTGCTGTCACCCGTTGGGCGGGCGGGCAGGTGGATGGTGTGGACACGCAAGTTTGTCAATACATTAACATACTTTTCAAATTTGTATAATAAATATATCATATGTGCATCTGCTACAGGACTGCGAGGTAGCACTGGTGGCTGCCTGTATTTTTTAGGTATTTATTTTATGACACACTAACCTTTGCCTTTGTAATGCAGGTGTGCACGATTTTACCATCATAGTTTGAAAATTAAGCATAGAAAAATCATTAGTTTGTCTGCATTGTAATGTATTATTCCCCTCATCTGAATACAGCAGCTTCCTGTCTTTCTGAATTCTGTTGCTTAAAACAACACAAGAAAGTGTAACTATCCTCCGTGAAGATGAATCCCTGCCCTGCATTTTCAGTAATATCTCTGTTATTTCATTATTTCTCTATTGTATTCTTTTTCCAGGTTTGGATCTCAACAATGAAGAGTTCTTTGAGGATGTTCCCGTTCTCCAGCCTGCTTCCAACCAGAACTATGTCCCAGATGCGGTGTTGCCGCCCGGAGACCCGTGGCTCCACAGCGGCCCCTCCCGGGCGGCGCTGTCCCTGCCTTCCTGCCTGTGCCTGTGTGGGGACCTCGGGTCTGGACTATCTGCTTCTGGGTCTTTGGGCGAGGAGCAGATTGGAGAGATGAAGGTGTACGCCAAGTGCCACCTTCAGCAGGGTGTTATGTTTGGACCCTTTGCAGGAGAAGTGTGCAAAGGACAGATGCCGGCCAACCTCAAATACGCCTGGGCTGTGAGTAAAATAAACGATTACTTTTGTTCATACAGCAGACAATTTTTGGATGTTTAGTCTTTTTGTTATAAATTATAAGCCGTGTTGATTTAAGAGGCCGTATGGACAGACTCTAGCATAGCCTCAGCTCTTAACCACTGATGGTTTCTGTAAATTACATAACGGAAAATGGAATGGGAGATGATCAGTGAATCAGTGCGACGTCAGTGATTGGACACTGTATCAGTCTGTTGCGATGAAGGGAAAACTGAGAGGGAAAGCAAAGTATTTTTCTTTAAATAAAGCAAATATTTTGTTGTTTTTAAATAAAGAATTACTTCTACAAATGTGCTCTAGGAAACTAGATATAATTTTATTTTGCTAGAAGTTGTTCTTCTAGCAGAATGAATGAGAGAAAGCCCAACAACAGTGACAAAAGCTGCATGTAAAGAATCCTTTTTTTGTCCTTTAAAAATGAGTTTTATTTCTGCTCCATAATCTTTGAGTTGTTCCTTATTGGCCATATGTTAACACAAAGATGGGTTTTTTGTGTTTCTTAGATCAGAGACGATGCTGCTTTTATCTACGTGGACGCTTCTGATGAAAACAAATCTAACTGGATGAGGTGGGCAGTTTTTATGGTTCCTTTTGCTTATTTGTATCTTCTGATGTAGTTGCAGACTGCCCGCATTTGTTGTGTGTTTCAGGTATGTAAGATATACCAGCAGTGAGGAAGAGCACAACCTGGACGTTTTCCAGTTTTACCGTCGTATCTACTACAGGGTTTCCCAGCCCATCTCAGAGGGAGCAGAGCTCCGGGTCTGGATCGGCAAGGATTATGCCACCCTTCTGGGTCTGGGGATGGGTGAGCTCTGTCCCAGTTTTTAATGCAGTAGAGACTGAAAGGTGGCTCTGTAAAGGTGCCTGATACCTTTGTCTTTGTCGGCGATGTACAGGTGACAACGTGAAATGTGAAGTTGGAGACAAGGAGACAGCTCTGCGCCTCCTGCAGGACATTCAGTTGGTCACCCTCCCGGAGCCAAGCAGCACTTCCTTTTGGTCAGATCAAAGCCAATCACAGAGCCCCATGCCTGTCATAAGCGACGTGACGACAATGTCAAACTCGGATGCCGTCAACGACCCAGGCAGCATGATCACTGGTTCCTCCTTTGTCTCCACCTCTGTCATCTCCTTCCCGTCTCCTCACCCGATAGAAAAGTACGATTTTCTGCCTGGAACTGAGAAACTGCTGAGCAACCCCAACACCATCCAGAACAGCCCGTGGTACTTCTTTGGACTCGAGCCGGACCCCACCGGTCGGCCTCTGGATCGAAACACCGCTGTGTGCAAGCTGTGCATGGAGCACGTGAGCTGTGCGGGAGGAGTGCCAGATCTCCAAAACCACCTGACCAGCAAACACCACTTCAAGCCGAGAGACAGTAACAAGGACCGGAGTCTCACACTGGGTAACTCTCTACTTCCTGTTTGCAGTGCACAGTGCCAGAAGTTATTAGGTTAAAAGAGAGAGTCTGATGTAAGTGATGCAGAATCTCTGGGGGAAATTTCATTAATAAACATCCCAAAGTTATTAAAGCATTTAGATATGGGGATTCATCATCTTGGAAAGATGAATGGGTGTATTAAATCATGTCCTTATCTATTTTGTAGGGATTGTATTTTGACCACACTTTGACTTGATCCCACCTAAATCAGTGGGATTCATAGAAAAGACAATTTTCCTCAACGTATTTTGTTATTGTGCAAAATCTTTGAGTTAGAAAACTGCTGCTTTTATCAAATATACAGTTTCAGCTACTTAACTATTGTTTGTTATAGAACAGAAAGGAATTTAATTCTGTTTTAATTTCCTGACTAAAAGCTGCTCTTTTTCACAAAAACAGGTCAACAACGCTCTCAGCCACTCACACTTACCAGCAGTCTCGTCAGCACTCTCCCCTTGGTTCTGTCCACTCAAGTAACCGATGCTATCGCCAACTTTCTCATCATGGACCTCCAGCCGCTGTCTCTCGTGGAAGGCGAAGGCTTCAGAAAGCTGATTCTCACACTGCTGCCCAACTACAAGGAGCTGCCGTTGTCCTGTCAGCTCGAGAGCCTCCTGAGGGACCACCACGCCCGAGGCAAGGCGAGCCTGGCTCGGCTGCTCAGGAGGAAAACTGAAAGCGGAGAGAGCGAGGAGGTTATGGACTACACTGCTCCCATTGAGTTCGAGCACAGGAGACGTGGGCGAGCTTCCAGCAGTCAGAAGGAAGTTCCTTACTTTGTGACATTGAGCGTAGAGGTTTGGCTCCACAACTGGCAGGGAAACACTGAGAGGTACCTCACGCTCTGGGCGCACTACATAGACAGTAGCTTTAGCTTTCAGAACATTGCTTTGGCAACCCAGCGGCTGACAGAGAGTGGGGTGGAGGAGCACGCCGTTCGAGCGGTGGAGGCCCAGGCGAAGGTGATGGCGCACGAGTGGGGAATCTCCCAGCCTAATTTGATGTTGCTGGGAGGTGAGACAAGGAACAAGATGAGGACACAGCCAGTAAAGAGCAAGAAGGGGGCAGAGGTTGCAGGAAGTGCCTCCCACCCGAACTCAACAACGTTCCTAGAGAGGGAAGACTCTGTGTCGCCTGAGGAGCCAGAGCACGCTCACAGTAGTGAAGGACTTCCGTCTGTTCCTTGTTTTTTCAGAGCCGTGCAAGACTGTGTGGAGGAAGTGATGTCACACCCTGTCATCTCCAAAACTCTCAGCCAGTTCCAGGGTTTTCTCTCTACCCTGTTCTTACCAGCTGCTCAGAATAAATGCTCATACCAGCCTCATACCCAGAACCTCCTCAAAGGTCTGACGAAACAGGAGCATGCCAGACTTGCATCGTGGGCACACAGCCAGCCAACCTGGAATAACCTTTACCCTTTACTGAGCATGCTCATTAGACACAAAAGCCTCTTTTGTAGTGTAATTAAAGAAGTGAAAGGCGAGGGTTTGTCCAAAGAAGATTGTGCTTCAGAGTCCAGTTCAAGTGGCAGCTACCACGCCAACTCCACCTCCAACACATCCTCTACAGGTGTAACGTCTTTGCGCTCTGAATGGAAGGTTCTGGAGGAGCTCTGCTCGGTCCTTAAACCTCTGGACGTGGCGTGCCGGACTCTCGCCAAGGAGGCGTTCCCCCGACTGTCCCTCATCAAACCCATCCTCACCGGCTTGCTCTCACGGCACCTCGTGTCCCGGCCGTGCGATTCGTGGTCCACCTTGAAGGAGGTAAAGAGGATGATGAGGCGGAGCCTGGCACACTGTTATGACAGCCCTGCTGTGAACAGAGTCCTCAGCGTGGCGTGCTCCCTCGACCCCCAGTTCCACGGACTGGGCTTCATGGAGGAGAAGGTGAGTCGGAAAGCTGGCACGCAGGGAAAAGAGTGCCGTAAAACAGCTATACCACTCTCTACAAATCAAATCAAGAATGGCTAATTTTGATATTTAATGAGACATTTAGCAGGCACGCTGTATAGCAGTGTATCAACCGCCAACTTCCAATTTGTTTTTATGTGTAACATGTTTTATATTTATTAAATAATGGACTTTAATAAACAGGATTTACCAAAAAGTTAAACATAAAATGAAAAAAGTGGAAGCACACAAATCTGTCCACACAAAGGTCTTTCATTTCTTTGGATTTGGAGTTGGATAGCTTGAGGGTTTCAGGGGGGTTATATAGAGTCACGGTTTATCTCGAACATAACACATTTTCAGTTAAAACATTATGATATTAAGTTTCTGATACGATAGAGAGGTTTACATTCATTGTTTACATTGTTTTTTGATTTATGGTTTCTGGTGTTTTCTAGGAGCGGACGGACACTTTTGATTGGCTGAAGAAAGAGGCCGTGAGGATTGTAAAGGAGGACAAGAAGCGGAGTCGAGGGAAGAAGCACGTCGAGGGGAAGAGAAGCCCCTCCCCTGGGTCACCAGAGTCAGAGAGTGACTTCTTACGGAGGAGTAAACGCCTCAAAGAGTCCCGCCCCATCAACTTCAAAGAGCTTGATGATGAAGACGATGAGAGCGACGTGGAGGACAGCGAGCCAGCAGACCCGGGCTCTCAGGGTGGGCTGTCAGGGATGGAGTTCCTGCTGGGAGACCTGTTCTGCTCCGCCCCCAGTACCAGACAGAGCTCTGTGGAGGAGTCTATCGATATGGAGATGTCCGTCTTCAGAGCCGACAAAGGGGCCTCGTTGGGCGTGGAGCCCCTGCAGTGGTGGAGGACGAAGGCGGTGCAGTTCCCACTGCTGGCCACGGTGGCACGGGCCTACCTGGCTGCCCCTGCAGTGGTGGGAAATGCCGCACAGAGCTATGTGGAGGAGGGAGGAGGAGCCACGTACAGAAAGAGATCCAATATTCCTCCAGAAAGTTTGGATGCAATCATGTTTCTGCATCACAACCACATGCTCACTACTGAGAGCGGGCAAACGACGGCTCGGAGTCACGACAAGATCCCATAAAGGTGCAAAGTTTAACATCCCCAGCTGTGCCATTCCAAACTCCTTAAACAGAAACCAAAGCCCTAGCACAACATTTAAAAACACATGATCAACAGGTTGGATGCTGCACACTCAATGGCGTGCACATTAGAAAGTTTTTATTTTCAGGTGTGTCATTTGCGAGGCTGAAACATCCATCTCAGTACATTTCCTGTACTGAAAGCTTTACACAACACTGCATGCAGCAGATTTAAGGAGGCTCCCATTAGGCTCATTTTTAGCCTTATCACTATATTATGCAGTTCTGCTGAAGCAGGTTTACATGCTTTAATTTTTCCACCACGTTTTTACCGAAAGCTGTTTGAGAAGACCCATCCTGTTTCCTGTTACGAAGAAATCGCTGCATTTCAGCACAGTCAGCTCACGAGTTAATCCTCAATGATATTTTACAGCAAGGTCTTTTACTACAACACGCAAAAAAAATCTAGAAGGGCCCCCGCATTCATTCAGAACTCTCTCAACTACTTTTAAACCTGAAGTCCAAAGACTGCGATTTTTGATGATTTTCATTTTTATTTACCTGGAGATGAAAGATGTTTGGACTGTTTTACTACTGATTTACTTTAAACTCTATAGTTTCTATAAATTAGCTTGTAGCATCCAGTGCCTTACCTCATTTATATAGTACTGTCCCACAGTAGATTAAAAGCACATTAACCCTAACAGTAGATATCACTATACTCATACTGACTGTAGGCCTGCTATGGGCTCAGCATTAGTACCATGTTTACTTCACCTCAGACTGCTGTGTTCTTCAGTCTTTGCATATTCACATCAATGCTGAGTAACTGTTGTAGCCCTAACTGTTCAATAAATATATATATAACATGTTGCTGTTTGCGCAGTTCATTACTTTCATCATAAGTTGTATAAATGTATAGTAAACAAACAAGCTCTGTATTGCATACTGGGGTTTCTTATGCAGTTAGGTCCATACCTTTTTGAACAATGAGGCAATGTTTGAGGAAGAGGAAGCTAAAGATTCTGTTACCACCTTCAGTTTCTGCTTGTTTGTGGGTCTTTCATTTTTGTGTTTGATCCATTAACAGTTACAGAAATACAATGGTCAAAGAAGCTAAAGGAAAACTTTGAAAATACACCAGATCTCTATGTGAGAAAAACATATAGGGCTGACTGGGTAATGTATTAGGAAATTCATGGAAAGTAAAATTATCAACCTACGAGGCTTGAATTAAAAAAAAAAAAAGGTAGTGTGTTTTGCTAAAATTTAATTGCAGCAACTTAAAATGGCAATCAGTAGTTTGTATGGCCCCAAACATGGTTGTATGTATGCCTGACAATGTGAGGCATGATCCTAATGAGATGACTGAGCACCTGGACAGACTAGGTGCCAAGCTGGCAGTGTGGTGCAGGAGGAACTCGGGACCCACTGCACCAGCATAGTGTCTGACTGTGGATCCAAGGATTTCACACCAATACATAGTCAGGTTTCCCTTGCCTAGTCTGTAGAGGCCTGTGCATCCATTTATGCTTCCCCATACTAACCACCACCAAATTGGTCATGGTGAAGGATGTAGCATAACATTCTCTACTGCTTCCCAGAGCCTTCCATGTCTGCCACGTCTTTTCTTACATGCTCTAGAGGGCCACATCAAAGCTTCAGGCAATGGCACGTATTGATGTGTCATCCTGGAGGGACTGGACTACCTGTGCAACCTCTGTTTTTTTTATTGTGAATTTCTGCTGGTTATAAGTTTCCCACTGAAAATTATTAAAAGTCTTTCAAGGTTTTAATGTTACTCTTGTAGACACACTGCCCCTAGTACAGCTCAAACAAGTAATATTTCTCCTGAACCATAAAGTGTTTAACACAATTTTATTGAATTATTACAAAAAACAGTTCACAAAAGTGAATTAATAAAGATCAACAAAACATTAAAATCAATGCTTGTGCTTCTAGTTTAAATCAGTGAACAGGAACAAAGAGAACCTGAAGCGCGAACCTTCTACAGGCTGAAACACTCGTCTCAGCGTCTCTCTACAGTCTGGCTCGAGTCTCAGGATGCTCCTTCCTGAGGCGGGCTTGTTTTCTGCAGTGGATGAAGACGTTTGTAGGATGGATGAACGCCAGCAGAGTGAGAAAAATAAGACCGATGTCCACCTGGAACAGATATAGACAAAAGTTTGCATTCATGTGAATACAGCAAATGCAAGAAAAGTGTATTAAATATTGACCTGTGTTGATATTTAGCCACTGCTGGGTTCTTCAATGTTAAATCAATCAGTGACACAGTCAAGTATAGTGACGGTTAATGAAGCAAAATTTCAAGTTTTTGTTGTAAATATTTACAGGACCTCATTGAGGTGGGGGAATTTGGTACTTATTAATGTTTCTTATTTTTCCAGCACTTTTGAGTCCTAAACATATTCACACATATGAAAATCATTCTATGAGCAAATCTAAGCATCGATATAATGGAACTGCATCATGAGGCCAAGGGTTTGCAGCACTGTCAGAAAAGCAAAGGGTGACTATAAAATATAAAACATGTTCCACACATGTTATTTCACACTTTTTTGTTTACTAAATAATTCCATATTTTGATGCCTTCAGTAAAAATCTACAATGTAAGAAAGTAAGTAAGTCATGAAAATACAGAAAACCCATTAAATAAGAAGGTGTGTCCAAATTTTAAACAGAAAATCCATGTCTGACCTTGAGGTCCGAGATTTTTATTAGATACACGTATGACATCAATTTGAAGCTCCTACATCGCTCTGTTTTTGAGCTATTGCATTCACGTGTCCTGTCTGCCTGCCTAGCAGGGTGGCAATAATACCTCATCAGGCTTATATAGATGAGGGGTAAAAACCTACATAAAAGGGGTATTCTCTGACCACGGAGACGAGGGGGTACTGCAGCACAGAGACTCCAGCGGACACAGCCATCACCAGGCCATACAGCTTCCCAAAGTGACAGGCTGGAAAGCTGAGAGAGCAAAAACCAAAGGGTTAAAACGTGTCTGTGTCTAACTGATGAATAAATTCTCTTTTACCTCAATTTGAAATTATTTTGCCTCCTGAAATTGTATTTTAATTGAACCTGAGAAGTTTAGAAGACGGGGAAACTCAAAAAAGCCAAACTAGTGACTGATACTTTAGCAATATGTATTCTGTGTGATTATCAAGTTTTAAATGTAATACATGCAACTTGAAACTGTTACTTTCCAGCCTGTCCAGTGTGTGTTTGATATAAACTCACGCGATGCTAAGGAAGGCTGCATTCCCCCCATAAAGGAAGGAGCGATTGAGGACCTGCAGGACAAAGGTGAAGTACTGAAGCGGGAGAAAAGCAATGGAGGTGCACACAGAGAAGAGGAGGCACTGCAGGGCAGTCAGGAGCAGGGACAGGTAGGAGGAGCGCAGGTCCGCCTCTCCTACAGTACAAGAGAGATTCAGAAGGAGTTTCCACATGAAAACATGTCGTTCTAACAGCATTCACTGATTTACCCGGAGCCAGAGGCTTCTTCTTGTGTCTGTCCATGATGAGTCCATTCCAGGGGGCACACAGGATGCCACACAGCTGAGTTATTGCGAAAGCATTGGTGTACTGGCTCACTGACGATTTAGGGATGGATGAGAAAACGAGGGAATGAGGTCAGTTAGAGAATATCTGGATCAAAGATGATAATACGGACAATGACTAACCCAGGTTGGAGTCACCATCAGCCAGCCGGTTCAGCATGGAGTTGAGCGTGCCAATGAAGAAGTAGTGTCTCAGCTGCATGATGGACAACCACACCAGGTGAAATATGAAGAACCTGGACTTGACACAGCTGCCGAACGACTGCACTGAACACACAAAACTGGGTGTAAAATACATCGACTACATGTACATGTATTTGCCTGCAGTGGTTTCTTTGTTGGTCAAACAGTAGAAACACTTGACACAAACAGTTTTGGATGGTATAAAAACCTTTTTCTGTGTTTTGAGCCTCTGTCCTACCCTCGGGTGCCAGCGACGTGTTCTCCGTCTCAGGGGACTCCTGTGTCGGCGGACATTCCTTTATCTCAGTCTCCTCCACAGTGTCAGTGTTTCCTTTTCCACAGTTTGTCCTGAACGTCAGAATAAAGTGTGATTCACAAATGAGTGCACATTCAAAATCAACAATGAACTGGTCAATTTTGTTCTTTTGTTGGTGACTCAGAATTATTGAAAAATCAAAAAGTTTATGCTCATCATCTGTGGTGAAATATGGAGAAAGCAAAGAAAGTGTGGTGACATCCAGCTCGGAAAACTTGTCTTTGTTTGGTTTTTGTACTGGTGAAACTTTTGGGTACAATAAAGCCCCTTTTCCATTAGTACCTATTTGAACTGACCCGCCACAGCTCGACTTGGACCTGGTTTTCCATTACAATCCAATACCATCTAATGTGCGTGGTCATCGTCACAGCAACGCAGGCGAAGATCCCATGACGTAATTATGACGTATGCGACATGAACACTACAACAAAGGTGGAGGTTGAGGTGACGATATACCTACCGTTGGTTTTTGTAGCCATTTCCCTCGTTGTGGGTTTCAAAAATGGCGGTTTTGATTTTCATGAACAACAATAACAACAAGAATAAGAAAAATATATACTTCTGAATTCAACCACTACACCATCCAAATGCTACGCTCACTTTAAATTAAAAAGATAAAAGACTTCACCTTTCTCAGTAACATTTAGTATTTGATCCCTGATTTAGGTAGTTCTAAACTTTTTCACAAAATAAGAACAAATTACACAAAAACATGTTAGTAATACTGAATTTGTGCTTGAAATGTGTGTTTAAGTACAGATTTTGTGTGCTTCAAAGACGGCCGCTGTCTTTATGACCTGAATGGCAAAAAGCTGTCATGCTCTCACCCGTAGGTGTAGTTTTCAGGCAGAGTGTAGGGGATGTGGGTTTTCGGCATCAACAGGAAAGTTCTCGCCACGTGAATGCTGCTGCAGACTGTCAGGAAAATGAAAGAGGTGTGGAGAGAGATTCCCTGTTCGTAGAGAATCTGCAGGGGGAAAAAAAAGGTCATTAAGCCTCAGATCAGACAGATCATTCTGTTTTCCCAAAGCAAAGCAGCCTCAGTAACTGTGACATGATAAAAGTCTGAACTAAATAAATGTTTAGTTTACAGCCTGGTGCAAAAATGGTTTTGGTCTCTACAGCGAACTTCTCTCTTCATGACAATTTCAATATATATATATATATATGGAGAGAGAGAGAGAGAGAGAGAGAGAGAGAGAGAGAGATGATTTAAAGTTCGGACTGCATTGCCTGGCAGGTGGATGCTGACACAGGTGGCTATCTTCCCACCTCCTCTAATTTAAGTCACTAAGCTAGGCCTCTGATCTGCGTGTGGCTCTGACCAATAAAATGGCTATTCTAGTAATTCTTGTAGTCGGCGCTATCTGGATACCATCTCTTCTGTTTCTCTTCTCTTCTGTCTTTAGGGTAGACAGACTGGTGAAAGGTCTGCAGTGACTGGATACCATGCTAGTCTGTCACGCTGAAGAGAGCCGGGTGTGAAGGCAAAACTTTCAATATACTGACTGCTCTATGTTCCTATCCTCACCTTGGGCATAAGCTGAGGGTAATGACCGACAGAACAGGATGAGCTGCTTTGGTAAGGAGCCTGGGCTCTCCCTTAGAGATAGGGAGAAGCGCTGGGTTATTCAGGACTGGATGAAGGGATGTAAATTCTAAAATTTTATTCATGTAGTATTTAGCATAAATTCACAGGTATATTTGTTGGTGCACCAGTACAGCTATGGGATGCAGCTTGTTTCCACCTTTTTTTTGTCCAAATAAGAATAAAACTGCACTTCAGTAAAGTAGTAGTGGTACTAGTGTGGGGACAGCGTTGTTTTATCCATCTAATGTGTGTGACAAATATGAGTGTAGCAATTATCACTCCCACCTTAACGATGAGAAGCACAGCAGAGGAGGAGTCAAAGGCACCGTTGTAGAAAGTGATGATGGTGGAGCGATGAGCAGGAAACAGGTTGCCCACCTTTCCGTCACACAGAGACACAGATCATCAGGACAAAATATGTTTGAAAGTTTAGAAGTGGCTCAAATGTATTTCTGTTTA
Organism: Oreochromis aureus; assembly: GCF_013358895.1. Lineage (NCBI taxonomy): Eukaryota > Metazoa > Chordata > Actinopteri > Cichliformes > Cichlidae > Oreochromis > Oreochromis aureus. Next base: position 38,092,370 of record NC_052947.1, read on the forward strand.
GGAACACAGAAACATTTCTACAGGTGTAGTTACCTGCATGTTAGTTATGAGCAGCAGGACTCCACCCACAGCAAGAAGAGACAGGGCGGGGTAAAGCAGATGTGAAAATTCTACAAGACACAGAAATACAAACATTAGGAATGTGATGTTGCACAATATTAAAGGTAGTTAGAGTTAAAATTCCAGAGTCATGGTGTAGAGAGCAGCAGAGCAGCAGAAGTGCTGACCAGCAGTTAAAACGCTGAATAATCATGTTTGAAAACAAACTTTTTGCTTTCCCTGCAGCACTAAAGGGTTACAGTCAGGGCTGGATTTGGTGACCCCGAACCTTTAAACTTTCTATAGGCTCAGGCTGATGGGGCGTTTTGTTGTTCGTGGTCTCTCTGTGCCCTCATTCTCTCTCTCTTCTTTTTTCCCCCATTCCACAAACATCGAGGCTGAGCCTGTTTCTGCCGGAGGTCTTTTCCCATTAAAAGGGAACTCTTGCCTGTAAACGCTTGCCTGTAAACAGGCGACTGCCTGATTTGTTAGGCTTTCTCTCTAATATTGTAGAGTATCCATATTGCGCCTTAAGATAACTGCTGTTGTGATACGATATAAATGAGACTGAAATCAAATGCCAACAGCTATACTGGAAAATAAAGAACACAAGTTTATTATGACCTGAATGACGCACCGTTGTGTAGTCACCTGATTTTCTCACAGTGATTGTGATTATTTTACTGGGATTCATCATATATGAGGGGTGTTACAGTGACTAAGTCATCAGGCGTGTGGCGAAAACAACTTTTACCTGTTTTCTGTCATTCGTGTTTGGTATGAACCGAGCTGTAGCTGAGGAGATTGCTAGAAACCTGCTTTGTGCTTAAGATGGGAAAGCCAACACAGCTGCTCTTTTTTAAAAACAAAGAACAGTAGGTGGTTCTTTCACAGGTTTGTGTGCTATAAAAGTCCCCAAGAATATGAAATGTGAGGCCAACACTGCCTGGCACATGCAAGTTATACTACTAACTGCTAATTAGCTAAAATAGTGTTGTCATAATAGCTAGGGTGTTCAATTTTTACACTTTAGCACACAGAATAAGCTTTCAAGTAGTCAAATAAACCCAACACAGTGTGACCAGAATATGAAATTCCACAAAAAGGAAAGCATTATGGAAAAGGTGGAAATTATGACACAGAGGTGAAAGGTGAATCTAATGAAAACTTGACGTTCATAAACTACATAAAAATATGTTTTCTAATAATCGTAACCTGTGCACCTACCTGGGCTAGAGAGGGCCACCAGCAAGGTACCACCACTAAAAAGGGCTCTGGAGAGGGAAAAATATAATCAGGACACATAAACGTTTCTGTTTTTACCATCAGATGTCCACCAGCTACGAGGAGCAGACTTCCTATGAGGGCGCACTGAGACTGGTTGGTGGCCCGAGGGTGATTTTGGCCTGCAGCGAAGTCGCCTTGAGCATTGACAGAAATGAGCTGGCAAAGTTTTCTGAACCCATTCATGAAACTGTCCACTCTCCCCCCAGATACCACGTAATCTCATGCATGTAGCCTCTCTCGACAGGACGATGAAACGTGGAAAAGAGAGTGAAAGACTCAATAAAAAAGTCAAGATGCAGCTTAATTCTGAAAAACAAGTACCAATCAGGGGGCAGCATAGTTAAAAACAGCAGCATAAATACACAAAACAACTGAGTTTTGTGTATGTAGTTTTTGTATGTGTAGCCAAAGTTGACCTTGAAAAGGCTTGTTGGTTTGTACCAAATCTTACATTTTGTAATCTGAATAAATTTCTCCTCAGATGAACATTGACTAAAGAAATAATCTGGCACACTTTCCATTAACACTAGAACAATATAATCTGGTACTGACAATTAACTACCTATTTCATTTAAAAATCAAGTAGTGACTCAACAACACTCATTAAATCCTAAACTGTGTAATAATTCTTGTTGCGCATGTTTTGCACAAAGTTACAGACTTTGTCTGCGTCTCTCCACACAATAATCACAATATAATCATATACATTCCTGATCACTGCAATAAATAAGAAAACTTAAAGTGATATCGTGTTACACCAAAACTCTAAAGCAAATCTGCATTCCTAAGTGTTCCAGCAATGATTAACATAACAGGTTTGGAATAACAATTGTTTTCTCATGGCAGCTGGATCATTTGAATACTGTGAGGTAGATGATTTCGTAGTACACGCCTTGGGGCAGCTACAGTATGTGATTGTGCGATTAAGTGGTATAAACATAACTGAGTTGTTCTGAAAATATTTTTGTTCTACTGTAACCTGTGCAGTGAAAAAGTTCAGTTTCTAAAAAAGAAAATAAATAAATTGTTATCTATTGATCTGGACTCTGAACCAGATTTAAACCAATTACATCAAGTATTAGTTCTGACACTAGAAATTGTCAAATATATTTTGGGGTTGAATGAGGTGGGCTCTGTTTGAGTCTAATCTCTGTGCCTCTGTGAGACACTCCATAAACAACTGAGCTACATTATTTGTTTTACCATGTTCTAATCTTAACTAGCATCAGATTTTTTTGGTTTCTTTGCTGAAACTAATTGGCAGACAAGTTTTTTTTATTCTGCTGGAGGTCTGACCTACAAAGGTATCTTAGTTTACTTGGAATATATTGTTGATTAACAACAGCAAGAAATAGTTAACAAATGTGTATTTGGGTCTGCAGCCCAGACATATTTCTTTTTAGCACTGACTTACATTGCCAGCAGTCTGGTCATCCGTGTGCCACAGTGATCAAATATGTAGCCATTTAATAGAGTGAGGAAGTTGTTGAGGAAGGAGGCCACAGTAAAAACCAGTGAGAACTGCTCATCCTGACCACTACAGTCTGGAAGAAAAACAAACAGAAACACACACGCACAAATATATCTGAAACCTGCTTCTGTGGTGTCCTGGATGAGCGTCGTGTCCAATCTAAACTCAAGAGGTGCTCACCTTTACTATCCATGGTGCTGTTAGTGTCGACACACAGCCAACCAAAGTATTCCTCTTTCTTCAGCACAAACACCAAGGAGGCATGGCCAAACACCAGGCCGGCAAATAACAGACACTCCAGCAACCCTGTGATCAGGGTCAGCCAGTAGCGCAGGCTGTAACCAGCTACAGTTCCCTGCATTTTTCACTTCGTCTTTCCAGCTCACACAAAGGTCAAAGAGAACTTCCAGACAGATCTTTGTTCCTAAACCATGGAATAAAAACATAACAGGTATAAGTAGAGCTTTTTCAGTTTTACATGCCTCAAATACAGCAAAAACTGTTCAAGAAAGGATCACGAGTGCAAGAGGGAGCAACATCTGTGTGAGCATGGGCAGTCTATGAGCTGAAGGCCAAAGATGATAAAAAATAAAGTTGACTTAAGTTTTGAGTGGATTTTTTAATGCAACAGTAACAAGCTTACAGAAAACGTTAACATTTTCTCATAGAAATCCTGCATGTTCCTCGAAATTTATCGTGCAATGTGAAATGTTTGTTTAACATCATGAAGGTTGAAACAAAGCATGTCCTTCTGGCTTGGCGAGTGTGACCCTGAGCGCTCAGTCTGGCAGGAGTCCTCACATCATGGGTACATCACAATATTTCAGCCTGAAAAGTTCCTTCTGCTCCCCTGGTGTCACTTCACACACCATGACAGCATCCACCTGGCTTAGGTGGTGCACAGCCTGTCTGGAACTGCATTCATATCTATTAAAATTAAACTAATTTGGGTGGGATATCTTAGACGGAGGTAGAGCTGGGCAATAGAACGATAACGATATGTATTGCGAAATAACTTTTTCTCGATAGAAAAATTAAACTATTGCGATAGGCCTCATCTCTCTTGTCCTCTTTAAAAAAAGAAAAAAGAACAGCCAATCCAAATTAAGTAGCGCAGAGCCGAACCAATCACAGTCGCAGCGTCACATCACATGACTTGTTACGTACAGCACAAGTGCCAAGGCGCACATGTGTATTTGTTTTTGCAGCCGTGCAGCCCGGGTAATGAAGGAAATGAGTTTGCCGACTGGAGAAAAATCAACTGAGAGCGTGAGCGAAGGTTACCGAAAAAAAAAACAGATAATGGTTCCAATGCCGGAGAGCTTGTCGAACGGAAGGGCCACAGAAGTTCCGTAGTGTGAAGGTATTTCAGCTATTTCAAGTCTGACAAAAAACAGCGCACACTGTAAATTGTGCCGAAAGCAAGTCTGGAAATACACTAAAGCGGTGCATGCTCAATCTCTGACTGAAAGCGCTAATTCGTCATTCGGCTTTTGTCAGACTAAAGTAACTGTTAAAACTGTTTGAAAAGCTAAGCTATACAACAAGGAGAGATTGAGAATTTCCTTTTAGTTCTCAGTTTATTTGATATTGACAAAAGTTAGTCAATTTTGTCTGTTCTTCTGTAAAACGACCTAAGATTTATTTTTAGAATTAATATTTTGTTTCTAAGTGGAATTGACAATTTAGTGGTCTGTTTTGTTTGTTCTATTTTGAAACTTAAACGCTTTAGCGGCTGCCTTTTGTGTAGTTTGCAATATTTGCCTTTACTTATCTGAAACTGAAGTCTCATGTTCCTTAAGTACATCTACCCTGTTGAACTTATTATGGGAAATAAATATTTTAATTAAAACAAGCTGCTAATTATTTCACATTTTACTTGTGAGCAACAGCACATTTAAATCTTACAAATATAGTTATTTGGCTTATATCGTGATATATATCGTTATCGCCTGAAATGAAAAAAACATATCGTGATATGAAAAAATCTTATATCGCCCAGCTCTAGACGGAGGTATTATTCAGTGTTATCAGCAAAACAGTTACTTGAACATACCAAAACCACTCACACTTATCTTTCTATTTCTAACCCATTACATTAGGGCAGTGCTTCTGAAACTGAGAAACTCCACAGTGAATTTTACTTAATTCAATGTACACAAACACGGCAGCACTGGCTCACTCATTTGCTTTATTTTCTCTAAAAAAACCTCCCACCTAGTTTCATCCTGTCGCAGCAGTTTCAGAACCACTGCATGAGAGGGAACCACAGTGTGACATCTACACTAACTAGATACTAGATTTTACATACAAACAAATAGTAGCTGCACAAAACCCACAATCAATTTCAGCTTAATTCATTCATCACCAGATTAGTGATAACTCCATTTTTCCTTAAAACAGTTCTATACTTTTGTTTAAAAAACTGACTACAATAACACTGTGATGAAAACACTTTTACCTTAATGTTTCCCAGTGAGTTTATTTGCATGGTGTATATAGTCCATTTACCTTCCCCTCAAGTTAAACTCATTCTGCAAAGTGCAGAGACTACAGACAGGGCAACAGTTATCGCCAAGGGGTGGTAATCCAGATTAATCCTGATAATCTACGTAATGACATATGGCACTACACGGGCACAAGAACGCTCCAAATGTGACTATTAAAACACGATTATTCGAGAAATTTAACCTCATCTTATCACAGTGTGAGGTTTAATATCACAAATACTTGTATAAAACACAAATATACGTCCAGTTTTCTATGCAGAGGCAAATAATGAACTCATCTCAGTGGCAATCCAACAAAACATGCTTCTAAGCGCCGACCCTCATGAAAAAGTTAAGAAACAATGCTTACCCCATAATCTCTGGGTAATCCACACATGATATCTCTACTGTGCAGAGACTCTGTGGGGCCGTGATGCATCTTGCACCCGATAAGCAGCGTTTAATGGGCAGGGAGCTTTACTCTCTCTGTTTATAGATCCAGCTTTAATCCCAGACAGATGGACACGGGGCGGGAAACCACGTTTACACACTAATTCCAGTATTAGTCTAATTATGAGTTATAAACTAATCTAACGGACATGCGGTCCAGCCTGTTGACAAGTTTTCCCCCTGCTTCATTTGGAGCTCATTTTAAATAAAAAACAGACTTAGGATCCACCTGCAGGTCAGACAAGGAAACCCATTTTCTTTCAGATGCCCTGTCTCAAATATAATCTGCTATTAATGCATATTTCACAGTTTTTAACATGCCCTGCGGCTATGAAAAATAAAGGTCTTATATCAATAAGGTATAATTATTCCTACAGCTCACATCTTATTGTGTAATTTCCTAACATTTCTTGCATTTCATAACATTTCTGTTAAAAAAATATTGGTAGGTACAGTCAAACAAAGGAATAAACATATGATAATCTAAGTATTTTTTTAATTAATGAGTATCTTTGGAGTATTTTAAAAGAAAGTTATGTAAAATTATGTAAGTTTTTTTTACAATATGATTAGCATTCAGAGGAAATGAGTGAAATTGTAATTACAGATTACTATTAGAGGTGCAGACTATATTATTCTACTCTCTCCTTTTTACATTATAATTACATTTTATTTTAAATGCAGGCTGTAGTACACTTCAGTTACTGTGTTTATAAGTGGTGATACCTGAACCTTTCATTTAAATTGACAACACTTTACAGTCCAGCCTTGATCTCACAGACAGAGAAAAAGAAACTGTATAAAACACTTTCTGATTAAACTGTGTTTTAGAAATTAGAAAAAAATTATATCAGCATGATTAGTGTCTAGTTTCTTTTTAAAATACTCTGAAGGGTCTCATTACCTTTACTAAAAACATGTAGGTTTGAATCATTTAATGAGTTTCTCCTTTCATTTAAAGTTGGAGGTAAAGAACATTACATATTAAATCCTGAAAAAAAATGGATGATTCAATATTGTGAAATGATACCGTAAGTCATTTTAGTTATACAGCGTGTATATAGAACTATTAGTTACTCCCCCAAAAATGACTCTTTCTAATTACTGTGACCACAAAGGAAAATGTCAAGGTCAACGAAAGATGTGACAGATAAATAATGAGGACTGACAAAAAGAAAGGAGCCGACTGACTTAGACTGGGCCTCTTAATGTAAGGCGGTGGTCGTTGTTAATGTGGTGAAATTTTTCCTGAAGATCTACTACAAAAAGCTCATCACTGATATGTCACCCTGTGAGTTCTTTTTATTTTAACTTAAAATTAATATGAAGGGTTTTAATTAAAGTTAAATATAAAATGCCTCTCACACTTACGTCCACTCATATCTTCACTTCCTGCTATTGTCTCTGATCAAACTAAAATTCATTAATGATAATCTTACATGTAAACCTTACATTTACTTTGATCATTTTAATCTAGCTCATCATCTTTGTCATCAAGGTTTTATGTGTAAGGCAAGCTTCACAAGAAGCATTTTACAGCAGTGTAATAATCACCTTCATAATTTACCTTCAGTATAACATATCTTAACCTATTGAAGCGTCAGGCTAAAAACACTACTACCTACTTACTTACATAACATAATCAATATAACCAGGGTTTTATTGACTGTTTGACTTCTTCATGAATTATGGGAATGCATTAGCTGCTGGTGAATCTGTATTATTAAAGTTTCCATGATATTTTCAGGCACCAAAAATGTACTGGGCTCATTAAGCCCCCACCATGATTTTCCTTTCATATGGAGCTATGGATTGCCAGTTTGTTTGTTTGCTTGTTTTAAGAAATGAAAAGATGGAAACCTTTTATAAAAACTAGGCTGTAACTGGTCGTTGACAGATTTAAAATAATGATTATTAGTATTTGTGAATAAAATAGGTGATGGGTGTGAAAATGGTTTGAGACAAAAGAAGAAAATTCGTGCCTAGCTTCTACTTGCTATAAATATGCTAATAAGAAACTGCAAACAGTAAAATGGACACTACAATGAACTTATTAAAAATGTATTACCATACAATACTTTTAAATAATTGTTTAAGAACTCTTGTCCATGTTTCACAACATGAGAGAGCAGTTTTTTAAAGAAAAGTCTTTTGTTTTAACAAATCAGGCGCCAAACTGAACCCAAAGCTATCACAAGCTAAGCTAAGCTAAGCTAGCAATTAGGGGAAAAAGAGAAATAAATCAAAACTTTTTATACTAAAATAAATCCTGAGTTTTGCGCAGAGAGAAATAAGAACTTAAGAAACTCTAAAACAGTAAAACATTGAAAAACAGAACAGACCTTTACTGAGAGGGTAGCAATAGGATGGAGAGGTTCAGGCTCCTCAGGATGTTGGCTTATTCGCCACCTGCTCACATGTCAATCACAGAATCCCTCCTCTGTGATTGGGGGCGGGTGTTTATCCGGGACAGCTCACTGAGCTAAAGCTGAGAGAAGTGACCGGATATCATTAACAACCTTCACTGTGGTCTGCTATCTTCTTCAAGATGATCTCCAGATAGTGGGCACATAGCTATTTTAATACGATTACTTTTAGGACATTTTCAGAGATATGCTTGTTTACAAAGAAATAAAAAATAACCTGCTTGTACAAAAGAGCTTTTTGTGCACCTTTTACACCTATAGCTGTGTTAATTTGGCTAATTTATTATTATTTTTTAATTTTTTAAAAAGTAGTAAAAAGCCACTGGATAAGCCACTCTTATTGTACCTATAAATGATACCCTGAGACTAAAAAGGTTTAAAATCACCCTCAGAATTATCAAATTAAAGAAGGCAGTGAATCATTTTTTATTATCCCATTCTGGTTTAAATAATAAGGATCTGATTCCTCCTACTCTTTCCCAACACGAAATGGTCCACATTTTGTTTTTTCCATGTGACTATGATCTAACCATGATTTTTTTGAATTGTGTTCCTTTTTTGGTTTCAGAAATGACAACCATCATTCATTGAAGGATTTCCCATGCTGACCAGATTGTCTGGTTGGCGAAGTGGCTAGCACAAAGACTAAGAGATCCTCAGGAAAGAGTCTATCTGGTGCAGGAATGAAAAAGTGCAAGAAAAGTTTGAAGGTGTAAAAATTAGGTTGGTGTCTGCTCCAGTTTTTGATTATGCCAAATTTTCACTACCGTTCTATGGACTACAAAGTTCTTTAGATGTGTGAGTACCTCATCCATGAAGAAGCAAGAGATTATTAAAGAAACTACTGAAAGTTCATATGTCTTTACAGAATTGCTGTCTTGCCTTTGCATAAACTCTAACCACATAATTGACTGTGCTACGTAAAGACAAAGCAAAAAACAAAGCAAGTACAAGACATCTCTGCCAGTGCCGTTAATCTGCTCACAATGGCACGTGGGGAATTCCACCCCACTGAATATTAATCTAATAAACCTTGATATATTACCAGTTGATAATAAAAGCACAAAGACCTGCTACTGGTGAGGCAGGGGAGTGACTGATTAGTTTGACTAGTTTATTTCCCAATTCAATAAAAAAAAAAAAGACTGCAGATGTAACAGAAGAAGAAAAGTTAATTAAATACCACTCAAAACCCACAGAATTAGATATTCAAGATATGAATTTATTATAAGATTTCTAAAACAAAATTATCTACAATCAATTTACGCTACTAACTACTCACTGCAATGCAGTGTGTTTCACTGCAATCCTCAGTGCAGAGCTCATTCAAACTGAAACAGTGTCTTTTATATCTGTTTCTCGATGTTTTTACTTACATCTATAAGTGTGGGGGAGGGGACCTCACTAAAGGTGCCTAGCCTCCCAACAAAATGCCCTCCATCTTATTAAAAGAAAACTAACTAAACAAAGACGGAAAGATGGGGCAGGTCAATTAAAATACCGTTTTTTTTTGTGGTCAATACATTAAAATATAGAGTCAAGTAGCAGGCACTGGGCAGCCAAACACAGAGTTACCAAAGAAAATAACAAAGCTGGTCAACAAACACTAAGATCACATTGCAACCACAACTGCCACTGAAGGATATCAAAGAGGAATACCTCAGTATCTTCCAAACTCCAGGGACTCGTGCCGAACCTCTGATGAAGATGATGGTATGACAGGAGTTCAGACAGCAGTTCTGGTAATGAGGATGTGTAATACACCTCTTCCTCCAAACATCTTTTGTGGCATCTAGATGGTATCAGAAGAGGTGTGGATTTTATTCATTAAACAGTTGCTAACTTGGCGCATGATTATTTTGATAGTAGCTTTGATTTGCATTTTCTGTTAACCCAGAAGTCCGGATGATAGAAGTTTGGATGATAGAAGTTTGGATGATGTCCATCAGCATGAATGTTCTCTTCTGCCAAGAAATGCTGAAACTACAAATAAACTAGTGCACTTTTTGTTCCTCGCATTCCTCTATCTTTGAGTCAAGTGTTGGTCCTGTTTGTACTTACTTCTGAAGCTGTCAATAAGTAACTAACATGGTGACTCATTATTTGTCAGCGAACTGTTAGTGGTGTTTCACGGCTTGAGTGTGTATTTGGAGTGTGGGGGTGGGGGCAATGACATTGCTTCTTCATAAAATATAACATTATCCCAGCTGGACTTTTGTCAAAGCTGGAAAGACACCCAAAGAAAGCTCCAGCCGATCCAGGAGAGAAGGACAACCGCTGCCCAGGCAAAAACCTGTAGTGATCCCGTATGTGTCAGGAGTATCGGAACAGTTGAGACGCATTTTTTCTAAACACCGGGTCTCTGTGGCTTTTAAACTCCCAAAAACGCTGCGCCAAAAACTGGTCCACCCCAAGGATCGGGTCCCCCGACACAAACAGAGTAACATAGCGTGCGCTGTTAAGTGCCAGGAGGATTGCCAGGATTTATACATCGGGGAAACCAAACAACCTCTAGCGAAGCGGATGGCACAACACAGAAGAGCAACCTCATCAGGCCAGGACTCTGCAGTTTATTTACACCTACAGGCCAGTGGACACTCATTCAACGATGAGGATGTACACATCCTGGACAGGGAAGAACGCTGGTTTGAGCGCGGAGTCAAGGAGGCCATTTACGTGAAAAGGGAAAGACCATCTCTGAATCGAGGAGGGGGCCTAAGGGTACATCTGTCACCATCTTACAATGCTGTGATTGCAGCCATTCCCCAACTCTCTGTGAATGGTACTCATGGCCATTGATCAGTGTTCTTTGATCAGTGGGTTTTGGTCAGTGATTGTTGATCAATGGTCATGGGAATTTGCATAATTATGATTAAGAAACTGACCTCACAGCCCATTGTTCCTTCAGTGGGCTGGTTTCAGTCATTATGCAAATGTACTGTTTATAAGGTTTGGGGAAACCTGCAGTCAGCTGAGACTGAAGAAGTCACTTGGATGAGTGACGAAACGTTTCTCCCACAAAACGCTACGTCCAGATGAACAGATTCAACTTTTGGAGATTTACTTTCCTGGATGATTGAGAATGCATCAAGACAATGATGGCTACTTGTTTTCCAAAAGTTTCTGTAAACTGCGGAGGCATTGTGGCCTGCAGACAGTGCCTCTCAGGCCAGTGCACCAGTGCTCCTAAGCGGGCATACAAAACATCAATGGTATCGGCAAAGATAGAAGACAGTGTTTTGTGGGACACATGGAATAGATGACAAAGATGCTGGACTGGAAGATCAAGTCTCAGACGCATGAGTGTGAGTAAGAGCATTTGGAAACCTGTCAGTTTCTTCGATACTGGCAGGAAATCTTTGACAGTGTTGAAGAGGGACATTAAGACAGCATAACAATGTAGTCCAGTGTAATATCTTACTTTTTCGGTATCATCCTTTAAGAAATTTTCATTCAGCTCTGTCTTTTGCAACTGCGATCGAAGCAGTCTGTTCTCCTCCAACAGCCAGTTTATTTCTGCTCTGCCCTGTTCATTGCACACACAATCCTTCGTCTGCCCTTTAGCTTCCGTGACGCTGTCTGTCCGATCAACACTGTCCACATTTGCAGCAGGTACCTCAACCTCCACTTGTCCAACACAACTGCTGTCCACTGCCTCCATGACATGGTGATTTTGCTGTTGGTCTTCTGTCAGATCTTCATCGATCACTTCTGCACGGGGCACACCTTCAGACTCTGCAGCTGCATAACGAAAGCCTGTAAGATAAAATTAGTGCATACACATAAGGTTAATGTACACCAATATTCCAATGACAGGTGTGTGCTTCATCTTGAAGTTATGTGCGGATTAGTGTACAATAAGAGCAATTTAGTATGTTTTTAGAGGAGAGGGGAGGGGGGTGTTTACCTCCGATGGGTGCTCTTTTTCGCTTCCGTTGCATACGCCTTGCGTGCCGGTCCGAGTCAGATACAGGTATGTCGTAGTGCCCCATGTGCAGTGTTGGTGCCCAGTCTGGATTTGTTACATCCATTTCATATGCTGGTTTGCCTGCAATAATGCCAAATCATAAGCTACTCAGTCGACATGACGTGGTTCTGCAGCATCACACATTAGCATGTTTTATCTCATTATCTATGACCTCAGCACATTGAAAATAACACTAAAAGCCTTTTAAGAGTGATATGAATTAATTTAGAACTCACCGGAGAGAAAATGCCGCGAGCAAACCAACAAAAAGCTGGGGATTGCAGAGAACTCGATATCCGCTCGTGTCACCGCTGCAATCCATGCCTGACGTCTTTGTTTAGTGATATCAGATACATGGGATCCCTCACGTTGCCTCCAGGATGGAAAACGATGAAAAGAGAGCCCATTATCCAGCTTCTTGCCTTCACGATCGTGTGATCTAACGTTGCAACCGACAACACAACACGTACGAACCATAGCTGAAGCTGTTTCCTTTGTCTGGCCTACTGTCATGGCGGCAGGGGGCGTGGCCCTATGACATCACGCTCCAAAGCCCTATATCCCTCCGCCAATGTAACAGAAAACTAAATCTGCCGCACATGCGCACATTCGATGAGTGCGCGCAGCACGTGGACGTTCGCGCGCACTCATCGAATGTCAGCTTTGTGATGTCAGCCTTATGACGTATTGAGAACAGTTCAACAGTTCAACCGACAGTTCAAACTGTAGACAGACTTTCGGTGTGAAGAAGCTTCAGCGGATAATCAGATACGCGGAAATAATTTGAACAACGTGCAGTTTGCAATTGTGCTAAACGGTAAAGACATGACAGAATTTAATTCAGTGAACAGAGGGAAATCTGTGGAAATCGTTTCGTTGCTTCAACCGGATAAGGTAAAAAATAAAACAAACAACAACAAAAACAAAAACAAGAACGCAAGAAAGAAATACAGTTGAGCATTTAGAATTTCTGGATAAATTACTTTTATTCCTGATTTAAAAAAAAAACCTTCAGTACATTGCTATATAAAATAATGTGTGATGTCAAATTGTTAATATACTGTATATTGTTAGTGTGACATATCACACATATATTTTTGTGTTATCAGTTGCTGGATTTCATTAGTGAACTGTAGTGCAAAGCATTTAACAGTGACAATTTTAAATCCCATTGCAGAACATTTTGTTATTGTGTCAAAGATTCCTAAAAACCTGACTGCCTTTTCTTTCTAGATGTTGGAGGAAATGGGAACACTGGATTGCAGGCATTTGAAACTGCCTCTTCTGACCCTGGAAAATCTTGGAAAAGTCATCACCCCCTATGTGAAAGATGTTTCACAGGAGTAAGTCACACATTTAAAGCCATCAAGCTTACAAGCAGCAAAAATGATCACTAATACACACATATACTCTGGTTAAAGGTTTGTTTTGCTCAACTGTTTATCGTTGTTTTTTCATCTTTTAGTCAGTGGGCGTCTTTAGCCGATGGTGACCCTGGATCAAAAGTTGTCATTCTCTTGTCCAGCATGTGCCATGCGGTTATAGAAGAAATAAGCGCCTTGGTCCTGGAGGTTGTAGAACCTCAGGTTCTTGCCAAGGGACACAATCATGCAAGTGGAGATAAGGTAAGTTTGCAGGATGGGTGCAGCTGCTGCAGAGTAACAGAAAATAATATTCAAGCCAGCTTCAGAAACACCCTTCATCACTGTTTTGGTGAAGCCCTATCCATGGCACAAGGTAAGTCCTGCAACTCGGATATATTAGTAAAGCTGTTTTCAGCAGAAATTACTAAAAAAGTCAACACGTCGCTGGCTCGTATCACAGGGCCAGCTACTACCCCAAAAACTCATGACTCAGTGACAGGTATGAGCATTATACAAATGGTGTATAATGTGACTGAGATTTTGAATGCATCTTGAATATCAGCGAAAAATCACAGACAGGGCATCTGACAGCATGACATGCTCAGACTCTAATTGCAAGCAGATTTGCTGTCTAGATGTGGAGGAGGAGGAAGATGCAGAAATCCCACAAATAAGTGACTGTTCCTTAGAGAATTCACTGTGCATGGATAATCTGAGTCCTCCTCCAACTCCAGAGCTCCCTAAGTATTCAGAAACATTTGTCCCTTCAGCATTGATTTTAGCCTACCAGGAGAATTCTTCACCAAGTCTGGAGTCTCCTGACTGTCCAGTCAACATGACCTTTCTTACTGTGCTTCTTGCTAAGTTAGTCGACCATATTGCATCAAAAACCAGAACATCCATACTAAACGTGGACCTGGTTGCATTATTGGGTGGTGTAACAATGAGGGCTGAAAAAGAACTGGTTTCCATTCCCCCACCAAGTGTTGAAAACCTGCACATCTCCATCTATAAAAAGCTGTGCAAGGTGTTTGGATCCAAATACTTGTTGCAGGCTGCCATGGAATCTGGTGACGAAGCATTTGAGATTGCTGTTTCAGAGGTTTTAGTGTCACAGCTCCAGAAATCTTTAGTAAGGTCAAAGAATTCTGGGACCATATGGAGAGTTGTCAAGGATGGTAAACTTTCTCCAGTGCGTGAGATTCCAACACCAGAGTCCCCCACTGAAGAAAGTAATGAACCAAAAATACCCCTGCCTTCAAACACATCACCGGCCAGTACTCTCAAGAAGAGTACTGGCTGGTTTTCTCTCGTCTGTTCAACACGCTCAATAGAGCCCTGGACAGTGACATTCACAGACTTGACTATACAGTGACAAACCCACCCATCTGGACAAACCCTGTTCTGTAATTTTTATCTTGAAAGCTGATCTGAGGCTCATTTCTCAAGATAAAAATAAATGCAATGTAGGGCTTGTTAAAATACCTTTTAGAAAGTTAAGTTGACAAAGGAGATCTGGAATTTTAAAAAGACCTACAAACAATCCTCTTTTCAAAAAGTTGGGACATGTGCAACTATTTAAAAATAGTGCACAGATAATGATTATTGGACACATAAGCTGTAATGTTAAATGTAATACATTGGATAATTAAAAAAATACTAATTTGCTTTCTTCAAAACACAAGGTAAGACAAGAGTACACTAACCATCTGTCTGTCACTGGCCAGTTGTTCATATCTGACTGTGTCCATCCTAAATTAGCTCAGCTTGTTTAAACTAGTGTCCAGAATACTTTTGTCATCTGAATGAGTGTACCAACTTTTTGGAAAGAAGGTTCTCTTTTCCATCACCCCCAACCGGTCATGCAGATGGCCGCCCCTCCTGAACCTGGTTCTGCCGAAGGTTTCTTCCTGTTAAAGGGAGTTTTTCCTTCCCACTGTCGCCACGTGCTTGTTCATAGGGATCATCTGATTGTTGGAGGGTTTTTGTAGGGTCTTTGCCTATGGTGCTATATCTCTATAACATCGTACTGAATTCTAAGCACCATAGTGGTTCTGTGGGTGTTCACCAGAGGAAGGTTTTGGAGTATTTTGCTCCCTCAGCCGCTCTCTGGTGTTCACCCTGTGTTCCTGGCTTTCCTCCAGATTCTCCTATTGGAAATTCCAAATTTAAAAAACAAAAAACAATTGGAAAATAAAAAGACAAAAACAACTGAAAAAACGTGGATCTGTTGTTTTTTTTTCTCTGACTATTTTAAAGCTTTTAGGCTGCTGCATGTTTTAATTACTGTGAATAGGCTCTGATTTGAGTGGAGATGCAGTGTGCTCAGCGCCACTCAAACATGCTTGTAGACGTTTTTTTCACCATTTCACAATTATTCTGTTTGTTATTAATTAAAAAAGTAAATAATAAGCTAACAGTTATAGCAGTATTGTGCAGAAGTCTTCAACTACCCCAGTTTTTTTTATAGAAACATAAACACACATACATAGTTACAATGCTATTATGTTGTGATACATTGTGAGACACCATTGTAATCTGACATTCCATCCTATACTATGACATTGTCTTTGGTGCTCAGCTGAACTGTCAGTGGTACATGATTGGGGAATTTATATAAAAATATTTGCGTATAACTTGTAAAGGTTGGCACTCACAGTGGCCTAGGCACTGTTTAGGTGAAGTTTCATCAAGATTGGGTCGCTGGTCTTGGAGGAAATAGGGAACATACAAACATATAAGGCTAAAATATGTTTTGAGACTACAGACAGATTTTTTGGGTCGAGAATTGCTTTAAAAGGCTTTTTTAATAGTAAAAGACGACACGGTTTAGTCACACAGCTTTGTAATGATTCTAACTAAACACTAGATGGAGACAAACATTTGGATTCACACAAACTGAACTTCATGTCAGACACTGGTTTTATAAAAGTAAATGAAATTTAATACAGCAAACCTTCACATTTATTTGTTAACTAAAACACAGTTTGATTAGAGTCTAAACAACTTTAAAGTTTTGCAGTGAGTTTTGGAAAAGAAGACAGCAAGGTGGCTAAGGCTGGGCAACCTTTAATCATTTACAGAATTTGATATAATTTTTCTTAATATGGAAATAAAAATCAACCCATTATGAACTATATATATATATCTTAATATTTATTACGCTAGGATGTACTTTATTTATGATGATAATAATAAAGTAATTACAGTGGTCCTTTACTCTGAATCCTGTATTTATTGAGTATTTATTATTGTTGTCCATTTAACATTTAAGAGATTAACATATTTAATTAATCATAGCATTTACAGTAATAGTGTGGTATTTTTTAAATGACATTTTTTTCTTTTTCTAGAACGGTGCAGGATCTTTAAGGTTCTTTTGTTTTCTTGTCTAATCTGGGCTTCTTGTTCTTCAGTGTAACCATCTAGGTGCTCTACACCTTGTTATAAGCCCTCTGTATTTCCATTTGCCTGGAGACATAATAATAATAATGATGGTTCTCTCACGCCAACCAGTCGCAGCAGATGGCCCCGCCCCTCCCTGAGCCTGGTTCTGCTGGAGGTTTCTTCTGGTTAAAAGGGAGTTTTTCCTTCCCACTGTCGCCAAAGTGCTTGCTCATAGGGGTTCATATGACTGTTGGGTTTTTCTCTGTATGTATTATTGTAGGGTATAGCTTGCAATATAAAGCGCCTTGAGGTGATTTGGCACTGTATAAATAAAATTGAATTGAACTGAACCACTTTAATTGTCTTCTGTGGTGTATAAGTGTTTCTGAGCTGGGTGCATCCATTATTCTTTTTTAAGAATTCCAGTGAAAAGATGTCAAATGTGAACACATGGAATCACACCCAGTTAAATTTGAGCCCCTAAAAGTGAGGTACTGTGTATAAAATTTAATGTAATTCCTCAACTGTAAATGCATTTTTCTTTTGTTAAACTCCTTCAATTAAAACTGAAAGCCTGCAATTAAATTACAGCTTGTCTGTTTGATTTAAAATCTCCTGTGGTACATGGACCTACCTGTACACCAGTTTGACTTCACTTACCCTTTGAGCTGTTTCGAGGTGAGAAATGCTGCCATTGCCATGAGTGGTCTGATGGGGGAGGCAAAGAGACATGAATGTGGCCTTGGAGGGAGTGGTTGAAGATAGAAAACATGGTTCCTGCTGAGAGAAGGAAGAGCAGAAAAAGGGGGGAAGGAAGAGCAAGAGGAGGGGGTGCTGACGACAAGCCTACAACACTGTCTTTCATCAAACTGTCATGCTGTTGTGTTGGCTGTTTCCCAGCTCCTGCTTTTACTGCCCGTGCATGTACCGAGCAACACCAAACAAGCATAATCAATCCCAACCAACCCGCCCCATACCCTCCTCCTTCCCCCCCTTTTTATCTGGTGGTGATTATTGACTGGATCTGAAGGATTTTTTTTCCCCAAGACTTCCACTGAATCAATTTCCTCTCCTGGAAGACGTTTTTGGCTCCATCAGGGTCCAGAAACCCCAAACCCTCCCTCCTGTTGCTGGGAAACCACTCCAGTGATTTGTGTGTTGTCAGAGTGCATTACAGACGGTGACATGAGAGCGAGAGAAAGAGAGAGGCAGAGATGAGAGAGGAACCTTAGCTGCGTGGAAGAAAGAGATGGAGAAGAAAATATACTACATGCACATCTACTCCAGCTCCATTTTTCTTTCACACACTGTCTCCCTATAAACACATACTGCACTGTGGGGCTTGATTAACATGCTTTGATACCCCCTCCTCCCTTTCTCTGTCTTTTCTCTTCCTCAGTTTCAGCTTTTGGGATTAAAGGAATGAGGAATGTGTTTGGCAGCAAAACTGTTGGGGGAGAATATTTGATGTTTAATTGATAGAGGCTGGATGTCGGAGCAAAAGACTTGTTATTTGCAATTACCCTAAATCATGAGATTGTGTGTGTGTGCACGTCTCTGTGTCCGTGTGTGAGAGAGATTTGCTGCCAGGAGTTGTCTGTGAGTACTCTTAACTGTGAATGTGCTCACACGAGAGTCAGAAACACCTTTCGCTGCCAAATACCTCACGCTGAAAAAAGTGTCACATTAATTAAAATCAACAGGGCCATCGTGAGCTCTGCTTCTGTGCCTGCATAGATTTTAACAGTGCAACATCACAGTATAATAAAACCTCAGTCCCAGTATTTAAAAAAAGCCTGCATGTAGACATACTTTGGGTCCTTTAATTGGTTTTAGGACAAGTCTGGAAGCTCCAGAGGGAAAAATATTTAGTTTAACAAACATTACAGAAATATTAACTTTTATTATCTAATAGCTAGAATATAATTGGGCACCTCCTTTCCAGTGAAAAGCAGCTAACCATTTTTAACAGCATCTCACACCTGTCATGCTCTGTAAGACTAACAGGTGTTAATTAAGTGCAGTCCCTCATTATGTGCACGAGAAAAAAGGAATATGGAAGTTAAGGTCTCTTGAACACTGTTATTCCGAGAAATGACTCCCTGTTCACTTAATTAGTTCATTACTACCTACCACTTAGTTAAGGTTCTCTTTGTGAATGGGTTTGATAACAGCTGTTTTGACTTGTAATAATAAGAAAAGCGCAGGTGTTGCTAATGTTGACTATTCAAGTGTCCCAGTAATGACAGTGTGCCAGTGAGCTGTCACGCACAATGCCAGGCAGCTTCAAAAATTCTGAGGTGTTAAATATCAGAACGTAATAAAAAATCTATTTCACACCAGGTTGTGAGATTATTTAAACACAACCCCAACACATGACTGATTACAGCATGTCATTATTAATTTACCTGTGTGAGAAGCGTTAAACAAAAAAACAGTGTGAGAAAAAGTAAGTGCACCTCATGACTCAGTAGCTTGCAGATTCACCATTAACAGCAATAACTTGAGGTAACTGTTCTCTGTAGGTCTTTCTCAGTCTCTCACCTTGATGTCGAAGAATTCTGCCCCACTCTTATTTGTGGACAGATGTTGTTGCACACCACAGAACTGAGGTCTGGACTTTGACTGGGACATTGCAACACCTTAATTCTTCACTTTTTCAGTCATTCTGTTGTAATTAGCTGCTGTCCTTGGGATCATTGTACTCCCATGGCTCAGGCTTTAACTGACCTCATGTTTGACTCTAGAATACTTTTGTAATCAGATGTGTTCATGGTCGAGTCAATGGCTGCAAGCTACCCAGGTCCTGTGACTGAAGACAACCTCAACTCAAGATACGTCCAACACTGTGCTGACTGTTGGTGTGAGGTGTTTGTTTTTTGTTTTTGTTTTTTGCCAAACGTGGAGTTATATAGCCAAACATCTCCACTTTGGTGATTTGTTCAAAGGACATTGTTCCAGGAGTCGTGTGGTTTGTTAAAACCTAAGCCCTGCTGCCATTGGTTTGTTTTAGAGAGAAGTGGATGTATCTTTTTCCTAATTATTATTGTCATGAACATGAAAATGTAAGATGCTAATTGAGGCCTGTATAGTCTGAGATGTAACTTTTGGGCTTCTGCAGTTTCTGGCCTTGGGGGAAATTTGTTGGGACAATCATATCTCTCCTTTTCTATGTAGGTAGTTGACATTATTTGAAAATGAACTCCAAAGTACTGTCCTTCTTCCTCTACCCTCTTCCTCAGCATTATGTTAAAACACACCTAAATGCTCCAAACCAGCAAACTGCCAAAACATCTTTTTCATCGCAGTGGTCACACTGATGATGATCAGTTAATTAAATGTATTTGATTAGCGGCCCCTGGCTGCTACTTACGCAGTAAGGGTCCTAAATGTTTTTCACACAGCGCTTCTGCATTTGGCTTAGTTTTTGTTAACAGTGTAATATGCAGTTCATTTAATTTTTTTTATCATTAGCGCTGTGAAAACAATTTAGTTCAAGTGCGGTTAGCGCTACTATAAAGCAATATGCGGTTTATTACACTAATTATATGATTTGGACCAATCATAGCAGTGTTTTGAGGAGCAGGGGAACAAGAAATGGTTTCAACAGTGAAAGCATACTTTTCTAAAAAAATGGGGTAAAATATATTTTCAGCTATTATTTAATCTGATAAAATTAAATTTAATAATAAATAATTTCAGGGTGAATAACCACAGCTTGATTTATGAAGTAAAGATAGCTTATAGTATGTCAATTTTAATCACAAAGCAAAACTAAAGTGACCTATTTTAGCTGCTAATACAGTAGGACTGACGCTAATTTCCTGCATGTTTATAACATTAAGTCCAAACTTTGAAATATGTCAATGAAATGCACATAGCTTTAAAGCTTTTGTTGCAAAGAAACATCCCACAGCACCTCTGGTTTTTTGTGTCCTCTTACTTTTGTTTGTTGTTGGTGTTGCAGAGGATATTTAAAGCTAAAACAGAAATATCTTTCTATCTGTGTCTCTTTCCACCTCTTTCCTGACCCTCACATGACCCTGTGTGAAACATGCCACAGAGGACAGGCGTTAAACCCACGGTTGAGCCTCACACACACACACACACACACACACACACACTCACACACACACACACACACTCATATCTCACCTTGAGGGCAGCCTTGTCTCTCTGCGTACCAGCATGGATTAAATCCTCTCAGGAACTCGGCTCAGTCAACACTTTGTTAGTACTCACAAACAGTATCAACAGTAAAAATCCTGGTTCTTTTATCTGAGCTTAAACCCCAAAGAAATGCACATAACCTCATGACACACACCAGAATATTGCAGGGTTTATTGTAACATATTTGCCCTTTATCATGAAAACCAAATGTCAATGTGATACAAAAAAGCAAAAGACGTATTGATGCGAAGAGAACGTGACCGAGCTAAACGTTTCTGCTTCATTTATCATCAATGTAAAAATGTGGCCCTCATGTAAAGATAAACCTATCAGAGAGGATATATATTGATCAGGTGATATGCACTCATAATCTAAATACCGAACACACATCAAATACTTACAGGTTATAATGAGACAGGAGAGAAAACAAGAAATTTTATCTTTTAGCTCTAAACTAACCTTCATGTAGACTTGTTCTGTCAGGGAACATGCTGGGCTTTTTAATTAAGTGTCTCAGTTGTAGTGCAAAAAGTTCTTTGAGTCATCAGTAACACTAGAAAAGTGCTGTTTAAATGCCATTCTGTTTACAGTTTACTAACAGGCCATGACCGTGAGCGAGTATGTACAGTACCAGCATCCTGGAAAAGGATCTGCTAAATGGAAAAACCTGGTAAAACGTCCGCTTGCTGGTACAAGCAAAGGCCTACTGGTGCTTCAAGCTGCTGTGTGAGTGAGTTGACATTATCATACCTGATAGTATAACCTTCATTACCACCTTTGTAGTTATTATTAAATCCAAACTGTGCATTGCTTTCGTTGGTGGATGAAATTCAATAGAAAGAAAATATTTCATACATGAAATTGCTCACAATAAGGTTAATGGTTGCATTTTGGCTGAGCTTTTCCAACCATGTGTGTAGATTTTTTAAAAATTATTTTGGTTCTTTTATACTCAAGTGAAGGTCAATATCTACACATTATATCCCCCAAGATGAGGATCTCAGTCCCCAAAAGTCTTGAGAGATTAATAGCTGAGCAAAAACCACAATCCTGATTGTTTTGTTCATAATTATAATTTTTGTTAAAGTATTTCTTAATTAAATCAACAACTCTAAAAATGAATTTTTTCTTGAACTTAAAAAAAGTTTCTCTTCAGGTCATCTTGGGTTGGGGTGAATTAACCCGTGATTGACTTTTGGCAAAAACAAGAAAAAACAACAATAATAACAAAAAAACCAACACACAATAAGAGCTTGATAGTGAAAATAATATATTTTTTTTAAGTTAACATTTTTATCCTTGTTAACTTGTCTTCACAATCACTGAAAGTTGAAACTCTAATTTAATTGCTCGGCCATATTATGGAGAAATATGTAAATTATGCGTTTTTGTGATGCTTCCTGATTTGGACGTTTTTTCTGTTGATCTTGGATACATTATGCTTCTCTTAAAGGCCAATGTAGCAAAGCGAGGGGCGATCGTGGCTCAAGAGTTGGCAGTTCGTCTTGTAATCGGAAGGTTGCCGGTTCGAGCCCCAGCTCGGACAGTTTCGGTCGTTGTGTCCTTGGGCAAGACACTTCACCCGTTGCCTACTGGTGGTGGTCAGAGGGCCCAGTGTGTGTGAATGGGTGGATGACTGAATGTGTAAAGCGCTTAGGAATCCTTAGGGACTAAGTAAAGCGCTATACAAATACAGGCCATTTACTGTTTACCAAAGCAAAGTGTGCCATGTGCAGAGACAGTATCAAAAAGAAGTCAAGCCAATGCACAAGCACCTTAACCCTGCATTCTTTTACTGGCCAACAGGGGGCGACTCTTCTCGTTGCAAAATAATTTTGTTGTGCAGAAGTCTATGGATAAACAAGTCTAGACTCCTTTGCTTGTGTGACCTCAATAAATATTTTTCTGATCCTGAGATAACAGCTGATATGACAGAAAAAGAAGTGTACCACAGGGTGGATATACCCACAGTGTGTCACGTAGCCTTACTTCACAGGATTGTTTTCTCCTAACCTTTGATCTGCTTTGACAAACCCATGTATTTTTCCTCTTCACTATGGCTCATTTACCACAAACTTGTCTGCACACATTCTTGCTCAGTCCCACAGATTTTATTTTTATTTTGCATCACAGTGCCATTATTTCTAAAACATAGCAGCATGTGCATCACCCTAAATTCTTGTCATGCGCGTGAATTCCAGAGTAGACTACGTATATATATATATATGGCTCCGTTGAACCTGAAGTCAGAGATTTCATTATTACAAAGGAATAGACTAGGAGTGCCACGTTTTCACTTATTGAAAGTTTGCCTTGAGTGATTTACATTCCCTGCTGTAGGAATGTGTTTTGTACATGCAGATTGAAAGAGTTTAAAATATTTATACTTCATGTAGAAGCTGAGACAGTTTGGTCTGGATAGGCAATGTTCATTTATAGAGAGTTTTTGTTTAATTGCCTGGTATTTTTCACTGCCTGCAGTTAATAAGAAAAAGATCAATAGGATTGCAAACCTATGCATTAAGATTGCCGTTCAGGAGCAACATATTATGCATTTAACATTGCAAGTCTCTAGTGTTGGAAAAGAGACATCCTCGGTGATGTATCACAGCCTCTTCATAGTATAGCCCTACTATCTTTGGCACGTACAACAGCAAGACATACCCAGGCGTGTCTGAGAGTGAGAGCTGGTACCAGCCTTAGATTAGAATTTAGGAAGCCGTTTTAACAACCTCCAAAGAAAGCACAATATTTTGCAAAACATGCAGGAAAACTATTCCTGTTAAAGATGGAAGCAACAAATGTGTTTCAGCACTTGAAGCAAAAACACAACCAGACTATGGAGGCATATGAGGAGGAGATGCTATTAGCCAAACAAAAACAAATGACTCAACTGTGCGACACTGGAGCACTGGCTATTTAGCTCTATATAACAGGAAGTGTGAACAGTGGGTAGAAATGACTGATGTGGTTACACACTGGAAACGGAGAGCTTTGTGTAGCTGGTTAAAATCTCGACCCAAGATATAAAATCCCAGTTAGAGAATAACTTTCAGTTTTATTCTGAGACAATATTGTGCAACTCCCAAAGAGTTAAAATAATAAGTTACTTTAATTACTGTTAAAGTAAAAGGTGAATTAAGTTACATTATACCTTTATTTAAAGAGTTAAAGGGAAAACATTTATATGGCAGTTATGTGCTTACAGCTCGTTGTCATGTATATAAAACTGTATACTACTGCACTATAATGCTACTGCTGGCACTTTGTTTCAATAGATTCACACTTTGAATTAGTGTGTCGTCAGTGACAGCAGCTTTTCAACCTACAATCATCAATAAAATACCAAGTATGTTTTTCTCTGTACTAAATATCGTTATCATTTCAAGATGAGCCCCGTTATGCATTTTAAAGTTTGAGAATATCCAGCTGTCATGTTAGAAATAAACAGTGGTGCCTAGAGCACAATTACATGAATATATAAATATATTTACTTGATTTTTTATATTTACTGTTTTATGCAAAATGTAAGATTAACGATTTTCTGCAGCATTGCTCTCGTGTCTTACTTGTAGCATAGCTTATGCATTCTACGGGTTTTTATTCTTTAGAGATCTCTGTTGCCTGTTCCTTTGACAAAGCTCAATTGATCTATTTTGATCTGCTTTGTGAGGAAGATGAGTGGGATGACATGTTAAACACCCGCTTTTATGTGAGTATGTACAGAGCCTGAGGCAGAAAGTGTGCATTAACAAAGTAAGCTGATAACAACTGTTGTGATACCTGTTATCTCTAACTAGGGTTTTAGGTTTTGTTAAGCCAGATAAAGCAAACAAAGCCTGGATATGTTGAACATGTTCAACTCTTCAGTATTTAACTTTAACTTTGATATGTATTTAACAAAAGCAACAATCCTACGACTCTTCTCGCATTTTAACTTTTGCACACACGTGAATCCTTTTAGTCCTCTCCCTTCCTCCACCCTCTGTCACCTGTTTCTTTCTTTTCCTCTGTTCTCTGTCTGACACTGAGGGTTGAGGAAGGGTTGAGGAATGCTCGAGGGCCGTGAATGGAGACATTGTGCCCAGAGGTCAGGAAA
The DNA here is from genome assembly GCF_013358895.1 of Oreochromis aureus. NCBI lineage: Eukaryota > Metazoa > Chordata > Actinopteri > Cichliformes > Cichlidae > Oreochromis > Oreochromis aureus. Next base: position 38,117,519 of record NC_052947.1, read on the forward strand.
AGTCAGAGAGGCACAGTGTCACAGTCAGAGTCACTGCTCTGATCGCCCAGCTACTTGACAGTCACGTCTTACTGAGCCAGAGGAACCGCAGTCAGGAACACAGTGAATCACAGAGAGAGGAATATGAGCGAAAGAATATGCTGAAATTCTGCACAATAAAACACAAAAACACAGTTTCAAGGTAGCTCTCTTTTAAATATTTGTAGAACAAAAAATATGTGAAGAAAGAAGAAAAAAGATAAAACATCATGTGTTTGATATTGGAACGGAGACAGGAACACTTATAAACGGGAGGGCAGCTAAAAATAAGAATTTTATGTGTTGCTTGAATTTCTTTAACAAAAAAACCAGCCTTTAAAAGGACCGTGTCCTTGGTGAATGGACGTCAGATCTATTCTAAGTGAGCACTTAAAGCACTTTTTTGAAGACACATTCACACAGCTCTCGAGCTAACACACACACACACACACACACACACACACACTGATGCATACATCAGGGGGAATTTGGGGACTCTGGACATGAGGACTGAACCGTCAACCTTCCCATTAGTAGTCTTCCGGACTGGCAGCCTCTGGTCCTCATGGAGCTGCTAAAATGAGACCAACTGATAATCAGATAATTAGTGTTTCTTTATTAAGACGAAAATGTTTTGTTTGAGTGTCTTTTTACTTCTTGAGAAACACGTTACAGGAAACAAAGGATTCACCTTGTTTGTTTGTGAATTACAGACTTGCCAATTATTGCAATTTAACATCTATAGAAATGGTTTGGGTGAATCATGGCATCCTGCAGGTAGAGAAACATATGATTAGGTATTAGCTGGGTGTGGGAGGGGTGGGGTGTATGCTAGTGCAGCGACACCTTATTGCCGGTCCGTGAAAATATTGTCGGGCATAAACCGGTCCGTGGCGCAAAAAAGGTTGGCGACCGCTGTGCTAGTGTACTTGTGGTCCCAGTTCCAAGCCCAGATAAATGGGGAGGGTTGTATCAAGAAGGACATCTGACATACAATCTTTATGAAATCAAACCTGCACCAATAAAATTTGCATACCACACTTGTCTAGGACGGGGTTGACAATGACTGCCACCTGAAATGACAGTCAAGACAAAGGCGGGGACAGGGTGAAGCCACGTTTAGAGGCAGCACGGCGGCAAGCCCTAAAAAAAGAAGCATTCAAATTTCTTAGAGATGCTTCTGTGAATAAAATATGAGCATATGTGGGTAATTTGTAGACCAGTGTAGTAGACAAGCTGCTCTTGGGCCTGCTTTCACTGCTCCGACACCAGTTAATATCTGTGCTTTATTATCCCTCCTCTTGTGTTAGGGTTGGCACCGACCCATTTTAAATTTCAAATGCATAAAAAAATCACATACATTTGTTTATTGTATCGAGGCTTTTTGACTTTGTCAGGAACCTCTATTTCTACAAAATAAAACAAAAAAAAATATTTTCACTAAATTATAAAATGCCCTAGTTGAAATTATGACCTTTGTGTTGTTAGGGTCGGTTTCGACCCAGGTATAATATTATGAGTATAATGCAATAATTAAAGCCAAAACTGAAATCATAAGTGAACTGTCAGCTAAAACACTGACAGCAAGCTCCTCTCCTAATCATATGAGCTTTAGGGGATTCTTATTTTGCGTGTTTTTCCAGTACACCTGCACAAAAACAAAACAAAATAAAGACGGCATGTCAAGACATGTGAGGTGACTTCACTCATTTGAGTGGCCATTTGACTTCCAGACTGCACATTTACAATTTCCAGCATACAAAAATGAGAAGAAGATTCACAGTGAGCCAAGTTCTGGATCATATTTTTGGTGAAAATGAAGAAGAGGACACAGAGCAGCACAGCGATTCAGATGGGCAGGTTTCTAAGGAGGAAGGCAATGTGGAGTATCATCCAGAAGACACAGACACATCTGATCAGAGGTGGAGGTCGCTGGTGCTGAAGCTACTCCTGCTGAAAGATTCAAGTCCAAAAATGGTAATATCTTTTGGAGCTCAGTACCTCATGATACATAGCAGGGCAGCTGCTGCAAATGTCATCAAAATGACCCCTGGAATCACAAGGTTTGCTCTGACCAAAGTCAGTGACATCAAGAGATGTTTTGAGCCATTTATGCCATTGTCACTAAAAAAAGAATCATCATTACTATGATAAACCTTTGAAGGAAAAAAAGTCCATGGCGACATGTGGAAAGATATTGATGAGGAATACCTGGATGTGTTCTTCTTGCTGGAGTGTACAGATGCTGCAATGAGGCCACTGATAGCCTATGGGATGCATCGACAGGCAGAAATATTTTCTGGGCAACGATGTCACTTCACACATTTGATATCATTTTGATTCAAGAGACCTCAGATTTGACAACAGAGAGACCAGACCGAGGTCTGTCAAGCTTGCTCCCATCAGGGATGTCTGGGTGAGATGGGTGCAGCTTCTTCCGCTGATGTTCATCCCAGGCCCAGAGGTGACAGTGGATGAACGTCTTGTCCACTTTTCGAGGAAAATGCCCCTTCCGGCAATACATACCCAGTAAGCCAGGGAAATACGGCAGAAAAATCTGGGCAGCCTGTGATGCAAAAACCAACTATGCCTGGAATGTACAGATTTTCACAGTCAAAGCTGCGAGTGGCATCCCTGAGAAGAACCAATGAAAATGTGTGGTCCTTGATATGACCACTGGACTGCAGGGTCACAATATCAGCGGTGATATTTTATTTTATTTTATTTTTTACCAGATATGACCTCGGACAAGAACTTCACAAAGAAAACTTCACAAAAGTGTAGCTGTATCATTGGGAAGTGATAAAAAGCCCACAATTACCCACGACTATAACTAAAACAAAGGAGGAGTGGACTTTTTCTTTTTTTTCAGTTTATATTAAAGGTCTACTGCTGGAAAAAAAAAACATTTTTTTGTCTTTTCTTGATGTAAATATCTATGGGTCGAAATTGACCCGTAACACCATAGATGTCATTTTAGTTATTAATCTTAAAATGAAAAAATCTATAAAACAGATTTATTTAAGAGATGTGTCCTATACCCCTCAGTAATAGTCAGGTAACACAAAAACCTTTTATTTATTAATATGATTCACTTGAGGTTAATTTTACTATTTTTTTTAATTGAAATCGAGGGGCATTGTGACAAAAAAAGACCCAGAGGCCCACACCAAAGGTATTAAAACCAACATTTTCATGGATGAGGAAGCCTAACAAGGTAATCAAGAGGTGAGAAACAAATTGTGTCACAACTGGGGCAGCAGTCGTGTGATGAATAAATGAGGACCCAAGATGCAGACGGTGATGGAGATGCGAGTGGAGGTTTATTTACAGTGAAGATAACAGAAGTGAGGGCAGGACTGAACATAAACCTAAACTGGGTGAAACTAACGAACAAACCTGGAACATAAGGTCAGCGGGAGAAACTCAGAGATGGCGGATGAGGACGGCAGAACAGGGAGACGAGGAGAAACATAGGGAATGAACACAGACGACGCGACGAGGAACAAAGGCAAACACACACAATAAATACACAGAGGGACACTGGGAAATCACACACAGGTGGGAGACACAGCTGGACCTGGTTAACCTGACGAGACAGGGGGAACACTCACACCAGGGACCAACAGAGGGAGCACAAACCCAGAAACCCAGTATCAAAATCCCAAAACACAAACCATCCCAAACAGCCCACAAATAATAACAATAAATACACCAAACCCAAAATCACTGAGTCATGGACTCAGGATCATGACAAATTGGATGATAACTTATTGTTTTTAGTGTATTTTACAGCTGATTTAATTCACGGGTCAAAACCGACCCGTTAACATAAGAGATGATAACAGAAAGCTAACACAAGAGGAAGGTTATACACATGCGTAGATTTGTGTAGCATAAAGTAAACAAGTAAGTTACTCTGTGATTTATCATCTCATGACTTTGGCCAACATGTGTCATCACCAGTGTTGGGTGTAATGCGTTACAAAGTAACGCGTTACTGTAATTAAATTACTTTTCCACTGAAAAAGTAGAGTAACTAATTACTGTTCATTTTTAGGTATTTTAATTACAGTTACTTACAATGTACTTGCGTTACATTGTAAAATAATTAAACTCGCTGAATATCATTATTTAATTTCAATAATTTATCTTCTAAACCATAGGTGTCAAACTCTGGCCCGCGGGCCAAATTTGGCCCACAGCCTAATTACATTTGGCCCGCGAAGCCATACCAAATTACTATTAATGCTGGCCTACTGGTATTATACAGCTAATATATATATTGTTTAGTATTAAGCTTTGCTTGTTCCATATTCAGTTTTTCAGCAAAACTTGTTTGAGTCCATAAGAAAAGATTCATTCTTGTATCTGGAGGAAGATTTTTTTTCAATAAATATTAATGTTGGCCCGCGACTTTGTTCCAGTTTTGAATTTTGGCCCACTGTGTATTTGAGTTTGACACCCCTGTTCTAAACGTAGAAGTAAACTCTGCCGCTTTAACATCGCTGTAGCTGCACGTCATTTTGCGCCAGTTTGCTGCATAGTCGTATCCTACAGCGGAAGATGTCGGACTCGGCTGCAGCGTGTGGCTGTTTTATGAAGTGGACATATTCCCGTCTCTTCACTTTTCTGAAACAAGCAGACAAGAATATTACAGTAATATGTAAGCTATGTGCTGGGGAGAAAAAACTATCGGCCGCTGTTAATAGCGCGAGTAATGACGCGCCTGACACAGAGCATAGACGAACTCTTCTGAGTGATCCTTGTTCATCATCCATGGATAACAACGCGGCAACTCCTGCTAAGCAGGCAAAACTTGATTTTACTTCAGCAGCACAGAAAGCGTCTGAAGGTGAGCTTAAAAAAATGATTGCAGGCTACATTGTGGAAGAGACGCTACCGCTGCGTACTGTAGAGTCTCCGTCTTTTAAAAAATTATTTATTATTTAAAGAGTTTAATTTCTATTGTTTGCCCACTCAAGATTTATAGGGATTTTAAGAAGTATTTAGTTAAATTACTTATTTAGTAATTAAGTTACTTTTCTGACACAGTAATTAGATAAGTATTTTAAATACAATATTGACTAAGTAATTAGTAATTAGTAATTAATTACTTTTTAAAAGTAACTTACCCAACACTGGTCATCACAGCTAATGGTAAATATTTTGATGATGAGTATATAAGCAAAAATATTTTACAGTTCTTCAGTTGGGAAGGGGTGTGGAAAGGTTGACGTGTCCATGCAGATTGTCAGCATACATAAAAGAAAACTAGACCGGCAGTACCGGCAGCACCAAATCGTAAAAAGCTGTTTTGATTTGGTCCGGTTTGTCTTGTTGGTGTGTTTAACTGTGGAGAAAGGAGTCGTCTCTCTGTTTGTAGGAGGTTCAAGAAGCAGATAATAAACGCTACTGGCAAAGGTTGTTTCTTCACAATTGATTTGTTTGATGACATTTATTGTGTAGTGCACCAACATCTTTTAAACTTTAGGAGCCAGATCTGCACTCTGGATGTTTTTTTTAAAATTACTTTAGAAGCAGTAAGTTTAAATGAATTTCCATAGTTCCTCATATTAAAATCCACTGTTAAATTAAAAGTAATTTCCTGATTGTATATGTTATTTTAAAAAAATGACAAGAGGCATGAAAACATACATGACATGGTAACAAAACACAGAACATATCGGTGTAAACGAAGTAATAACTTTGCCAGTGTTTCCATGTGATACGTGAGGAAGTGTGTGTGTGGAACTCTACTCATTTTGCTTAGCAACATGGAGGAGAAAGAAAAAACAAAACAAATGAAAAAAGATTTTTAGCAATAATAAAAATCATTATGTTCTGTGTAACAGTGTAATTTTATTATGGAAGCAAGATAGTCTAAGTACATAGAAACACTGGTGGTACAGTATAAACCTTTACTATGTGTGTGTGTGTGTTTCCCACTTCATCGTAATTATTTTCTGTTTGTGGAAATGTCTCGATGTGTGCAAATGTAGCGTGTATGTGCAAATGGGTCGTGGTCCTTAAAAAAGTATATGAACAGGACTTTGATGCAGGCGGCGCTGCTTCAATTTTGTTGAGAAAGTGTTCTTATAAATAGACATAATGCTAATGTCCTGCTTGATAATCACATCTTGTACTTTCCTCCCCATCTCCACTGAAGTGCTAATGCTCAGGTCTGGCGCTCTGTCTCTAGTCTATAAACTTGGCCTCAGCTGGAACAACCACCATCTATTAGCTGACCTGCTGCCACACAGCCACGAGACGATCAATACCTCCCGATAATGATGTCATTTACTCACAGTAAAGTATAGATGATGACAAGACTTGTTATTGCCTCATTTCATGGCTTTGTCTCAACTCTTTGCTACATGCAGTCAACATGAATTGATGCTTTTCCTTTAAAAAGAAAAACATCATGTGGAAAGTGTTGAACTTTAATACCAGTACAAGAAAAAAAATATCGGCTTGGTCAATCATTTATTAGACAAAGTCAATCAATCGATGTATTCTTCTATGGATAACAAACAGTAAGTACACCCGAGCAGCTGTCATATGTATATTTATATATATATATATATATATATATATATATATATATATATATATATATATATATATATATATATATATATATATATATATATATATATATATATATATATATATATATATATATATATATATATATATATATGTAGAGAGAGAGAGAGAGAGAGAGAGAGAGAGATTTTAAAAAATTGCCAAACTTATTCTTCAGACAGGTTTTTCTAATCTAGGCTGTAGATGATGTCAGTGAGTGGAAATATGTTAATAAGTTTGCCTCAGGCTCACAGCTCCAGCTGTAAGCAAAGAAACTCCACATACCAATGTTCAGACCTTGTGTTTGCAAGGATGGAGCTACCTTAGATCTACTTTATGCTCACTGTTGTTGCTGTTGTGAACAGAGGCATGTGTCGAAAGTGACATCAAAACTGTTTGCGTGCGCCGGACTTTTTTGCTGGTTTGGCTTCCTGTGCAAATCTCGATTTTGGTAATCTGGTGCGTGTCATGCGGCTGGATTTAAGCAGCAAGTGCAAAATCTTATCAGTGTTTCTCTCCATTTCAGTCATCTTTCAGAGATTCTCAGATTACAGAGGAGAGAGCTTCAAAAGATGAGACTTTCTGGAGAAAACTTTGAAAATATCCATCGATCCTTGCATTCACACATCTACTTTTTATCTGCAGCCTAAGGTGAAAAGTGAAGACCTCCCTCTCCTCAGCCATCTCCTCCAGCTCATCTGGGGGAAACACCGAGGTATTCCCAGGCCGGCCGAGCACCTCCCACAGGATCACCCATTCTCCCAGTCCACAGTTTGAACATAACTCTGTGATTTCCTTTCACTTCTGCTGCTCCTGCACCGGGGCTGATGCAGAGTGGCGACACCCAAATGCTTTTGAGGCTGTGCTGACGTCACAGTTGAGGCTTGAAAAAATCAATATGGTGGCCATTTAAACTGGGCTCATTAGAGGGGAAGAAGGGAGTTTGTTTCTGACAGTGGATCTTCATTAAAGCCCAGTATACCCTAAATAAAGTGAAATTTTGAATTAGGAAACTAGCATGCTGTAAATGAGCATAATTAAACATGTATGTAAATAATTTTAACTGGATTTTGAATATTTTGAGTTTTGTGAGATATGTGAATACATTCTTATCAAATATATCAGGTGTTTATGGGGGTTTAGGGAATATTTACATCCATATTTCTGTGATATCCGACTTGTTTGCATATTTAAAATGCAGACAATAACACTGTTAATCTGAAGGCTCTCTTTGCAGAAGGGTGCATTTCTTCTTTCAGTGCTTGTTTATAATGAGAAAATGTCTGTATGTGTGTGTATGTGTGCACGCTTCAGTGTTGCAAATTCATGCCGAGGTGAGGTCTGAGCCTCAGGTTGATCCATGGTTGATCTGACAAGAAGCACAGGGAGTCAGAGTCTGCCTCCAGCCAGCTAGCCCCCCACCCCCATCCACTGCCTTCCATACATATATAAACACATTCACCCCTGCTACTACTTCCACAGCCCCCTCCTCCCCCCTCTCCTCCCTCCAGGATGCGGGTAAAGACAGCTAGGCTGAAGTGGATGTCGGGGGGAATTAGACACTAGGAGACAATTTGATTTCTTCTTCTTTAAGGCTTCCTTCTCTTCCACAGATGCAGGCAGCAGAGACAGAGAGAGAGAGAGAGAGAGAGAGAGCTTGTTTGATCCTCACGAAAGGCAGACAAGCAACTCTGAGAGTACAAGATGCAGACCGAAACAGACAGAGAAACAAAGCAAGGTCGGGTGTGATAAAGACAGAAAAGAAAGGTGCAAGTTGGAGGCTTTCGAGGTAATTAACACTGACACAAAATAGGAATAACAACAAAAAGACAAAACCAGAGAGGAAAAAAAGGTTGAGGATGTCAGTGGGAGCGAATAGCAGAGGCCATACAGGCACCTAATTATTAATCCACCTACTCACTGCTGTCCAAATGGGCAGATTGATGCTTCTCAGCTGCTTTAATAGCTCTTATAATGGACCGCAGTTTAGGTGGGCAGTGGGAAAAGGAGCCATCATGTCCAAAGTAACTCAATTCCTCGGTTCTGGTCTCTTGTTTCAGCCTTTTTCAGCGCATCAGGGCGGTGAGCAGACACCGTGCTCTTACCTCGCTGCGATCATGTACACAGATAGATTTACTAACCCACAGAGGACTCTGGCAAGGTGAATTATGGTGTGTCCGACCTCGTGGTAACATAATGTCAGCCGGAGCTGTGTGTGTTTGTGGGTTCTGTACATTATGCACATCGTGAACGTAACACACACACACTGGAAACGGGTCGCGAGTGTGCTTTAGTGATTTTGTAGCTTTTAAATGCTCAGTCTTTGCACTTTGCTTATTTTGTTTGAAACATAAGAGAAATCTCTTTGTAAGTCTACTGTCAGCCAAACCACATCATTCAAAACCACAACTTAATTTTGGAATCACACAAACATCAAACACAAACATTTTCGGAAAATATTAAATGTATCAGGATGAATTTGGGAGATAGATACTGACAAGATTCAGAATAATTATATTAATTTTATAGATGTAATAGTGGTATATTATAAATGTGGTGAAAAGGGTATTTTTTTATAATATGACATTAAGTAGCTTTAATGGCTCATATAGCTTCATATATCCACATTCAAGTATGAAATACTCTAATCCTAAACCCTAAGTGTTTACTACATATTAGGACCTGTGAAAGCCGCCATTATTTTGCTTGTGCAAATGTGATTCATCAGGCCACTTTCTTTCATTACTCCGTGGTCCAGTTCTGATGCTCATGCACCCAGTGGTCATCATGGGCACCCTGACCGATCTGCAGCCATGCAGCCATGTCCATATGTATTCTGACACTTTTCTATCAGAGCTTTAACAATATGAGATACAGCAGGGGTAGGCAACTCCAGGCCGGTTTCAGATATTACCCTGGGTCAACACACCTGAATCAAATGATTAGTTCATTATCAGACTAATGGAAAACTTCAAGACATGTTGAGGAGGTAATTTAGTAATCTGAATCGGCTGTGTTGAATCACGGACACATCTAAAACCTGCAGGACACCGACACTCGAGGCCTGGAGTTGCCTACCCCTGAGCTAGATAGATCGGATGGGTTGGATCCACACGGGCCCGTCGTCACTCGGTTCACCGCTGTTCACCACTGTTCGGTCCTTGGACCACTTTTGATAGATACAGACCACTGCAGACAGTGAAAGACTCACAAGAGCAGCAATTCCGGAGATGCTCTGATCCAGAAATCCAGCCATCACAATTTGGCCCTTGTCAGACTCACTCAAATCCTTGTACTCACCCATTTTTCCTGCTTCTAATGTCAACTTTGAGGACACAATTTTCCCTTGCTCCTTAATATATCCCACCCACTTACAGGTGCCACGATGAAGAGATAATCAGTGTTATTCACGTCACCTGTCAGTGGTCATAATGGTATTCCTGATCAGTGTATATTTACTGTGGTATGCCTGTCTCTGGGCAAAAACAGGATACACCTGTCCATTCTCAATTACAGCCTCACTGGCAAGCTTCCTTTCTCCAGAAGCCTTTTAAGAATTGCAAGTCCATGCTTTGACATAGTGTAATGAGTTTCATTTTTGGATCACAGGCTGGAAACATGCTGTATGGAAGCAACCTGCATGTTGCTGGAATTAGTGCGTTCTGGTCGAATAGACCTGTAAAAAGTTATAAGTGTATAAAAAAGGTGAGGCTACTGGTGATCACTGACCACTGTAGACTTACAAGATGATCTTCCATCAGCAAAACCCTATCCTGAACTCAAGCGCAGCAGTCCTGGCTGTGTTCACTGTAGTGCCGTGGTTACACAGTGGCGTTGCCAGGCATTTACTGTCGCTGCTGTTTGTAAAATATCCCTCTCAGCTGTAGGTGGTGCCTCTTTGTCAGCTGTACAGTCACCGAGCCTGCCGGGCTCTTAGCGGGAAAGGCAACTCCACAGCTGTTCCAGTTGTGGATTGCCAGACCGTGAGCCTACACGGAGTAACTTGTCAAATCTTCTCCGTGGGTACACCCTGGCCCAGCAGCTATGCATCCCCACTGGATTCATCCCACAACACTCCCAGATGTAGGTTGCCAGGTCCTCAGACCCCCACATGTAAGTTGCCAGATCGTGGTAACCCCATGGAGTGTGGAGGGGATCTGAGGCGCTGGCTGTGGCCTGGTGCCACGCTGGGTCTGGTTATTATCTCCAGATGACATCAGCATGAGCAGCAGATGCCTTTTTGGCCACAGGGGCCAACAGGCAGAGAGAAAGTGTACGTGTGTGTGTGTGCTTGTGTCTGTATGCTGTTCACAGGAAGATCAAGCTATTTATTACCTCCCCACTTATCAGGCCATCTCCCTCACTCAGCTCGGAAGGAGTGTCTCTTTCATTGCAAAATGGCTATTCCTTCTCAGAACGATAATGTAATCATACAGAGACGTACACGCACACACACACGGAGATGAACCATTTAATAACAGTAATCGTTATGTAGTTGCTGTGGCAGCACTGCTAACAAACACATGTGAAAAATGACATGATAATTAGCCTCATGAATAATTATGATGATACTAATTGAAAGCAACAATCACAGCAAAGGCAATGAAAGAAAACTGCTTGATGCCACACTGGAATACGTTTTACACGACTATCGTCTTAGTAACAGCGAGAATACATGAATATTAGTGTGATTTACTCACAAGCACATTACCGCGAGATACTTGCAGCTAATGATGCTCATCAGGTTTGTCATTCAGGTCACCTGGATATGCGTGTGTGTGTGTCTGTGTGTGCTGTTTTATTTATGCTTCTGTATGCTTCTGACAGGCTGAAGAGGCAGGAGATTAAACTCATGGAAGCAAATCAAAGCAGAGGCAGACGATTTAGATTAAAGCGCCCGCACCCCACCAGGTTAGGCAGGAGCACAACACTGTGCAGACGTGCGTGCACCTACGCAGCCACATGCATGTGTGGATCACTCTGTCTCTTAGCCTGTTTGAGGCAGCAGCCAGTGTGGCCGTTCCCCGTCTATCACCTCGGTTATTTTGCAGTCCTCCCTCTCCTGCAGCTTATTATATACAGTCTATCCCGGCACAGCGCCGACCAATTTAATCGAGGAGGAAAGACGGGCGTCAGGAAATGATATTTCTAATCAGAGCGCAACAAAGGGCCTCTTTTATTAAAGTGGGGGTGCCTTCTCTTTCTGTCACCACGTCTGTGTTCAGACGAGTCTACAAGGCTGATAATGGCCTCTGCCGGCCGGTGTCATCATATTAAAGCACTGAGCTATCACCCCCCTTCCTCACATATCCACGACCTCTCCCCCACATATAGAAACTCACTCCTCCTCCTCTTCATCCCATCCTGACCCATTCCCTCTGCTTCTTCTTCATGCTTTGCTTTTTATTTTTTTTTCTGGACACTTTTGTTGTTCTTTCTTTTATTGCCAGATACCAATGTGTATTGTACCTTTTGGAAGAATATTGAATTCCATCGAGTTCTCAGGGCCAAGCAGCCGCACCTCATAAAAAGCAGCCGTGGATTTGTAGAGCGGTAATGTTCTGTGATCTTGTGCACCGCGGCAGGTGCATGATGAAGCAGAGCAAACACTGTGAATGCCTGCAGCATGTAGTGTTAGTACAGGGAATTGAATTAAATTTTGATATGGTATTTGATTTAAATATTTTACTTTGAATGTAAAATGACTTGGAAAGGAGTGACTAGTATTTTTAGACATAGAATGCAAAATAATTTCAGATAATTGATTTTAAAGAGGGAAATGTGAGCGCAGGGCTAAATCGTCCTGTGATTACTTACATTAGAAATGTTCATTTTTGTAGCAGGAGGTTTGTCAGCTTTTATGTTCAAAAATGCAACTGCTTTGTGTTATTTTCCAGAACATCTTTTGTCAAGTCTAAGTTCCAAATTCCTGCTCATTTCAGATGACATATTGCAGTAAAAGGTTTTTTAACAGCAAGAAAAAGTAAATTCTTGGCATGTTTTTGGGACTAAATTGATCTATAAAACAGGCTCTCAATAGTGTATAAACAAACACCCAAATATGGGGGTATGTAAGATCAAATGAAGCATAAAAAATCTCTGAGTATGAGAAAAACATCATTTAAAAGCTATAAATCTCCTCATTTTTATTGGAAAACACAACTCACTGGTAACATTTTTAACATATAAATATGACAAAGAATCTTCCCTAGTTGATTACTTACATTAAAAACGGTTGTTTCTGAGTTTTTAAATCTAAATATGCATTTAAATAATCGTCATGAGCAAAACAGCAGGTTTAAAACTCCTGTTCTACTCGCTTCACATATTAGAGTGAAAAAGGGTTTTATAGGAATATTCTTTTATATATTTTTAAAAATCATAAAATAAAGCCAGAAAAGTTTTTCTATCTTTTTCTGGAATAAAACATTATTTTGACTTAGCCTTTGAATTATAGATGAACAAACTCTTTGTAAAAGAAAAAAACACCTTTTAAAATATAGATAGAAATAAAAACGCTTGCTGTATATAAGTGCTGCTGAAGAAGAGATTTCTGGCTCAGAGTAGAAGCAAAAAATGGCTTTGCAGCAATTATGTCCATACATTTTTATTAGAAAATACAATTAATCCGTTAAGATCAACAGCTTAAACCACAAATCTTTTTTTTTTTTTGCTTTTGTTTTAAAATCTTGTATTTACAAATTAGGGATTATGCTAAATGTGCCAAAAATATAAAAATTGCTCACAAAGTTTTTAAAATAAACACCTAAATGTGTGTTTTGTATTTTCTTTTTCCACTAGTCTGAATGCAGACATGTAAATAGGCTAAAATTGACCACTGCATGAAAAAATCATGTTTTGCCTTCGGTGTCTTGCTGTAAGTGAAGTTTTTGTTAATATTTCAGCAGAGTTGGGCCACGAAACACAAACCAGTCAGTCCAGCGAGCGCACCACAGCGTTTTTGTGACAGTTTCAATTCTGAGTCAAATCTTTGACAGTGCTGTCTTTGTTTGAATGGATTCAATAAAAACAGGGCATCTTAAGTGGCTCTATTTCTCATCTCCTTTATCCTCCGTTCTGTGACCTGGAAATTTATCTCAGTGTCTCATCACAAAAGGTCTCAAAAAGACATCTGGAGAGGAAGAGAGACGCTACTGGGCAGGTGTATCGCTTACAGAGGTCCGTTCACCTGTGCCCATCCAACTCCTGCTGGGAACCCATTCGTTGGTGAGATAAAAGAAAATTAAGAGTGTGTGATATATGTGGATTCTTTTCATATCGTGCCACCTTGTGAATTATAATAGAAGATATTGATGCACGTTTTATCAATATCTTGAAAACAAGACTCCAAAGCAAAGGTGTGGAAGTTTTGTTAAGCGCCTGCTGCTTCGACTCCTCTCTCCTGCTGCGATTTCCTCGCTTCCTCCACTCGCACCTCAGATTGGATAGACCAAAACACAAGGAGAGAAAGCGAGGGAAGGAAGTGAGAGTGTGAAAGCTGAGAAACGAAAAGAGCAAGTGTAATTAAATCTTTGGATGGTAATGATGTCACTCGGGGTAATCTCCTCAGCCGCTGATGGACTGATAACCTCTCACTGATGCTGTAATCACATAGTAACACGTCTCTATCGGGAAACATTCGAGTACAAACATTTCACAGCATTGCAAGAAAAAAAAAGAAACACTTTATGCCTCAAAATCAAATAATGCGGCTCAGTGTATCAACGCTTTAAAGTGTTCTTCACTGTGGATGCTTAATCTGCACCTCATGTACTGGTGTTTATCCAAAATGCCATAGATGGGAAAATCAATAATGTTTAATGGCTTTAAACAGCGCCTGATAAAAATGCTAAACACTGTTTAGGTGCTTTTTAAAACTGCAAGCTTGACCATTCGCAGTGATTTTCAAGGGCCTTTAAAAAGCAGGTTATAGAGGTTATACGTAGAGCAATCTTCATCAGTAGCAGTAACAGCTGTTATTGTACGTAGTTGCACACACAGGTGCGATGCAGGGGTGACGTTCAGTATTTAAAATCATGCATTTATCCCCCCAAATAAAAGCCTAACGACTCATTTTTAAAATGATGTAACATCACTCAGGGCTGTTTCTTTGTTTGTTTAATTGCAGTTCCTTTTTGATTTTCCAAATGTACATTTAGAGTTCCTACAACGTTTACAGCTCACTCAAACATGAAAATATATGAATGCATGAAACCCCGAGGTGAAAATTTAATGTGATCATATGTGTGCTTGTTATCTACGTTCTGGTTACTGGAAGGCTCATGTTTGACACACCTGTTCCTCATCATTACATACCTGCACTATTTAACCCAGTATTTCAACTTTTGTCTGCTGCTTCCTGCTTCAGAGTCCTTTGTTTGTTCTGTCCTATCTACAGTAAATAATGTTTACTGTATAACCGGACAGACCGAATACCACAAAGGCACTCAAATAGAAGTATGAGCTGATAAATGCAAAAGGAGGAAGTGATCCAACATTTAGGGCATTTTTAACCCTTTCATGCATGAATTATGACAACCTCAATCAGCATTTTTTTCTTAAGTATTTTTATTCATCTTTAGGCATTCATCTTTTTTTAAACATGTACTTTTCAAAGAGTTTTTACATGTCCGCTTAGGAGAACAACAAATGTTTTGACTTATGAATTTGACAAACGAATAAATAATATACACTGTGTGTTGTGTTTATGTGCAAGTATACCATCAACACTGACACAAATACAAGAAAACAGCCTTTGAATAGCCGTCCACTGTGGTGACCACTGTGCGTGAAAAGGTTGAAGTCATGCTTTTTCTAATTGCTGTTGCTAGTTTGTTAATAAATAACAATAAATAAATAATATTTTAAGTGATTTGTGATGGACAAATGTTCAGTGTCACAAGAAAATCACAACAGTCTTACTAAAGGTTATGACATGCTTCCATATAGCTGATCATTTGGTTTTTAATCATTCAATAAAATCAAACATGACAATCAAACCTGTTGGGAGGTTATTAACTAAAGAAAGTTACTGTTTACTGGCTTCCAGTCTCCAACAAATGTTGCGTATAAAATCTTAAAATAAGACTTTTGAAATTTAGTATTTAGATAGTGATTCCACTTAATAGTAATAACTGGATCTAATCTGAGTGAGCAGTGGTGCTTCTGATTGTAGTAACCAGTAGGTTCACTCACGTTTAGTAGATGATTTTCTTCAATGATATAACAGCTGAAGTTATTTATCTTATTGCTCCATGTGACTATTTCTCTCTGCCTCTCATGCTTTTGACTGTGTTTTACATGTTCTTATGTAGCTTATGTCTGTAGTATTTTTTTAAATTTATAATATTTTATCCCTGTGAAGCCCTTTAAACATTTGTATATAATGGAGGCATAATACAGACTTAACTTTGATACCATGAGATTTTTTTTTCTCAGCTTTCTTTGCTTAGCCAGTGTTGTGTCCACATTCTGTGGTGTCTCTTCTTTTTCTTTTAGCTTGTTTGTTAGATAGTTTCATAAAAAAACATTGCACACACAAAGGCAGCTGTGGCCAAAAGCTCCTCGTGTTTCTGACTCATTGTTCAACAGTTCTTGTAAATTTGCACCAGCACAAGGATGAAGGATAATGTTCTCAAAAGGAATCTAGTTGTAGTCCTACAAGTAGTCACTCTGCAAGATTCCTCATGTCTGCAAAACCTGATAGTTCTGACACACTGTCTCAGTGGGTTGTAGGATGCGTAGACAATGTTTCATGCTCTTTTACTTTTCACTCAGCTTCAGGAACATAGCAGAGATGACTGAAAATCATACCAAAAACTCACATGTGGGATGTGTTCTGAACATACAGAAATCTTGCCGAAACACATGAGCTATTAAAAATCACATGTGCACAGACTTCTTAAATGATTCAATATCAGAGAGACGTTACACTCTGACTCCTGCTTCTGAAACCAGACAAACAGAAAAGAAGATAGCACCTCATGCCGAAATATGTGTGATGACCTATTTAAAGAGGAAATTTGAGGACGATTATTGAAAGATGAACAATTGATAAGAAATAGACAGTTCATCAGTATAAGGTGAATTTTGTTCTTCTTTACTTAAATAAACACACGAGTGCACGTAAAGGTTTCTTGAAATCTGCTCCGGTGGTTTTGTGCATATTCAGCAACACAAAGAAAGTCAGTCGGTTTTATCCTGTTTTTTCCTGCGGTGGAAATGCAAATGCTGTCTGAACACTCAGAGACTAAACAGTTGCTCTTGGTTGCATCAGTTGTGTTTTTCTAACTCTGTGCTATATCATCACAGTGGAGCTGAATCAAACCAAAGTCCTAATTACAGGCCATTGGTGGCTGTGAGGGAGTTGTCCCTCAGATACTCGGTGGTTAGTGTTGAAACAGAGAGGAAATAGGAAGTATTACACAGGTAGCAGGGCCTAACTGCTCAGGCCGTAGCAGTTCTTTAACATTTCTTTTGCAACAGCCACAAAACACGTTTCTGACATGGTAAAATCCTCAGTTTCTTTCTCTAACCCTGCAGCGAGTACATATTCATGGGGCGCCCCAGTTCGGTCCTGAAACCAGGCAAAGTTAACTGGTGACCATGAGGCTCAGGAAAACCACCGGCATGTTGTCACCCAAAATCAGACACCACCTCCAGGCTTGAGCTCAAGGCAAACACGAGTCCCGCCAACACACACACACACACACACAGAGTCCATATGCATATACAAATACATACACACAGTAAGTCCTCTGACAAGCACATAAATTAGAGCGTCTACACAATGCACAGAGCAAGAGCCCTGTGACACAAAGCAAACATGTCATCCTAACCTCTGACGCACACATACACACAGCAGCGTATTTACCAAACAGTTTATCGTGGCTGCTGAGTACTTGGCCTGTCTCTTGGCCGTGTGTCACTCTGTCATCTTAATCCGTCTGGTATTTACAGCATGTGACAGTCGCATGCAGCAGCCGGTCACTGAGCGATTCCTCCAGGATCCACTGGGCGTGGCTTTGACTTTTAGTTTTTGTTCTCTACACAAACAAACACACTCCTCGCATGAAGTTGCATTTCTTTGTTTCCTTTATGGGTAACAAACCGTCTGTTGCTTCATTTTGCTTTTTTTGTGTTTGTTAAACCAGCCAGTTCTGCTGCAGCCTTTGTGTGCTCTCAGATAAACCCGGGCTTTTGACGTGTCGTGTCACACTACTGTGTCAGGTGAAAATAAGAAATTTAGGGCCAATGAAGAGCTTTTTACTGTTGATTTGAAACTGAGACTCTGGCTCAGATTACGTGTTCGGCAAAAACACACCACTCTTGGTGATTTAGTCAGAGCCACATTTGTGATATTGAAAATACCACAAAATGCTTGGATTAAGTTTTGCTTAACATTAGAGGCATGGAAGAGGACAGTTTGTTTCTTAATCAGAGAACAGCCATGTCTAAATTTTCTCAGAAATGACTCTGCACGGTGGTTAGCACTGTTGCCGCACAGCAAGAAGGTCCTGAGTTCAATTCCACCATCAGGCCGGGGTCTTTCTGTGTGGAGTTTGCATGTTCTCCCCGTGTTTGCGTGGGTTCCCTCCGGGTACTCCGGCTTCCTCCCACCGTCCAAAGACATGCAGCTTGTGGGGATAGGTTAATTGGATAATCGAAATTGTCACTAGGTGTGAATGTGCGAGTGAATGGTTGTCTGTCCCTGTGTGTTGGCCCTGCGACAGACTGGCGACCTGTCCAGGGTGTACCCCGACTCTCGCCCTATGACAGCTGGGATAGGCTCCAGCGCCCCCCGCGACCCTGAAAAGGATAAGCGGAAGCGAATGGATGGATGGACTCTGCACTTCTTCTCACCCATATGGAAAATATATATATAAATCTTATAAAGTTTGTATCTGTCTTGTGTGACACTTTTATGAAAAGCATACAAGAGTGAAAACAGATATAAGATCCCTTGAAAAATTATATAAATGAAACTTGTATGTTTTGGATACTTCCTAAAACAATATATTAAAGTAATGAGAAAGTGGCCACTTTCATGAGTAAATCATATAAGCCTTATATGATTCACTATATGAAGTAGGCCACATCTTATGCAAGTCTTTTATAAGTTTTTACTGTTTCTTTTCCATATGGGCAGCTTTGCTCGGCCTCCTTTCGCCATCCTGGTCGCATCATTAGATGTGCCTCAGAACTCTGTACCTGTTCCACACTGAGGTACATATTCTTTGTGGTAATTAATCAAATGGTGTGTTTCCTCTCTATGCAGACGACACCATTATCTATTCCTCACCTCCTTCAGGAGTGCAAACCCTTTAAATCTTTCAATGTTGTTGAAACACAGACAAAATTAATGATATTTTCAAAATAAGCAAAGACTTGGCATGCAGATTATTCTTACATCTGTATATTTTTTTAATGTGAATCTTTATTTCAAAGAATAGCTGACATTTTTAAACTTCTATTTTTATAGGTTAATTTACATATTTCAGCGCATTTTGCTGTTTCCCATATAAACACCTATAATTTGCATGACTTTGTTTGAGTAATAGTGACAGAGACATCTGTAAGTTTTGTGTGTTCATCTGATATTACTCAACTACCCAAGACTGTCTACAAAACAGTCCACACTCTAAATACAGTTTCAGACTATCAGTGCAACCTGGCAACCTGACTCAAGGTATGTGTGTACAGCTAATCTCTGTGCACACACACCGGCTTGATGGTGAATTTATTAGCTCTTGTTTAACCTTTTTAGTATTGTTTACTGTGAAGACAAAGTAAAGATCACACACCAAAATAAATACGGGCAAGTTTTTGACTAATTGGAAATCCGCAGTCGTAAAGATTTTCATTGATTTGAGCTTCAGGAAGCACTACTGTGTTATTTAAACATGAAAATGCAAACAACATATCTTTCCAGTCGTAACTGTAGCTTCAGCAGTCTTCATCAAAATGATCCCAGTCAGTTATTTCTATGGCTGGAAAGAGGGAGCCTCACATGAACTTGCAGAGACCGTCTTTAATGTTGAAAGAACTGAGATATTTAAAAAAATAAAATAAAATTTAGGCACCGTGGTGTAACCAGAATTATTTCACGGATTACTGGTCTCCTGTTGTTTATTATCGGATTTTCATTTTGGGGAAAAAATCTGGTTTTGCCCTTTTTTTTAAAATGTATAACTTCACTGTTATATATATATTTTTGGCTCTATCATCTGCCTTACCCCATCTCTAGGATCCTTCTCTGTCACACCAACTCTCACTACATCCCCGAATCTTCTCTGTAGTCTTCCTCACACCATAGCAGATCTCACTGCATCCTAAACTTCAGTGTTAAACTGTGCCATCAATATGACATCAGCTGGAGGAAGACATCCCTTTGAATTATTTCCCTCCCCCAAACCACAACCAACTAATGTTGGCACGTGTGGTTTAAAAGTTTTTTATTGTATTTTGTAACATTTGAAATGGATCCAATGTGCCAGATAAATATCAAACACAACATTAATAAATGTCATCTTATTTGCCAATATGTCAATATTAGTCAACCGTATTGATATGTTTGTGCATCTCTAATATTTGGTGTTATTATTGATCAGAATTTATCATCATATGTTAAAACCTTCTTATTTTAAAATAAATCCCATCAAAGTTTGACCTTTTTCCTTTAGCTGCTCTTCATGAATGCAGCTGATCAACACCTGCAGAAGCTGCTTTCTGTTTTACATTTATTTTTAGTTTATTACACCACTGTTCACTGCAGGCTGCCAGATGTATGTCTGGATGTTTTTTTCTTGCTTCCATTGCTCCTTTTTATTTTTGTGCACACGTGCAAAACCCCAAATCCACATGACCTCAAAATCTCAAAATATTTTACAAATGTTTGTCCCCAGAGTTAAAAAAGAATTTTCCAGAAAGGTTTTTGAATACACTCCCAATTTTTCCTGTAATAAAATATAATATTACAAATGTCAGAGCCGGTTACTGTGGGAGCATATGAATAGATTTTAAAGGAAAGAGAAAATACTCTTGGGGAGTGTGACAGCATCAATGTTAAATTAATGCTGTTTATTATGATTTTAGTATTTTCCTTTTTTAGCTTGCAAAGTTAGTGCTGCAAAGGGGCAAATTAAAAAGAAAAAGGAATAAAGGAAAACCTAAAGGTTTCAAAGGGATGTGAGCTGCAGTGTTTGGGCTGATAAACCTGAGACTAGCATCACAACCGTCTCGCCAGTCCTTCTCATCTGGACTTATATATAGGCTATAACCTGCTCGCCAAGGCTCCGACGACAAAGGACAGCTTGTGCATAATGTGGAGACGCAGGTGGCGTTTTGGAAAATGGCATTTTGACGTTTCAACGTTGCTCTTTTATTGGTCACAAACTGGATATTGTGTTCCCTCATTTCTAATGTGTGGCTGTTATATTTGTCTTTTGTTGTAACAACATTTGCTGCTCTCTTGGGCGAGTTAGTCCTGAAAAGGTGTTTTTACTCTTAGGGAGACCTTTACCAGGTGAACAAGGAGGAGATGATAATAATATTAGAAAACTGAAATAATATGTTAACTCGTGAAGTTTTGTGACACTTTAATGAACAGATATCTCTCTACAGGCTTGTGTCCATTTTCTGCTGTTTATTCTCAGAGTTTCATTACAGCACTAAGCTGGTGACTGCTGCAAAAAGTAATGGCTCTGGGTCAATGCCAGCCGCGTTTTTAAGGCAGCCATTTTAATAGGTATTGATGCCAGGTTTTAGCCACGTTCTCCCACCACGCTTAAAAGCCCATGTTCCACTGATTAGCTAATTAAAACCTGGAGCGAGGGCTATTGATCCACTGAAGGGCAGTTGGGAGGCACCTGTCCCTCAGCTTGATGTGGCCCTGGTTTTCTCACACATGCACACCACACACACACCTATTCATTTAGGGCCTGAAAGCACTAGATCCATATATTGGCTTCAAGTAGAAGCTATCACTTCTATTTTAAGAACATTTGTTTGTGATTACCAGTTGAAGAGGTGATATTTTTTGAGTGTTTGTCTCCACTGGATGTGTGTGTGTGTGGTAAAGAAGGCCAAAGCCGCAGCCTTGGTTCGATCGGTCCCCTGGCAACCTCCCAGTAATGGTGGGTATTTATATCCAGAGGTATCAGACACCTGATGGAGGCAAATTACAGGCTTGTGGTTGGACAGGTAGCTATCAAGGTGTCAGCCCTCACTTTTAGAGAATCAAGACTCTTTCCTTTTTCTGCCAACTCGCATTACAGCTAATACCATGATGTCATCAGACCTGTGTGAGCTTATTTCTTTCTGTAAAGGGTAAATATAGTGCGATGAGTTAAAAGCAGGCTCAAGGAAAATCCAAGAACCAAGCGGTGTCATGTTGGGGAATTTTTGGAAAAGAGTCACTGTGCTGAATAAATATGTGGTGATTACTTATTAACCTTTCCACTGTATCTTAAATAGACTGTGTATTGCACAGTTGCATGCACAAAGTCCACATCACTTTAGACCATGGACACGGGACCTGAGATGATGTTCAATGTTTTGACTAACTGCTTAACAGCAAAAACTGTGTAAATGTTAAAATAAATTTACATATAAAATACTATCTGGATTGAATTATGTCATTTTTTATTGTTGTTGTTTAAAATGTATGTGGTTATGTCACATGCTAAAGCTTCATTAAGCTATAAAACTCATAGACAGCATAAAAGATGAACGTTCTGTAGGATCCTGGAAAATTCACCCACAAAGAGTTGTTACAAAGGGAGAATTGATCTATTAATTTCTCTGCCAGGCTATAAATAAGCTGTAAAGCAGTACATTTTTAACAGGTGAGTCTACAGAGACTGACTCGTCCCAAGAATCCACTTGGAAGAGCCCACTCACGGTTTCATCTGTTCTATATGTGACCATTTCCAGGTTTATTTTTCAAACCTAAGTTCAGGGTCAACATTACAACGAAACGTGTTTGACCAGAAAAAAACAGGCACTCAGCATCTGAAAACTTCACAAGGTAAAACAATAAAGCAATACAAGTATAAAAACTAAGATGATAAAATGAGAGAGAGAAAAAATAAGATAATAAAAGCAATAAATAAATAAAAAACATTCTTAAATTCATACATCTATATGGGATGGGCGGTATGTGGTATGCAGCATTATTGCACTGTTGTAAGTAGCAGTACCAGTGACAGGTAAAATAACACTGTTGCACATTGTAGCAGTGCACGGCCAATAGTTCCAGACTGAAAGGCAACAACAAAACCCAGAAACAGTGAACCGTGGTTAGTCAGGTGTTGCAGTTTAGAAATCGAATGACTTGATAATAAAATCTGTTATTCTGTGTTGCCATATGCCTCTGTCTGAATGACGGTAACAAGGAGAGTAGCTGGTGTGCTGCATGGCCTGGATGATTCTGTGGGCTGTGCTTATGTATTTCTGTTTGTCGGCTTCTGCTGTGCTTTCCTCAATGCAGCACAGCGTAAGTCAAAGCACAGTGCATATGTGAGGATTCCCGTTGGTAGAAACCCACCAGAAAAGAGCCGCTGTCCCCATGAAATCTGCCGCCCATTCAGTCAACACAAAACACAGCAAAACACTTTGTTTTTTCCAAACAGTGGTGCGTTGAATACCCGCTACTTGCATGTCACTGCAGACAGGGTAACTGACACACAGGCATACTTAAAGTCCCTTCGCCCACCAGTGCACCGTTTCAGTGAAAAAAAATACATTTAAGATTAAATTTGGCCTTGACCTGAGGTTAAAGGCATTTCTATGATTATTTAAAAGAACGTCTTTGAGTTTTTATTTACTTTTAGTTTTATACTTTTAATATTAGTAAAGTAGAATTTACATTTTCTTAATATAATAAAGATGCTTATTTCACATTTTGAATAAAAAGGTGTTTGAGCAAATGAAAAATAAGCGATGTGGGGAGTTCAGATGGAAAGAATTAAAAGTATCTTGGTGGGAAAATCAGTGTGTGTCTGTATAACAGCGCAGGGTTAACTGAGGTTGACAGTCATTGAATATTTCATTGGCACGGTTATGCAACTTAAACACACACACACACAGACACACGCATTCACCTGTGTGGAAAGTAGGCCACTTTAGTTCCATAATCACTCTCTTTCATAATGAGACTTACCTAACCGCTGATCCCGCCGTGGATAAGTTTGACACAGCAAATAAACTCTGTGTGTTTGTGTGTGCGCAGTCGAGCGTTTCCCCTTTCATTGCGATGAATATTTATACTGCTGACCAGCAGCCGAGGGAAACTAAGCGCTGTTTTAGTGTGCAGTATTTGTATGGATGTGTCCAAACTCTGTGCGTATGTGTATATAAAGATGGCGTGCATTCGTCGGTGTGGCGCACACAGACTCATATTTCCTCGTCTGTATTCATTAGCCTCCCGCCCGTGTCTCCTGGGATCGAGGATTAGCCCGAGACGGGAAATGAATGCTTTCTGGGTAGACGGCATTTTCTCGGCCAGCAGCAGGAGGTCCATTGTCTAGTTTGATATCCACGCAGGACACGGGACATCTGATCTGGCAGCCCTGACACACTTGACGCAGCAGTTAGAACTGGAGGGAGAGGAAGGTGAACCTGGGTGACAGGAAGTGATGCGGTTTCCATCTGGGGACTGCTGTTTGATCAGGGGGAACTAAATGTGCATGTGATTGACTTTACTTGTTTAAAAAAAGTGGCTTTATTGGCGTCCTGTTGACAAGTGGGGACATGGCAGCTGATTGTGGTGTGAATCATTAAACGTGTTAAGGATTGATTTTTCTTTCTAACAGGATGCAAAGAGTCAGCACATAAGCCTCTATTGGACAGCCGGTTAGAGAGTAAACAATAAGAAGCAGCTCTGTACTGAGGGCGGTTGAAATTTTGATGCAATCAGTGGTAGCTGCATAAATTCAGAGAGGTTTTCATAATGCGTTAGCAGCTTCTTGTAATATTCTGCTTCATTACTGAATAATGCCACATCAGGAAATAGATTTCTTTTTTCAACTAATCTTAAAAAAAAAATCTCGAGCACAGAATTACTCTGTGTAAATGGTGGCATTAAGCTTCAGCTTCCACCATGATGCCTGCGTCCCCTCGCTTCCTGGTCCGCAAAATCCATCAAGGGAATTTAAGTAGCTGTTAATTACTTCCCTGTCCCCATTGAAAAGAGGAAGAGAGTGGGAGAGAAATCAGCAGAGAGAGAGAGAGAGACTTTAAAAGAGCTGAAGCGTTGCTGAGGTGCAAATCCTCTCTGCCTAACAAAACCAAATCAATCTATACCCCTCAGCCATCCACAAACCGCTCACATACACACAGGAAGATGATCCTGTAAATCTGTGGTCTCGAGGGGCTGTTTGAGTGCTGCTCCAGGGCTTTTTTGGGGGGGAGGGGCTTACCATAGGGGTTCAAGGATTGAAGGAAAGGCGTAAATATCCCTAAATTGCAGCTAAAATGTAACATTAGGATTGGTAAGCCCCACTTTCGCCCATAATGTTCCACAGCACTAAACCATTGCTCTAAATGACCTCTATTACAGAGCCTGAACCCATTAAGTCAATACAGGAGAGATTACCTGTGAAGTAGAGGCAACTAGCCTGCCTTCTCTGACACATGAGCCCCCCCACCCCCAGAAAAAAAGCCATGGGCAAAATTTGATTTGAGGTGTGTGTGGCCTGTGCTGTGGGCTAGAATTAGAGGATGTAGTATCGACCTCTGCCTGCTTGTTTGGAAGGAATGTGTGTACGGGGGCGTGAGGGTTGATCACAGTGCAAATGGCACAGATTAAAACCAGAGTTGTGCGATTTAAGTGAGACTCTGTAAGCTGAAGTAAAATAGCTGCAGGGGTCAGGTGGTTAACAACAAAGTCTTGTGCTCAGGTTCAACAACAGTCTGCGTTTCATTGCGGTCCACATGTCTGCATGAAGCCCGAAACCCAAAATGTAAACACACTGTACAAAAATAAGTGGTTGTTAACGACAAACAGAAAACTAACACAACCTTACTGGCAGTTTTTTGTCAAATGTTGAATATGGATGATAATAATCGCTGGAAATGAGACACGGTTCACGCTTGTTTCGTTAAGATTGGAGGTGATGTTCACACATATTTAAGCTACGATCATTATAGTAAGATGACAAGATATTTTCAAACGACATCTAAGCATTGAGGGCTTGAAGCAGGTACATACCCAGCTGAACTTCAGGCAGGATCTAACACAGCCACAAAGGATCCTGCTCTTCATGAAACCCTCTGCTGTGTAATACAGGATCCACAAATAATGAGCACAGACAACACATAAGCAAATTATATTTACAACTCCAAATACATTCTCATCCTGTACACTTCCTTTGTTACACTGACTTACATCGCTTCATCTTTTTCCTTTATTTGTATTCTTTTACCACTTTGAATTATTCTAACTAGCCTTGCAGTTTAAGTAGTGAAGTGAGGATAAACATCTAAAGTCTTGTGGTAAAATTGGCTGCAAGGTTTATTTATTTATTTCATTTGAGGTTTCAGAGAGTCGTTGTCTCTTTCGCTCAATTGTTGCACATTGGGTGTCAGAAAAGACGCACCAAGGCCTGCACAGCTCCATGTGGGCCTCACCTTCTGCTTCGTACCGGATTGGTAGTGTTACACTGTCCGAGTGAAAATAATATACAGCCTGGATTCAACTAACTGTGAGCTATGAAGCAGTGGATGCCAAACGCACTGCTGTGTTCAATGATTTATTGTTGTGTAACGTTGTTGATTCCTTGCCTTGGTGTAAATGTTTGTTGTGGAGAGTATTAAGCTCTGCAATCTTCTCGTTTTTACTAATTTACTTCCTTAAATCCAATCTTCTCTCTCTTCTCATCCTTTTCTCCATATATGTTTATTTTTTTCCACCATGGAGACTGTAACCATGTCAGTGCTTCACGCCACATGTTTGCCTTTGTAAAATCAGGTCTGAAAATGGATCTGCGTGTTTATTTATGTGTTTTCTTATCAGATGCTACACGACCATAACAAGGTTCTGTCGACAGTGACGATCTTAATGTAATGCATGTTTGGACTCATGCATGCATGTGTGCGTGCGTGTGGACCAAAAGTGAGGAGTGTGTGGTGTTTGTTGCCATAGTAGACATCCCGCAGGGAGCGGATCGCGGTGGAGATGGAGGGAGGACGTTTTTAAGCACTTCAAAGTGGCCTCATTCCACACAGCTGAGCTCAGAGGTGCGCCCGGGTGTGTGTTTGCGTGTATGCGTTCCCTCTATAGACCTCGGTGTCAGCATGTGTGTCTGTGTGTTAATGCATAAATGACATGTCTGTTTGGTGTGCTTGGTATGTTTTGCATATGTAAACATGTGCATGCGAGGTAAAGATGAACTGCTGTACCTGACTTTGTTTATGCCCTCTTCCAAGCCGGGTTCCTCCTGGGAATGAACTACAAACAGAATTTGAGCGCTTTGGGCCTCTTTTTCAGTCGGGTGTGTATTTGTGTGGAAGCTGTTTCATGTGTGTATTTTTTTAAAATCATGCACACATAGTGGAGAAGCGAGGGAAAGTGGGGAAAGTGAAAAAGCGGCATATGTCACAGTGAGTGATGTGTTACTGGTTTGAGCCTCGGCTGCGGTGAAAGTGAAATCCACTGTCTATTGCTTTGTCTCCTCTTTCCCCGCAGGAGAAAATGGAAATAGCCAACATCGAACCGACGCAGTCAATACCACTCACCAGAAAAGAGCTGAAAGGGACTCTCACCGCCACCACAGAGAAAGAGTGATGGAGGGAGGAGTGGGCGATAGCTAGAGTATGTCAGGTTTCATCTGCCCTGTGTGACACAAAGCTCTCTGACAGCTCTGCTGTTCTCAATCTAGTCTCCAAACTATTTTTCTCATGCTAGCTCTCTCTCTCTCTTTACACTTGTTTTCCTCTCTTTCTCTCGTGGATTCACTCTTTCTCTATGCCTTTCCCTCTGTTTCCACTTCTCACTGTATCTTTATCAGTCTCTCACCCCCTCTGGGCTGCCATTTTGCAGCATATGGCTCTCCCACACAAGTGCTCACACATGCACCGCCATATGCGTTTGCTCGCCTCTTTCTTTTCTTGTTCTGTTCATTTCTTCCATCTCCGTGTCTATATTAAATTAACGGCTGTCCAAATTAGACGCATTATAATTAGATAAATATGAAGAAGAAGAAACAAAATAGAGGAGGATTGAGTCTTTCTAAAAAAAATCTAAAGGGAAATCACATGGAGGCTCGCTTCCAACTCTGATA
The DNA here is from genome assembly GCF_013358895.1 of Oreochromis aureus. Taxonomy (NCBI): domain Eukaryota; kingdom Metazoa; phylum Chordata; class Actinopteri; order Cichliformes; family Cichlidae; genus Oreochromis; species Oreochromis aureus. The sequence continues at coordinate 38,145,406 of NC_052947.1, forward strand.
AAATATTTAGTCGCCACTGAGCCAGGCTGGGAAATTTTCTTTTCTGTCTTTTGTTGTTTTCGTTGACCTTTTGAGTGGCTGTGCAGGCTGTCTTTCAGGGATTCCTGAGCTGTCCATCACTGGGAAATGCCATGTCTCCACACCTGATTTGATTTGTCAACCTCTTCCAGTCCTCTGCCCACTTTTGTTTCAAACAAGTGAAGCATGTAGCTAGAGGCTGTAAAGTTTTTCCATTCAGCCTCGAGCTGTTTGAATTGTTGAAAACAGTGTTAAACCAGGCAGGTGTGAATCCCTCCAACTGTTGGTGTGTGTGTGTGTGTGTCAGGGCTGAAATATGTTGACAGTAAACTGTAACATGTTGCACAGAGGGGCTGCCTGACAGGGAACTGATGTGGAAACTTTAAAACCTGTGATGCATATGACAAAGAGAGTTACTGTACCTGCACACGTCCCATTCAGTAATGTTTTAGGCCTCAGTCATTATGGATTTAATTAGGGTTACAAATGATAATCGTGGTTTTCTCAGTGACACGGGATTATTTGTGTTTCAGTTGAGAAACATAGAGGATTAATATGCTGAGACTTTTAGCATCGACATCTGGTTGTATTTTAATGAGTTGCAGAAACTAATGAAATTATTTCATAAACAAACAGAGTTTTTAAAGGGCACCTATTATGCTGTTTTCCACATTAATATTTTTTATTCTTGGGCCTCACTAGAATAGTTTTGTGTGATGACTTCAGAATAATCCTTATTTATCTCATACTTATATCTTAGCCATTTTTGCTCCCCTCTCTTTAAGCCGTCTTTCTTGTGATTGGCTACTTCTTGTTAACAGAAGGTTTGAACAGCTGGTCTGTGAGGCTTTTGTGCCTAAGATGACAATATTAATATTATCCTCTGTCTGTGACATCACATTGAGCCAAGAGGGGAAAAAACCACGTGTTCAGATCAATCTGAGGTCTGAGCTTTTGGCTCACAGGGATTACACTTCCATTTATATCATTATTTAAAACTTTGAGCATCCACCACTGATTATGCTGAATTTTTAGACATAAGTCAAGCGTAAATGGAAAATGGGATTTAGAATTAATGTTTTTCAAAAAGAAACTTGATGCTAATAGTTGTTGTATCTTCTTGCAAATTTTCTTTCAAAATTGCCAAGTGATACATAGAGACATTTGCACATATACCTGACAATCATTATTATATATATAGATGATGGTAGAGTATGCGTGTATGTCTGTTCCTGAACTCTTTCCAGGTGCTTTCGGCTACATCCACACGTACACGGGTATTTTTGAAAACCCAGATTTTTCTATGCGTTTGGGCCTTTTCGTCCACGCCGTTTTGGGTCACTGAAAACTGAGATTTTTAAAAACTCCTGCCAGGGTGGAGATTTTCAAAAACTCTGTTTTTGCGTTTAGGTGTGGACGAGTAAAACGGAGATTTACTCGCTCAACATCAAAGGTGTGCACCGTTTCCAGCCCAATTTTGTAAGAAGAGATAAAATGATCTTTGCAAAAGAATTTACATAATTAATTATTTGTTTAAGTAAGAATTATGGATGTTAGTGGTTGCTTGAGAAACGGTTACAGAAAAAAAGATAAAAACCAGAAACCAGAAAACTGGTCTAAAGACAGAAAATCCAAAGTAAACTTTTAAAACTATGCACACTTTAAATAGTTAGACACTGACCAAACAAATATTGTATGTGTATTTAAGGATATCTAGAAAACACTTAATCACCTCCCTTGTTTCTCAAACAGTATTTAAATGTTGTTAAAATGCACTTTGCACCATGTATGGTGTATAGTTGAATTAGCTGGCGGTGCTTAGCTAACCTCAGAGTGCTAGTAAAAGTAGCCTTGGTTTCTTACCTGCTGGCATCCATGTCTACACCCTGGTACATACATTTGTTGCACATCACTTCAGCTGGTTAGATATATTCCAGTTTATCTTGACAAAACTGACACTTATGCACTTTGCATCATGTATGATGTTAGTTGAATGCAGTGTTTAGCTAATCTTAACAGTGCTAGCAAAAGTAGCCTTGGTTTCCCACATGCTAGCATCCACGTCCCTGCCCTGGTGTAGAAATTGGTTGCACATAACTAACTATAGCTTGTTGGATATATTCCAGTTCATCCAGACAAAATCTACACTTACCTTTTTTTTTTTTAATACCTCAAAGTAGTGCAGAATAGTGGTGGTTAGCATGGCTCCGTCAGGGCTCCAACGCTTGGTAAATGGTTCCTATATAGCACTTTTTTCTCTACCTGAGCCCTCAAAGCAGTGTTGCCAACTCCTCAGTAAGGAAAATCGCTATTGGCTGTCCTAAAAGTCACTAAATGATGTCATCGCCTAATTTGCATAATTGGTCATGCCTATGTAATTGTAACAGACGCTGTAGGAGAGAGAAATAACATTGTGGAAGAGACATAAAGTGAGTAAAAAACACCCTAAAAGCATTTAGAATATATTTAGAACTAAAAATTCAATTATTTTAAAAATTATTGTTTTTTTATGTTACAATTCCAACCCTCCCCCTTTATCCGGACTTGGGACTGGCAAAAGTGACGCAAAATAGGCACTCTGGCAGAGTTATTTTGTGTGTGTGTTTGTGTGTGTCTTTTTAAGTAGTTTTATACCTTGTGATCCATAAAAAAGTAACAGTAAAAGAAGAACATTTTTAACCATTAACAATCAAAATGGACATAGCAAGCCTCACCAGACAGCTTCAGTCGAAATCAGATATACAAGATGGAGTTAAGGCTCTGCAAGGACATCTGATTTCTAAGTTTGCAATGATGGGAATGATGTATTTTAAAGCATTGATTTATTTTAGACAAATAAAAATGTACATTTACCAGGGCAGCGGCTTCGCTCATGCGCGATTCATTTGCAGTTTGTACATGTAGGGGTGAATATCTTCTGCTCTGACATCAGCTGGGGGGACTGCAGCGTGAGGACTACATGCCGCCTGTGAGCGCTTTGGCATGGGCGAGGTGCCCACGGCAGCACCCACTGCTTGTTGAGAGTAAGAGCGATACGTGCTTTCACATCAAAAAGTCGTCATAAGTCTCCAATAACACCAGAAAAAGTCACCAGATTTGTTGCTAGTCGCTTTTTAGAAAAAAAGGCGCTAACGTCTGAAAACTCGCTAAATATAGCGACAAAGTCGCTAAGTTGGCAACACTGCCTCAAAGCACTTTATACAGCTTGCTTCTTTCATGCATGAAAAACTTTCTATCTAACATTCACCCTGCAATGAATACATTGGAGAGCAAATTGGGGTTAGTATCTTGCATATATCATTTTTGTATCTTGCATGAATCAAAGCAACAAAACTTCCAATTAGTACATGACCTACCCTAGCTCCTGAGCTACAGCCACCTCTAATCAGAAGTGGCCTTTATAATATCTTTTAAATGATAACTGCCACTGTGCATTAAAATAGAAGAATAATACATGTAACTGAGTAGTATTTCTGGAACTGACGAGCGAAGGAAGCCTAGTCATGCACACCCATAGTTAAAATTATTATATTTTAATGTCTGCTGTCTGACAAGACCTTCAACTTTGCTGAAAGTATGTTCTAACACTAGCAGCCTTCCTTTCTACCAGGTTTGTGTCCGCACACCTGTGCAAAATGACATTAGGCATTGTTGGAGTTGAGATTAGCAAGGCAGTCATCTACTAATTTCTGTTACTGACTAATCATCTAGTGGAGTAGTTGTGCATGACAGTAGATCAGTCTAAAAACAGAAACAACATGATGTTCATGAAAACAATCATTCTAGACTAAGTTTCAAAACCTCAAGATTGTATTGCTAAAAAAATGAAGCAGGAAACCAACAGAGAACAGATTATAAGCAATATTTGGACAGTTGCTCATTTGTTTTTCACAGATGGCTCGAGATTGATTGAGAGTTGCTATTTTGATGGAGGAAGAGTTGTCTGTAATTATGAGGAGTAAAATGATGATCATGCAAGCAGATAATAAGATGAAAAAGTAATCTGTCAAGGACATCAAGACGATTGGATTGGGTTAAAAAAAATTACACGTTAGACTGAAAAGCACGTCTTAAAGATTAGCATTAAGTTATTTGGATGATGAAGAAAATTCCCTTTATGACTGCACAGTGTGCCAAGAGTGCTCTCTGGGGTGTAGGCGTTCACGTTTCCTTGTCAAAAATCAAGAAAAAAATTTATATTATCAGCCTCAGAAGATCCAGAAAAAGATGCAAAAACAGAAATGCCAGTAGTTCACAAAAACAGACGAAAAGGAGACTGGAGACTGGAGAGTTAATAGGACCGTGCTCAAACTCTAATCCTAAGAAAAGCCAAAGCAACAAAAGAGCTTTGTGGAACTTGGCTGGAGTTCTCAATTTGGGAATTTGTTTTGTTGACTTCTGAAACAGACACTCTCTACTTTTAAGGTTGGGCTTGATAAGACATATAGCTAGGGCTGTATCAAGTGACCCTGAACCCTCCCTTAGTTATGCTGCAATTGGCGTACGCTGCTGATGCACTGCGCATTTCTTCTTTACTCACATCTTTTCATTTCCTGTGTGTTTATAAGCCACTATTCTATTTTAATGATTAGTACTTATGAATCAGACTTCCGTTGCACGTCTTTTGTCCTGTATCATTATCACCTCCAACCAGCTGCAGCAAAATAGTTGCTCCTCCTTGTTCCCCTGGAGGTTCCTTCCTATAAAAAAGAGTTTTTCCTTTGCACTCTTGCCAAGTCCTTTTTCATCAGGGGTCATGTAATTGTTTGGGTTACTTTCTAATATTGTAGGATCTTTATCTTAAAATAGAAACTGTCTTGAGGTGGCTGATATTGTGAATTTCCTCTATGTAAATCAAATTGAATTGTGTTTTAAAGGTGCCACATGAAACAACATTGACATTGTGTTATATATTATTGTACTGCAGAGTTAACAACATGCTGATAGTTGTTTTCAGTGTACAATTACCTGATTTGTTATCAGTATTACTGTTAATAAGTAACATTTCTAACTGATCTAGGACACTCTTTGTGGGGGGTAGGTAATGATTAGGACCTTCCATATTAAAAATGTAAGCAAATATAATTTGCATGTATTTGTTGGTTGAAGCACAGTGATCGGAGTTTCACTCTGTTGCCTCAGAGAAAGAGGATCCTGTGTTCAAACCCGGGGAGAGCCCCTCTGTGCGGAGTTTGCATTTGTTTCATGGTTGCGTGTCAGTCCACAGCACTCTTGCCAAAGAGATGGTTAATCTTAGGAGTTTCACTTCCTGGTTAATTAAAGGTTAAAAAAAACTAATGTTTGTCACTTAAAGTTTCACAATTTATTTATTTATTTTTTTATTTGACCTCTTGACCTTGTTAGTTTAGGGGACTTTTCACACTTCCTGAAATGTTTCTCTAATTTGAATACATCACAAGAAGTGCTACTCAAAACTATCTTAATAAAAATCTGAAATTTCAGAGAATATACTCTCATCCAAAGTCCAAAAGAAGTCAGCATGTCCAATAAAAAACATTATTGGACATTATCCATCTGATTACAAACTTGAATCTAGAATGTGCAGCTCTGTCTGACGAGAGCAATAACCCACAAAATATCAATTTTGTTTGACTTGATGTTTATGTATTTTCAATCTTCGGATGCTTCACTCAGAGGGCTTATTTCTGTCACAGTCTGGCTGAGGCAGACTGTAAGGAGTGAAGAAGGTAGAACCAAGTGCGGACACGCAAAATAACAATACTTAATATTAACTGAAAAACAAGCCGTTTATTAAAGGCTGGACTTAGAAATACAAAGCAAAAGGCAGAACTAAATCATAATCTAAACTGGGTGAGCTAAACATAACAAAACCCTGGAACATGGACGTAGGCATAGACGTAGAAACGCGGCATGAGTTCATAATCTTCGAGGTAAGGTAACAGACGCTCGGACAAGGAATGAATGAACACACACAGACTCACACACAGACACACATAGAAGCACAAGACCTCTTCAAAATAAAACAGAAAACATGAGACGCAGACATGACAATACAAACTTGACAACCTGAAATCATAGACAAGAAATACGTGAGACTAACCAGAAGATGTAAGTGAAACATAACTAGATTAAACTTGAGGCAACTAAATAATGAACCTACAACTTAACATTATCTTCAAAATACAACAAAAGAGATCAAAAACCAAATGAAAGTGCGAGGTCACGGACCCAGCCCCTGACAATTTCTTTCTACAAACCTGACAAAAATTAAAACTGAAACGTTAATGTAGTTAGTACCTGTTATTGTATCTGAGAGAACTTAGATGTAATCCTGTGAGATCAAGAATCCAGAATACAGCTGATTCCAAAACAGTCGTTAGCGCAAAGAAAGGAGGCAGATTCCCAAAGACAAGCCTGCACAAATATGAAACCAGCAGTCAATCCACTTTTCCAAAGCATGTTTTATTGTGCAACGGAAAGAACTGCAAAATGTTCATATAGTGCAGGGGAAATATCACCTGTGTTTCTCCCACACACCCATGCAGTACATACATAATCATTAGTTCTCTCTGTAATCAGCGGAGGCTTTGCTTTGTTCATTCCTTCTGTAATTACTTCTCCTCGTACCGCATCAAGCAGCAGATTGAATCCTCACTGCTAAACAAGTTTCAAGAGGAGACACTGAGATAGAGAGCGATCCAGAGAGGGATCTCACCCTTCCTAATAATTTCGGTCTGTCTCTCATCCCTGTTGTTTCTCTGTCACTGTGCGTGTGACAGAATGAGGTTCTTGTATGACAGCTTGATCAAACAAACCCACAAACCGACTCGTGCGTTCACCATCAAATCTGCACAGACATTCAGCACAATCACAGAATTAGACTCTGTTAAATTTGATCAAAAATACAGTTATACAATATTTTCTTTTGCTGAAAATATTGCGAGATGCTATTATGCGACACACAGGCACTGGCACAGCCAACAGGAGAGAAAATAGTACCCATTGTTAATCAACAATGCTGCGGCCTTGCTTCCTCATTGATGGATTGATCCGACTGTGCTGCTAAATTAGCATGTTTTTCTCTATATTTATTTTGTGCTCCTTGCTGTTTCCTGCTCATTCCTCCTGTATGTGCGTGTGTCTGTGTGCGTGCACAATCATGGATATGAATATGGCTATCGGGGTGTGTGTGGGTGTGTTTATTTGCATTCACATGCAAACTTGAGCGAACGTTTGTTCCCGTTTGTGCCTGGAGATGACATATTTCTTTCCGTGTGTGTTTCTTATGCAGGTCGTCCGTAGGTTAACTACAGTGATCAGTGCACTTGTGTGTGTGTGTGTGAAAGAGAGAGAGAGAAAGGTGGGGGTCTCAGGCGCTCCTGCGGTGAGATTGCATTGACCGCTGTGTTATTGCTCTTTAATTATCAATTACGGCAGCCCCCCATCCCGGGCAGGGCTGGGGGGTGGAGGCGTATGTGGAGGTGATAATGAATACAGAGCTGCCATTAGGACAGTAACCAGGCCTACCGTCTGGGGCTGGGGAGCCAGCGAGGAGGAGGTGGAAGAGGAGGAGGAGTGGGGTGGGCTGGCTGGTGTGCTAATGAAACAGGCTGCAGCTCAAGACAAAAGAAAAGCCACCAGCCCTCCCTCTCCTTTTCTGTCTTCCCTTCTCTCCATCCCATCTTGATCCTTTCCATCATCTTTTTTTTTATCTCATGCATTTTCTTGCTCCCTTCACATCCCACGCTTCAGACGTGTAGATCGCCTGCCACCAGCCCTGTAGACAAGCAACTTACACACATGCAAAAACGCACACAAGGGGAACACAAACAATGTCTGTATTTACCGAGGGGGTCATCTTTGAAGCTGTCAGATAATCCAATACAAACTGCATCCATTCTTTCAAAGGGTGTCATTACTGCGATTTCCCCCCCTTTCTCGCTGTATTTGTCCTGTTATGGCGGTTTTTTCATTGCACATAATTGGTGCAAATAAAGAAATAAATAGAAAAAAAATTCAAAGGAAAACTGAACAATGTGAATTTACACTGTACATAATTAAACTGTTAAATTACAGTAAAGGACTGGAAGCTTGATTCTCCTGGATTAAACCGATATTTCAGTGTGCCTACTGCAATCTCCAAAAGCAATTTCTTCAAATATAACAGTACAATAACTTATAGATTATAAGACTTACAGTCTAATACTGTCAGCTGTTTGCTTCCAGTACACTGCTATTTTACTGATCCAACTGTAACCAAACTGTATCATCCCAGTAATCCAGTAATCTAAGTATACTGTACTGTAAAATTACAGCAAAGTACTGGAAGCGTGATCTTCCTGGATTAAACTGATATTTTAGCAAGATCAACAGTTTCCACATACAATATGACCTTTACAGTTAAATACAGTGAGTTTATTTGGCATTATATAAAACAGTAATTTTATTGATTTAACTCTAATATGGATAAAGTGCTAATTACTATAAAAGTTTGATTAAATCAAATTAAACTCAGTTTTATTTCTGTACCACCAAATTTAACAGCAGTCGCCTCAGGTGACTTTATACTGGAAGGCAAAGACCCTGCAATAATAGTTTGGTCTTTATCTCACATTCTTCTTAAACTAAGATAAGCCATCAAAAGAAAATATACACTGCACCTTACACTGTAAGAAGCTTCATTCATGTTTGCCAATTAAATTAAATTAAATTATTTTAGTGAACCTACTGAAGATACCTACTGTATCTACGGCAACAGCTTTTCACTTATGGTATATAATTTTTATGGTATAATGATGTTAGCTGTTATTTTTCATTATACTGCTGTTTAATGACCCAACAGTAGTTTTATAAAGAGTTGATGACTGTAAAATGTAACTGTTTGTCCTCACAGATGAACCATCTGCTCAGTTTTTCGTCCTTCTTAAACTCGACTATCAAAAGAAAATATTCTAGATTAATTAGATTATTTAGCGCATACTGCTCTTGGATGTTTGATTGGAACTAATCTGCTGTTTTACCATGTACAGTTAATTATTGTAAAATTCAGTTTTAGCCTAAATTCAGTTTGGTGCTGTTCGTAGTATGTTTACATGAAGGCTTCTGTATTATTTGTAGCTGCATTCCCAGAAAACTTCCCTGTATTTTTACACCTTTTTGTTTCAGTTACCTGGTTTCTGTAGAAGGTCCGTGTCGCCTTTTTTAGGGTTAGCAGGCAGCTTGACACCCTGCTAATTTTCTGAGAAAATTGAAGGTGGCTGTTAATGAGACGAGGGCTGTTTCACCATCATCCGTAACACCTTCCTTCCAGCCTGATCTGGTCTTATTTATAGTAAGACTGATGGTGGTATTGTTACCTGAACGAAGCAGTGGAGGGGAGGTTAACAGTCTTCATCTAAAGCTGCAGTCCTTTACAGAATTTTTTATGACAATCACTCAAACGGCTACATTAAAAAACTAGAGTCATTTCATTTGCATTCATAGATGGTAAAAATAAAGTAGTGTTTGGTTTAACCTTCAAGAAATAAAGAATCAAATGCACTGCCTCGTGCATGCAGTCAGTTAATCATCCAGCCTGCCTACTGTGTGTACAAAGAGATGCCACATGGCATTATGTCAGCAGTGCTCACATGTAAATAGGCTGTTTTATGTGGCTGACATGTAAATGCCATCATAGCAGCAGAGTAGAAAGCACCATGGGACAGGCAGCGAGGGCTTCCCTTTGTCCTTTCACTGCATGACAGATGAGAGCCGCTCCTAAAATGCAGCCGGCAATCACATCCTCTTTCTCCTATTTAGAAGATGATACACATGAAATGTCTCCTGGAGGGGAAACGGGGAAAATAAACAGGAATAAGTGTGGCCCCTGCAAAGGCATACAAGTAAATTATTGAATTAGAAAAAGGCTATAACAGCCACGGGGCAATACGATAGCACATTTTCACATAGAAGCACATCAGGGCGACACCATCCACGACGTAACTGAACAAATTGAAAACGGAGGAAACGTGACGACAGCCAGCCACGCTCTGCTCTGTCACATGTGCTGTGAACCCGACCGGGAGACACGCCAAGTTAAGAAAAACCGCTGCACCTGTTGTAAATCTGCTCTGGTACAGTGATGCAGTGGCAGATAAAACAGTGTGTAAACCATGAACTCTTGTCCGGGAGCAACGTCACTCTAAACCTCTGCCTACCGAAAGAGAATAGTGAATATTCATATCCAAGTCCTTGAAACGTGAAATAAAGTAAATTCAATAGCCTGTGTTTCAATGTATGGTCTCAAAAGGCCCTGTGAAAAAGAACTAAACAATAAAGACATTCCCCTACCATGTTTCTGTATTTATTCACAGCATTAATTTTCTGTATCTTTGTCAGTTTGTTATTCAGAGTAATGACTCCTCCTGATAGACTCGGGCACTTAAAGCTTATGGTGATGTCCCCCTAACCTCTCGTTTCATTTAATGGACAAAGCACCGGGTTCCCGTCCATGACTTTACATGTATTCAAGCTTTTGTCAATAGACATTTTCAGTAGGAGAAATGCATGTCAGACTCTGGCTGACTGGAGACTGAAGTCCACTCAGGTCTAGACATGGAGAAAAGGAAAGTTTATTATCCTTCAGACCTTCATGTCCATATTGAATTATTTTTTTCTCTGGCCTCATATTTAAAGAAATCCTAAAAGTAGAAAAGGGTTTTAATACAGCTGTGAACAATTTGTATATAATGACCCCTAAAAAAAATCCTTGTCCAGTTTGCCCACACAAATTTTAAATGTTTCATTTATGTTTCATTTGGGGGTTTATCAACATTTCCCTCATAATAAAACACAAACATATTACACATAGGTTTTAAAAAAGTGACCCTGATCCTGTTTTGCCTTAAAATAGAAAGTCTAAATAAATGAACTTTGGCAATTTCAAGATTGTGTCTGCAGTTCTGTTTGCCTGTGTGTAATGGGCCTGCTTCCTCACAGACTGGCTGACTTCTCAGCACATTCATTTTAACCTGAAGTGCAGTAATTTTCCTGCTGAGTCACCAGGACGTGTCACCATGTGAGGTGTCGGTTACACTTTTTTCTTTCAGTCTGTACAGCGTTATCTCCCAGTCAGCAGACGCCTCGTTCGGCCAAGAGCAGTGAATTTTGAGAACCTGTCCAGTTGTAAAAATGTTTGGTCTGCTCTGTTTCATGTGCTGTAGGAGCAGCAGGTCTGCACTTTGAAATTAAGGAGAAATATATATCAATATATACACGCAGCCTTGTGTCTGTGAAGTGTAAGAACATTTTCAAACTTTAAAGGGCAAAGAAGAAACATTATCTTTGGAGAAATGGGACAATAATACAGCCCCTCGTGCCATTTTTGGCTTCCTAATTTATCTTGCAAAAATAGAAACTCTTCAGGCGATGAGAGTCCACTGGGCTTTCAGTCACTGTGTTCTCTGAGAGCGGCAGGAGAGCATGCAGCCATGTTAAAGGTCGTGCATTCTTGTCTGAATGGAAGCTCTCCAATTCCCCCTAAACAAAGAGTATCACATCAGAGGTTTTCCTTTAAAGGTCATATATGTAGCAATATAGAGAGAAAACTCATCTTATGGACAAAACCATCAGAGACAGAAAGTGTGTGAGGAGATCCTGAGCTGCAGTGGGAGTTAATTTTTTCTCTTCCGCTAAGACCCCCACCCGCCCAACCCCAGTGCACCAAAAAACATAACCACACTTGGATCGCTGGGAGTTTAAATTGCAAGGAACGGAAAGGCAGCAGGAGGAAGTCTGACCACACAGAGGATGTATGAGTTTGTGTCCCAGCACCATCTCGATCCCCCACCAAGGACCAGACAGACAGTCCACCCGAGGGAAGAGCGGACAGCGGCTAGTAAGGCTGGATTTCATTCAGCCTGCACAGAGAGAATTATGGGAATTTCACCAGCATAGAGGTTCTCTGCACATTATGACGACTGTAGGTGGGACAGGTCGGATAGTTCTGTGTTTCATGTTGCACCTACAGCATTAAAATTCATGATGTGCCCGGTCCATCACTGCTATTGCTGCCATTGCTGCCATTGCTTTGTTCTGTGGGGAGAAACTGGTGGTAGTGGGAAATGTTTATCCTCAGTGCTTCCGGAAAGAAAGGCTTTCTGTCAAAAATACTTTGAAGCTGAAAGGCTTTCAGACACCAGGTGATGCAGTGCAACTCAGAATAAAGGCAGTGCAAAGAGCAGACTCACCTGAGAGACTGGGGTTTGTGGCCTCTGCAAAACTTAAAGTCAGACTTGACTTTCTGTTTTTGATATCATTTTCACTTTTCAGATGCATCTTGCATCACAGCAACAAGATCCTGGCTTTCAATCCTTCGCCCAGCTGGGGCCTTTATGTGTGGAGTTTGCGTGTTCTCTCTGGGAATTCCTGCTTCTCCATACAGTCCAAAGCCATGCATGGGGTTGGGATAACTGGGGATTCCAAATTGGCTGTAGCCTTGTCTGTCTCTCTGTCTTAGCCTGTCTAGCGTGTACACTGCCTTTCACCCTGTGACAGCTGGGATAGTTTCCCTGGAAGAAAATGGATGCGTGGGCTTGCAGTTTGATTTGAATTATGCTGCAAAACTGTTTGCTGTGGTTAAGGAAATGGCTAGAATTTGTGTTCAAACATGTATTAAAACAACTGTCAATGCGAAATTGTCATACATCAGTGTTTTCCCCCTGGAAAATACATCAGCTCTACCTTTAACTAACAGACAGACGGCGTTCCAGACTGTGCAGGTTGCGTGTTGTTCAGCTTTTGAAATGTTGCATTTGAAATTCCCCTTATGTAGGGGAATTTATGGCTACAGTAGATGCTGACAAGAGATATTATATCTCAAACATTACTGGCGTCTGCATGCATGAAAGCACAGCACGTATGAAGAGGAAAAGAGACAAATGCAGAGTCTGCAGATATATTTTTTTTTTTATTTTTTCTCATTTGCGTCAGCTGAAAGAAACACTGGGTTGCGACATTATCATGCATTAAACTGCCAGTCAGACCTAATTTCTGATTTATTGAAAGTGACAGGAAGGAATCAGTCCAGCCTGGGTTAAACCCTTGGACACAACCAATGCAAACTGAGCTACAATACACGCTTCACTTCACACTTGAATATCGCTAATCATCTCTATTCATGGGAGCGCTTTTAGCACTTTTCTTGGAGCAATGCACACAAGGAAATAACTGCATAACAGTCAACATTCATAATCTGCCTACAGGTTAATACATACTTTAAAGTTAAAGACCGTCATGGTGCTTGAAGCTGTCTTGATTTTGTTGTCGTTTGATTAATTTCGAGTATTAGTCAGTGTTTAGTTTTGGATTTCTGTTTTCTTTGTTATTCTAGTGATTTATGTAGTATTCATATATCTTGTAATATTCCTGCTTCTTTGATTCCTTTTTTCAGTTGATAGCTTTCCTTCGAATGACTGCCACCATGCCAGGCTCCTGTTTTCCCCGTTTCCTGTTAGTGTTGGGTCCTTCTGTGTTGTTTCATTCATGTTTAGTATTTATTTCCAGGCTCATGTCTGCGGGGGAACAGGAGGTTTGTTAATTTCCTGTTTTATTTTAATAGCAGTCATTTTTCTGTTGTGTCATTATTTGGTTTTTGCTTCCTGTGTGTTCATTGTCTGGATTCTCTGAGCCTGTGTCTCATTCCTGAAGCTGTGCTTGATCCCTAATCAGCTTTCTGTGTGTATACAGAAATAGTAAACTCTTCTCTGTTATTCTATGTTGCAGTCTGTTGCACTCTAGTTTATTCTTTGAGTTTGTGCTCTGAGATTCTTTTGGATGTTGGTTTTGTTTTTCTGTTTGCTTCTTGGACTTGTCTTCTGTTAGTAATCTGCCACCCCACATAACCCGACACAAACATATCTGCTTGTAATGATGGGAAGGCACAACAGTTATTTACACGATGATGTGCGCCACTCGTCATTTATGGATTGTTTTTGTGTCGTTCCTGCGTGGTCCAGTTTACCCTACACTAGAGGAGATAATAAAGGAAACACTGTTAATCTCCTGCAGCTATTCTTATGCCACGCAGATACGCGGGGTCACTTCAGTCAGTTAAAAACCTTCCCAAGCAAAACTGACTAAGGATCTCCCCTTAGTGGAATGCCTCCATCATCTAGTACACCTGTGTATTAACAGAAGTGAAAAGGCCTGTAGCCAGCGTCTTACTGACCACAGCCAGCTGTGCAGAATGACAACAACAAGTCTCCCTATCCCCATCTGTCTGCACGTGTCTCCCTCTCTTGTCTGTGCTGATTGATTAGCTGTTTACGTTTCTTTCTCTCCGCGTCCCACACTGCTGCACGGGGTCCTCGTTTCTCTTGAACCTGCCTCGCTCTTCCCCTTTATCAACCCCTCCTTCTCTTTTCTTTTTCTCTTCTTCTTCTCTCTCACACAGACAGACAAAAAACACCACCACCCACCCCCTCTACACCCCACCCCTCTTACCCGAGAAAAATAGAGTGGATGCTCACGCTCGCTAAAGTGCCTGCAGAAAGCCTGGCCGAGGCTTTCATAGAGCTCCGTGAGCAGTAATGGGTGGGCAGAGCAGGGAAGGAAAAAAAAACATGCGGCCCAATTTGGTCCATGTGTCTTGTTACAGGAAATTGCATTTTAGAGGGGCAGCAGGTCCGTCTTGCACACAAGTGAAGGGTGAAAAGCTTCACGTACTGTTGTTTGTTTGGGAATAACGTGTGTGCAAGTGTACGTGTGTTATGTTACGAAATACAGAGTTTCAGACGTGCGAGAGATAACATCTCCAGACATTTCTAATACCACAGGATGTTACAGATGCTTAGTATCTGCTCATCGCTCTCCTAAAGACGTCCTGTAACGCAGATTAGCCTTTTTGTTCTTTCACATTGCTGCAGACAGTGTTTTGTTCCTGTTTTTTTGCTCCTACAATGTGCCACACTGCTCTTGTTTTTGTGCGCCGATGCCCGCAAGGCACGGCGACAGCGAGAAGAAAAAAGATGGGGAAAAACAGATTAACATGCAGCTAATTGTAACGGAAGCAGCATCTCCCTCACACCATTGTTTTGCCCCTGCGCCCGTTTGGATGCCGCATAAAGACATAATTCCCCTAATGTGAGGTATTTGTAACGCTGCCTTTGTTGGCAGCAGGTCGGCTGGCGTATTGCTCCACTCTGAGAAGTCTCTGCCAGCCTCACGCTATCCATCACCCGCATCCATGCCAGGCAGGCCTCAGCACAAATGATCCCGTACCCGTGCAGAGGCCTGCTCCTCCGGGACAGCAGCGGGAGTGTTTGTGTGTGTCTGCACATGTTTTGTGCGTGTGTGTGTGTAACTCTGTAACCCTGTTCGTTAGTCGTCTCATTGTCACTGTAAACAGCTCTCTTTTTGTCCTCCCACAAGCCACAGTGCTGTGTTTTTACAGGCCAGAAAGTGCTCATTACTGTTGCAACCCAAACCTTCACTGTATACAGATCACTTCCACATTCCACATTTCCACAAATATTCTAAAAGTCATTTTTACAGCTTTGTTAGCGAGCATTGGTGCATTTTACTGAGTTTTTGCAGATATTTATATTTTGTATAGACTTTGTGTTACATCAAAGCCAAAACTCTTAATTTAACAGTGAAGAAAACCTTAATCGGTCCTTTAAACCGCAACAAAAGAACGCATTGTGTCAGATCACGCTGTGATGAAGGTTCAGACCTTTAACTTTAACTGCTTCCTTCCTCTGAAGGCCTCATTTAAACCAGCGCTTAGCTCGCCGGCGTTCTTCACATTTTTTGGCACCACCAGTCTGTAACTCGGTCTGCGGGGTCCAGGAGAAGATGGGGTTAACCCTGAAACGCTGTCTTCCAGCCTCTCTGACAACAGCCAAGCAACTGTGAGGCTGCTTTGTTTCCAAGAAATAAGTAGGAAGCAGAGAAGGATGTGTCAACACAATGGAGAGGATTCTCGCAAAAACACAGTCACGTTAGCATAGGGTGTGAGCATGTGCTTGTGCCCGTTTGTGTATACATTGGTCTTATTTACCGTGTCAGCACCAGCTTTACTTTTCCCTCCTTTTCCCTCCTGCCCTGCACGCTGCTGTCTGCACCATAAATGCCAGCAGTCAGGAATTCATCTAATTCACAGCGCCAGCCGCAGTATTTCCCATCCCCCTGTCAAAACAGAGCCGATCCAGCCTCACTCACCTCCTTGTTTACTCTGCTGTTTTATTCTTCCTCATCTTCGACGTACACATGCAGCTCTGGACGCGGCGGAGACAAACACAAATCTGTGCGAGGACACAGTGTACAGAATGGTAAGCTCGTATTTTAAATTGAGCTTAAGCACTATGTTTGTCACAGAGGTTTGAGGTTTGTTTGAGTGCAAACTAACCACCTCAACCATCCAATTTTTATCATAAAACAGCTTTTACATTCTACATTCGCGAGGCTGAATATTTGTCCTGGATTTTAGTTGAGAAAATGCTTTTAATTGATTGTAAGAACAACCCTGTCCAATAAATTCTCTTCAAAACACATAATGAAATAAAATAACATAAAAATCAGTCATCAATTTCACAAAATTGGGCCGTGATTTGACACTGACATTTTCTTTGCTGGGAAATAAGACAAACAACCAGCCAGATATGTCTCGTCTCAGCCTTCAGTTTTCAATTCTGCCTCTTCCCCAAAGGAAATTAACTGACAGATTCCTCCTGACAGACAGCTGTTCCTCCCACTGTGGGTCTTCTTCATAACCTGCACCTACCAAAGACACCCCTCTCCTCCGCACACACACCCACAGACACACACTATTCCCAGTCTCCCTCCCAGGAGAATAAATCTGCAATCAACTGAGCCTATAAATAGCTGTGGCACACTTCACTGCTGCTGCGGCCCCCCTGCCCTTCTCAAAGAACTGCACACACACACACACACACACACACACACACTTTCTCACTGACGCTCTCCACCCCTTATCCAAAGCAGGGCACCCAGCTTCTCTTTGCTACTCGGCTGTTCCTCTTGGTGACGTTATGTGCTGATATTTCGGCGAGCAAACACATTAACAGAGGCTAATTAAAGTAATTTGTCCTTCACATATCTGCACATTAGTCCTAATAGCTTTAAGGCAATTAAAAGCCTCGACCACCAGCCATATTAGCCATTCCATCTGAATCGCTGTGCTTAAACCCTCGGAGAGAGCCGCTAAGGCTACACTAGGCTAACACTAGTTATTGGTAGCCAGGGCTAATCACCTCATTAGTCAGCAGGCTTAATGAGATGTGTTATTTAAGTAGATACTGTATCAGGCAGGGGGGAAGCTGTTCCTCTGGAGCTAACGCACAACAGAAAAAGGTTTTTTATCTTCATTAATAACACATACAAATCTACAGAAAACAGATTTTAAAATATTCATCAGTCTGCAAAATTCACAAAAAGCTCCACAGAGAGAGATTTGCTAAAACAATTTTGCCCAAACAGCAGAATTTTTTTTTAAATAAAAAAAAACACAGCAGTGATCTTAAAATACTGAATTTCCCGTTTCACTGGATTTTATTGTATGCACGTCATAAATTGTAAACAGTAAAAAATCAATGAGCAGCTCTTTCCAGGCTCCTCTCCACACTTCTGAAAGTTAGAAATCTGGAAATGGTTTTGGAAAGTAGAAAGGAAAAAAGCAGCTACTGCTGGGATTTAAGACTCGGCGTTTGCACTCATTCATAGTGCATCTCAATGTCCACTCTTTCCCCTGGGGCAACACCGTGCAGGAGAGACTGTGACTGCCAGAGAAGTTTTCTGGGCCTTTATTGTGAGGTTGAACACTCATGACTTGAGTAACTGAGGTACTGAAGAGAAGGTTTGATGCTGAACGCCTATTTTGTTAGGTAAGGTTTGACTGCACAGAAAGAAAATCCACAGTCAAGTTTATTTACACGGACATTTAAAAACAGCAGCTTTGACCAAAGTGCTGTACAGCTAGATGAGAAAAATACATAAAACAAGAAAACAGATTTAAGAACTCAAAATAACAAAAGATCAGCCAAGCAGGTAAAAAAAAGTACACCTAGAATAAAAGTGGCTTTTTGAAAGTGTCTGATGTTGGAGAGGTCCTGATGTGACAAAGGCACCATCTCCTCTGTGTTTTAATCTGGATCTCGAGACAGCAGACCTCAGTGATGTAATGGGAGTGTGCAAAGTTCAAATATCTCAACAACAAACTATCGAATCTCAAAATCAATTCTAAAACTGACTGACCGCCAGTGTAGGGATGTCAATATGATATTTATTAGTCATTTTTGTTCTGAAAGTATTTCATGCTGCTCACTCTTTGTTTGAGCAGTAGTGATCTGAGGGGTGTACGATGACGTGGGATTAAAGGGTTAGTGAGAATTCGATCAGTCTGAGTTTTCATTGTCATGAAGGTGGCTCTGTTTTTACATGGCACCGTCACCATGGTAACTCATCCACAGCAGGTTATGTTCTGAGTTTTACTTTAACCTCCTAAGACCTGAACTCTTTTATGGCATGCATTTTTAATTTCTCTTTGCTATTTGGGCTTATTGGAAGCTGATGAATGTAAAAACAAAGAATTACGTGATTTTTTTTCTTTTTCTTTTTTTACCTGATTTTTGTTTCTGAGAAAAATGAGATTCGCATATGGGGACATTCACATTAAATTTCGATTGAACAGTGGCGGTATAATGTCCTCGTAAGTGGCTATCAGGCCCTTGTAGAGCACAATTTAGTATTTTGGTCAAGACAACCCAAAATATGATGTCCACATATGTGGACGGCAGGTCCTAGGAGGCTAAAATTGTCTGGAAATGCCACAATTTCAAATGATTTTATTTGCACTATCCTTTAAGTGGTGTACAGATTACTTGCTGAAGGAATGTATTTTGTAAATGCAGATGCTGCAAGTAAAACCACAGATTATAAAACTGATCGGTTGCATTTTTATGCTGTTTATCACCAAGAAGACCCATTCAGTCAAAGGATGAACTTCACTTTGATCTCGCCACAGACCGAAGGGATTTCCACGCCTCCGTTATCACGCGGCAGGGCGTCACACCTGAACGCAGTGACTAACCTGCAATGTTTAAATGTATGCAGGTTAAAATTTCAGAGCTCTGATGAGCAGCTGTCATGTTGTAAATAAACAGCTCCACTTAAAGGTCAAATAAATGTTCTCTGCTCTGTCTTCGTGACGATCGTGAATTCACAAGATGAATGATTTTCTGCAGGATTACTATTTTGTCTCGTTGGCAACACAAGTGTTGCATTTTACTTGCACAATTTTTAGATCTCTATCACCTGTCTCTGTGATAATGTCTGTGATAGTAGTAGAGGAAGCTCTGTTCAGAAGAAGAGTCACATGACACCCCAAACGTGGCCTTTCAAGCCTGAGATAACAGGAAGTCGTCATTGTGATGCCCGTTATTTCTGACTAGGCTTTTCGGTTTTGTGGAACAAGCTAACACATAGATGACTGGGCTATGTTGAACTTGCCTCACAGTACACTCTGATTGCCACATTTATTGACACCAGACATTTATTTCCATGCTTTAACTTTAAGCTGAGTGAAATTTTGCCCCTTTTGCCCTTTTTGCCCACCAGGCATGCAATAGTATCAGTGCACTTTGAGATGCTGCATTTAATTAATAACTACCTAATTACCTTAACACTGATGTCTGTCTGACCACTCTATGTTATAATTCTACATGCATGCTTCGTCATGTGACTTAAATATGACAATAATACATGAGTGAAACAATCAAGGGTTACTTGAGCGTTGAGCGCGCGGCGTTTGGTTCACTTCACCGAACAGAAAAAGCATTAAATTCTTGGGATTAGGTTTTTAATTTGCATGCCAAATGTAATTTTAAATAAACTGAATATGTTATTTTCAAAAATTACTCACATCTTTTTAAAACTTAGGCACTAAATATACTCTAAAATGGCAGTAGCATCCGTAATCGTCTTGCCATTTCTCAAAGAAAACAGAGTTCAGAGTGACTTATTGATGAGCCTTCCCATTGATCACACTGCTGAATTTAAAATCAGTGATTGTGTTTGTGTGCAGGTGCTTTGTATGTGCAGGTAGATGTGTGTGACACTCAGCGAGTGTGTGCGGTTACTGCTACCAGACCCCTGACCTTTCCATGTCCTGATAGCATCCCCAGGGAGAGAGGGAGGGATCGACTGAGGAGGCAGGGAGGGAGGGGGTAGCTGGTGGCTGGGTAAAAGGGGGTTGCAGGGGGCTTTGTTTTTCTAGTGCAGGCCTTCATGTCACCACAGCCGGAGCTTTGAAGAAACAGCTGGAAAATGTGCCCTTATGAGTTGTGAGGACTCATTTGTGGTACAAAAGGAGATAAAACTGAATCATGTCACAGATAACTCTCTTTTAGGTATGACTTTAACTTAGAAGGGAAGCACCAGCTGCTGACAAAGCCAGCTTTTAAAGAAACCTCTTTCAGGAGAGAGGAGAAAGCATCGTGTGCACCTACACGGTGAAAGCAGTCCACTGTGTTGATGCCAGATTTAATTGTCAGGGGCAAAGGAGAGTGTAAACTGCACGCTTCGTGCACAATAAGTGCTAGCGTTACCGGGCTGCAGTGTGTTAATGGAGGTTTGAGGCGGTGGGGAGTGGGGGTGGGGGGTGGGGGTTCTGGTGCTTCCGACCCGCAAATCACATCACCTCCTCCCCTCCCTTTCCTCCCCCATCACGCGCCCACCATTTGCTCATCCATCACCATCGCCTCTAACTCCCCGCTCCCCTCCGTCTTCCATCACTCCACCCAGCCAATTTAGTCCTCACTCATTTTTCTCTCCTTTTGTCCTCGGTACTAACCTCTCTTTCACTCCTTTCCCCCTCACCTGCTTTCTCCACGGCGCTCGTGTGTGATCGCCAAATTTGAGCTGGGTCTGCCGTCAGAGAGGCCGTTGAATGACAGCTCCGCCTGCGTGTGTGCCGTTTTTATTTTCCTGTGTCTGTTTGCATGCAGTCTGTTTGTGAGCAGGGTTTTCTTTTTTAATAAAACAAAGTAATCATGTGTGTGTGTGTTTAGATTCTGAGCTGGTAATAAGAACCGATGACATCCAGAGAAAAAAAAATATCCAGCCAGGCTTCACCATCTGTCTTCCCTTAAACCTGATACTCCTGAGCTACCTCGGTCTCTTTCTTTCCCTGTGCCTCTCTCTCCACACACACACACACACACACACACACACACACACACACCACCAAACCTACCTCTAATGCTGCCATTCGGCCATTTTCCAGGAGTTTCTGGCTAAGCTGTGGCATCCAGACTCAGAATTAAAAAGCATTAGTTATGACTGCAGGGTATAGCAACCTTGGCCCCGGCCGATCGTGTTCATGCCATTTCAACAACAAACACGCAAATATTATACCGGTCCACCCCTCCCACCCCGCACCCCTCTCGGTCCCCAGGCTCTCTTTGCCACTCATTAACCCTGTCACGTTTATGGTATGAATTAAATGATTCCAGCGATGCATCCCCACGCACCAAGGGATCCACAGCCAGACCTCGCTCTACCCCCTCCTTCCCTCCTTCCCATCCGCTCAAGGCTGGAGGGACGGCCCGAGGCACCGCTCTGCAGCCTCATTATTACCAGCACGGTGGTCGCTGGCTGCCACACTGTTGTTTTAGCATGTCCGGGTGTGTGTGGGGAGTCTCTGGTGTGTGCCTGTCAGTGTCTGGATGTTTGATGTTTCAATGGAGGCAGCATCGTTAGGGAGGCTTGTTTGTGCACAGAGGTGTGAAAAGTGGTACTGTCATGCAAGTGTTTAGTAATATACATATTTATATATTTGGTTTAGTTGTTTTTTGTTATAGAACAGATCCTAGTCACGGATTAGCTTGGATGTAATTCAAATCTTTTTCATTAAATGTTTGAAGTTCCTTAAAACTTTTATCTTCACTTTAAGCACATGACAGGTTTTTCTGGCAAACCTCTCTGCCACAGACACAGCAAAGCCATGCTATTTTGTTAATATTTTATTCATAAGTTTGCAGAGCACACTACAAAAAGCTGCAAATGTTTAAAAGGAGATGGAGCAGATAAACTGTTCTTTCAGAAATGATGGGACAGTAAAGGTCCGTTACTGTCCCTGTAGGTTCAATCTACACAATTTTATGCCTTGAGGCTAATAATTGGACTGTGCTTGTGGGCCACAAGGGCACAGACACTCACCAGACACTTCATTAGTTACACTTTGCTAGTACTGGTTTGAAGCCCCTGGAAACATTCCTCAGAGATTTAAGTCCATGTTGACATGATAGCTGCTGCACAACCATGATGTGAACCTGCTGTTCCACCACATCCCAAAGCTGCTCTGTTGGATTGAGAGCTGGTGACTGTGGAGGCCATTTAAGTATAATGTCATGGTAAAGAAAGCTTTGTGACATGGAGTGTTATTCTCCTGGAAGCAGCCATCAGAAGATGGGTACAGTGTGATGATAAAGTGAAGAACATGGCCAGCAGGTCATCTGGTAGGTTATTAGATTTAAATGCTGCTTAGGCACTAATGGGTCCAAAGGCTGCTAAGAAAATGAAAGAAAAGCAGTCTGGCTGTTCTCCTTAAATAAGTACAGGTTCCACAGTTCAGTAAGGTTTCTTTTCAACAGATTAAATGCAGAGCACCTACAGCTGAAATCCCTGAACTGGAGCCAAGATTGTCTGTGCGACATTTGCATGAGCAATGCATAACATTCAGTTTTAACTTGTGCATGATTTGCACTTTGTTTACTTGCAGGAGTATATTTAGCACCTTTGGATGTTCATCTTGTAGCAGTGTGTTCTGCTTTTACAAGGTTTCCTTTCATTTACACTTCACAGTCATGACTGTACAGTTCAGGTGCTTTGATCTTATGTAACTATTTGCACTAAAAACAAACAAACAAAGAGATTAAATACTAAAAATCACAAACATCTAAATATTAATGGCTCTGATTTAAACCTTGTCTTATTTAAATGTGGGATCATTGTTTTTGAAACTGACTCTAGTTATTAATACAACATTGGAAAGTGATAAAAAAAAAAAACCTAAAACGTAATCAATTATTTAAGTAAATTTTATGCTTTTTAAGGCAAGAATAAACTATAGGATAACAGTAAACATTCATTTTGTTTTGGGCTGTTGAAATTCTTAGAAATTCATAATTTTAACCCTCGAGTGTTAATGGAGGATATTTGAAAATCCTTTTCATTATTGTGATTGCAGATCAAACTATCTCATGGTTAATTAACGTTTATGCGTGTTCTCTCTTTTTTCTTCTTTTTCCAATAATTTTTATTGATCACTTTTTTCATTCTCTGGCAGAGATGAACTTCTTGTTTATATTCTTTTATGCCATAAACTGCAGGTAAATATGAGACGTTTGGATTTGCTTACTTAACTCTAAATAATAACGTCCAAAACAACAACAAAAAAGATGCTTTATAGCAAAGAAAATGCAAAACCTATAACATTAATGCTTATTAATGCTTTTTTTATAAATAAGCAGTACCTGTATTTTCCAGCTCAGAGAAAACTTCACATGATGGAGTGATGCGTCTGCTCGCTCCTGTAGTTTCTGGTTTATTCACCCCATGAACCTGTTTCTGTTGGAGGTCTCTTCCTCATAGGCGTTCAGTGGTTTTCCATATATAATGTTGTATATTATGTTATTTCAAAATATAAATGGACTGTAGATGACGTTTGGGTTGAACTGACTAAAATTCCAATGAAAGAAAAACTTGAACCCTTGATCAGCATCCTGACCCCTACTCTGGGTCTACAGGGAGCAGTTTGATGCCATGATTAATAAC
Organism: Oreochromis aureus; assembly: GCF_013358895.1. Lineage (NCBI taxonomy): Eukaryota > Metazoa > Chordata > Actinopteri > Cichliformes > Cichlidae > Oreochromis > Oreochromis aureus. Next base: position 38,169,238 of record NC_052947.1, read on the forward strand.
AGCGGCGCAAAAAACTGAACAAATATAATTGAACTTAGTCATATTAGTAAGCTGTACTTAGGTTTTCAACTTCAGCAAGTTTGCATGATTATTTTAAGTTCTGGGACCTAATTAGATTTTCTTTGACTTTTATTTCATGAAAATAAAACGTGGATTTTTTTTTCATTGTTAATAACTGGACTAAAAAATGTGCAGTGTGAAGTTCGACATGCCAGAAAAAGTTTGAGAACCACTGATATAGACAGTCACTGTATCCAGAAGAAAACATGCAGCGGAGATGTTACAAAAGCCTCAGTAACACAGCAACAAGAACAAAACTCGGGTGCTTGGAGTCGTGGGTGACAAGCTAAAGGAAAAATGAGACCTCCACAGTGAGGGAATCCGGTGGCTTCGTTGTGCTTTGGGGGGTAATTTGCTGGCATGGTTTGTTTGCACTTGTCAAAACTAGAGAAAGGCAACAGAAAAAAAGGAGCAGGTGCTGGGCAAAAACAAGCACAGGGAGGTATCACACTGCCTTCATCGCTGTGTGTGCCTGAATATTCTGATGCATGCAAAAATGATGTAAATCATATGCTGTGGCCTTCACAGTCACCGATGACCTTAAGATGTCCTGTCTTTTGTAGGAATGTTATTTAATTGTATGTCAGAGCACACTGAAGCTGCTCTGAATTCATGTGGAGACCAGAACTGGACCAGTCTATAGGTCCAGGTAGTGTTCTCAGGTGTCACCATTTTTGGACAGCTGGAAAAATGTGATGCAGCTCTGCTGCGACCTTCAGGTTAGTCGTCTATTGGCTGGAAAGTTGACGGTTTGATCCCTGTCTGTCGAAGTATCTTTGGGCAAGACTCAGACCTCAAATTGCTTCCAGTGCATCTGTTGGAGTGTGAATATTTGTGTGATGGTTAGAAAGCAGTTGAAGGCACAGAATGAATCATTGTGAATGGGTGAATGTGACTTTGAGTGTTTAACTGGAGTAGAAAAGCCGTTTATAGTAAGTAAAATGTTTTACTGTAATCATTTGCTCCACTCCTCCTGTAGGTAGGTTTCCAAAAACGCTTCAGCAGCCGTATTCGGACAAGTAACAGGAGGCAAACCTTAATTTGTGTGAACACACCAAAGACTGATGTTCCCATGGTAACAATCAGCGACACCTATTTTGACTAGTGGCACTTATCAAGAAAACAAAGAGGAACCGTGGCTCACGATTTGTGGTCTGTTAACATTGTTGTGGAGAGAGAAATGAGAAGGTCGGGAGTTTTTCGACACTGCAGTAACTGCAGCTGTCCTGCCACGTTAAAAAGCCACAGCTTCTCTGCAGGTCTGCTCTTCACTGAGACTGACTCAGGAGGAATTTTCCTACACACCGTTTACTCTTGTTTATTCTTTTTTAATCCCAGGGTTTTGTAATTATTATTATTGCTGTTGCACTGAATTTTCCGAGTAAAACGTCCTTGTAGCTGTTGGATTTCTGCAACGGTAAACAGAGCTGAGCAGTAAGAAGTTTGCCACCCAGACTGCCATTAAATTACCTAGACTTCACTGTACCACAGTCCTGCTCAAGACAGTAAATGACTAAACTTTGTGTGGATGAATGGATGAATTTAGAGATCTATCTGAAGGCAGAGTGATTCATCTGAGCCGTAGCCAAAATCTATTTTAGTGAAACTGGCCTCGAGGCTTGGACTGCGTTCCTCTTCGGGCTCTTGGTCCAAAATTAGTTCAATTCTGGCTGCAGCTACACAAGTTCTTAAAAATATGGAAATAACCACATCCCACCATCCCCCTTTGTCATTCTCCATACCCAGTTATGTGTGTGTGTGTGTGTGTCCATGTATATGTAAGTGCAGTCAAACGTGACACTCTGCCTCCTTAGTGAAGCAGTGGCTTGACACGTGTTGGGGTAATGGCACTAATATGCTCATAAATCGAAATCAGCCTCACAGTGTCAACATAAAAGAGAAGGAGAGAGGTTTTGCGTGTGAGTGTGTAAGTGAGCATGTAAAGTCTCAGGCTGCCAACAGTCCAACGAAGCTTATCAGCTGAATCATCCTGTCCTGCTGCCGTCTGTTTATGGCTTTAAGCTAACACATACACTTTCTTGATTTGCCTCTGATAAGACACTGCTCCTCCTGTTTGTGTGTGTAGGTGCACACGTGGAGGTTGCGTCAACTGAACTCACTGAGACTGCTCAGTGCTGTTAACCTGTGTGTCCTCCTTATTACGACCCATATCCGTGTTGCTATGAATGATATGAGAGGAGGCAGATAAAGCAGAAGGAGGGATTTGCATGTTAAAGCCTCCTTCTCTGCCCCCCCACGCCACCCACTGAAAGCCGAGTGGTTCACCATACCCCCCATGCACACACAGACACACATACACTCACTCACTCACCGTATCCCACTTTCTGCAGACAAGTACACAAAGCTGAAACAAATACCTGAAAGCCTGCAGGGCGAGAGAGGGAGAGAAGAAGGGAGACAGACACTCGAGAAGGGGAATTTCAACATCCCTTCAGAAAAAATAGATTTCATGTCACTTTTATTTATTAATGGGAAGTTGTATCGTTTGTTTGACGGATGCCTCTTCCCAGCCCTTGTAAAGTTATCCACAGAGAGCAAAAGAAAAAATATGAAAATGACAAGACTTGTAGTTGGACTTTTTTGTGCTGCGTTCAAAAATGCGATCCCACCAAGTGACTGCTTTCTGTAGGATTTATTTTGAGGTTACGTGTGTGATATATGGGTGTTTGGTGTGGTGCATTTGATTAAAACGGTTTACACATTATGATTACCCCAACATTTTTGAGGTTTGTGGTCAAACCGAACCCCTCTCGAGGGAACGTTGGCCGATTGTCTGGTGTTCATGGTTGAAATGATTTAACGCTGGAAGCGGGTTTTAACTATCTCGTGTTTTTCCAACATCGTGTGTTAATAAAAACACAGAGCCCTATTCTGTTTCAGAATGGATTTTCCATGGTGGAAAATTTTAAGCTTGAAGATTTCTGAAAAGCTATCCCGCAGGAAAAAAAAGGAAAAAGGCATGAGGCTGCTCTGGGGTCAGCATTAGCCGTGTCGGATACAGGACATCCACTCAGCTGAGTTATTACACTAGTAGTCTGTCAGCATTACAGAGGGCAAGACATTATTAGTTATTATCAAGAAAGTTGATTATAATAAAGTCAGATAAAGGAGGGAAAGCTGTAATATTTTATTAAAGAATGCAGTATTTTAAGCATAAGCATGACATTGCTTTGGACAGTGGATATGACAAGGAGTCCAGAATTCTTCCCCTCTGAAAATTTAGGACATTTGATTTTCATGTCCTGCAATTATCCATAGTCAAAGGTGCCTTCACAAAAGATGTGGTGTATGCTGTGCTCCAAAAACAATTATTGCCAATGGCTCACAGCACGACAATACTGTCGCTGCACTGTGCAAAATGCAGAAACTCTCCCAGGACCGCTGTGATGACCGCCCATCCAACCAGGCGTCCAGCCGATGACACAGAGAAGGCAAGATGAGGGAAAAGTAAATATTGGACGCATTTAGTGACGTTTGAGTTTGTGGCAAGGTGACAGGAGGAAAGAGGTTTCTGACGTGGCATGTGTGTGTATTGAGAGTCACGTAGCTTGTTGTAGTTAGCTTAGATTTCTTATCTGTTCCTTCTGTCACCTTTACGATCTAATAAAGTTCTTAAGAGGCGCAGAAAACATTCGGCTCTGTGGGAACAGTGAGATGAACCCAGCGAGTGCATGCCAAGTGCTTCAAAAAAGCCCCATAACTATGCAATACTTCCTTGACTCCGACTTTGATGTCCTCACAGTGAAATTTTGAGAAAGAGACACGACACTCGATTAACCCTGAACTGAAATCTATGGAAGGATTTGGCAGCAGCAAAGATGGTGGAAGCGCAGCCAAAATCCTTCAGCTTGTCAGCTTTGTTGAAACACCTTCAGGTGACAGCAGTAATTATACTAAATTAATTTTAATAAAAAATAGCATTCATAGAATCACAAATCAAATCTAGTTTTAAAAAGTCATTTTAAAAGGTTTTATGGTTTTGCCCTACATCAAGGTCATTCCCACAAGCTTTTTCCCACCTGTGGAAGTTGCACCTCCACCGCCATCTTTGCTGCTGCAAAATTCTCCTTCAGCTTTGAGCTGAGGGTTCTTGCAACACCATGACTCTCTCATTTCTGATGTCATCATAGCTTCATAACCATTTATTCCGGTGAGAATCGCTGCAATTTTCTCCTGAAGGATGGCGCTGCCACTGAGATAAACCTCATCTGGAACTTCTGCTGGAACAGCTGTATATGCAGTTGAAACAGTTTTCTGCAGAATGTCTCACTTTGTTCCAGTTATTGTAGAATATATGAAATAAAAAAACAACAACAGAGTCATACACTGACTTGTAACTCAGCACCACTGCACACACCAACTTAAAAAATCATGAGGTGCCCAACAAGCTGTAACTTTTGGTGTGTGCACCATTCATGAGCGCAGCAATAGGAATCATAGATGAGGTTTTATAATGTGTAAAACTTCCATGTTTTTTAAACCATTCAATCTGTGGCAAACCTTTGGAGTATCAAAGTGTACAGCTTATAAATGTTTAAATGTTGTATTTTTCAATTCAATTTTATTTATATAGAGCCAAATCACAACAACAGTTGCCTCAAGGTGCTTTATATTGTAAGGTTAAGACTCTACAATAAAACAGACAACAATAACAATAACATGCAATAACACATTAAATGTGTTATGACACTCACTAGCTTGGCCTGTGATGGTTTATTCCTCCCTAATAAATATTTGCAATTCTTTTGGTGGCGACTTGAGGCTGACTCAAAAAGTAGGTCCTGTAGATTCCTATGTTGAATTGGCTGACTTCACAGCATGAAAAAAAAATTGTTATATAAAAAATAACAATAAAAAATAAGTCAAGTCAAGTCAAGTTGGCTTTATTGTCACTTCAACCATATACAGTTTGTACACAGTGAAGCGAAACAACGTTCCTCCAGGGCCAAGGTGCTACATGCAACATAAATTTACAACATAAATTAACAGAAAACACTAAACTAGCTAACTAGAGACAGGACAGACTGACCTAACATAAATTACAACATATATTAACAAAAAACTAACTATCTAACTAAAACTAACTATCTAACTAGGTAGGTAGTGCAAAGGAAACAGTAAACATACTTGGTATGTAGGTAGTGCAGGAACAGTAAACATAAAAATATTGTGCAAAAAGAGCATTTACAGGTTGATGTGTAAGTCCAGTCTCAATGCTTTGAGGTAGTTGAATTGAGCTGAGTGATAGTGTGTGTGTGTGTGTGTGTGTGTGTGTGTGTGTATGTGTGTGTTCATCAGTCCAGTCCCTTTTTGTTGAGGAGACGGATGGCTTGTGGAAAGAAGCTGTTGCACAGTCTGGATGTGTGTGCCCGAATGCTTCGGTACCTTTTTCCAGATGGCAGGAGTGTGAAGAGTGTGTGAGAGGGGTGTGTCCAATCAGCCACAATGCTGGTGGCTTTGCGAATGCAGCGTGTGGTGTAGATGTCCTTAATAGAGGGGAGAGAGACCCCGATGATCTTCTCTACTGTTCCCACTATCCGCTGTAGGGTCTTGCGGTCCGATATGGCACAGTTCCCAAACCAGGCAGTGATACAGCCGCTCAGGATGCTCTCAATAGTTCCTCTATAGAAGGTGGTCAGGATCGGTGGTGGAAGCTGGGCCTTTCTCAGTCTTCTCAGAAAGAAGAGACGCTGTTGGGCTTTCTTGTGCAGGAAGCTGGTGTTGAGGGACCAGCCGAGGTCCTTCTCCAGGTGGACGCCCAGGAATTTGGTGCTTATATAACAACTTTATACAATAACATTGTTATTTTTTTTAGCCAGCTAAAAAAATAATTCTTTTTTTTTACATTCCTCATAATATTTTTTTGTACTCATTTATTTGGTATTACTATAAGAAGAGTGGCTATTTTCATTGACCTGTACTGGCTGTTTTCTGCTATGCCCTCATCACAGGTCTGGACTGTCATGGTTCATAGGTTTTTGTGGGTTCACGATTTTTTTTTGGGGGGGGGGGGGTTATAAAGTGATTGACTTTCTATATTGTTTAGTCTTTTGAGTATAGTGTTATTTCCCAGTGCTTCTCAGTTGTATCTATATTTTTGGTTCCTAGTTTCTTATTTGATGATGTTAGGTCCCTTTTGTATCCAGTCTCTGTTAGGCTCATCTGTGTTTTGTCATTCATGTCTCATGTCTAAAGTCAGTCTTGTCTCAGTGTTTACTTTACTGTGTCTGTGTCAAGTCTACATTTCTGTCTCCTGGCTAAGTTCATGCTGTGTATACGGGCCTTTCACCTGTTTAGTTATTTACGTTGGTCTCTTATTCTTCTGTGCGTTTGTGTCTAACTTCCAGCTTTGTTTACTATTTTTTTAGTTTCCTTTAGTGGTCCCTGTCTGCAGTCATGTCCCTGTGTCAGTCTGGTTTCCTCATTCCCGGTCTTTGTAGTGAGTCCTGTCTCCTCATTGATGTCTCTGGGTTTATTTACCTTATCCTTGGGTCAGGTTTGTTTGTCTTGAGTCTGGGTCTCTGTCTCTGTGCTTGTTTCCTGTCTTATTTTGACAGTCTCTCGTCCCATAAGCATTATGTTCACGTTTTGCTTCCCTTGGATCGTTAGTTGGATTCTGTTCAGCTGTGTTCCTCGGGTGTCTCCACTCTGCCCGTATCTCAATAGTATATTTAAGTCCTGAGTTTTCTTCTGTTCTTTGTTGTGTCGCCTAGTTCAGTCCAGAACCAATAGATGATGTCATAGTGGCTATCTGTGTTTTCCCCTAATGCCCATCAGACCCAGTTCTTTCTTGGCACCTTTTGAAAATCAGCCTACATTATGAAACATCTGTGAACCATGACTAGCAGAACATGATCAGTTCTGTGGGAAAAAACTGAGACTTGCTGTATCCCCTGCCAGATACAGGCTTAGCAATTTTGTGGAGCTTTTTGGAACTAGCAGCAGTTTTTGTAAACATATCAAAATGTAGAAAACGATTATGAGAAACACACAGACACTGACAACTATTTCGTTTTAGCCTTGGTCACAATTTCTAACAGTTTAAGATAAAGTCCGAAAGATGAGTTTAAACAGATAATAAACTAGTAGTAAAGACAATTTTATGTATTCAACACAGTGAAGGGGAAATGCCCCTAACTTCTTCAAACACAGTGAAGCTGCACATATTTTACAGTTTTATATCTGATCTCAACTGTCTTAGGCCCATAAATCAACTTCTTACAGAACTTATAAGGGTTAAAGCATGGAGAGGCTTTACTATGTGTGTGTGTGTCTTTGTGTGTTCATGCATTGTCTGCATGTGACAATGCATATGCATGTTTACTTTATGCAACAGCCTTTGGCCGTTAACTCTCTCCTCGAAAGCTCTCTTCCCAACTTTAATTAACTTCAAGCACACACAGACATGTGCTCACACACACAGACGTGCTCACACACACAGACATGTGCTCACACACACAGTCATGTGCTCACACACACAGATCCACATAGGCATACAAAACACCCCAGAGAGTCCAGCGGATCAAAGAGAACCACGGAAGGAAAACAAAAATATTTCTCTGTCTGAAAAGGGGAACCTGCTTCCAGTAAAGGGAAAAACAGACGGTAAAGGTTGTCCGTGTGCGTGCGTGTGTGTGTGTGTGTGTGTGTGTGTGTGTGTGTGTGTGTGTGTGTGTGTGTGTGTGTGTGAAATAGAGAGAGAGAAAGAGAGAGACCTGGAAGATGCTTTGACTCACCTCTCCTCTGAGTCATCACTAACAATGATGGAAGGATACACACAGAAGGGGAAGAAATGTGATTTGGACTGGGAGGGAATAGTGACAAAGCCCCCCACGCACACACACACGCACACACACACACGTCAGAAAAGAGCGCAGCATGTGAATGTGCACATGTGATTCTGCGCTGCAGTATGGAGTGTGTGTTTATGTCTGATTTCCCACTGAGCACGCACAGTGTGTTTGTTTGTGCACTGTTGCAGTGAGTGGGATGACTGTCCTTTAGCCAGATGTCCCTTCACTCTCAGCATCACTGAGCACAGTCCAGACAGGATGTGACAGGATGTCCAGAAATCAGCTGCATTTTGTGTGTTTTATTTATTTGCAGATTAAGATAGACAAAGAAATAAATGAGAGATGAGATGACAGATGGTGGATATGGTGGAGCTTAACAAGCTGGAGTTAAAGCTGCGCTGATAATTGGTGCATTGACTCGAGGGTGAAAGGTGTTGGGATTAGGTGTGGGTGAGAAAACTGATTAGTGTAAGAACAATGATTCCTATTTTCTGCAACAGAAAAGAGCAAACACTATCAAAATGCACAAATAACAATAAGCTGTATTTAGAAGTTTTTCCTAGTCGTATTTCAGCTGATTGTGGGAGTCTTTACTGCACACTGCTGATATTTACAGGCTTGTTAACTTCTTCTCTCCCTGTGAGTGTACCTCGTCACACCTGTACCTGGGAGTGGATCTGAAAAGAAACAGGTGAAGTGATATAATATTAATTGAGCTGACCAGCGGTGGTTAAGCCAAACATAATAAAAGACAGAAGCTGGTGAATAATTTATAATTTCCTTAAATGAAAGCAAAAATGAGACTATTAGTCAATTAGTCTAAAAGACCAAAATCTCTCAGAAAACATTGAAAACTCTGCAGAATCTAATGGACAAAGTTAGTCGTGCACATCTCTAATTGAAAACAAGCTGCTGGCACAGGAAGTGTGAAATACCTCCAAACTACTGGCACATTGCCATTAGCTGTTAGATCGTGCTGTGTTTGCTCTCTCACTAGCAACCAGCGCACTGCTGAGGAAGCATGATGTAGTAAAGTCAGAAAAACACCTTGTAAAATTCAGGTTCATAGATGAGCATGTTGGTGTCGCACTGAGATCCAAATATGAATGCTTTATTTTTTTCTAGTTTGATCTCATTTTAGATTATTTTATTATTTGAAAATGTTTAGTTTTATTTTAGGATTTATTAGCTTGAGTGTTAGATGGTAAATGGACTGATTCTTATATAGCGCTTTTCTACTCTCCCAGAGTACTCAAAGCGCTCTATACAACACGCCACATTCACCCAGTCACACAAGCAATGCCTCTATACTGAGTGCTTTCTAACTACATTCACACACATTCATACTCCGATGTATGCATCGGAGAGCAACTTGGGGTTAGTATCTTGCCCAAGACTGGGGGAGACTGGAGGAGCCTGGGATCGAACCTCCAACCTTCCGATCAGTAGGTGACCTACTCCTGAGCTACAGCCACCCCCTACAGCTTCAGCTTGCTAAGTTATCACAGCCTAGGGGCAGATGTAAGGCGTAGATTTCTCAGATAATACAAAACAAACACAGCCCAGTTTGGAGGCAGTTATCACTCACTTGTGTAGACTCAAATCTAAATAAACCAAGGCCTCACCAACAAAGACTAATAATAAGTTGCTTGTCTGTTGTTTTTTTTTTCAACTTTATTTAATGTTTTTGAATGTAATTTATGTTAGTGCTCTTTTTAAAATTCATTTCCTTAAATTATATTTTCTCTCCTAGTTTCAGTTTTTCAGTATTTTGCTTCTGATAAACATGTTATTAATGTAAAATGTAAAACAGTCGACAACACAAATTTCCCTTTGCTGCAAAGTCCAGGAAGCTGTGAAGCCGAGGTTGTTCTCTGATGTTGGCAAAACTTTTGTTTTGAAAACGTGTCAGCCAACGATAGATGTCGGGAAAATATGACCAGCCACAGAAAATCACACAAAGAATTGCTTGTGGTATGTAGCTTTTTAGCTGATTGGTAACTGGCAGATATCCAAGCTCTGGATGTGTAGAGAACGCTGCATTTATCACCTCCTCATGTGTCAGTCAGAGCTATCCTTCACTCCCACTGGTGATTACCTAAATTGGGCACTTCAATGCTGAGAACAGTTCAACTCCATTCATGTTGCTAAAGTTAGTTTGTCTCACTACAAGTTCCTGAATTTCATCAACAGTTTCACCACATAACTCCATTGAAAAGTCTGCAGAGTTTTGACGGGGCCGATCAAATCAATGTTTTAACTGCTTAAAGAGAAAAAAGTGTGAGTGTCTGAAACCTCTTGTAACTGTAGAGGAAATGTTTGTGTTATATACAGAAAGCAGTAGATGAGTGAACAGGGCAAATATAGAGAAAGGTTATGTAAAAACAGATGTGTGTGGTGGTTCTGTAAAAAACACGTGACGGCAGGTCAAACGTGTCTTTGCTTTGCTCAATTTAAGATTTTATTTGGCATGACACAATGTTGATTTAACCCTTGCCCTATTTTCCTGCCACCTGACTCTCGGCTTTCAAACCACCTTTACACCTCACACCGACAAAGTACTGCAAGGACATTGGTTCTTGGCTTAAGGATGAGGTGTGGTGTAACTTTGAGATAAAACCATTATCACAAAGGATTGAATGTGATAAGAATTTGTGTTGACTCACTGTGGACTCCAACCGGGAGAGTCATGTGACTCCAGCTCTGTGGATGAATCCAGAGAGAGAAGTAAACAAAACAAGGAGAGAAAGGAGGGAGGACACATAAGGATCAAGCACAACCATGTACATACATGCACACACACACACCTGTCCTAGTTTCTCCAGCTGTGAGTACAGTCTGTTTCTCCCAGAGACACTTGACAGAAAGACGTTGAACGGCACTCTCACACACACTCTCAAAACCCGACACATATGTACACACAAGTCTCTCTGTGGTTTAGAGACGTCACGTCTGGCTGAGTTTGAAGTGTATCTAAGGGGCTATGATTATATTCCTCACCACACACACACACACACAGACACACACTCTTCTCTGGAGAGCCTCAGTGGGGCTGAGGACTCATCCAGTATGACAGCGACGGTAGATGGCTGTGCTCAGTGCAGTCTGACATAGCCTCAGGTCAGTTTGATCCAGACCTGTGTTTGCTCCATTGATTGTCCTACCTGTTACATGACACGCACATGCACACACACGCACACACACACATGCACACACACGCACACACACACACACACACATGCACAGACATGCGTGCTGTTCACTTAAATGACTCATGACAGAAACAACTGTCTTTGATTGATTGGCCTGTGAGGAAATAACACACATAGTTGTACCATAGACTGTAAAAGAAAGATGGCCACTGTGAAAGCAAATTTATGTCAAAGACAGTCAGACATTAGTTATCATATGAATCTTTTTGTGTGAGTGCAGCAGCTGGGGATGATTGCCTAGACTCAAAGAGCAAGGAAGCAGCAGGGTCATTGCTCCATAGATTTTGGGTTGTTTTTTTTTAACTGGAAGCCTTTTTGCAACCACAGAAGCTTCATTCTGCTGGACTTTAGAAAAAATACAGGTTCAACATTTCTGCATTGGCTTGACTTATCTGGGAGCTACAGTAGGTTTTTCACTCTTTGTTATATTGTAGTCATTTGCTAAAATTGTTTAACCCTAGAACACTATCGCTATAAATACTAACACAATCACTAATGCCGGGTGATTTTTACCCGATATAATATAACCAATAAAAAGTAATCAAATATATCAAAATATGACAACACATGACAAATTAGAGTGGTCTTCTTTTACTTTCAACTGTGCCATGTCTAACAAAATGAAAAAAAAAACACACTCCTAAAACAAAATAATGACATGGAAAGCTGGTCTTTGGTCCACCCATTCCTGGGACATTTGAGACTTCCCTGGTGAAGGCACAGGCTCCTCGACACACTAACAGCTGCCGGAGAGAGAAATCATGTAAATGTATTTGCTCGGGTGTAAATCACCCAGCGATAGTGTTCTAGGGTTAAGTTCATGTTTTTCCTCATTAATGTACACACAGGACTCCATATTGACAGAAAAACACATAATTGTTGACATCTTTGCAGATTTATTAAAAAAGAAAAACTGAAATATATGACCCACTCACAAGTATTGCTGTATTGTGGTGATAGTTAACCACAGTGTGTGAAGAGGACTCTGTATTTACATGAACAAATAGGAATCTAGATCTAGATAGATAGATGACTAGATATGATTCAAACCACTGCAGCACAGTACTTTTAATACCTACAGCATGCTCTAATCTCGGCAATAAAATGTTACATGAGGTCTAGCAGGACAAGCACAGAGATGAGTCCACTGTCAGAGGCCATAAGGAGATCATTTGTAACCTTCACTAAAGCTGTTTCTGTGCTGTGACCAACTCTGAAACCTGACTGAAACTATGTAAATAAACCGTTACATTGTAGATGATCTGTTAGCTGTTTGACAACTACTGTCTTTCAAGAATTTTTAAGGTAAAAGGAAGGTTGGACTATAATTAGCTAAGACAGTTGGGTCAAGTGAACACTTTTTAAGTAGCGGTTTAACTAGTGCTAGCTTGAAGGCCTGTGGTACATAGCCCATTAATAGAGACAGGTGATCATACTTAAGACTGAAGCATTAATTAATGGTAGGAGCAGTCTTGTAGGAATGGGGTCTAAAAGACACTTTGATGATTTGGAGGAAGTAATTACTGAACCCCAAAGGGACTTGTGTCTCCGTGAGACTCCTCACCTCTCAGCCATGTCCCTCCACTCACTAAACCACCCAGGTTCCCCTGCTGCAACTGCCCCCAAGTTCTTAAAGTGCTAAGCACCTATTTTATCTCCTCATAACAAACAGTGCAAGAAACAGCGGGTCTCATTAATTAGTCGACTCTTTGCCCTCTGGAGGCGCAGTCAGATGGCTTCCTGTCTATGCTGATGTGTCTCCACTGGTTTTCTCCAGAGCCTTTCAGGGTAGCTGAAACTCTGTTGGCCACAAATGGACAGAAACACATGGTTTCATCCTGGAGACTCTTGAGTACCATCGTACTGTCCATCATGAATGTACATTGTGTTTCATTGCTTGCGTTACGCAGGATAAGGTAGCTGACTGATCCATAAGCATCCATATGAATTTGAAAGTGTCTGATTCAACACACCCATTGAACCCAAGGGGCCTCTTGAGTGGAAGTTTGTCATGATCCAGGTTTTTATTTCTGTTGTCAGTTCAGACTTTGGGATGGAGTTAATTGCAGATTTCTAAGACATCCCAACACATTGATACAGCAGCCTCCTCAGTAGCGACAAACTTGACAGTCATCATTGTAAAAATTCTGCACAACTGTTTGAACTACTACAGCTCTGAACTGTCCATCTTCAGCGCACTTCCTCAAAGCAAAAATGGCGCAACTGGGTGAGGATGTGGCCCCAAACAAGTGCACCGTCATCTTGTGCTCAGTCAGAGGACAACTTGTGCTGAGTCTACTCCAAAATTCAAGAAGCACGAATTGCCCTTGTTATGGAACCAATAAGAGTGTGCTCATGTTTTCACAGGACTGTATGTCTAATGCAGGATATCTATATATTCATTTTCATGTTTTTTTTACGGTTATGATCAAGAGTTTTGATGTAATTTTAACTGAAATCATAAGCATTCAACACATCTTATATTCTACTCCACAACTAGCCAGTCAGTCTCTGGTGTTACTTTAATTTTCCGTGATGTTGAGTTTCCTGTTTTTTGTTATCTCTGGTCTTTGTACATTCCTATTAATTTTACTTCCTGTTGTAGTTCCCGTAGTTTGTGATTGTTTGCCCCACCTTCATTAGTGTCACCTGTATTTATTCTACCATACCATACATAATTAGTCATCCGTCTCCTTGCCATGCCACTTGCCTTCATGCTTATGCCTTCATGCCTGTTTTTCGATAAAAGATTTAAATTGTAAGACTTTTTTTCTGTCCCCTGATGTCATGCATTTGGTTCCTCTTCCTGTCATTTTTGTAACACCTCTGGCCTAATCATTTTTCATTTTAAATTACAACATCAAAAACCAGTACAATATTAGTGTTATTATTAGTACAGTATGTCATATAAAGTTACTTATCTATTCAAAGGCATGTTTTGTGTTTACCTAGATTGTTTGTGCTCCTATTAAAGTGATAATTATCTGGGTTTAAGGTATCAAATTGCTTTTTTATGTTAGTTTTATCTGCTGGACAAATGATTTACTTCCTGGTTCCTACAGTAATTTTCTTTCCTCCATGGCAGCTAAATACATCAGAAGATGTCAGCATTTTCCATATTTCCTATAGTTCAGAGCTTTTATGTATGTGTGAGGTGTGCTCTTACCTTTTAACCTGTTTTTTGTTGCTGTTGCTGAGCCACTTTTTCCTTGGAGCCTTTGGTGTCCGGTTTGAGAACCAAACGTTACACAGTTCATTTCCACAGGAAGAAAATCATAGAATAAACTGTGTGTTGGCTGTATCTGCCAGTCATTGATGAATTTCTTGCTGTAACCCCAACAACAGCAAATTAAGTCACCGATTCAAACCTTGGGCACCAGCAATGTTGTGGCTTACTGGTGCCAGTCTCTCTTTTGTTTTTTTCTTTTTTTGTAGGAAATGGATGGAATCATTTCTGGATTGGGCACCAGCACTGCGTCAGTGGAAAAGGGGTATTTACAACTCAGGTGTTGGTTTTAGGTCTGTTCAACAAGAACACAGCTCTCACAAAAATAACAGTGATAGCAGTGGAGTGAATGCAGATCTGTAAACATATGAGCATTTCTCATTTATTCCCAAAAGAAATCTAGGCGGATTTAAACGTGACTCACATTGCAAATCTTCACTAAACGATTGACTCAAATGTCCTTGTTTTGCCTGAAGCAGCAGTACTTGTTGAAGAGTAGAGCACATAACAGGAACTAAATGTTCAGTAATGTGGGAGTCGTTATCTGTGATACGTTCTACTTTTGTTTTATTTGTCCATAAAGAGGTGAAGGTAAAAGGCATGGAGAGGAACTACAGCTCCTCAGTCACAAGATGAGGAATAGTTTAGTCACATCCTTCCTTAAGTACTCATTAAGTGGGACAAACAGCAAAACAGTGTTCATGTTTGAGTGTGCATGTGACCGTCTGTGTACTCAGTGGATCAGCGGTGGGAAACGGTGACACACTTTGTCCGTTAAGCTTTGTTAACAGAACAAACATTATGTATTTCTGTGTGTGTGTGTGTGTGTGTGTGTGTGTGTGTGTGTGTGTGTGTGTTGGATATGTACAGCCATTACTAAGATGCCATTGGCAGAAATTACACAACACCTGCCGTTGTAACATACATGCTATGAGTGAGGGTCTCTGGGGGATCAACGAATATATTTTTACATGCTCTCTGTTACTGTTTCCTGTCTCCTAACAGGCAACACATCAGACCGACACTGCTACTGAAAGGCAATATGCCAGGATTTCATGCTGTTATGTGATACAGTCATGTGAAAAACAACGTTATCATGATACATTTCAACTGCTGATTAAGAATATTTTTAAGTTTGTCCGCGTGCACAGCAAAACTTAACCAGTACGTTGCTATCCAGCAGTTCAAAAACAAAACTGTGCTTTTTTTACTTGTTATATTACTTAAGAGAACCTTTAATGCTTTTCCTTATTTACTGCTACAAGCAACCTCTATTTACAAGAAACTCAGGCTTCAGACTCATTAAAAAGCCTTCCTCCCAAAATGTTTTTCACTCTGTATTATGTCAAGACTACAAGAGCAGATCTTTGCAGCTCTGCCAATGGGCAGAGAAGCCCCGCCCACCTGCTGCTGGGGATTACACTACCATGAGCCTTTTTCTTTTAAATGATTAATAAACACATTATTGTCAATACTCTACTCTTCAGGCCTCACACAGTTGTTTTATCTACTGTGTGAGGCCTTTGTAAATTTTTCTTTTAATTTGTTGTTTTTGTCCAGGTGTAAATGAGATTTTAAACCTCAGTGGGTCTTTCCTGGTAAAATAAAATAATTATAATAAAAACTAATAATAATTTCAGACAGAAATGCCAAAAAAGTTAGTTTCCCCTAAACCTAATAACTGGTTCTACCACCCTTGGCAGCAAGAACTGCAACCGAGCATTTTCAATAACTGGAGGAATTCCAGCTGCACTCTTCTGTGCAGACTTTATTTCAGTTCAGCCACACTGGGATGTTTCAAGCATGAACGGCATGTTTAAGGCTTTGACAAGGTGACATTTGCCTCAGGTCACTTTGCAGTGCCATAAAAAAATAAACTAAAATAAATTCATAAAGGAGAGGGCGTGTTCATACTAACCCAGAGGATAACGGAGGTATTTTAAACCACATCATGAACTAGTACACATGCATGCGTTACAAGCATGCATGGATGTGTATGCTCATAGAGAAACGTGGCCACAGTTATAAAATGCAAAACTGTCTTTCTTAGATTGCAGAGGCAAATCAGGAGTTGAATGGGAGAGATGTTTTCTCTACATGCAGAAATCTGTTATGAAGTTACCACATGCTAGGATACTGGACTGTGAGCGCTGAATTATCTTCAGCACATTTACATTTGTTTTGCAAATTTCTACTGACGTCATGCTTTGAAACTACACTATATGGACGCAAATTACAGGGACTCCTACACGTTACACTTACCAGAGCTGGTAATCCTAAAAATCCTTGGCATGAAGCTTTCACAAAAGCTCTCTTTTGTGCTGATGTTAATGCCCAAAGAGGTTTTTAATTACAGTTATTTAGTCAGCTAATGTTGTACACGCCTCAGCACTTGGTGATCCTGCTCTGTAACTTTATGTGGTCTGACACTTTGGGGCTGAGCTGCTTTGGTTCTTACGGCTGATCGCTGACTTGTTGAAATGTCATTCTTTACACGCATGAATTTATTGAGTTCTTTAGAAAAACCTGTTCTTTCACAAATGTTTGGAAAGGCAGACAGCATGATTGGCTGCCGGCGTCCTCCTCAGACATACAGTAACATATCAGTGTTTAACAAGCTATATGAGCAAATTTAAGGCAAAGTGGCGATTTTGGATGATCCTTTACCTCCAATGCCCGTCCAAAACATCAACACTGAAACAAAGACACAACATGAACAGGAAGCACCCCAAGAGCACAAACCTCTGCAGCTCAGTCGCTGGGCAATACTTACTTTTCAAGGAATATATTGTACATGTTAATTTGTTAATTTTATACTGAAGTTTGTAGTACAGTAAAAATCAGATAATGGTAGCATGACAGATGTTTATTTTGATTGCACAAGGACTATGTAGGAGTAGGTCATCGATAATACTGGTACTGATTTGTAAATAAGTAGACACGAACAACTTGAGCTTGTTATACAACATTATACTGCAGTATATTCTAACTAACTTGACAGCTCATTCTCTTTAAACGTATGAAATGAGGTCAGCTTGAAAGAAAGGCAGATGTGAGATGACAAGTGAACTTAATAGTCAAAAACTATAATGTGAGACGATGTGGAATTCCTAAACGTTGCCAACACAAACAAAGGCAGCAGAATTTTTAACATAGTTTTAACAATAACAGACATTTTATGAATGCTTGACCTTATTTGACCTTAAAGAGGAGGTCAGAGGTCCAAAGTAACATGATATTTAGAATACCATATGTCAATCCCTATATGCCTGTATGTTGTTAGTTCAAACAATGGCAGTAAGAAGCATAATTTTAAGTAGCTCTATATGAGTTATTATTATTTTGACCTTCAATATACTTTCTACATGTTGAAACTATGCAGCACACTATAATATGGAAACATCAACATCTGTCCGTCCGTGGAGGAGCTTTTACCCTCAAACCACAATCAGTTTTTTGACCGGATAATATCAACGTTTCAACCGTGTTTGTTGGTTGCATTTTGGGGCTTTTATTGTAGCTAGCAGCCATCCAGATAGGTTAATGTCTTCCTGTGCTCTTTGCTGGTAATTCTTCGTGAATCCTGATCAATTTGAAAAAAGCCAATAAAATAGTAAATCATAGTTGAATACTAGCTGGTAGACTCAGTCTTTTCCCCATCACAGTGACTGTTTACCTCCAAGCAAACAAAGCCTGCTCAGTAGACTCACACTACCAACAGACTACAAATGGAAAGATTTGTTTTCCTGCATGTTTATAGTGATTACTGCAGATTAGACATTTACTGCACATGTGAGGTGGATGTGGAACTTGATAAAATGATTTGAGGGGTCAGTAAACTCTTTATTGGTGAGTTACTGCGCATGTGCTTTAACTTCGCTCAACTCGCTCATTTCATACTAAACTTTGCAGGAAATTACATCAATGAGACCAAAATATTTAATGGACTAGTACCTGACTCAGGCTGTGGCCTTCAGCAGTCGCTGTTATTAAATTATGCAGCAACCCAGCAGACAGCTGTTAAGGATATAAAGGATCCTCATGGGCTCTGTGTGCATGTGTGTGTCTGGTGGAGCAGACACCCTGTAGCAGTGACACTGATGCATCGCCAGGCCTTGAGCATGACCATAAGAAGAGACTCGTGCCTGTGTGTGCGTGTCTGTGTTGCAGGTTTTGGAGGTGTAGCAGCACAAAAACAGAAAACAATGGAGAAAAGTTAAGGAGAAGAGTGGAATGTATTTAGATTGGCAGTTAACATATGGCAGTAAATCTTATCTGCAACCGATAACGCCTCCGGTGTGTGTGAACAGATGTGTGTGTCGACATGTGCGCGGGTTATCAGCTATCCAGAGTTTTACTGCCTGCGTTAAAGCGCTTCCTTTTAGAAAAAAACTGTTTTGATCCACTGCCACACATGGTTAAGCATTCACCACCTGACTCTGCTTCGTTTCAAACAGCAGCCCGAGGAGAGAAGACAGAGGGAGGGGGCGCTACAGAAAGTCCATGTTGTGAAAAAAAACTGTTGAACTGCCCTCACCTCCCCACTCTCTCTTACCTGCCCTCAAGAGCTCCCATGGATGGTTTTTTTAATTCCAGTTTTTCTTTTCTTTTATATCAACCTGTGCAGATATTTGCTTTCTTTCCTCTTCCCCACTGTGTGCGCTTTTTTTTTTACACTAATTCTCTGGCTTAACCCCTCTGTTTCCCTCAGTATATCCACACTCCTGCAGCAATGGGAAATCCTTCAAAATCCATAATTTACGCTTCACTGCCCCTCTGCCTCTCATCTCCCACTATTTCTCCCTCTGCAGGCCTCTGTGTGTGTGTGTGTGTGTGTGTGTGTGTGTGTGTCTGAGAGAGCGAGAGAGAGAGAGACCTGAATACAGATACAAACCCCTCGTGGAAAAATACGAACAAACATATGGTCTTGCCTTCACGCGCACTCACACACATTTCCAGACACACATCTTATTCACATGCGCCCACCACACATTGCACTCTTATGCAAATAGTTGCTTTTTAATGATTGTGTATGCAATAAAGAAAATATATTTTTAATGACCTTGTATGCAAATTGGAGAAAGAGTTCCACTGGCACACGCTGCATGTGACAAATGCATGTGAAGCACAGTCTAGGCTCTCCAAACCAGCCGCTCATTTAAAGAATACATTTAGTACACTTTAAAAAATTACCAGAATGTGAATAATTCTCTTATATAATAATAAATATAAATATTTACTCATAACATATTAGCACTGGACTTTTCACAGCAGACAAGCAAGAAATTGTGTTATCAATAACATTTATAGTGGCCGTGTTTTATTCAGGTGTCCAAATGTAAGTCATAAAACAGAATCGCAAACTGGCTGTGACAAGGAGGGAGTCCATGTCATTTATTTATTACTTAAATAAAAGATCATTTATTAAACATTTAGAATTGGTGACATTTATTAAAAAGTGACAGAGCGAAGGACCAGCTTCATAGCCTGGAAGGCCCCGGGAGCTGCATCAGCTGACTGCCCTCCCATGCCTGGCAGCTGTGATGGTGGAGTAGGCCAGGACTACTCCGAGAGTGTCAGAAACGGCTAAATGAGATTTAATGATTAATATTTTTATTACGCTGTCATGGCCTTTGTGTTGATCATTGTTTGTTGTTGTAATCTTTACTCCTTGCTTTATTCTGAGCCTGCTGTGTTCCCCTGTTTATATCTCGATGTTATTTCTGCGAGTTCATTCTTGGTCCCGCTTTCAATTCACTTCCAGCTGTTGAATATTTAATCCCTTCTGTGGGTCTCAGCGTTTCAGCTTTGCTCCTTTTCCCACTTTCATTACTGTCTTGATTGAGCTTACCTGTGCTTTACTCTGCGTCTCTGTGGTTTGTCTGCATAAATTGCCTGTGTGTGCTTCCCTCCCTCCCTTGTGTTTCTCTTGTTGTAGAAAACAAGTTCAGCATACCCAGGATATTTTTTCGTCATCTGGGATCATTTACTGTGACACTGTCAACCAGATTAAACAGTCACATGAAGATGATTATCAAGCGTGTTCACATGACCGAGACAGTGTTTGTAGCTTCTGAGCAATCACAAACAAGGACAGGTCTGCTTGCAACAGAGCAGCATATTTTACAAATGACGGCAAAACTATAATCCAAAAACATGACGAGGTTAAACACATGAACACATTTTGTTTTCTTTGTTTTTTGTCATTGTTGTGCATGTAAAATTTTTGCACTTTCAAAAATATCACAGTATAATGCCCTCACTATGAACATGTGGTACTTTTACTTTAACATGTTGTTTATTTATTGTGCTATTTTTATTTCTTATCCAGCTGAAGCACAATAATTTCCCTTGTGGCATCAACAAAGTATCTACCTATGATATGAAGGGTATACCAATGTGTAACATGAGTCCTATGAGTAATTAATAAAACTGCAGAAAGAAAGCTAAAATAAGATAGAGTAGTTAAGTTAATAAAGTTGTAATGATCAAGTCCCCATCTTTAAGACAAAATGCAGAGCTCGCTTTAATCACAACTATGTAATCTAATAAATTTATGGTTAAATGAGGGTGTTATGTAAGTATTTCCTATGACCGTTCCGCGATAGCCAAGTATAACAAGGATTCAAACCAACCTGCGTGCAGATCTCCTTTGAGGTAAACAAGTTTAAGGCTTACGTATCCGGTTTAAAGATGATATTGAGTTTATGGTGTTTGCACAGTGCAACCGACACCATATAATGTCATCAGTGTTTAAATTGGTTGGTTGTTAAACTTTCTCTTCAGTTCTGCAGCCCACTGAGTCCTGGGGTCAGCAGTGGTGAGGCCTAGCAGACAGCTTGCATTTATATCCACTAACTCCAGATGGATGAGTTACATTAAACAAATAAAAAAATCACCTGAAGAAGAATACTAGCCATACTCTTGATTTCCTTGGTGTGAGCGTGCCCCTGGTTTACATGATTCAGTCCTTACATTGCTAAGCAATAAGAGAAAATAGGAGAGGTAATTCTGCAGCTCTTTACACTCTTTGGGTGTGTCCCTAGATCACATCTTCCTAACCTGTGTAAGTGTCAGGATCCATGTAGGTCAGCGACACAAGTAAAGGAACTTGAGGGAGGATTTTACCCTCATGCTGTCAACATGGACGCCTGCAGACACTGTGCACAGCAGTGAGTCCTGTTACACTTCCTTGAAGTATGCATGAAGTCCACCTGAAAGGTGCATGGATGCATAACTGGTGCATTGCAACAAGACTTCATAGAGTCACAAAAAACTGTCAGACACACTAATTTCTTGTGATGAGGTTTTGCACCTGCTTGTACTCTAATGAGTTTGGAATGAGAGCTGAAACGTCTTCAAGAAATTTAAAGAAGTCCAGGTGCTTTTCTTTGCACGGTCCTTAGATTACCAAGAACCTGCACACACATATCACCTCATCATACGTCAAGACCTGCTTCTTAAAATGTTTCCTGCGAATGTTATAACAATAGCATATATGGGAACACCTTATTGTATTGCATATTTGGACCATATACCTTTTCGCTTAAACGACTATCAACACACACACACACACACACACACACACACACACACACTGGGATCTGTCCTATAAATCAGCAGGATCTCTGTGAAGGCCGGAAACCCAAGGACAGCTCAGACACGTGGAGCACACACAGCCAAGACCTCCTGGTTCCACGCCACCCTGTCTCCCTCACTCTGAATGAGCCAGAGTATGTCTGTCCATATTTATGACTGCCTACGAGTGTTAACTCCCTTGTGTGTGCTCTCTCATAGGATGTGCATGCTTATCTGTGAGAGTGTGATATTGTGTGAGCGTGTCCAGTAAAAATTTGCTGCCGTCTCTCTTTCACTCGCTGTGATCTGCAGACTTGCACACGGCCTCCAAGTTATGAATCTGCAGACAGCACTCTTTCTCATGCAGCCACTTAGATGTTGCAAAGGCAGTTTTTTCACGTTTTCACATGTTCATGTGTGCGTGTGTGTAATCTCTTCTGTTGCTGGGTTGTAAAGCCTTCTTTAACTGGACAAAAATAAAAAATGAACAATGACACAGAGGAGAGAGAAGGTAAACAAAACTACATACAAGGACAAGACAATCAGCGTGTGTGCAAAGCATCATAATAACCACACGGCTGTTATTACTGGTTCATTCCATGAATAATGAAAAGATTTCACCTAATAATTTCAGTGTCATTCAGTGAAGCCAAGCAAAATGTTCCCTTCTTACTTTGAACATTTGATTTCTTTTCTGAGCCCTTTGAGTCCCATATTACAAATTATTTTGAGACACAAGCAATGTATCGAATTGTCAAAATATATGTAAAAAGGAGAGCTTTCATATGCTCTAATGCTTTACAGACAGCAACCTATCACACATGTTTATATGAATTTTGAAAGTTTACCCAAAATGCACCCTGAAAACCCTAGAAAAAAAATTGTATTTAATTCATGGCACGCTCAAAAACATACCAGGAATTAAATAGAAATTAAATTTCAGTGCCCCTTTATGTACTTTAAAAGACTGTGATTTCGATAATATTCATAGTATGAAGGTAGGTTTTTCTCTTATTTGGGAGTCTGATGACGAACCAGTAGGTCAAACAGTGATATAACAGTTGATGAATGCATTTCTAATGAAAGCCAAATGATTACAGTGCAAAAAAACACTGAAATAACCTTCAGGAACAGTTTTAAAGGTTAATGGGACAAAAAGCAGAATAGATGAGCATGTAAAGACTAAGCTTAACTTCCTTTCACTCTCATTATTCGGTGAGGGAGGTAGGAAGGTCAACTTCAAATAAAATATGGTCTTCATGATGTGGCCCACATCATCCCACACAAACATACTCTGCTGGGAAGCTACCGTCAGACCTCTACAGAGGAGGCTGGACTACTGGGTTTGATCTTTTCTAAAACCCCTAAAACCCTGAAGAAAGGATCACATTAGCAAAGTTCCACATTACTGTGGAGTGGGTTCAAGTCCACCCCGGAAATTTCCCACATAAATGCCTTAAAATTCCAAAATAAATCTTAAAAACGTCTGCTCCAAGACCCCCAGGAGGGGCTGGCTTGTTAGGGATTGACAGATAGACGTTGTTGGCTTTGTTAAGAGCCTTTAAACATGGTGACCATTCTTTGTCCATCACCCTGCCCACCCCAGAAGGTTCCACGAGAGTCAGTGTTTATTTTCTGTTGTTTTCCCCACTCTCATCTTGTGCTTAACAAGCTTTTGATCCCTGACAGAGCCTGACCCCCGTTTAAAGGCCACCTGTTCTGTGCTTATGGAGAATGCGCTGAAGGCAAACACTGCGTTGTTTAACATGATTAACGCACGACAATGCACGGGGGCGGAGGATGGCGAGCACGTCAAAAGGAAGCTGTTGGTTTTTAATGATGTTTTTCAAGCTCTTACTGACTCCACATAGCAGCAGACGGCAGAGAACACTGAAGTGAGACAGCAGCAGGAGAGAGGGTCCTGTTTTCTTTTGTCTGTGTGTGCGGATGGGACTGTGGGTTATTTATGGGGTCTTTTACACAGCGAGGGGACAGAGAGGAGTGTCTGAGAGGTGAGCAGAGAGTGGGATGGAGAGGACGGCTCATTCAGCAGTCACTGCCAAAGCAGAAGAGCTTTTCTCTCTTTTCAAAATTCCTTCTTACAACCCCCGCCTCCTCCTTTTTTCTCCCTTTCCCGTTTCCTCGCACGCTCTTCCATGCTCGACACTTTCCACAGATCTGAGGGTTAATTCCCATTTTTCCTCCCTTAGCCTCTGAATGAAATCTAATTTCTCCCAGGTCCACTCCTGCTAATTTAGCGTTAATGCTTCAATCCGATCTCCGCCTTCTCCCCCTCTCTTATCTCTCTGCAGAATGAAATTCAAGTGTAATTTTAAAATCTCCCACTGAATCAAATCTAATTTTTCTCACCATCTCTCACACTAATGTCTGTTTAAAAAGATCTAATGCTTTATTTTACCGCTAGTGATCTCTCTCTTTCACACTCTCTCACTAATCCAAGAAAATGCTGAGAGCAAGCGTTTTTGAAGTATTATGTGACAAAAGATGGAGAAAATGTAGTACAGGTGAAAGCGTTTGTGTTTAATTTACCTTATTACTTTAATTTGGCATTTCTATGACCAAACCCTTGATAAAAAATTAAATAAGTTGTCCACTCTCTGTCCATCCCTCTTTCTCGCCCTCGTCTTTCATCTCACGCTCCCTTTTTCGTCTCTCTCACACTTTATCTCTCACCTACCCCCCTTTTTTCTCCTCTCTCCTCCATGGAGTAACCAAGGGTGCGAGGTGTCTGGTTGGAGAAAATGTTCCCACATATCAAAAGGCTCCTGGGTTTTGAGTGGAAGCGGCCAAGAGAAGGAAAAGGTCAAGTTGAATACAGTGGGTGCGGAGAGAGGGATGAGGGCTGCAAAGAACAGTGATTAATACAAGCAGCAGAGAGGCAGTGGCACTGAAAGGGCACTCAGAGTGGGAACCAGTGCTGAATTGCTTTGTCCCTTATTTCCTCTTTGAAATTTCCATTGATTGTTCTTCTCTATTATGTATCAACTTCCATTTTTAAATTTGTTGTTTTGATGCTGAAACTGAAATTTAACCAGCTTGTGTTTGTGGAACTTGGTGTAAATTCTCTTTGTCTGTTTTTAACCATAGTAAGTTTTCACTGATTATTAATTATTATTCATAAATGGATGTAAATGCATATGTAGTGCTCTGTTGCTGACAATGCAGTAAATCTTTGAAAATAGTTCAACGAAATGTAGTTTCGCTTGTTTAAAACCCCAGGATGGAATAGTGGTTTGGATCATTGGTTGAACTATTTTTGCCAGTTGACTAATGCAAATTTTGGTGAGGGACAGTTATTCTCTGAATCAAATTTACATATTTTCCATTTGTCTGTAGTGCCGTTATCTGTCTAGAGTGTTTTGTATGATATGCCCACTTTTGGCTTCTTCTCCAGTACTGCATGGTTTGGGGGGTTTTTTTGGCAACACAGCGCTAATATTTCTTTCCACAAGTCATTTCCTTGTTATTAAAAATACAACAACCAAAAAACACTATGAGCAAATTCATAAAGGGACTGTTTTTGTCTACTAAACTATAGTCACCTGAAAAATAAAGCACACTTTACTCAGTTCCAAGGTTTTTTGCATCAGGACATTACACAAAATAATCTGGTTCTCAGATGAACAACAACATATGACATATGTCCACTGACTGTGGCATTATTTAAGTAATCATTTAGGGACTTCTTCCTTTCCACTGTCTCCATGTGCTTGCTCACTGATTGTTGTCTGTATTATTGTAGGATCTTTGCCTCTGAATATGAAGCGTGTTGAGGTGACTGTTGTTGAGATCTGGCATCATATAAATAATATCTAACTTTTTCAGCTGGTCTGTTGTAGATTTGCTGCTGTGCTTGGGATCATCATCCAGCTGCATGACCCACTTAGCTGTCAGACTGATGGCCTCACATTTGACACTAGAATACTTTGGTATTCAGACTTCTTAATTGCCCCCCTTCTGATTCTGATTTTTGGTTGACTCAATGATAACAAGCTGTGCAGATCCAGTGGCTGCAAAACAAGCCCAGATCATCACCCCTCCACCACCGTGCTCACAGTTGGTATGAGGTGTTTGTCCTGATGTGCTTTGTTTTATTTTTTCCAAACATGGTGCTGTGCATTGTGGCTAAACACTTCCACTTTGCTCTTGTCTGTCCAAAGGACATTGATCCCGAAGTCCTGTTGTTTGCTCAGATGCAACTTTGCAAAGCTAAGCCATGCTGCTGTGTTATCAGAGAGAAGAGCTCTTCTCCTGGGAACCCTTTCAAACAAGCCATACTTATTCAGTCTTTTGCTAATTGTGCTATTGTGAACTATAACATTTAACAGACTAATGGGCGACCTGTCCAGAGTGTCCTCGCAGTCTTTTACAGGTGGAATAAGCTCGAACCCCCATGACCCTGAAATGGCTCTATAGATAATAATAGCTATAATGATGATGATAAGCTTAAATTACAAATACACAAAGGTAGGAAAGAGGCTTGAAACAGAAAACGTACAGAAAGCACAACTAAACAGACGTTTACGATACAGCATTGATAGTATTGATAGTACTGATGTTTGTGACACTCGTGATTTCTGCAAAGCAGCTTTTTCCAGATTTTTTTTTCACTTTTCTAATTCTAAAAATTCAGGAAATGGGATGTGATTTTAATACAGTGTTGTGTTACCATGCAGTGTACAGTGGGACATTTATACAGTAAAACTCATACATTGTGAATGTTTTATCACTGTAACAGTATGCATATCTTATTGCACTTTATATTCTGACTACACTTCCTTCTGTACATACTACTTGTTTTCTTTTTTTCTCTTCATTTATTTATTTATTTATTATTTTTGTTTTTTCATCTAACTTTGGTGAAAGGAACTCGCTAAAAGAAGAATTTCATTGCTCAGCGTAACCATGTGTGTTGTTGTGTATATGACAACAAACTTCCTGAACCTGTTGATCTGGAAAGGGCAGACATCTCTGCAGTGCGTAACTCTAAAACTGGGAAACTCACAGAAAAAAAGTCGAACAAATAGCACTAAAGGCCAGAGGAAAATGTGCATATGGGATATTGGAATGAACTGTCATTTTAATAATGGCGGCAGAATGGACGTACATATGGGAATATGCAGGGACTGCAGTATAATAATCTAGCGCCACAGATCTAATGAAGAACCACCCGTACCACAGGGACTATGGTTACATGGAGCATAAAAGTCAGATTCTTATCAGTTTAAAAGCCTAAACAGAATAAAAATCTTCCATATGAGCTTATCAGTCAAAATAAAGAATCTCTTCACAAACACTATGTACTCTTTTTCACGTATCCTCTGTCTTGATGTAAATTTGCGAACGGATGCTCACATCTGTCCAAAAATGCTTCCACGCTGAATCAGTTCTCTGTAGAAACTACTTTTTTTTTTTCAGTCCAAACTCTTAAAGATTGAGTAGCAATCAAAGATTATGCAGAACAGACGATAGATATCCATCTTTATTAAGCTGATCAAGCACATGCCAAAGAGATAACATAGCCATTAAGGAAGACAAATGCGTGGCACAATTCAGCAATGTCCTGCTGTTCACTGCATGGTAGCATGACACTGTATTAAAATCACATCCCATGTACACATATGACCACAAATCAGGAATATTTTAATCAGACTGAACCAATGTGTGCATGTACTGCAGTCTGGCTCAGGATTTGGTTTTAATAGATTTTTTTTTGGTAGCAATGGAGATGAATGGAAGAAAAGAATAAGCTTATAATTAGCCGCACAGCTGGATACATTTTTTCTAGTTTTGGTTTCACAGTTTAATAATGGTAGAATATTACCAGATTTATTTTCTGTTGCATTGCAAAAAAAAATTATTTTTTTTTAAACCAGAAACAAAAATATGTAGAACAACATCTCCTTAAAACAGTTTCAAACCCCGTCGTTGTGGCAGCCATTTGCATTCTTTCATTCCATGTGTCATTACTCTTCTTGTTCTTAACCCATCTGTCTTTTTTTCCTCTCACACCATGGAGCACCCTCCAAAAAAATTAAAATTCAATCACTATAAGCAAATTTGCTCCCCCACAGGACATCACTGAGTGGCACACAGCAACAGTGCAAGGTACTCCAATCAATGGCCTTGTTCCCTGAGCACAGGCCCGCAGCTTTAATTTGCATGACATTGGACAAGTAAGCAGATAGTCTCTCTCTCTTTCTCGCTCTCTCTCCGTCTCTCTCTTACACACCCACGAATACAATTGCATATTATCCTCACACATCTATTCCACTCTATAACAGAGGAAAATATATTCAAAGGCTGAGTGCAGGCACACGGTGAGAGAAAAAAAGCAATAAAAACAGGGGCAGGTTGACACATAGATGTGAAGTTTCCACAGAACATTAATCCAACTTACTCCAGCCGTGATGTGCTCCTGCTCCCGTCTGCTGCTCCTGGTGGGTGGATAATGGATGGAAACTTGGACTGGTGTGTTTGTGTGTTTTATTCATGAGTGTGCGCGCTCCAAATTATCAGTTTGTGTATGAGTGCTGTTTAATTTGCTGTTTGCTGCTGCAGACCAGCAGTTGCCCAATCATAACCGAGTTTCCCAACCTAGGCATAGCAGGTGTGTCGTGGAGTTTAACCAACAAAAGGAGAGATCATTTGAAAGGATTAAACATCATTTATAATTTCCTTCTATAATTTCTATAATTTCCTTCGGGATTAATAAAGTATTCTGATTCTGATTATTGAGGTACAGAGTTGGAGCAATGATCTGTTTGAGGTTTGGACTAAGATGAAGTAATAATGTAGGTAGGAAGCGGGACTGGACACACCACCGCATAGTCTGGATGCTGGTGTTTTTGGAGATGAAGCACTTTGATGAGGATCTCAGAGTGACCAGCTGAACATGGGGATGAAGAGCGCTGAGGTTTAAAGCACAGGGAACAGCTCTCGGAAGGCAGCTTGAAAAATACTGCACAGACTGAGTGTGATGTAAATAATAGACCAGCAGCCCAAAGGCTCAGGAACGCTCTACTCAAGTGAATATAGATATTTCTTATTGAGCTTTAGCATAAGCTTCATTAGACTGAAGTAAAGGTGATATTCCTCAATAAACACTGGGAATGCTGAACTGTTGTTTTAGTACGTATTCACTGTAACAGAGCATGGTTTAAAAACTGATGTCTGATGATTTCTACTAGATTTGCTTCATAAAGTTCAGCTGGACGTCCTTCTCGAGGTTTTCTAGCACTAAGTAGATTAGTTAACATGAACGTGAGATCAACAAGATAAACAACGATTAACGTTCCACACGTCTGGATTATAATTGTGAAATGGTCATACCACAAACATCATTTTATCTTACAGAGCTAGCTGCGTGTCATATAAATGGTTTAGTAAAAGGGAAAGACCCACACAAATAGCCACATCATGAAACGCAGAAGTAAACAAGCAAAAATGACCCCTCATGATCAGGACTTTAACAACCAAACCTGGCACGCAGGCACATCTAAGTTTTATCTGTATCGCATATTATGACATCATCACATTGCCTAGCAACCACCTACCAATGGACTATGACCCATTTATGCACCTGTAACACCTCATAAAAGCATTTTATACATTTAATGGGAAAAATACATTTATTAAATTAATACATTTGAATGTATTCGAATTTAAACCCACAGAACTTGAATATTATGATATACGATCTATTATGACATCAGCACGTTGCCTGGCGACCACTCAACAATGAACTAGTAAAGCTGGGCCTGAGCATAGCAGTGCACCCAGTTATAATAAAGTCATAATGATATAACACTAGTTGTATTAAAATAACAGAAACAGATACATTGTGTTTTTGTTTTTCATGGTGGTCATCCATCCTTCCATCCATCTCCTTAACTTCTTATTCATTTCAAGGCTGCTGAAGAGGCTGGAGCCCATTCCAGCTGTGACTGAGTGAGAGGCAGGGGTACAGGTCACCAGTCTGTTGCAGGGCCACGGAAATAATACAGTCAATATTTTTTGGTTTGTACGAGAGTCTGACTAGGCCATACTTGGACACGGACACACCACCCCCTTTGCCACCTGCCTCATATCAGCTTTGCAGTTTTGTTTTCTGACACAATCTCAGTAAAGCTGGGTTAGCATTCGAACAGTTCAGAGGAAGGTGTATTTGATGCAATTACATAACCAATAAATTTACCTCACTTATGTTAGAGTGCCTGGCTAACTAGCTTGCTAATGACATTAGTAACACATAGGGATGGGTATTGTTTAGGTTTTATCCGATACCGGTGCCAAACCGGTACTTTTGAAACGGTGCCGGTGCTTAAACGGTGCTCGAACCGGTGCTTAAAGAATGGAGAACACAAAATTGGTCCAAAACCTCTCATGTTCAGCTGTTTTTTTGTAAAAGATAACAATGTTAGCCTTTTCTGCAGCTATAGGGCATATATGGTATCACTCTTGGCTGGAAGCAGTGCTTAAACAATGGAAAAAAAACACAAACTTTGTCCAAAAACCTCTCATGTTTAACTGTTTTCCACTTTTCTTTGGTCATTTTAGCCTTTTGCCCAGGGTGAAGGGAGTATCTGCCATCAAACAAGAAGACAGCCGCATGTAACTACGACGGTGTTTGCTAGTTCACCTTACATGCATTAATGTAATAA
The DNA here is from genome assembly GCF_013358895.1 of Oreochromis aureus. Classification (NCBI taxonomy): domain Eukaryota; kingdom Metazoa; phylum Chordata; class Actinopteri; order Cichliformes; family Cichlidae; genus Oreochromis; species Oreochromis aureus. The sequence goes on from NC_052947.1 coordinate 38,199,812, forward strand.
TGTGGTTAGCGTACTCAACGTAAATTACACACGAACAACATGAAGCTACTCACGCAGAGAAGAACGGCTGCTGCTGCCATCATCATCCTCATCATTTCTGCTACACCGACAGGGCTAGGGGCCAGGACTCTACTCTTCGGGTTTTTGGGGGATGTTACTAAGTCCGGGTCCGATAACAGGCACCACACCCGCAGTAGATGTGCTCGGTGTGAGGTCTCGCAGCAAGCTATTAAACATGGCGCATTTCTCGGCTTTAAAAAAAAAAACGCTATGCGTCGCCAGGTGTTTCATCGGATTCGAGGAGTTACCTCATTTGCACAGTATCACAGTATCAGCTTAAAGCACTTGTTGCAGGCTGCTGAGTTTGCATCTTTTGCTGTGAAGTACAGCCAGACTTTTGACCGCTGGGCCTTGGGCATTTTTAATCTATAGCTCTGCTCTAAAAGAACATACGTACCTGGCCCCGCCTACTATCCTCGGAAACGTAAAATGATTGGCTAGAATTGGCTCAGGAAAAAAAAAAAAAAGCACCGAAATAAAGCACCGAAATGTGCGCTGCTTTTCGGTCTGGTTACTACCGTTTATGTCAGAACCGGACACCGGTACCCATCCCTAGTAACACAGCATTACTTCTATGTATATCCATGGACAGAAAATCAACATATTATGGGGCTCACACACACAGGTTTCTTAAGTGCATGGTTTAATTTCTAGTTCCTGGTTTAAATCTCCTGGTCAGGTGGGGCCTTTCAGCTACTCCAGTGGCCTCCCACCATTCAAACACATGCATGTTAAGCTAACTGGTGGTTCCACATTTGCTGTATGTGTGACGCAGATAAAATGCTTAAAGCAAGAATAAAGCCATGCACGAATGTGCGGCTATAATAGATGATGATTATGACATGAGGCATGTAAACAAAAGCACTTTGAGTACTCAGTAACACTAAGCAGTGCTATATAAATGCCAGTCTTTCCATTAAATGCGCACATGTATGGATTAATGTAACCACAGGCGCTGGATATTTGATACATACTTATTCAAAGAGCTTGCTCTGTATCTACACTTCCTGAGCACACAGTTTGGTCACACATCAACACAAAGCAGCTCACGACTACACCATGCATTAACCTCGATCTTGTATTTGTTTTTCCGACACATTAAAGCGCTGCGACTCTGTTACACTATGTACACTGTCAGTCTTCGAGAGTCATAAATACACTTTAATCTAAACAAAGACCACAGTGAAAACCACAACACCCATAACTGGCTTTTCAGAAACTTCTGCCTGAACGGTCTGGACATTTCTTTTCACATGCTTACAGGAAGATTCAGTCTTAACTGTATACATTAGCCAAACATTGACTCAGGGACCTTTTTCCTGCATAGGAGATGTGAAAGAGTGTAGCCAACTTCACTCGGTGCCCAATCTCTTAGTGCCAGCACTGCTGCTCCTCTGCTGTCACAATGGCATCGAATCCCTCTGCAGGAGGCCAAACTGTATTAATTACACAGCCAGTGACTGTTTAATTTGAGATTTTGGTTTGCCTTCCCATAGATGCTCTATTCTTTCTGCCAGATTGACATTTGACCAACAGCGTGCATCAGTATAATATGTAAATTATTTGACTAATTCTCAAAACATTCAGTTTTCTAAATACACTATTTTTAACAAATGTTGAAATCGGTGTGCACATTAACATGTGGTAATCCGTGTATGGACCTCCAGTGTAATGCACTACAGTAGCATTAAATACAGCCATTTTATTCTGCGTGTGGTTAGATTGACACGCTGTGCACATTTACTAAACCTAAGCTGGTCGTTCTCACTAACAGACAAACATAAATGTCATCTTTACAATGCTTATAAAAGGTTTTTTTTTCTATGGCAATGAAATAGCCCAGGTTTATCAGACAAAACGATTTACAACCATCTCATTGAGTTAACAATAATTAACATGCTGGCTGCAGTTGATCAAATCTGCCAGCCTATTTCAGTCAGTGGAATCAATTTGCCTTTGTCTTAAATCAAGCACCCATTGTTTCATAAGCTATTGTGAATTTCTGGTGGTAAGTCTTCCACTGTTGCAGTGCTCGGCTAGAGGGGAAAGCTTGGCTAGCATAGCAACAGTAAGGAAAGGAGGCAGGGCCTGGTAAACAGATACACAACACCAGCACACTCTCCCCTGTCTTTCTCCTCTGCGTAGCAGGTGAAGGGCAGAGAAAGGGTTCATGCATGCGGCAGCTAAGTGGCTCAATGCGCTATCGACTGGCTCGCCGAGGCAACCTGCAGAATTCCACCGCCCCCTCACGAGCCTGGCAGACTATCTGTTCGCCCTTCCTTCCCTCCTCCTTCCTTCCCTACCTCCCTCCCTCCCTTCCTCTGTCCTTCTTCAGCTCCCATCCCCCACTCCAACAGCTCCAGGGAAGCAGTGACGTGGGGGCTCGCTGCTCTGAGAGGGAGGCATGGAAAGAAAGGCTGGCAGCGAGCAAGAGGGTGATGTGAGAGAGAAAAGACAGAGCTGCTGCCACACTAAACAGAGAGCGAGAAAAAGAGGCGAGGAGCAGGAAAGAGAAAAGATAAAGATCTCCTCCCTCTCCCAGCACTCGTTGACAATGACACTGGGAGAGTCATTTCGAAGCAATGAGCCAGAAAACGCAGAGCCGCCGCTGCCATTCATCCTCCTAAGCACAACACTCAGTCACCACCGTGCCACAATCACATTCATCTCTGAGAGAACAGTGCTGGCTTAATAACATGTATGGCAGAACACTCGTGCTATAAAAACAGGCCATTTGAATGCAGTGACTCATTTTAATAAAAAATAACCGAAAAGTGAATTGAGATTGTGTAGTATGACTACAGTGGTTCATTCATTTTAAGATATTTGCTTTTTACTTGTATTTTAATACAATAAAGGGGAGGATTGATACCCTGCGCTACATGATGCTCGGCCTGTTCGACCACTGGACAGCCGCCAAGATGATCATGTATTAAATTAGGAAATACATCATTACTCATTTAAAAACATATTTTTTACTTAAATGACAGTAATGTCTTTTATGTCAGTTAAACCTATAAATCAAGCATTTAGTATATACTGAATATTTAATGTTAAAATAAAGGAAAGTACTGGTAACTATCCTGCTACTGTGGCTATGTCAGTACTTTACTGCAGGCAAATTGTGAATTTACTACAATAGTTTTAAAGAATACTTTATTAATTCCAGAGGAAATTATGTGGTCACGATAGCTCCAAGACAGTAAATAGCTCTAATACAAATAGATCTAATATAGAAATATCCCCTGTATAATAGACATAAGAAGTATAAACTATGAAGTTGAAGCTGAAGTGCCCGTCTTATCATACTGGCAGTTATTTACTCTGTAAAGGATGCGCAGATAATACTGAATAATACAGAAGTATTAAAAATATAATCCCGTCAGCTGTTATGACTATACTGCAAATGTTCCTAATCCTAATCTCCATAAACAGTGTATTACTGTGTTAGTGTAATATAAGTACATCATTCCATGCATGCATGCTCTGGTTTACAGTAGGCACGCTGTACAATTACAGCACGTAATTAATCATTAAAAAACTACTAAATAAATAATCTGAATTTAAACATTTATACTACCACAAATCTCCACGGTGTGAAATCCTGGGCTTTTTTTTTTTCCATTTCTCTGTTTTTTGTGACTCTGAAGTCTCAAAAGAGGCGGGAGAACAGAGGAGGCTTGCTATGATCAATGATGCATACGTGCATTCTTTGGAAGTGTTGTTACCTGTGACACATGAAAGAGTGTGACACTGCTTTTTCAGTCATCTGAAAAAGAAAGTTTTCTACAGGGACCATGAAAAAAATAAATACACCCTCACTGCTTTCACATGGATAAGAACGTAATCAAATGTGTTTGAATGTGGCCACCACTTTAATAGCAGAGGTCCTGAGCATTTGGGTCTTTAGTAACACACAGACATAATCTTTGTATCCTTTTGTCTTTCCAGTGTTTATCCAGGATTGAACATCTCAGCAAATTCAACCCAAAAGTAAGACCATGCCATGCTCAGAAAAACTGCAAAAGGCATGGCCTGACTGGAAGGGTTGCCAGGAGAAAGCCCCTTCTCTTTAAAAAGAACATGGCAGCACACCCTAGGTTTGCAAAGCACAAATACCTCATACCAACTGTCAAGCATGGTGGTGGAGGGGTGATGATTTGGTGCCTTTGATGGAGTCACTGAGCCAAACATGAACTCCTCTGTACACCAAAGTACTCTAGAGTCAAATATGAGGCCATCTGTCCAACAGCTAAAACTTGGCTAAAGGTGGGTTATGTAACAGGACCGTGAATCCAAGCACTGCAGCAAATCTATGCAATGCAGCAAACCCCAAATGAACTGTAGCTACATTATGGAGAAGAGTGGCTCAAAAGTCTTCCAAAACAATGATGATAAAATGATAAAATCATACAGAGTTTGTGTGTGTGTTTGTGCATATAAAATGTGAATAAAATGTGGCTTGTTTAAAGCACTTTGTGGTCTAAAAGACTGAAAAAGCACCATATATCCATCCATCCATCCATTCGCTTCCGCTTATCCTTTTCAGGGTCGCGGGGGGCGCTGGAGCCTATCCCAGCTGTCACAGGGCGAGAGGCGGGGTACACCCTGGACAGGTCGCCAGTCTGTCGCAGGGCCAACACACAGGGACAGACAACCATTCACACTCACATTCACTCGCACATTCACACCTAGTGACAATTTCGATTATCCAATTAACCTATCCCCACAAGCTGCATGTATTTGGACGGTGGGAGGAAGCCGGAGTACCCGGAGGGAACCCACGCAAACACGGGGAGAACATGCAAACTCCACACAGAAAGACCCCGGCCTGATGGTGGAATTGAACTTCTTGCTGTGCGGCAACAGTGCTAACCACCGTGCCACCGTGCTGCCAGACTGAAAGAGCACCATATATATAAAAAACCAACAAAAAAAAATCCATCTCGCCCCTGCGGGCGGTTTATCCTTCAAGCTCGGGTCCTCTACCAGAGGCCTGGGAGCTTGAGGGTCCTGCGCAGTATCTTAGCTGTTCCCAGGACTGCGCTCTTCTGGACAGAGATCTCCGATGTTGTTCCCGGGATCTGCTGGAGCCACTCGCCTAGCTTGGGACCTAGTGCTCCGATTACCACGGGGACCACCGTTACCTTCACCCTCCACATCCTCTCGAGCTCTTCTCTGAGCCCTTGGTATTTCTCCAGCTTCTCGTGTTCCTTCTTCCTGATGTTGCTGTCATTCAGAACCACTACATCGATCACTACGGCCATCTTCTTCTGTTTGTCTACCACCACTATGTCCGGTTGGTTAGCCACCACCATTTTGTCCGTGTGTATCTGGAAGTCCCACAGGATCTTAGCTCGGTCATTCTCCATCACCCTTGGGGGCGTCTCCCATTTTGACCTCGGAACTTCCAGGCCATACTCGGCACAGATGTTTCTGTATACTATGCCGGCCACTTGGTTATGGTGCTCCATGTATGCCCTGCCTGCTAGCATCTTGCACCCTGCTGTTATGTGCTGGATTGTCTCTGGGGCATCTTTACACAGCCTACACCTGGGGTCTTGCCTGGTGTGATCCAGCCTCTATGGATCTTGTATTCAGAGCTTGTTCTTGTGCTGCCATGATTAGTGCCTCTGTGCTGTCTTTCAGTCCAGCTTTGTCCAGCCACTGGTAGGATTTCTGGATATCAGCCACCTCCGCTATCTGCCGGTGGTACATACCGTGCAGGGGCCTGTCCTTCCATGATGGTTCCTCGCCTTCCTCCTCTTTCTTGGGTTTCTGCTGCCTGAGGTATTCACTGAGCACTCGGTCAGTTGGGGCCATCTTCCCAATGTATTCTTGGATGTTCCTTGTCTCATCCTGGACTGTGGTGCTGACACTCACCAGTCCCCGGCCTCTTTCCTTCCGCTTAGCGTACAGCCTCAGGGTGCTGGACTTGGGGTGAAACCCTCCATGCATGGTAAGGAGCTTTCTTGTCTTTATGTCAGTGGCTTCTATCTCCTCCTTTGGCCAGCCTATTACCCCAGCAGGGTACCTGATCACGGGCAGGGCGTAGGTGTTGATGGCCCGGATCTTGTTCTTACCGTTCAGCTGACTCCTCAGGACTTGCCTGACCCTCTGCAGGTACTTGGTGGTTGCAGCTTTTCTAGCGGCCTCTTCATGGTTCCCATTCGCCTGTGGGATCCCCAGGTACTTGTAACTGTCCTCTATATCTGCAATGTTGCCTTCTGGTAGTTCGATCCCCTCAGTTCTGAGTACCTTCCCTCTCTTTGTTACCATCAGACTACACTTCTCCAGTCCGAACAACTGTGTATATATATATATATATATATATATACATATATACACATATACACATATATCCATAGGTCCCTCATCCTATTCATGTAACCCCTTCCGCGGGTGCAAGATGCTAGCAGGCAAGGCATACATGGAGCGCCATAACCAAGTGGCCGGCATAGTGTACAGGAACATCTGTGCCGAGTATAACCTGGAAGTCCCGAGGTCAAAATGGGAGATGCCCCCAAGGGTGGTGGAGAATGACCGAGCTAAGATCCTGTGGGACTTCCAGATGCAGACGGACAAAATGGTGGTGGCTAACCAACCGGACATAGTGGTGGTAGACAAACAGGAGAAGACGGCTGTAGTGATCGATGTAGCGGTTCCGAATGACAGCAATATCAGGAAGAAGGAACACGAGAAGCTGGAGAAATACCAAGGGCTCAGAGAAGAGCTCGAGAGGATGTGGAGGGTGAAGGTGACGGTGGTCCCGTGGTAATCGGAGCACTAGGTGCGGTGACTCCCAAGCTAGGCGAGTGGCTCCAGCAGATCCCGGGAACAACATCGGAGATCTCTGTCCAGAAGAGCGCAGTCCTGGGAACAGCTAAGATACTGCGCAGGACCCTCAAGCTCCCAGGCCTCTGGTAGAGGACCCGAGCTTGAAGGATAAACCGCCCGCAGGGGCGAGATGGGTGTTTTTTTTTTTTTTATATATATATATATACATACATACATACACTTCTCCAGTCCGAACAACTGTGTATATATATATATATATATATATATATATATATATATATATATATATATATAGATATATATCCAGCTACTGGTAGACAGAACAGTCAGCCAAGACTGCAAGACCAGACTGACCAACCTGTGCACTGCCTGGATTGATTACAAGAAGGCCTATGACTCAATGCCCCACAGCTGGATACTGGAATGCCTAGAATTGTACAAGATCAACAGGACCCTAAGAGCCTTCATCAGGAACTCAATGAGGATGTGGCGTACAACACTAGAGGCCAACTCCAAGCCCATAGCACAAGTCACCATCAAGTGCGGGATCTACCAAGGAGATGCTCTGTCCCCACTGCTGTTCTGCATAGGCCTGAACCCCCTCAGTGAGATCATTAACAAGACTGGCTACAGATACCAACTACGGAACGGAGCAGTTGTCAGCCACCTCCTGTACATGGATGACATCAAGCTGTATGCCAAGAGTGAACGAGACATCGATTCACTGATCCACACCACCAGGCTATACAGCAATGACATTGGAATGTCGTTCGGACTGGAGAAGTGTAGTCGGATGGTAACAAAGAGAGGGAAGGTAGTCAGAACTGAGGGGATTGAACTACCAGAAGGCAACATTGCAGACATAGAGGACAGTTACAAGTACCTGGGGATCCAGCAGGTGAATGGGAACCATGAAGAGGCCGCTAGAAAAGCTGCAACCGCCAAGTACCTGCAGAGGGTCAGGCAAGTCCTGAGGAGTCAGCTGAACGGTAAGAACAAGATCCGGGCCATCAACACCTACGCCCTGCCCGTGATCAGGTACCCTGCTGGGGTAATAGGCTGGCCAAAGGAGGAGATAGAAGCCACTGACATAAAGACAAGAAAGCTCCTTACCATGCATGGAGGGTTTCACCCCAAGTCCAGCACCCTGAGGCTGTACGCTAAGCGGAAGGAAGGGGGCCGGGGACTGGTGAGTGTCAGCACCACAGTCCAGGATGAGACAAGGAACATCCAAGAATACATTGGGAAGATGGCCCCAACTGACCGAGTGCTCAGTGAATACCTCAGGCAGCAGAAACCCAAGAAAGAGGAGGAAGGCGAGGAACCATCATGGAAGGACAGGCCCCTGCACGGTATGTACCACCGGCAGATAGCAGAGGTGGCTGATACCCAGAAATCCTACCAGTGGCTGGACAAAGCTGGACTGAAAGACAGCACAGAGGCACTAATCATGGCAGCACAAGAACAAGCTCTGAATACAAGATCCATAGAGGCTGGGGTCTATCACACCAGGCAAGACCCCAGGTGTAGGCTGTGTAAAGATGCCCCAGAGACAATCCAGCACATAACAGCAGGGTGCAAGATGCTAGCAGGCAAGGCATACATGGAACGCCATAACCAAGTGGCCGGCATAGTGTACAGGAACATCTGTGCCGAGTATAACCTGGAAGTCCCGAGGTCAAAATGGGAGATGCCCCCAAGGGTGATGGAGAATGACCGAGCTAAGATCCTGTGGGACTTCCAGATACACACGGACAAAATGGTGGTGGCTAACCAACCGGACATAGTGGTGGTAGACAAACAGAAGAAGACGGCTGTAGTGATCGATGTAGTGGTTCTGAATGACAGCAACATCAGGAAGAAGGAACACGAGAAGCTGGAGAAATACCAAGGGCTCAGAGAAGAGCTCGAGAGGATGTGGAGGGTGAAGGTAACGGTGGTCCCCGTGGTAATCGGAGCACTAGGTGCGGTGACTCCCAAGCTAGGCGAGTGGCTCCAGCAGATCCCGGGAACAACATCGGAGATCTCTGTCCAGAAGAGCGCAGTCCTGGGTACAGCTAAGATACTGCGCAAGACCCTCAAGCTCCCAGGCCTCTGGTAGAGGACCCGAGCTTGAAGGATAAACCGCCCGCAGGGGCGAGATGGATGTTTGTTTTTTTTATGTCCCAGTCCCTTCTGTTCCAAGATGATTGACTGCATGATGAAGTTTCCATGATGAAGTTTCCATCCTGCACCATTTGCATGTGTAATGAATAAAAACAAAAATGTTCATCTATACAGGAAATGTGAAATAAAGTAAAAAGTAAAGCAACATTCAAAAGTTGTCATGAAAACTCTTTTGCTCATTTGACATCTGAGCTCATAAAATTCTGCAGTAACAAAATAGTGGGCCGATGATGCAGCAGCTGTGCCATACTTTACTGAAATTGCTTTAAATGGATGGCTCCAAAGCCAGGATGTCTGAGTTTATTTTATTTTATTATGCTGGTGCCTCAACTCATGTCTCTTCTTCGACTCCTGTGGTGGTGAGGATGCAAGAAGAGGACACAAGGAGAGGAATCAGGGATGCTCAGACTGAGAAGTGAGAGTGAAACTCAGAGTGGTGTCTGCAACATCACTCTGAGTTTTAGATTTTGATTTTGACTGTGTGCTAAATAAATCAATGGAATTTAACATAATTTTGCTCAGATGATTTATGGGCAGACTGAATCAACAGAGAGTCAAGTCTGACTTATTTCAAAAAGAAAAAATATTGTATTTTGCTCTGAGACTACACAGTAGCTCGCTGCTTTTCCTCAGTACTCTCCAAGTATTGACAAAAATGAATCATAAAATCAAAATGCTATGAACAACAAAATAAATTGTAATTTTTGCTGTAAAATTTGAGAGACAAATTTTATAAGCCAAACTCACAAACCAATCAATATGTACGAAATAACATAAAAATAGTAATTTTAATTTAATACAGCGTCTTATTATTAATCCAAGTAGGACATCTTGTAATGGCCTGAATTGAATATTCATACCCAGCTCTCTACTTTCCCTTTTTTCTCTACAAATAATCAAAAATACCATTTCATTTCCCCCCCCAGTCAGCCCCAGGTCATGTGCTGATGATGAGATGGAAAACACAGCATGTCGTTAAGCTGCCAGCTAATCAGTGTTAGCTAGTAATCCTCCCCCTTTCCATCTACCACACGGGCCCCTTCTCTCCCTCCACCTCTGCTTCTTCTGCTGCTGCGCTGCTGCTGTAGTCTGCCTGCGAGATGGATGGCACAGCCCTAATCACCCCCTGCAGTGCACTGTCAGCGTGGCTGCAGGCCGCTCTTAACATTTACACCACATGATCACACACGCACATGCAATAAACACAAGCCAATAAGTGAGAAAATCTACCCTCCTCCTCCTCTTTTCTCATCCTGCAGGTACCGGCTCCCTCACCCTCCACTCTCCCCTCCCCTCTGCCTCTGCCCAGGGCCCACCACGCACCAACACTTCTCTCACTGTCACCTTGGATGGATTCAGTGAGATGTGGTTATGTCCTGAGGGCTGAGATAGATAGTCCTCCTCCTTCTTCTCCTCCTCTTCCACTGCCTCCTCACACTGCGCCTTCCTGCGGTTATCTCCAAGCTGGAGCCTCATCAGCCTGCACAGTAGCTCTGGCTTCCAGCTGTCTCACCAGCAGCTCCAACAGGGGAAGAGGCTGCCAGAGGAGCTGGGAGGGAGGCCGCTCCTATATCAGCATCCTCTCATGTGGCCGGCTTCAAGGTTCCTCTTAGGCAAGCTTTCAGTCTTTCAGACTCATCTTGAGCCGCACACATGGAAACGCACCCTCAGTGGTTGGCATGAATTTTAAGAGTCTCAGAAGTGCAGATTTTAGCCCAGTTTTTATCATTTTAAAACAAGCTTTGGTTTGATAGTGTCTGTGTCATAGCTATTATGTGGGCAAATGTAACCTCATAATAATTAAATAAATCTAGTGCAACGAAAATTGAATGTGTCCATAAACATCACGAGGAAATATCGGTTTATGTGGAAATTCTTTCTCATTGAGAACCAGATGTTCTTTCTGCATTCATACGGGAACAAATCAATCGGATACAGACAGAAGTTCCTTGATGAAGAGTTTCCTCAGACAATAATGATCTGTGTTTATCAGATTTCTAAAAGAAACATGCTGAATTCAAATGAAAGATCGCAATATAGACCCCACCCAAAACCAACAGCTCTGGTTGTAGACAATGAAAACATGATGCTCTGCCCATTGAAAGGAGACCGGCTGGGTGAATGGCTGTGGTGCACATTAATTCAGTGTGATGGTAAGACTTAATGCACCTAGAAGATACATGAGCCGCCTTTGAACAGAGCTGGTGCTAGATCGACTCAGCCAGAGGGACGCTGTACTGTGAAGCAGTGACTAAACACTCCTGACCATCATACAGAGCCCGACCACAGACTGTATATTGACCTAAATTCCAGGTCTTTAAATTTTCTCTGATAGTCAGAAAAGTTTGGTTGTATAAAGCTCTGTGGTAAACAACTCATGGCTCCCTCAACTCATTATGGTCCCTCAGCTTCTCAGATCCACTCTTTGCTCATCATGTCTGGTTTCATAACACCAAGATGGCAAAAATGCTCAGCTCAGAAGCTTCAGGACATGACCTCACTAACAAGTGTGTGAAATCACAGTGGCTATGTAAATCTTTTATTTACAGTCTACGAGGCAGTCTAGGCAAAGGACTCTTTAAAAAGAAAACAACGAAAAAAACAATCTTTGCTCTTAAAGTACATTTACCATCAAAAATTGTTTTCCCATGCAAAGGCACAATTTGGTCTCCTTTACACTTTCACACCACCGTCGTAATACTTACAGATTCACTCGTATATAGAAGTTTGACATAGATCTGGGGAAAAAGAGCAAGATCTTTTTTTTTTTCCTCACACCACTTTTGAACAATGTTTGGGAGATAGCAGAACTTGATATGCTTTTTTATGCTAATAAAGGAAACAGGCATCTGGGAATATTATTTTCCTGAAAGGGTGTAACTGTTTTGCAACATTTATGTAGATGGTACCTGTTGAGAGTAACAGCCACATGTCAGATACCAAGGTTCTCAAGAACTCTACTGTCTCTGGCAGTCTCGATGTAGTCTCCTTCCCAGCTAAACGGGGCACAGAGTTCACTTCTTCTATTGCTCCATGGTCCAGTTCTGATTCTCACATGCGAATTTCATCCACCTCTAAAACTCACCGCAAGGTCTGCAGCTCTGCAGGAAGCTGTATGCAGGAAGCTGCAGTGCTGTGTGTTTTCTGGCATCGCTCTTCTGTGGAACTGGACAGTCGTCACTCCCAGCATTCATCTGTGAGCCTTGGGCAGCCATGCCTCTGTTGCCAGTTCACTGGTTATCCTTTAATAGACATAATGAACACTGGGAAAATCCCATCACAAGATGTTTTCAAGGATGCGCTTACCCCGATTAGCAAACTGGCCACAAGAATCCTTTTTCATCTATTTCTGTTCAAATCTCTGACCTGGGTTATCCAGCTCCTCTTTGGATTGCTCCGCACCAACCAGGTCTCCTATCGCCTGGTTTGCTGAGTTTTTTTTCTGACTAGAGACATTTCTTGAAGGAGTTTTGAAAGGATCTTTCAGGCAAACAAACTTTTCAAACCACTCTCCTTTTGACTTCCAGAGCTTTCAGAGATTGTGAAGTTACAGCAGTTTTTATACCTTCTACAAGTCTTTTTGCTTCACCTTGAGCTCCTCAAGTCTGTTCACTTTATTCTACAGTCTGTCATCGATCTTCTGCAGGCATGCAGCTCCAGTCTTCTCCATTATTGGCCTTCAACCTGCCATTCTCCCTCTCTGGGAGAAGAAAGGCCTTCAGGGAGATGAACTTGTCTTTATTTTTCCTCCTTACTTTTCTGACACAGTTTCTTAAACTCTGCAACTGTTTCTGGTTCAAAGACAAAGGTCATTTTCCTGAAAGTTGCACATTTGTTTGTCTCTCTCACCTCTCGTAGAGTCTACGTCGTGCCTCCAACTTTCAAACATTGAAAGCCTGAAGAGCTTTCTCTGACAAGAACTCCTTGCTTTTGCTGTTCAGCGTTTGTCCTCCATAGTTTTTCAACACTCCTGATCAGAAATATTCACATTATAAATAATTTAAAAGGTGAACCTAAAAGAATAAAAGATCCTCAGAATTCAATTCGATGTTTATTCGTATAAACTATTTCGAGACAGTGCATTAGATTATATTTTCTCAGTAATTAGTTCTTAGTTCCAAATTTGTTAAAAGAAATGTCACCAGCTAAGAAGGAAACAAAATGAATTAAATGAAGTATGAATCTGAAAAAAACATGTACACATCGTAATTCAATTAAACCCACCATTTGTCCATTTTGGCTCACTACCCACTTAGGGGTGGGGTTAGGTTTTAAGAGCATGTTGTGCATGTGCCTAAGTACTCCGTTTGGGTTGGGGTACAGAGGCGGCCCAAAGCGAGGGAGCTCAAAGCAAGGAATCTTATTCACAAGTGATGGGGAAGGTGGAGCATGAGGTGGAAAGGCAGGTTTGGTGTGGCTGTTGTATCTGATTGTGGTGATAAAAAAAAAGCCTAAGTTGGAAGTTGAAACTTTTGATTTGCCAGTTCTTCTACATTCCAACACTCACCTGTGGAAATGAGATATGAGTGTTTCCACTGTTGGGTGGCTAGAGTCACCATTAAGGGTGCCAAAAGAAGCCAGCTGAGGTAGTTTGAGTCTGGTCAGACTGGCTGCCTACCTTTGGAGGTTATCTAGGCATGCAAACTGGAGAGAAGATCTCATCTGGCCTGAGAGCACCTTAAAGCAGCGGTCGCCAACCTTTTTTGCACCACAGACCAGTTTAATGTCCAACAATATTTTCACGGACCGGCCTTTAAGGTGTCGCGGATAAATACAACAAAATAAAATGATACGACCGAGACAAAAACAGTGGTATTTTGTAAATATAATAATAAACGCAAATTCACTGTGTAATTGTGTAACTTTATTAACAGTGCCCTCCTGAAATGCACCAACAACATTGAGAGTAACATCCTCCTCTCTGCCCCTTAATGCTCTCTGGTCGCTATGGTGACACGTAAATATTTCTTTCAAAATAAGACACAAAACTACAACACAGGAAAAGATCCAGGGAAACTGAGTTAACGATAAAAACCTTGAAAACCATAAATTTCACACCCGAGCCTCAACTCTCGTGGCCCGGTACCAAACAACTCGCGGACTGCTACCGGTCCGTGGCCCAGGGGTTGGGGACCGCTGCCTTAAAGCACCTCATTCAACAGAAATTGAAAAGTGTTGCTTGGGAGAAGAGTTCACCAGACAGAAGATTTCGATTTACCATAAAGGTTAAAATACCATTTAAAAAACAAAAACATAAAAAAGAGTTAAAGCTAACACTACAGGTTGATGTTGACGATGAAAGGCAGCACTCATGCCTCCCACAATGGAAAAAGCTAATTAAATGTTATTATTCATTGACAATACCTGAGAACTACCAGTAAAACAGACAATCCACTGGTATGGGAGACAATGAAAACTGATATCTCTCGTTTTTATAGACTTTCACTCAGGCGTGACGCTCACTTTGAGGCTATAAATTAGTCAGCGTCTTGTTATGGCATGCATTAGCTGTGTTTTGTTTGGCACTTCACTGTAGCTTCCTCACATGCTTATATTTTCCCAGGATGCCTGCCAGGCCAGTCCAGCAAATTCCCTGCCCCATTCTGACTAAGCACATGTGTGTTTGTATTAAACATGCCCACGTCTGCTCCTCTCATGACCTGCTGACCAGATCATCAAACGAAACCATGTGTCCACTACAAGGCCAGGCTCCAGATGATTGCACTCAGCTGCTGTCCCTGTCCCTCCTCCAGCCTCCCCGCCAACAACGCACATGTCGGCTCCACCGCTCCCTGCCAAATACATAATTATCCCGCTTTCCATTGGCATCAGCGGCATCAGGTGGAAGTGTGAAAGACAAAGAACCAGCAGGTATACGATGCTACTACACATCTCCTAGGAGGCAGTTTAACAGTTCAACTTGCTCTTATTTTTTTGGCAGCTTCTTGTTTTCATTTGTTGTATGAGGACCAAAAGAGGTACACTGGAGCTGATTAGTCATAAACCGCACACTGAAGTCAATATTCGCATTTATGGACTTTTGAGTGAGTCAGGCAGGATGAAAGATGAACTCTGGAACGACTGGAAAATTTAAAGATTTGATAAAAAAGTTTCGGTGCGTGTGCGCCCATGTGATGTTTGCGGGAGGCTCAGCTCACGTCACTATCGGCGCAGGATCCATTATGTACACTTTGCTGCTGTGAGTCACTCGGCACAGTGGTCACTGCTCATGACTGGTACCTGCCTTTGACGCACAAACACACACATCTTTATCAATTACACGTCTAGATGGGAGGCTGAGTCACTGCGATGCCGGAGCACATCTTTCCTGCTTCCACTCTAAAATGCACAGGAGAGGCTCACAGCTTGCGTCGTGGGCAGGTTGCCGCTGCTGACGTAAGCAGGAGGTCTCTTTAGAAAGCCTGAGCAAAGCCTCTCAAGAGACTCATTTAACCCATGAGTCACGCTCACCTATTAGCTTCCACGTCATTACAATCCAGATAAAAATAACTTGCATATCGGGACGGAGCCTTGAGTCTCTAATTACATGCCAGTGATTTATGTGCGAGGCTCGCTTTGTGCATCTCTGAATCCTTTTGA
Source organism: Oreochromis aureus (assembly GCF_013358895.1). NCBI lineage: Eukaryota > Metazoa > Chordata > Actinopteri > Cichliformes > Cichlidae > Oreochromis > Oreochromis aureus. The sequence continues at coordinate 38,215,436 of NC_052947.1, forward strand.
ATTATACTCAGAAGAAGAGACAACACGTGCGACTCCATGAATCCCGTCGAATTGACTCTGTCGCCTCAGCAGGTTAAAAACATTTGTCACACGCCAACACGCGGTGGGAAATCAGATTCTTTAGAAGAGGCTCTCAGGATTTCATTTGGCTTTCATACAGTAACTCCCACAGAGACAAATCTCTGAAGACAGGCGTTTATGACAGGGTCGCTGTTTCACTCCATCTATAAAATCATCTTTCCATCACCGCACATCATTAAGTAGCTTTGACGCGCTTTATTAGAGTTTTTCCACTTTATTCTAGAGGAAAATAAAGTACTTTTTTTACTGGGCTACATTTCTTTAAAAGCTATAATTAATTTTCATTTTAAAGGGACAGTTCACTCCAAAATCAAACGGTCATGTTTTCCCTCTCGCCTGGAGTGCTGCTTATCAATTTTGGTAGTTTGGTTTGCGCACTTTTGGAAATATCTGCTGCAGAGTTGTTTCCCTTCTCTTGAATATCATGAAACTGAATGACACTCGCTTTTTGGTGCTCAAAACTTTAAAACGAGCAGTGGTTTCCGGCACAACTTCAGCTACTTCTAAGGTGCATATTAGATGAGTACAAAGTCTGAGGAGGATAAGGTTCCAGCAAAACAATAAAGAGCAACTTTATTGTTTGCCCAACACATTTTAGTCCAAAGAGCATCTGCCTTCCGTGGCTTTAATCCCGCAGAGGCATTAAGGACCACCTCATTTCTTATTTCTGCACCAAATTATGTTTTGCAGTAACTTTGTCTGAATATATCAGAAAATAAGAGATGTTACATTTTCTTAAGCCACCTTCTTTTGACAAGGATAATCCAGAATCCAACTCTGCTTGGAACAGTGTTCTCAACAAATACTTTTGTTGCACCATACAACACCTCAGTGAAATCAGAAATGTCTGGAAAGACAAATTTGTGAAAGATGAAAATGATTATGAGAAGGACTACGCCTCTCCAGCTAACACACAACCAGCAGACAGTTTAGTTTAAAAACTCAAAGCACCAGTGCCTCTTTCCAGAAATCATCCTCCTGTGACCAGCTATTTTCTCCAAACTACACCCTACCAACTATATCACGCTGCAGAAGGAAGGGTCCATGCACACATCTGGAGACACTTGTGCAAAGAACTTCAAAATGCTCAAGAACACCCACTCTCTGGACTTCTGGTTTCATGGCGGGCGCTCATGAGATGAATGAACGGGGCCATATGAGGCTAAAGGGTTCATTTTCAAAGGGGGAAAAAACAATAAATATAGCTCTATTTCTAGTTTTGAAGGGTTCAGTAAAATCTCTTTCTGTGAGCATTATAGATACCATGAGCTACTTTTTATGGCATGAAGTGAGCAGCAGCGTGCTGATAGCACTCAGCTTCACCAACACGTTTAAGCTTGTGCTGCCATTTAGCTGCACTTCTAATGTCTCCTTTAGTTATCATTTCTAAGTGGGGCTCATCAAGGGTGCAGGTCAGTGGCATTAACCTACCGATCAGCATGTATTACCAGAATGCCAGTATTTTATTTACAAAGTCATCATCACTGTAAAAAAAACAAGAAAAAACAAACCAGAGTTGTTGTTTTATATTATTTCAGACTTCCTCAATACTGCTTTTGTCAAGGTTTAGCTGCCTTCAGTGAGGACTATCTGGGCCCGGGTTCCTGCTTGTAAAAACTGCTGTTTTACAATACAATACAACTTTATTTATATAGCACATTTAAAACTGAAGAAACACCAAAGTGCTTCACAACAAGGTTAAAACATAAGATATAAGATAAAAGGCTATGACAGAGTACAACCCCCCCCAAAAAGTACAGACAAAATAAGAAATAAAAACATTAGAGCAAAGTTTTTTTCATTTTTTAGTTGTGATTTCTGGGTAAAAACACGGCAGCTGGAATTTCCAAATCTACTTCTGGCACCCGGTCACCACTGGGTGAGAGCCATTTAGAGCTATTACATTCAATAGAAGGCAGACATGTCTACATCCGATATCTCCAAAACTGGGCAACTCACACTAAAACGACCAAGGTGAATAAACAAACTCCAGGGAAATATATGTAAATCTGACTTTTTGGGCTGAACTAGCCCTTTAACCTTTAGATGACTGAAAAAGAAGACATGATGGGTTATTAAAATAAAACATTAAACCAACAATATTCTGGTTGGGCTCCCCAGAGTTTATACCATTTCCACTAAACATTCCTGTCTCCTCTAAACTTCTTAGATGATTTCATTTCATGAAATCCAAAGCAGCAAAATGTATTAATTAATTACTTCAGGCTCAAAGATCAAACATGTAAGCCGTTTAATGAATTGAAACTGTCAGACATGTGTAGAGTGATTTAAAATATACAAAGTTAATGTGCCATATTTACAAAATTATACTTCAAACCAAATGTGAAAGTCTCCTTGAAGAAATCTTTGTTAACATTATTGTACGCGCTATATTTCTTAGGGATTTGAACAATCCGTGTGTCCATTCACGTTAAAACATTATGAATCACGCTTTCTTTGTCTCCCTCCCACCAGCCGTCGCTGCCTACCAAAGACAGTAAAACATGTCACGAGCGCAGGCTGAGAATGGCATTAAAACCTGTCTGTAGTGCAGCGCTGACTCACTCATTTGATCTTTGTGGTGAGAAAAAAGAAGCTGCGGTGAATCCCAGCTGAAAAGGAAATATGCAGTGAAATAGAGAGATGACAGACTGGGCTGTTCGGCTGTGAGCAACAACAAAACTGCAGCAGTTTGTACCAATAACGCAGATCCCATTATACTCAACATGTGTTGGTTTAAACTGTTCAGTTTCAGGTAACAGTTTAAAAAACAGCAGTATTTTTAAACTTTGTGAAAATCTGCATAATTCAAAAGTCTGGAATCATTTGGTGAATGAAGTCTGTCATCCTTACTTTTTTTATAACCGGTCTCAGTCAGAGAGTCTGAGGTCTGCTGCTTTTCTCCTACATTAAAGAAACCTTTCAATTGATTAAATAATTGTAAAGCTTTTAGTTCCAAGGCAGCACTTTTCTTTATGTGCTTAATATGTACTTAAAGGATGTCAGCCGTGGTAGTTGGCTGACCTTTCACCAGAAAATATTTTGATTTAAGATTACTAAATGCCTCTGTGGTTAAGGTCAGATGACTTATTTATGGAAACTCCACAAAATCTGAATTTTCCCTCCATGTTCTTTCTTCAGAAGTCAAACAATCAGTAGTTGATTTGAAACTACACATCTAGATCTCAGCTTTCCCTTCACTGCCGTTAATCAAATCTTTTCTTCTGGACTTTGTTTCATGTCAACTCATCCCTCCATCTCCTGTTTTTCCTCTGCTGTCATCGGATCTGCAGCACTGCGCTGTGATGCAGGCAGAGCGTCATGTCTTCCTACGTGGAAATGTCATCTTAATCAGATGTTCCCACTCAGAGAAAGAGCGTCATCAAATGCTCGGGATCGGAGGATTTTTGTAAATGAACATGAGCTTTCGTGTCCACCTGCTGAAAACTTGCATTGGTTTCATATAAATCACGCATCTAAGACACTTATGTGATGCATGAGGAAGATTTTTTTTTCTTTTGTTTCTTTGTTTTTCACTTCTTCTAACTGTAATGTCACCTCTTCCCCTCCACTCACCCTGTCACTAATGAATCCACTCATTATTTTACTTCAAACTACCCCCTGTGTGACACAAAGACTTGCAATCATGCGCTTTAGTTTTTTAGCAGAGGGGAAGTACTGCTTCTAACTCATAAAAACAAGCGGATTTACTTAAAGTTTGCATCTATTAAGACTAAACAAGCAGCTCATTACAGGTGGAGAAGAGTGAAGGTTTGGGCAGGAGTGGGTTTAAACGTTCTCCTTTCAAAATGAGCTCATTTCTCTGTAATTTCCTGTGGATTTCTCCTGTTAGTGCGCTCCCTTCATCCTGTCCTCTCACAAGCACTGATTTCACAGATCTGACTGGCACCTGCACGTCGGGCTTTTCCATCTAAAGGACTTTCCTGTCCACACACATACAAGGAAGACAGAAATGTTTTTTCTTTCTTTTTTTTAATGGGAATGTGGCAGAAACTTCCAACATATTCCTGCAGCGTCCTGATGCATTTATTAGATTTTTTTTAAACAGAAAGTTGGCATGAGGATGAGTTTAGAAGGAGATCGAGACAAAAGCGAATCCAATCACGCGAGACCTGTTTGTTCTCTCTCTGCGTCACTTTTTTTTCTCAGGTGGTTTTAAAATAAAACGGAGCCCGGACTGTGGGAGGAATTAACGCCGAAATATTAATTAAACTGCGCCCGTGCAGCTGGAAAGAAACGGGCTGATTTGCGCTAAACTGCCGACGATTGCGCTGGTTTTCGTTCCTGCCGTTGGCGCATTTTAAAAGCGCAAATGCAGCCGCGCGGTGCTGCTCAGGTAAAGTTTCCGACACACCGTTAATAACCAACACGCACGTGCGCCATCACATTACACCCACCCCTGGAGCACGTGCCCATGTTCCCCAAACACGAGACAAAAAAAAAAAAAACGAAAAGAAAAGAAAAAGAATATTCGTATATCAACATTTGGCGCCAGCAGCCTTTTTATGCTCGAAGACAAATATGATACCTAGATGAGATATTTCAGGTTTTGACATCATCAGGTTTGAAGTGCAGACAGGTGACACGTGCACGGCCGCGCGGACGCTTGGTAGAAGCTCTCTGACCAGCACGTTTTGGCACTGGCACCTTCCCGTCACCCCCAGATTCTAATTTGCGACCTCGGCTCTTCTGCTCATCCTTAATTCAGGAGTGACGCAGATGAATTAGCAGACCGCACGAGCGGCGCTGTACGTGTGCGCGCGCCGAGGCTGCTGTGCAGCCCAGCACAGAGGGGCCGACTTGATGAGTATTGAATGTTTTGTACATATGAAAAGCTTTTTGGGGGGTAAACAGAGAAGTGCGAGTGCGCTGCGTTCGTTCATTTCAGGCGATAATTCACCGCCGATTTGCGCCCATTGCCTTATAAGGAAAGACCGCCGTGCCTGCCTGCAATAGGCCCAGCGCGGCAGCCTGCGGGAACTCTGCACTTTAACCCTTTCGCTGCTGAATTTTATTTAGTTCTGCCGTCTGAAACAGTGCGGCCGGGGCTGCAGTGACATTTTTACGCTTTTGTTTTCGAATAGATGTTTATGAAATGACTTCCTCCTTCAGACTCGGATTAAATGTAAAGAATAATAGTGAACAGAGAGCTGCGTGTGCCAACAGCGGGAAAGAACAGCACATGTTATTTGTAACCTCCCTCTGTGTCCGTCTAATTATATCAAAATCCTCAACCTTCCCTCAGGTGCAAATAAGCGCAACCATTTCTAGCACAAACCGTCGGCTTTGGTGCTGCAGGTCCGTGTGCCCCCCTCAGCTTCAGGCCCGAGCTGGTTCAGGCTGTCCGTGACAATAATGGAACCGGCTGGTGCCTGTCTTGTCGGGGTTCAGTCAGAAATAACCCCTCCGGAGTTAAAACCGGGGGCTAGAGTAAGAGGGTGACCTACATCGGCTGCCACTCAACCAGGAGCTATCTTCTAACAACGCGAAAATCCAGCAGAAAATCCCCGCGACACGCTGCCATGCGAAATGTCATCTCTTTGTGTGACCTTGACTCAGGGAGGATATGGAAATCTATTCATTGTAATGTGCATAGCAGCGCAGGGGCTCTGTTCGCAATTTAACTTTACACAGGGTCACGATTCATGCCGCATTATCATCGCGTTATCCACACTACAGGGCTTCGGATGGGAATGTGTTTTTCCCGTTTCAGTGGCATTTGCCGTAATAGAGAAGGCCTTGTTATGGTGGCGGTGATAAATCAATGTCAGATGGGCTCTGGCCTTGACTTTGGTTGGGCCTGTTGTGTATTTTCAGGTGAATGGTTTTCATTTTGAGCCTCTTTTGAACATACAATCTCAGGTTAACCAACTTATCGTGTGGCCCTCATAAATACATTTTTGATAGCGCTTTAGGTGCTATTAAGTGCGAAGGCGCAAAGATAAGAAAAAAATATCTGGGATAAACTCGGACTGTCGATGTGCTGTGACTGCAAATCAACACTAATTGCAAGGCCTTTCCCAGCTGCTGAATTCGGGCTGGTGAGCAGCACATTCGGGCCATCACGTTTCAGGATGAAACACTCACCATTCATAGCAGTCTCTTCCAGTTAGATCTGGCTTCGTGTTCAGCGACAAGGGAGGGTAGGTGAGGCGTTCAGGCTCTTATTTTGGCTCGTAACTTTTACAACCTCAGTCACGTTGTGTGGTGCACTTGTTTTTCGGATAGGCGTGTCACCCTCACGTTAGTTCTTTAGTCACAAACAGTCTAATTTGATCTCACGTGGGCCAATAAAAGGGTGGGATAATAACCCACTTTTGTTTCAGTATAAAGAGACCATTGCTCATAAACAGATAATAATCAGGCTACACCTTAAAAATAAGTGGAATGTCAACAATGCGTCTTCTGACAGGTGTATCACAGAGGCTCCGCAAAAACGCGAAACCTTCATACATAGTTTTATATGTATATATGTATTTAAAAAATCACAGCATTTCACTATTCATGGTTCCAACAGTTTATCAAAATCTAAGAAAAAAAACGTTGTAATAATATAAATGTTTATTTATTTATTTAGAAAGCAAATCCAAGATGGTAACGTCATCACTGTATTTCTCTCACTTGGAAGTAAAGCCATCCTATATGGTAGTTTGTAGGTGATTTTCCACCCAAACAAACAGAAGAGCAGGTGATTTCACACACTGGCATCTCCCCACAGTCAGACATGGAGTACCTAAGTATATCAGAACTTCCAACCAACAGGCTGGAGGGGTGCAAGCTTAGACACACTCCCTTGTAGCCAAAATTAGTGTCATATTTTTGTTTTTCTACAGAAAAAAAGTAAACGCCATTCATGTGTGGTTGGTCTTAATAACCGGGCACAATAAATTAGCCCACAACAAAATTTCAGCTACCAGTTCTTGCCTTGATTTCCATCCCTCCCCAAATTTCTCAAAGACATCCTCTACATCAGCCCCTTACAGCTTTTTTCATGTCGTTTACGCGCCGTTGAAGTCGTGATTACAATGTTTCCCACAGTCTCCGAATGCAGCACGGGAACAACCCCCGCCCCCAATAACCTCCCCCTCGTGTAACGTCACACCAACGGCTATTTGCATGAAGTGTTTTCTGGCTGCAGCTCGAGCTCGGCTGCAGAGCGAGATCCTCTGAGGGGGAAAGCGAGGGAAGCGGTGCAGTGAAAATAGGAGGAGGAGGAGGGGGGAGTCTTGTGTTTCACATCAGAGGAGCAGCGAGGAAAAACGGGCTGAAAGCGAGGATAAGGTGTCCGATAACAAAAGCAGAGAGGGGGGAAAAAAGCAGAAGAGCGGCTTCTCTTGTATCGGAAAATGGAGCTACCCGCCGCGGGAGAGCACGTCTTTGCGGTGGAGAGCATCGAGAAGAAGCGCAGCAGAAAGGTTTGTCACAAGAGCGCCGAAGGACATTTGTGCACACATGCACTTGGAAAGGAGGCTGATTTTTCTTTTTCACTTCTGCTTCCAGCGGAGCATATGTTGTTTTATTATTACTATTATTGTTATTCGATATTTTTCAGCTGACTGTGCAGCGCGGAGTAAAGTAACGTTACGCTCATTATCCCGTTTCTCCTCCTTCACAGGGACGGGTTGAGTATTTGGTCAAGTGGCGGGGATGGTCTCCAAGGTGAGTGCACTTGATAACAGAAATACACCCAACGAGGACGCCACATCCAAAACAGAAACTGTGCGCAAGTGTAAATGTCTGCATTTTTCTGTGCGTGGGCGCGCGTACGGGGGGTTGCGCGTTCTTGCTCCTGGCGCTCGGCGCGTTTATTGGCCCCGATGATGGATGTGGTTTTCCAATGTATGCAATCCCCAGTGTGCCAATTAGAGGAAGATGTCTATAATTGAACACTATGTTTAAGAAATGCCACGTATCGAGATTTGTGTGGAGGCCGGGCCGTTGTTTCCTCCCCCGGTTGCCGTGCGTAAAAGTTACCCATGATTTATTACACGTGTATCCACAGGGAGGACAAGCGTCTCAGCATGTTGTTTACATGTACGCCCACAATTATGACTCCAGGGAGATTTTATAAGTAATAGATTGAATTAGGTCCTGTCACCTGGGTATCTTCAGCCAGTGCCTGTTATGGTGAGCCGTTTTTGACTGGCCAGCATGCACTCACTGCTCTGTCTCTCCTCTGTGGACAGATACAACACATGGGAACCAGAGGAGAACATCCTGGACCCGAGACTACTTGATGCGTTTCAAGACAGGTACGTTTTTAGTTTGATAAAGAAGCTTCACCAGTGCACAAGCTGCTGAAAAACATGATGGAACAGGTTTAATCCACTGTATTTCCAGTTTTTGTCACAGCACATAAAATATCTGTCAGCCATCCCCAGAGAGTAAAGGAGGTTCTCCCTGTATATTTTAGAAGTGTTGAGAGTTTGGTTAACAGAAAAGCCTTAATGTTTGTCTTTAGATTAAACCCTGTGTCATCAGAGTTGGATTAGGGTTAAACTCAGGTTAGGGTTATCAGATCAAACTGAACCACTTTGTTGCGCATCTACTTTTTGTCACCTGATAGTTATTTGAGTGTCGGCATCAGGTTATCCTGCTAAAGTGCTACCTGCTGTCCTGCCATCCAATCACCAGATGACCAGTGTCATTTTCCACAGCATGACTGTATAAGTGAATGATGATTGTCCAAAGGTTGTTTGATCCATTGACTTTTTTGCGGGTTAGATTTTTTTCCCCTGAATTTTCTGATGTGCACCGTTTTTGGAAATTGCCCCAAAGAAAAGAACACAGATACTGAGGACATGAGACACATACCAGCAGTTTTCAGAGATGAATTACATTTAATATTCAACTAAAAGATCTCCATTAAAAATCAATAAAGTCTAGTACTAGGATCAGTCCACATCTACGAGACAGAGTTATGTCAGATTATACTTCTTTAGTAGTATAGGTGTACTGCTTATTTAAAGTATCTGCATCTTTCACATTGCTTAAATTGCTTATGGATTTGCATTTACACAGTTTCTAGTGCTATAAATCCAGCTTGCCTGCACACATGTTAAAGTCAGACTTTCTGATGGCACAAAGAAACCTCAGCAGACGAATGTGAAAATAATTTAGAGTCACATTCTGCACATTACATCATTGTGCATGGTAGAGTTTAAATATCTGTCTGAAGGAACATGAAGCAAAGTGTATTTTGGAGTCGAGGGGAAGTTTACATTATGGTTCACATCTTTACGTAATGGGCTCATGATGTGATGACGGTGCAAATGCAAAGCAAGATTGAAGGAACTACATAGTATCTTAGTAAACGTTATATATCAGAAAAATTCAAATATTACCCTTTAACGTTGGCTAGCTTGGTGACTTCAGCTGTTTGGCAAATACTAAATACTCTGCTGAGTGGCTGACCAGGCTGCTCCATGTGAAGGGCAGTGTAATTGAATTTCCTAAATGCATGCTGTGTTAAACTGTCACTGGCTTCTCTCTCAGTCTCCTTTAGCTTTTGCCTACAGCAACCTTTCAGGCGCAGGTCACACGTTAAGGCAAAACATCGACTTCACTCTACGGCTGTTTTCGCAATTATCTCTCGCTCGCTCCAAAGAGGAGGGATTTTATTGAAACTAATTGCGTGCCTCTCGGGGGAGCCAAATCGTCTGAATGCCAGGCTATGAAAATACACTGAGTCGTCATTGTAATTAGATGTGAGGGGGGAGGGTGGGGGAGGAATCTGACATCACTCCTGTCTGCGGTATTGAATTACTGTCTTGGAGGGACTTGGATGGAGACTGAGGAAAGTCAGAGAGGGGTTGGCCCTTATCTTCCACCGTGGATAGAGTTTGTTTACTGGATTCTGAGTGTTAGTATAAACTGACTGTTTAGTTTTTGTAGCAGCTGAGGATAAATGTACATTTGATCCCGTTTAAACAAAGGTGAGGACAGGTAAATATATGATAAACAAATAAAAATGTATGCTCACCTTACATCAGGAAGTGTAACGCATGCTCAGCGTATTCTAACTGAGCATGAGGAGGACACCCATGACGTCGTGTTGCCATGCAACTGCAACTCTTCTCTGTGTCATGGTTCACTGATTGGCTGCTGTCTTCCTCTCCCGCAGGGAACGTCAAGAGCAGATGATGGGATATCGCAAGAGAGGGCCCAAGCCAAAACATCTTCTGGTCCAGGTAAGAAAAAAAAAATATAACGAGGAAACAGGACTTCAGTTTTTCAGTTTTTTATTAACCAGAACATCAAAAAGGCAGCAGCTCAAATAGCATTGTTTACACACAGCACACTCTCACACTGAAATATACCTCAAAATGGGATTCTAAATACTAATCTTGATCATCAGTGATGATGAATGATGCTTAAGTTTCATTTTTATATGTACTTCCCTCTCTAAGGTCAGGAAATTTCAGAAAGTATTAAAGAAAATGTGAAATATGTCATGTTTCATCATGTGAAAATGATGAAACATGACATGAAAGTTGTGATACTAAAAAAACAACAAGTTTTCGTCTCTAACATGGCTAAAGCTTTTGGTACCATTAAAGCCTACATTACCCACAATGCAACTCAAAGCTCCTTTTGTTAGACCCTGCCTGTTAAACATTTGGGCTTCACACTCAAATTTTGTGGCTTTCAAACTGTGATTATGAAAGCTGTGCTAGATGCAGATGTTCCAAGTAAATATGTGGATAATATATTTTTCTGTTTTGTTTTTGTTCTTGTTGTTATTTAAATATGAATAAAAGCATCTTCATCTTTAACCCACTACACATGATCTTTTTAACGTAAAAGTCATGTGACACGGCAGATTAATATTGGCCACAGACATCTGTAAATGTATTTGGGTATCAGTCAACAAGGCTGATAAGAGTCGTTACAGATATAGTATTCCCTATTTTAAACTGAGATGACCCATCATGGTTTACTCCACAGGGTTTTGTTTTACCTGTATGATGAAATAACCAAGCTTCATTTGTAAAAATGTAGGTGTTGGCTTACTTACGGAGTGAAAATTTGAATGAGCGAGGGACGTTATCTTCATTAAATTCTATAGGAATCTGTTTTCCTGACCTAACAGTTGCAGTTAGGTGACTGCGATTGTACAATTAATGCATCAATCACTGGCCCAAAGGGCTAAGGGATCCCCTCGGAGGCATGTTTTTGTTCCTCTCAGGAGGGTGTTGGTGGTAACACATGGGATAAAGTCAATGCCGGGACACAAAGCAGCCAGTGACATTCCTCCAAGCTGAGGTCACAGCCATGGGAGACACTTTGAAATGTCACTGTGATGGCCGGGCTGGTGGCTCAGAGAGCTGCGAGGGATCTGTAGGAGGGCTGTGTCAACATGGACCCAAGGCCCCTGAAATAAACCTTGTGCTCGTTTGGAGCCCCGTCACACATTCCAAGCACAGTGTCTTCATTGCAGCTCGTGGGCCCAATGAAAGCTTTTTTGTACCCGACCAAAAACACATGTATAGAAACTGGAGACTGTTAATCATTAATCAAATTCCCAGCTCAGAGGGATGCCCTTTATTTTAAATGCTCATTAAAACAACACAAATCATTTAATTCTTTATCGATGGGGCTTGGGCGTTTTTAATAATGCTGATTACTGTGTTTGCTCGCAGGTGCCTTCCTTTGCCAGGAGGTCCAGTATCCTGGCTGACCTACAAGAGGCGTCCTTGGATGAGGACAGCTGTCAGAACGCCAGCCCCATCCAGATGCTTCGTCCGCAGCCCCAGCATTACCAGCTGAACAGTAAGAAGCACCACCAGTACCAGCCGCTATGCAGGGAGCGTGAGGCTGAGCAGCAGGCTAACGGCAAGAAGTTCTATTATCAGCTCAACAGCAAGAAGCATCATCACTACCAGCCAGACATCAAGGTCCACGAGCCCATATTTGCTAAACCCAAGCAAGACGTCCAAGCTCCTGAGCTGGCTAACAAAGAGTATAACCTTCCTCCGGTGCTGCAGCAAAAGTGGGTTCGGGACAAAGACTCGGGCTGTCTGACCAAAGTGAAGGATATCACCATGGAGCTGAAGAAGCTTCCAGCAAACTTCAACGGACACAAAGAGCCAGAGAAGCCAAAACCTAAGGAGGACGCTTTACCACAGCCCAACGGTGTCAGCAGCAGCAAACTAAAGATCGTAAAGAACAAAAACAAGAATGGCCGGATTGTTATTGTCATGAGCAAGTACATGGAAAATGGGATGCAACCAGCTAAAGTGAAAAACGGCGAGTGTGATGCTGCTGAAAAGCCACTGCAAGGCTCTGACAACGGTGCAGAAAAGCACCTGGAGAAGATGAAGCTCGTCAAAAAGCTCGGCCTCATCAATGGATTTGCTAAAAGCCCCGTAGACAAAGCATCATCTCTCAGTTCTGGATTTAATGGAAATTGCCCCAAAGAAAAGGAACCATCACTGAAAGCGGAGCTAACTGTGACGGAACAGGATAAACATGTTGAGGTCAGGGGTCAGGGCCAGCTTCCAGAGGATCAGCCTTTGCAATTGACAACCAAGCCTAATCTGCTCTCCCGGCCTTTGAACAGGGGAGTCCCCTCATCACAGGACAAAAGAGAAGGCCAAGGTGGGTTTCAAGGGCTAAAGCGACACCTCTCTGACACAGATGGCGAGGAACATGAGGGTAGTAAAAGATTTTTGAGCTCCAGGAGCATAAGCGCTCCCAACACAGCATCATCACCTGTCCAAAGCATCACCATCGACCAAAATGGACACCACGGTCACCCCGGACTGCAGGATTGTGGGTATGTGGACCAAGTGGAGCCCATTGACTTGAGTATTGTCAAGTCGAGGCCTAAAGCTGCAGTTCCCACGGCAGCCCAGCCCGAAACACACACACAGCCTGAGGCGCTAACACGCACAGAGGAGGAAAGACAAACAGAGCCTGACACACAAACAGAAACTCAGCTTGAAACACAACAACCTGCAGAAGAGGAGAACGCCGAGTCACTGTCCGTTTCTAACCACGAACAGAAAAAGGAGGACACATTTCCCTCCTTCAAACCTTTCCTTGGGAATATAGTCATCACGGACATTACCACAAACTGCCTCACAGTTACGTTCAAGGAATACATAGCAGCGTAACAATCTGGGTACCAGCTGTGCATCTGTATAAATGTACATGACATATATTTGTATTTTTGGATGCTTGAATGTACAAATGGACCCTTGTTGTTGTTTTCATTTTGTATATTGGTAGTTCAGATAAAAAGAGAAACTTTTTATTTGCATATTTCTTCTTATAAGCTCAACAAGAAACTGTCTATTTGCATATTTCTTCTTATAAGCTCAACCTGTTGTTATTTCTGGAGATTTTGTAACATGCAGTATCCTCTTGAAACCTAAACTGCAAAATTAGATGGGGACTTTAATTAAAGATGCACTTACTCATGTAAATAAATACGCTTCACTTTTCTATGGATGTAATTCGTTTTATACAGTCAACAGTCTACATGTCAGATAATGTCAAACAAATGTAGGCTATATGGAGAATTTTGTTAAGAAGAAAATTATATTGAATCCTGGTAAATTACACTGTGTCTCTGTGTGTGTGTGTGTGTGTGTGTGTGTGTGTGTGTGTGTGTGTGTGCGAACAGATGGACAGATTTAAAGGATGCGTGCTACTTGGACAGATTATGCCATTAGGCATGCTTAAACAAGCAAATAAAGAAAAATGAAGCGCCTTTTTGTCAATAAATATGATTTGCATTGTTAAAAAGGCTTTTAAATGGAAGATTATTCAAGCTTGATGTTTGCTTCTGTTCTGTTTTTTAAGCCATGCCTCTCTAGATCTGAAGCCGAGCACCAGTCGCCTGTGACTCTGATAATTTATGTTTTGCAGCAGCACACTGACTGAACGTGGCTTCTTTTTCTTTCATTTGAATGACATCAGTCACAAATCTGCTAGTTGAGCTGTCTAATCTTACAGACTAATACCACCAGCTGGGTTCTCTGGATTCAACTTTTTCATGTCTCTGTTCTTTGGCACCCTGACGTGTTCAGTGAAGGCAGCGCAGTTATTATGTATGGGATCCCAGAGGCTTCTCTTGACATAGTTTGCAGTGGAGCTGCAATTAGAAGTGTGTAAAAGCACTTTTCATAATCACTTCTGATCCCCTGTGTCTCTTCCTGCGCTGCTGGAGGTGGATTGAGCTGCTCTGTGAGAACGTGGAGCACCGTGTGCTTTTGTGTGCAGAGGAAAAAATAAAGGCTTCTTATGATGAATCATAATTTGCAATAATAAAATTGTTTGCAACTGAATGTGTTTGATGTGTTTATTCTCCATGCTCCTAAAGAAAAGCGGGGGAAAAAACCTCATGACTGGTACCCTTAATCACGTGTGTGACCTCGGCTTCCCTCAGAGAGCTGAATGTTTTAGCAGGAAGAGGACGGCTGCTATAGTCTTAAACGGTTACCTCAGAAGAAGCTAAATCTGATCTTGGCTCTGTCTATGTGTGTGTGCGTGCGTGTGGGCTGCAGGCCACAAGGATTACAGAGCCGGGGTGTATTTTCAGATGAGCATCCTACAATCCCACAGGCTGTTTTGGACCAGCATGTGTGCCATACTGGAGCTCAAAGTCAGGCCTTTTCACTTGTGTATGTGCAAATTTTTTTACTCACATAAAAACAACTTTTTACAGCAGTTTTCAGTTTAATTCTGTCCTATATCAGCAGTTTAAAGTAAAACGATCACAGGCCTGAATTATGCAACAGTAAAAGAAAGACCTTAAATATTCAGTAGCATTTGCGGTACTAAATGGCTGAATTCTTTGACTGAAAAACAAAGAAAGCGTATGTTTTGTGCTGAAATGAATGGTAAAGAAGTACTTTTGTAATTTAAAGCTCATAATTTTGACCTGAACAGCTGTTCGTGCCAGGTGTTTCTTCGATAAATCCTGCTGCCATGCTGGGAGACTCAACAGGAGGCAACCGATTTCTTCGCTTTACCTACAGGTTCAGCATTAATGGTACGAGGCGGGGTATTATTTTCACGTTTCTTGTTTAATGCATGCATATAGTGAAGGGGCTGGTTCGTGCAGGTGAGCTCAGTCCTAAAGCTGCCCGAAACATTTTTGTCTTGCCACATGAATGCATCATCTACCCATCTGCTGTGAGGGGAAATGCGCGATATCCGCGTTTTCCGACAATGTGTGTGCATAAAGAAGCTTTAGAAAAGCGGTGAAATCTGACATTTCGACGACCGCAATGACAGAGATGGCAGCTCTCGACCATTTCCTCTGCTCCAACCCGCCAATAAAACTGCTTTCTGTGCGCATTAATATGAGCGTCGACAGAGAAAATGGCTGTCCTCTCCTCCTCCATGCGCGCTCTTCTCTCGCGTCTCTCCGAAACGCTGAGCAGCAGCTGCAGCCCGCAAATTATTACCGCGATGTTCCAGCTGAGAAGCTACAGCGGGAAATTCCCTGCAGGATTCAAGACGAAGTTACTTCCTTTCTAATGGCTGTTTGCGTTTATTCGTGTAAAAAATAAAATAAAACGTGACAGACACCAAACAAGTTGGTTTCTTACTGCAATCTTCTAAACAAGAATTGCATAAAATGCTGCACTGAGGATTTGCGCTGTTCCTCTTCCTGATTTCTGTCAGGTTGAGCTGATTTTGCGTGTGCGTGTTGAACAGATTCAGGGGCTCGTTTAACAGAAGACACGTGCTTTTTGAAGTGCCAAACTTTTATTCCAACAGGAGTCTCGAGTGGGCCTGCACTTTCTCCGCACGGAGATCCGCACACATCCTTAAGTGCAGATTTTGGACTGCGCCACACATCAGCGCAGTTACAAACCTCTTGACCCGTCTGCCCTTTTTAAATTTAGATCCGGTTCAAATGCCGTGAACTGGACAGAAATTTCCACGCGTGACAAAATTACTGATTGAACCCGACTGTTTGAGCTCTTTATGATGTGAACATTAGTTCCGTATGTAAATGGGGGAAAAATCATCTCAGGTTCTGTCCCAAACCCACCAATGAGCCTGGTACAAATATTCCTCTGAAACCCTTTAAAGCTGCTCACATAAAGGAGTCTTTGTGTCGTTTTTACACAGAAAAAAAAGTTGTTTGAAGGGGAAACGGGTGGGAATAGAAACTGGAGTGTAAATTACACATAAAAACATCAGAGCCTAATAGTTTCATTTACGCAGGCAGCCTGCTGGGATCTCCCTGACTTTTCCAATGAACAAAGTGACTAAAGCTCCAGTCATCCAGCGGTAACTGGCAGATGAGCTCAGCCCTCACGAAGACTGTGAACTCATGAAGACTCGGGTGGTGTTTTTTGTTTTTTGTTTTGTTTTGTTTTTTCGTGTCAACGTAACATGATTATCCACAGTGTTTTCCCTAAGTAGTGAATTGGAGCCTCGCGCCTCTGATTTCGGTCTATTCTCTGTTCTCTGATCATTTTCACCCTGCAGGCTGTACGAGTCCGGTGGGTTTGAAACCGGTTGAGCCTGCACGGAAATCAAGTTTTTATGAGACATGACGGGAATCCGTGAAAGGAATTCAGCTTAAAAATGAAGAGAACCATGAAGAATGTTGACTACCTGCCATGAGACCTGATTGAACTAAATTTCTTCTTCACCTGCCCATTAGTGCGATTGCCTATGAATAAATGAAATTAATAAAGGCTAAAAATTGGGTCTAATGTAAACGTTTAGATCCCCAGAGAAGTGAAAAAAATGGGGGAAAGCCTTTAATTGGGGCAGGATTCCTTCAATGCTTAAGCCTCACAGAACGGGCTGAACTTGATCAATGGGATGTCTGAAATGTCTGTTTATTATTGCGCTGTTTTTCGTATTAGTCCCTTTGTGCTGTGGCCGGGGATTCCTGTTTTGTGCGCACACCGGGAACACACGTCTTGCCCGGATACAAGCCAACCAATGGTGTTTTAATGGCGGCGGCACTGCTGCACTGCAGGCGCGCCGAGACCAATCGCATCCAGACTCTGAGGTGCGCCCATCTTCTCTTTCTGTCTGCGCTCAGAAGAAAAAAAAGCCGAAGCATGGATCGGAACCTGTAGCCTGGAATAATCACCGGGCCAGCTGAAGGCTTAATCCGAGCTTTGCTTCCTTTAAGAGGTTCCGATATGTCACTCACTGCAGCGCCACAGATCCAAAGCAGTGCTTTGGAGATTTGGGCATCTTTCAAATATTTGGTTTGGGGCGGGTGTTCGGCCATTCCCTTTGGGTTTCACCTCCGGGGAAAATTACCTTACATATATGGTAAATATTTCCCTCTCTGCGCGCAACACCAAATTACTGCGAGTCACTTTCCGTTCTGGCTCTTTCAGGTGATTTTGAGCCGGTTTTAATGACTTTTATTTGAAGATTCTTTCGCTCAAAAACAGAGAAGAACAGAAAAAATGTTTTAATTTGGTTTATTAGAAATTTGGGGAATTTTAATGCGTCGTGGCATCTTCGCTCAGCCTGTAGTCACACCTTTTTATTAACAACAGTTTAGGAATTTAAAACGACAAATGCTCTGGATAGTTTTAAATATTCCAGAAATTGCTGGTGGTCAGTCAATCTCTGCTCTTAATTATCCCGATGTGAGGCCTCTTCACCCCCGTGTGGTTTTCATGTTTTTGTTCCTCAGTCAGTGATCGTGGGCCTGCTGGACCCGCGCGCATGATTGAGATTTTAAACCAACCTCAGCTGTTTGTTTTATTACACTTACAAGCAATAAAGGCAGCATATATTATTTACCATGTAGCTACATATTTAGCTTTACATGATAGTGTTTATATTTTGAAGTGATGAAACGTGAAAAAGAAGAAGCAAAAGCGTGTTTTATTTTTAATAAATATAAACGAGGAATTTTATTAAATTGAACACATTATGTCGGTCTAAACAAAACAAACAAACAACATTCATCACTTTGCACAACTTCAGAAGAGGGACGGCTTTACTCTCTCTTTTCTGTGCGTGCGTGTGTGTGTGTGTGTGTGTGTGTGTGTGTGTGTGTGTGTGTGTGTGTGTGTGTGTGTGTGTGGCAGAGACCTGTACTGTAAAATGTAATTACTTCTCAGAACTTAAAAAACGTATGCAAACTTGTTGCCTCAGAAAAACTAACTGCAGCTTACTTAAGATGAATTAGTTAGAGCATCTTATTCATTGAGAATATCAGAAGTTAAACTATGGATTTCTCTCTCACACTCACACACACACGTACATACACACACCTTGAAGGGTAATACAGTACATACACACAGATTTAGTTGTGTGATGATTTGTGTGTGTAAAAAGATTTGTATGTGAGTAAAAAAGATTTGTATATAAAAAAGAATTTGTAGTGCGTAAAAAGATTTGCATCCTCCTGTCATGTCAATCACAAATGTGACCAATCAGATGAGGGGCACTTTTTGAACTGCAGGTCCTTGAAGGGTAATACAGTTTGAAGCTGGAGGTCTCCTGCTCCTCACGGAGGTTGCAGAAGCTCTTGTTCTTGAATTTGTCTTCTCCGCATTTGAAGTTTGCACCAGGGCCTTGCCAGGCTCCTCGAGAAAATCCTTTGCTCTGGAGCTTTCCTGTGTTTCAGTGTGGGTTTGGATATAACCAGATGATAAAAGCATTTCACGCTGGGATATCTAAGATGTTGAAACATATCACAAGTATAGCCTAGGGTTCCCATTTTCCAGCTGTAGCCAGTCACCAGCTTGCCCATGTCGTCCAGCCGTCCCTCTGTGGGATTATGATCCATGATGACTTCTGGTATTTGATGTTCCTGCTCAAACACTCTCACACCCTTAGATTTTTCTCCGTTTTTTTTTTTTTTCTGTAGGACACCTAGGAGGTGAACGCACACCTGGAAGAGCTGAAAGATTTGTGTCTGGGCCGTTTTTCAGGACCGTCCACCTTTGTCTGCTTCCTCTTTAGAGGCTCCGATCACAGTTTGTGTGACATAAAAACGCTATTGCATATTGCATTATTTCCCTGTAAACAGACGAAAGTTGCATTTAAATGCATTTGATGACGCAGCATCACAAGCAGCGCTGCAGAGCTTCCTGATAAATGGCACCAATGCTCGTCCCAGAGGAATTCTGTGGACTCCAGTTAGAATCCGAAACCCCAGCAAGAAGTGCATGTGAGTGGATTTGGGCCATCTCTCTCACCCCTCTCTAAAAACGCTTCTTCCCTCTAAATCAATGTACCGCAGAATGATTTAATGACGTCATCAGGCACAGCCAGAAAAAGTTAAAAGGAAGACTGCAAATTCAGCACGCGAGTAAATCCCATCGGTGCCCGCTGCATTTTTACACTGTCAGCTCCGCGGGGTGTTTCTTTCTTTGGTGCAGGGAGACCATTTTCTTCAGATCCGTATTTTATCCCTTGCTGGCTGCTGATTGGCTGGCTGCTGATTGGCCGGTCCCGCGGTGTGCCGCTGAGCGGGGTCCTGGGGCAGGCTTATTTTGGAAGGGGTTAGAGGTCAGTTTCATCCTCTTCTTCAAGCTCACCACCGCCAGAGTTTGAATGGATAGATGTAATGTTACGTTTCTGAAACCTTTTCTCGATGATTATCTTTTCAAGCTTCTCTGTCTTCGAAAATCATATCTCTCTTGTGGTTACCCTAGCGTTACACAAATGACTCCTAAAAGAATATTTGGGAGTGGTGCTCAAGGACGAAAAAAAAAAAAAAAAATTAAAATAATTGGAGATAGAAAAAATAAAAGTATATGAAATAATTTAAAAGTTGAGTTTGTTACATCAGTTTTGTGCTTGAACATATTTAACAGTAAATGATCACAGTTAAGTTTAACCTGACCTGCTGCCTAGATGTAATAGATTTAAATGATGAGTCATGAGTCTGAGGCATTTTTGAAATTTTTTTATTTATTTAAAAATGTTCCAACCGAAGAGGAATTAAATGCATAATTAATAACCAAATAACCCCTTTGATTGTATGGCCAGCTTTTCTTTTCTTTTTTTTTTTTTTTTTTTTTTTTACTTACTTACCCTTCCCTTTATCGCCGCTGTTCTTGTGTTGGAATTCATTTCATCTCATTTTTAAGTGACGAAGAAAGATCAGCCAATCTCAGCAAAGATGTTCAAATGATTCAGCCGAGACTAACCGCTCTTTATGCTGACTCAGCCGTTGCCGTCCGCGCTAAACAGACACATCAAGCAAATAAACGTTTGTTAAACAGATCTTTTCATATAAATAAATAATATATATACAAACGTAGTTATTCTTGTTATTTCAACCTAATAAAATCGAATCTAAAAAATGAGCAAGTAAAAAATTATAAATATAAAAATAGTCGAATGCATAATAATAATAATAATAATAATAATAATGATGATGATAATAATAATAATGTTTTTAAATTATTTTTTATTTTATTATTTTTTATTATTACACTGATACCAAAGTAAATGCATAAATAATCGAATTTATTTAATTTGATATTATTTTTTTGCGGGTAACATAAATGTGTCACTGTATGGAAAAACAGGGATCTGATTTATGAGCGGAAGGGCGCCTCGCTGTGAAAAAGGAAAAGTGAAAACTGGGGTTTAACTCTGACCTTTTTCTGTTTGATGTGCGTTAAAAACGAGGGGCCTCGCAGGAGCTCGTCCATAATTTCCGATTATCTTGGCTGAGAAATCTCATTATCGGGAAAAAAGTAAATAATAACTCAAAGCTGGTTGTGTTTCATAATTCAAAGAAACAAATCACAACCCCCCGTTTCATTGAAGAGACCAATCAGATGCCTTTAAACCTCAGACAGCGAGAAGCTTTCCCAGATCTCTTCCTGGAAAATTCGTCTTATTACTGCTTATCTTTGGGCCATGACAGCTGTTTTCCTAACGTTTGATGAATCAGTGTCACTGAAAGGTTCAGTTTAATCACTGAGATCCAGTGGACTGACCTCTTACCAAACCACACATTTATTTTATAACATTAAGGGCGTGTATTTGATTTAAATGTATCACCCACTCTGCATTTATTTTAAACAACAGAGCGCCGGCGTGTAATATGCGGTAAATCAGACGGCTGGATATAATTACAATATTTTCCCTTTAAGGTGAACGCGCAGAGAATAATTAGATAAAATCACGTGAACGGACCGGACAGATATGTAGCACTTGGCCTGACGCAGGCAGGACGTGGAGGCGATCGTTTGGTGTTTATGGACCAACAAAAAATAACCTCCGCTTCATCAGCTGATGAACGCGCTGCTGTAGCTACCAAACGCAAATGAGGGAAACTACCCACGCGCTGGCGCGCAATTCGGGCGCCCTCGTTATTTCCTACTTTCTCTCTATTTGCCGGATAACGCTGGCGTGTCCGCATAACGAGACCGCTTTGATGCCGCGTGCATTTTTGCGCACATAACTTGCGCGAAATGATTCACTCGCCGCGCGGGGAAAGAAGCCACCATTTCCCCCTCCCCGAAGAATTCGCTGAGGCGCAAGCTCCTCCTCTCCACTTAGCAACCAGAGCACGTAGCAACGGTTCGACCAATGGGTGCTCGCCTAAAGGTTCCACCGACTGCGGTTCCTTAGCAACGCTGTGAAAAAACTGCGCTGACGTCCATTCTGTTCGGGAGTATTATGGTCTGTCGGGAATTCAGAGTGGCTGGGACTGGAGAAAAATATCTGCTCTGCTAGCGTTAGCGTCCACCCAGCTAACGGGAGGTAGCACTGGGGTAAACATGGAGCTTTCTGCCGTCGGGGAGAGGGTGTTCGCTGCCGAGTCTATCATCAAACGCAGAATCAGGAAGGTAGGCGGGAGATGTAACGTGCTCTTTTCTCCCAGAATGCTGAATAAGAGCACCACCACCGCACTCTCATACTACTGTTAACCCTTGCGAGCTAACCAAGTCCTGTCTGTTTGTTTCTGATGGCATGCAGGGTCGCATTGAATACCTCGTGAAATGGAAGGGGTGGTCTCCCAAGTAAGTCCCGCTACACTGAGCCTCATCATGTTTTCAGCCCGCGGCTGCCCTGCCCGCACTGTCTCGGCTGTGGCTGTCGTTAGCACGCCACAGCTAGCGAGACAGCGGGATTAAAACTGAGCACGGTGGAGATTTTTAGCTCGCAGGCTAGCGCCGTGTGTCAGTCTCCGCTCCCTCTGTCTAACTCCGCGTTTTTAATTCGCAGATACAGCACTTGGGAACCGGAGGAAAATATTCTGGACTCCCGCCTGTTCGCCGCTTTTGAGCAGAGGTAAGATGTCTGTGTGGCCTTTCTGGGCAGAGCCAGTGAGTGTTCGGTAACTGTACGCTGTCCTCGGTGCACTTTGCTCCCGTGACACTCAAAATGGGTGTCTGCTTTTTCACAGGGAGCGTGAAAGGGAGCTCTACGGGCCCAAAAAGAGAGGACCAAAACCCAAGACGTTTCTGCTTAAGGTAAAGCTGGCAGCTTGGTTTATTTTTTTATTTTTTATTGCTTGAGTCTAATAAAGCCCGTACAAACCCTTCCTGCGCTCTCTCCACTTTTGTAGATTGTGGCTTCTTAATTTTTTTTCTTTGCATGCATTAGTGAATGAGCAGGTTAAATATGCTAATTATGCATAATTAGGACAGCCTGCCCATGAATGGGAGTGTATTCAGTTTGTTTATTGCCTAATGGGGATGTATTGACATGCTAAAACGGCCTTTGAATACCTTAAAACAAGGGTGTCAAACAAGCGGCCCCTGGGGCCAGAAGCACATCGCAAAAGGTGTCCCATCAGGGAATCCATCAGGGGGTTTTTCAACTGGGGAAATTGAACTGTTAATTTTGTGGTGATGCCAGGCATTAGAATATATATGATAAAATTATTTCTAGGTCCTGACAAATGGGTTGAGCCAGAGAGTTTGGCATGTATCTGGTTATTTCCGCTTCTCTAAATGAAGAGAAAAACCAGTTGTTATGCAGGTGTTTTAATGGACTAGCTTACATAAGGACTGTTTGTGCCCTGTTAAATAAAATGTGTTTAATAAACAGCCAGGCTGTTGTTTCTTCTTCTTCTTCTTCTTTTACACGCTCTGGGTCTGTTGTCTCTTTATTAAATCCACTTTTAAAGTAAAAATGGAAAAGCTGCAGGTGGCATGTAATAAATTAGAATTCAGAAATGTTTAAGTTCTCTAATTTTGTAGATCAATAATAAAATTTCTCACTTGAATTTTAATGTACAAATTTATTTGCCTCTAAAAATGTAGTTGTAAGAACTACAAAGCTACTCTGCTCTAAATGACACAAGGTGTTTTTCTTTGTTTCTTGAACACATTCCATTTATGCATTTGTTGTCCCTGTTGTGTAATTTATAAATATATTTAAAAAATATAAAACAAGTAGTTTTTATACTGAAATTGATATATGTGTCTGAAATAAATTATTTAATTTAAATTTTATTATTAAATGTTACTTTCCCATGAGCCGAGGAAAACATCACGGCCTGATGCTTCATCTATTCAGAGCGGCGAACCGTGAAAATTGCTTAATGAGCGGCAGTTTGTCTTGAACAAAATGCCAGAGTCTCCACTGACAGGGCTCGTTTAAAGGGGATTGGTGGAAGTTGAGTAATAAACATGTTGATGTTTGATAAAAGAATGAATGAATCCCTTTTTAACTGATTCAGTTTGAGGCTCGCTATGAAAAATGGTGTCATTTTCTTAAAATACTAATTTTGAAAATTTTCTGATAGGCTCAGGCAAAGGTGAAGTCCAAGTCCTATGACTTCAGGAGCGAAGCAGTCCGAGGAATGCGCATCACCTACCCGACCCCAGAACCAGTCGCCACCCCCAGGGCCAGAGAGGGCCTGAGAGCTGTCGTGCCCACCATCTTTCCACCGAGTACCGTCAACCGTGGAGAAAGCGTACGCGTCCGACCACCTGAACTGAGCCCCCGTGAGCACCATCAGTCTTTGCTTCATCAAACTAATTCAGAAGAACTCATCCACATACCTAAAAAGAGAGGTCCCAAGCCTAAGCCACGGTTTAATGATGGCTTCTCTGAGCACCATAAGAGGAGAGCAGAGGAGCAGGAGAGCCATGGCCCTCACAAACTGGCTAAGCTCCAGGGGGGCGAAGACATGAGGCTGGTCAAACTGGCCCACAGACATCCAGAGAACCACGGCCACAGCCATAAACATCATTACCACCACCATCACCACCACCATCACCACACACAGCGCTCTGGGGAGAGCTCCTACAAACAGCTGTACTCAGACCGTGGCCTGCATCCTCACAGAACAGACATGGACACTCACAGGATGAAGGATGGCTCCGGCTACCTGGTACCTGCACACTTCAAGCACCACTCCAAAATGAGTCTGAGTCGCCCCGCTGAGCTCCCCCAAAT
The DNA here is from genome assembly GCF_013358895.1 of Oreochromis aureus. Taxonomy (NCBI): domain Eukaryota; kingdom Metazoa; phylum Chordata; class Actinopteri; order Cichliformes; family Cichlidae; genus Oreochromis; species Oreochromis aureus. The sequence goes on from NC_052947.1 coordinate 38,239,865, forward strand.
GGAAAAGCCTTATTTTCTGGACAGGCCATCACCAACGCGGCTCGATGATGACTTGGATGAAGTGACGTGGAGGCCGTCTCTCGGCAACGTGGAGAAAGTTCTGGTGACAGACGTGACCGCCAACTTCCTGACGGTCACCATCAAGGAGAGCAGCACTTCTAAAGGCTTCTTCAAGGACAAAAGATGACTGACTGACGCTCTGTTTTCTGACTTTCAGCAGATGTACTCTGAAGTTTATAGGACATGGTGGGATTATCAAGCAAAGCAGATTTTGTATGTAATGTAAAAAGGCAAATAACATAATGTGCATATGTGTATATAATATAAAGCTGGACATCTATTTAATGTATTGACCAAATCAAATGAAGTCCCTTTCACATTGTGCAATGGTTAACATGAGTTGCATGTTTCCTTTGCAGCGAGTGGCTACTTTCTGTACAGAGCTTGTGACTTTTACTATTTTGCATTTATAACTAACAAGAATGTATTTTTTCCACACGTTTCTTCCCACCTGAGCTTTGCAGCGAGGATATTTAATTCAGTCTATGGTCTGAATAATTCTCTTTATTTGAACTGATTTGACTGAAAAGTTTTGCTTGATTTCAAATCCTGGAATGATATTTAAAAATTAACTCAAGCACTTTGAATTTAAAAGTATTAGAAAAAAAACTTTATGTTGTCTTCAAAGACCGAGTTTGCCTCGGAGTTTTCTAAAACCTAAACTAAATTAACAAATTCAACACACACTAAAGTTTTCCCGAAGTTAATATAACATTTTTCCATTAACATAGTTACTATATTTTACATTTTCATAGAAAAACGATCATACAGCTTTGTTGTAACTGACAAAAAAAGAGGTTGTTGTCAAACTGCTTTTTAGACGCTTTTCAATAAATCATTTGAATTTCTCATTTCTTTGTGTTGTTTCTAAACCATCGTCAGCCTTCCGGGTTCCGCTTAGATCCATCAATTAGATCCGACAAACTATTTAACCGCCGGGCTAAGTTTTATATTCCCTACATATAATAATATCTCTCGATTTCAACGCGTTGCTTAATATTTATTTATTTATTGAAATTTCTGCTAAGTTGCGCCAAAAGTTAAAGGCCTCAGGCTCATTACCCAGCCCGGCTCACACAGTCCTGCGGGAGGCCTACATTATTCTCCCTCCAGAGTTACAACAACATAAATTTCTCCCCCCTTTGGTCTATAAATGTCTGTGGAAAAGTCTGTGAATCTGCTTTCATTGTTTAATTTTTATATGCGTCGTGACTCTACATGGGTGCATGCCCGCTTAATTTTATTAAAAAGAAAAAGAAAGCGATTGAAATGACCAAATGCAGCCAGTCATTCCAATAATTATTCCATTTTTATTGAGGTTATATTTAAAAGCAAACACATTTTTAATGTTTTGATTGATGTAATGATATTTTCTGTGTGTGCAGTTGCGCCAGGACAGGCCTCAGACAGCAGCCTCAGAGTGAGGTGAAAAATGAGAAACGGGTAAAATGTTCCGCAGGCAGGTGCACACATTTCACAGCTCTATGCAGCGCGGGTCTGCTTTATTCATCCGCGACACAGGCCCACTCATATGTGGACCGATCGCGGGTTCTACGGCGTTCATACTTTACAGATTTGAGCGCTTCAATAACCGCACGTGTGTGGCGTAAAATCAGGAGCGACGCGGTCAGACGGGAAAACTGGTGGAGTCATTAACAATCGGTTTTGTCAGTTTTTAGAATAAAATAATAATAATAAAACATACAAATGTCGCCTATAAAAAAATATGACAAAAGCAAACCCTCTTTAGCTTCATTAGTAATTTCTGCACGTAGACAGACTGGGGGGCGAATACAACAGGCCTGTATTTGTCCTCCACTTGATGCGGGTGGTGCAGTGGCCGATGTGGGTTCAAACTTCCTGCACGACTGTCTGTGGAGTTTGTGTGCTCTCAAAGCCCGGGGACATGCGCGTTAGGTTAACTGGTCATTCTGAGGTGTCACAGTGGTGACCTGTTCACGGCGTGCGCCTCCCTTCGCCCTGCGTCAGCTGGACAGGTGAACGATGGCGCATCTTCAACGTTTGCTTGTGTTCAATTTTCTGTCAGCTAAAAGTCTGGACTGCCGTCGTGCGCGTGCACGTTTTGTCCCACATTTAGTTTTATGCATCCGGCCAGCCAGTTTATCCAAGTTTGAAATCCGATAATTAACACACAAATATACTTTATCAGAGCAGCAAACTCCTTCGTGTTTGTTTCATGTCCCCTAAAACGAAATAAAATGTTTCTGAGAGCTTTTATAAAGGAAAGCGTGAGGACGGGGGGAAAGGTGTGTGAAAGGGGCGTTCAGACGCACAAACACGGCTAAGGAAAAAACATTCTGGCCTGCCTCCGCTTCAAGGTGTTAAGCAGAGAAAAAAACGCCATCTAATATGCAAATGATTTGAGGCGCTAAAACTTTTATGTCACTGAAACCAGAATCCAGTCGACTGTCTTCAGAAAAAAGGAAACGCGTAAGCTGCAGTCTCGCTCTTATTCAAACAAATAAATACAACTTTATTGGAGCTTATGATTTTTTTTTTATTTTTTTATTTTATTCATTAACAAATTTCAGTCTGTGCAGCTACAGAAATAAAGGAGTAAAGGAGCAAATTACAAAGAATTAACTCTAGAAATAATACAACACATGCATATTTTGGTCATTAGATTGAAAGATAATGAGAAAAGAGACTCCAGCTTCAGTCCACGGTCAGTCAGTCAGTCACAGCAGGCCTTTTACTGCAGAGAGAGAAAAAAAGTTCAGATAAAAAAAAAGTTTGTCAGTGTAGTTAAAAAAAAATTATTCTATATCCCCTTAAATCCATGTGTACTGTGAAGTGAGGCACAAATCAGTCTTAATATTCATATTAACATCTAATATTCAGGTATAGTTTAGATTCAAGCAGGCCACCAAACTTGGTTTACTATCTCTATGACCAAACCACCTGGACATCACTTCACCCTTAACTGAAACTTTATCACAGGGAACTCTGATCCTCTTTCATGTCAAAGTGACACTTTGGCGTTATCACAATTTAACTCTGAACTGGCGAATTAGCCTGATTTCTGAACTCTGAAACACTGATAGTGAGCCAGTTTGACTTTTGAAATGAGTTAAGCAAGAAAACTAATAGTGTTCAAAGAAAAGAGCCCCGGCTGTGAGTTATTTTCTCATAGGTTTCTGAGGTTTCCTGTTGTGCCAAACAGTCTTGATAAAATCGCAAAAAACAGGAAGAGCACTAACACAACAGCAGAGACAAACTTCCAATACAGAAACAAGTCATTCAGTTCAAAAGAGACAAGGCCTTTAGCCATCAGGGAATAAAAGGTGTGTAAAAAGGTGACTGAGATGAAAACTGAGGGTTGTGTTGCTGTGTGGGTGCGCTGTGCCGCAGTCACTCATGAATAGTTTGCAGTTGGGGTTAGAAGTGAAAGTTGAGACTGGGCAACTTTTGCCACCTTTTAAACCGGGTGTCCATAGTTTCTGTCGCAGCGTGGGTAGCAGTGAGGGTTCAGCCAGTGCTCCAAGTTGGTCTCCCGGGCCCTCAGATCCAGAGCCTGCATGTGGAGCAGATGCTCCTGCAGGGAGAAGATTGCGTTAATGAATAAGGTGAACCAAAGGACAGATGAGTGCACACTGAAAGAAACAACGAAAGAAAAATGCTGGAGCTCGTTTTGCAAACTGAAACACAGCACAACATAAAATGACAGAGATGAGTAAACCGAGGGCGATATCACGTGTCCTGTACAGAGCTGGGGGATGTAATAAAAGCAGTGCAGTGCACGTGCTTTCAGAGAGATTACTTTAAGAGGCTCAGGTACTGACAGGAACTGACAAGCTCAGAGTCTCAGCTGTCATTTCTTAACCTGTAAATTAGATTAGGTGACTCAGACCTTTGTGTCCGTGCTCTCTTTGTCCCACAGAGAAAGGGTCAAAGGTTTTTGTTGTTTTTTCTTTTACAGGTACCATATGTGACTAATTAAATAATATGTAATGACACAGTTTATTATAAATGCACACATAGAATATATTCTGAAAAAATGATCCTAGGTAAAATTCCCTTTAATTATACAATAGATGGAATTTAAAAAAAAAATCTAATAATTATGTTAAAAATTATATTGTATGTATTTGTTATTATATTTAATTTTCATTTGTTTTTAATGTATTTTTTACCTTATTTAATTAATTTTTTAAAATATTTTTCTCGTGCCACTTGACCTTTTTTTGACCTTATTTTAATTTTGCGTGTGATTTAACACAGGAAGAGTCTAAATTACACTAAACAAACAAAGACTAATAAAATGAGGTGAAATCAAAAGTATTTGCAATGTACAAAAATTCTAAAATTAATTCATAAAAACACTCACAAAGCTTTAACACTTACCATCTCTTAGCAGACAATACATAATAATAATAAATGTTTTATAAAATATTGTAACACGCTTTAAATGTTCTCTGAAGATCTATGAATGTTTTAAAAATACTGCATTTGCAAAGCTGCTCACCTGAGTCAATGCTGACTGGTCTGGAAACACAAAGTGATATGACTGATTTTATTCTTTTATATCTTCAACTTAAAACTGTTTTAACCCGCATAAATGTGATTAAACACTATAAGTAAAAGCTTTAAAACACACACAATGAATTCATTATATGGACGAGTGACAATTTCCCACAAAAAACAAAATTTAAATTACTTTAAACATCTCTGTCATGCTTGCAGCACTTACACTCTGTTTGGTTTTTATCCTGCTGACAAACAGGACAGCACAAACTGTTGCAACAGAACTGAATAGGTTCAATACTCTTGGTTAAATCTGTGCTTTTTTTTCAATATACTAATTGTGCTCTTTGCTCTGAGTGGACCTTACCCTCATTGGCTCATCGGGGTAGCCAGCCTTCATTGGCCGGTCCTGCCTCTTGGTACGGAGCAGCTGCTTAGCTACGCTCTCCTTGATTATGGGGTTTGCATCTGAAGGGGAAAAAAATGAAAAGATAAGAGTTTGGAAACAAATGTTTACTTACGTTGACTTCTTTTGGTGCTGAAAAAGAAGGTTTAGCAGGTTAGGATAAGACTGTTTTGCTCTTGCCTTGTAGACGTGAGTCAGTGTTTGTGTTTTGGCAGCTTCCTCTGTTTTGACTTATTCTTAGACTCAGGAACTAAAACTGCCTGCTTTGAATTTAACCTCTGCCTGAGATATTTTGTTTGTGACATCTGTTTTCTTGGCAGTTAAGTTTTGGTTAATAAGAATAGCATTCCTCTCACTGAAAGCTGTACTAGGCCCATAAATAAACCTCTCACACTATTTGCTGTCGCTGGCCTGATCTATTTAACCAGTGTCTATGTGTGGCTGTTTATTCCCCTGTGGCACACACGCACATGCACGCACGCACACACACACACACACACACACACACACACACACACACACACACACACACACACACACACACACACACACACACACACACACACACACACACACACACACACACACACACACACACACACCAGTTTGTGCAGAGTGAGGGCTCTCTGTCTCCCTCTCTCTAAGCCCAGGCCTGCATTAGGAAGCAGGGTATTTGGTGGAAGGTAACAAAGTGCCCATTCAGCCCCCTTACTCCCCAGGGAGTCGAGCCCATGCAGCACATGACCCCAGCAGGCTTTCTGTTCCTCTGCTGCCACAGGGAGCTGCTGTGAAACTCTGTCAACACAAGGCCTGAGTTGCTGGTGCTGCCTGGAGCCTCACAGCAACGTGGCAAAAATACTCACGGTGTACGTCCACCTAGCTCATTAAGACAGACTGTGGATTGCCACAAAAATAAACCACCCTGATGACATGTAAGTCTTCTGGCTTAAATCAGGCCAAAAGTCAGTTGCTATAAAATACAACAGTGGTTCAAAACGATTGGGCTAAAAATACAAATAAAGATCTTCTGTAAATCTATCTAAATATTTCTACAACAACAAAAGGAAGGTGCAGCAAACTACCCTTAAAATAACCTATTCTTACCACAATGGCATGCATTACTCTTCAACGTCTAAGAATATAACTACACCAGCTCCCTCACAATTGCAAAAAACAAGACGCAGAGCACCTGAAAAGGTGTTCTGATGTGACAGGTCGCTGTCCTGCTTGGGTCAATTCCCTGAGAATTTCCTACCTGTGTAAATGGTCAGCAGGACCGCGCAAAGCAAAAACACCACCAGCTTCTTCATCTTTTTCTTTTCCGCCCTTTTCCTGCCTGAGCCCTCTCAGCTCTGAGGTCTTGACCAGAGTCCAGAGGAGGTGAAAAGAGGAGATTCTCCTCCTCCTGCGCTTCCTCCTTGACTCTGGCCACAACACACTGCCTCAGACTACCAAGGTTCCAAATAAACCGTAAATATTAGTGACACATTAGCACATATATAGTTTATCGATTAATGCTTTAAACGTGAACAGTTCCTGTGAATAACTAACTAATGGCATCTAAGGGAACATTTTCTGCTCATTTACAGCTGCTTATTTTTATTCTTGTACCCTAACAGTGTAGCTGTGCATGACTGAGTGTTAAAAATTATCCATATTATCTTATGCTGAGCTTTTTGTGGACCCCATCAGTTCCTCCTCTTTCTGAAACAAGCTGCTTTAGATCCCCCCCCCCCCACTTAAGACAAACTTGTTATGATCAGTTGATCCATGTAAACAGAAGATTTGCACAGCAGCTGGGCGGAGCTTCTGTTCAGTGACATCATATAGAGCAAAAAGTAGAAAAAGCTGTCTGAAACCACGCATTCAGAGCAGTCTTAAACCATCAAACACCTACAGAGAGTAAGGCAAGTCAGCTGAGTGGGAAAAACAAAATCCAGGCAAGCCAGACAAGACAGTAATCGTGTTACTAGGAGTAAGGTGAACGGCAACTGCAAGATATTATATCGCAGATCTACATTCGGTCAGTCAGCTTTTTCTATAAAGGCCTGCCATCTGTGGAACACACTTCCAACCGATATCAAACTGATTACAGACATTAGATCCTTTACATTGAAGGTTAAAGTGTGGTTAAAGGGAAACCAAAGTTGTAGTCATTTTATCTGATGATTTTAATTTTATTTTAAATTATTGTTTATTAATTGTAATTGTATTTATGATGTAATTTGGTTTTTTAAAATGTATGTTTTATTGTAATATGTATTTATTTAGACTGTAAGCCCAACAAGGGACAATTGTTGAAAATTAGCAGTAGCTATAAACCTATGTGCGGTACATCAGTCTCATGTCTTGCACTTGAACTATGTTAAACTGCACTGTCCCTTTTAAATAAATAAATTCAAATAAACAAAATCAAAACAATCCTACCAGTGGCTGGACAAAGCTGGACTGAAAGACAGCACAAAGGCACTAATCATGGCAGCACAGGAACAAGCTCTGAGCACAAGGTCCATAGAGGTTGGGGTCTACCTCACAGATACAGATACAGACAAACTGGTGATGGCTAACCAACCGGACATAGTAGTGGTGGACAAGCAGAGGAAGATGACCATAGTAGTAGATGTAGCTATACCGAATGACAACAACATCAAGAAGAAGGAACATGAGAAGCTGGAGAAGTACCAAGGGTAGAGAGAGAGCTGGAGAAGATGTGGAGAGTGAAGGCAACAGTGGTCCCAGTGGTAATCAGAGTGCTCGGTGCAGTGACCCCCAAGCTGGGCTAGTGGCTCCAGCAGTTCCCAGGAACAACATCCGAGATCTCTGTCCAGAAGAGCGTAGTCCTAGGAACAGCAAAGATATAAAAACAAGGAAAAGCAGAATAAGTCTATTTCAATGTATTAAACGTAGGTCTCTATAATAAGGTTGCAGGTGTAAGTCTGTCCACTAGATGGTGCTGCAAGCATAGACATATGCTTAGTTATAGTCCTGTTTTTAGATGCTCTTATATTTTTATGTCATACCAGCTGTACACCCCATTCACAATGTAATATTTACATTTATCCGTCTGTTAACTACATTTTATTTCTTCCCCTTTCTTTCTGCCTTTTTCTGCGTTTATTTACATTATTAAATAAAAGCGGTTAACGAATTTAAAAGGATATTCCACACAACGTACACTGAAACGTCACTTTGCTTGACTTGTGAATAGAGTCTGTACCATTTGGTCTGTACTGTGTGGCGCAGCAGGGGTGTTAGAGGAAATAACCACGATGACCGGACATGCGAAAGACGGCATCATGGGAAGTGTAGGATCCGCTGTTTCTACCGTCTAACCCATTTAGAGACCAGCCGGGATGTTCTGGCTTTTTCTTGTTTTTCCATTTTGCATTTCAGATTTTTATTTTTCAAAACGCCAGTGATATGAATGAATAGTCACTAATTAAAGTGAAGTAGCAGTCTATCAGCAGGATTGTTATTCATTATCCTTTGTCACACACATTCGGACAGTGTTCCATGTTTTGAAGTTACCTGCAGCTTAACCTTTCACGATGTCTGCGCCAAATAAAAAATCTGATTCACAGCAAAGTTAACAGAGTTTTTTTGTTTGTTTTTTTTTAATTCGATTTAAAAAACTGCCACAAAGAAAAGGAAGTGCAATTAAAGCAAAGATGGGAAATCTCTAGAAACTGATGGAGCCGATTGAAGGTGATTCTCGCAAAGTTATGGGATTTCCTATTTTCTTTTCTTTTTTTGTTAAATCAGTTATTTGAGTTTCACGAGTGCGCCCGTAGCATACAAACAGATGGATCCTAACGAAACTCAATAAATCAGCAGCTAAAATACAGATATGAACAATGTTTAACGTTATTTTGAGACAAAAATAAATCGATTCTGTCCCCCAAAACCAACTTTAGCGTTAGTTTCAAATATCTCTGAGCATCACGGGTGAAGTGTCCCACACACTCTCTCCCCTGCATACATTTAGTTTGCTGAAGTCTGGTCATCCTAATTTAACCCTTATTGTTTATTTAGCTGCTGTACAGGAGTGCCTCCGGTGACGTTCGATGGAATACGTCATCGTGCGTCATTGTTACCATTTCCTCGCGACTCCCTTTACACGTTTAACTTAATGCACGTGTCCTAATAACCACGTGGACTTATTACGGCCTCATAATGTCCCTGCTCTGATTAATTCCCGGGACCCAGAGAGCTTTCTGTTCTCTAGACGCGATTATCTAACACGCTCTGCGCTCGCAAGGCGCATGCGTGCTGTGAACCAGCTGCTAGCAAGCCTGGGCAGCTGAATCAAAGATGAAATTTAAATTGTGAGATGTTGACTTTCAGTTACTTCCGTGTTCGCTCACATTCTAACGGAAACGGAAAAGTAGTCTCACCTCTCAGCGACCTCAGTTCCTGTTACAGTACTGTTAACCTTATAATGCCAAACACAGCTGACTGAGAGCATGAGGATGGTCAGTGGTGAAATTAAATAAATCCAATGCACCTGCTAGTTAGATGGCATGTATGTGTATGTATATAGATGTAAGCGTGTATGTGGAAATATGTGTGTGTATGCATGTACGGATGCAAATATGTATATATACATATACGTATGTGCGTGTATGTTTGCAGGTGTATGTATAACTTGTACATATCTTTCTTGTGTAAATGTAAATTTGTCATTGTGTAAATACTTACGCTATTGTGTACTTCACACACATGGAGAGATGCCAAACTGCCTTTCACTGTTCTTGTAACAGTGACAATTAAAAAAAGCTATTCTATTCTCTTCTGCTTCCGATTCAGGGTCACGGGGATCCTGGAGCGATCGTAGGGTGAGCGGACAGGTTATCAGCCTCGCAGGGCAAACACAGAGAGACAGACCACTAACACTCACCTTCACACCTACGACCAATTTTAGAACCACCAGTGAACCTAACCCCACTAACTGCATGTCTTTGGACTGTGGGGGGAAGCCGGAGAGAACCCACACAGACACGGGGAGAACTCCACACAGAGATGCTGGATTCAAACCCAGCACCTTCTTGCAACAGTGCTGACCACGAAAACCATCCTGCTTCCTTATATATGATATGTACTTCTATAATATATAACTTTAATATTTTACAAGTATTGTAGGCCTACATTGTGCTTCGTGTCATCTATTATAAGCGTTTAGTTTGCTGTATTGTTGTTACTGAAATTACCCAGCAGTATGTAAGTCATGACGTTTTTTCCTCCGTGGGTTGATCATCTTGTCTTGTGAAAACTCTCTGCTGATGTTCTATCAGGAGGTGACTCGTGGTTTTAACGTCATATCTCTGTCCTCTTGTTTACAGCTCCCTATACGTGAAAATATATTTTAGCTGGATTCAGAACGAGCTTCCGGCTGGTGTTTGTGATCATGAGCGTCGCGTGGAGCTGTGGAGCGTGTCCGGTCTCCTTTAGGTGCCGTTTATCTGCCTTCTACTGATTTCCGCTCCGTCTCACGGTCCCGCAGCGATGTGCGGAGAGGGTGAAGAGGCGCAGGACGACTGCGGCTCCCGGGAGGAGTGGACGCTGCTGTTCTGGACATCCGTGGCCGTCGTGGTCCCGGTCATCATCACGCTGTGGTGCAGCGCACAACGCTCCAAGAGGAAAACTCACATGAAGGATTTCTTTCGCAAGAGCAAGCACGGCTGGCACTACACCGACCTGTTCAACAAGCCCACCTACTGCTGCGTGTGCTCCCAGCACATCCTGCAAGGCGCTTTCTGCGACTGCTGCGGCGTGTGCGCCGACGAGCAGTGCCTGCGCAGGGCCGACCGCAGCCTGCCCTGCAAGGAGATCATGGCCCCCTCCAGCCCCGAAGGAGCCATGGAGCATCGCTGGGTTCGCGGAAATGTACCTCTGGCCAGTTACTGTGCCGTATGCAAGCAGCAGTGTGGGACCCAGCCGAAGCTCTGCGACTTCAGGTAGCGTAGGTGGACGAGGACCGCTAAAGGGATGCAACAGATGTGCAGCCGTGTTTCTGCGGTCAAAAGCCTCTTTTTACACCACGAGTTAAAAAATAATAGATCAAGTTTCCTGAGTTAGAGCTGGATGATAAAAGCCCTCACTCTTTACTGTGGTTATTTAGTCTTTTTTATATTTGTAGATTGGTTTTTAATCACATCGATACATTCTTCTTTAGAATTTTAAATCTGGGTTTTCTCACGACTCAACATGACTTTAGGGTTTAGTGTAATAAAGGAACCGCCTCTAATGGGTTCCTGCTGCTGTTCAACATAAGAAATTTCAATCTTAAAAGATCCCACCTTAGTATGACACTCATACCCCGCTTTGTGAGCAGTTCAGGGTCTTCCCTTCATTGGCAGCATTTCTTTTTATGTGCTTCCTCACCTTTCTTATAGTTTCGCTTCCCATGCTCCTCCTTCAGGTGTGTGTGGTGCCAGACCACAGTGCACGATGACTGCATGGAGAGCTTGACGGATGGAGACGTGTGCGACTTGGGCGAGTTCCACAGCCTCATCATCCCCCCTCACTACCTCTACCGTGTCAACAAGCTGCGCCGCAGGCACCCCGACGAGTACAGCAAGGTGTTGAAGTCAGGACTGGCCTTGTCGTGGTGCTCCTATGTCAGGTACTCCAGAGATTTTTAAAAAATGTTTTTCTGCTTGTATCTTGTAGCTCGGCTCTTCCTGTGGCAGCGGCTGGACTCCAGTGTTGGTCTTGGCTAACACGCGTAGTGGGAACAACATGGGGGAGGTGCTGCTGGGGGAGTTTCGCACCCTCCTCAACCCGGTGCAGGTCAGTTTGCGGCTTCTCCATCTTTTGTCTCAGTGAGAACAAACTTTGTCATTGCTCTTTTTCAGATCCTGGAACTAATCTTGTTTTCTGCTCCACCTCCAGGTGTTTGACTTATCTCAGCTGACTCCTTCCAAAGCCCTCCAGCTGTGCACCCTCCTTCCCCCTGGCAGTGTCCAGGTGCTGGTGTGTGGAGGTGACGGCACAGTGGGATGGGTGCTCGATGCCATTGATGCTATGAAGCTAAAGGTGAGATGCCTCTGCGCTCAAGAAAAGAGAGAGTTCTTTCTTTTACACATCACTTCTTCTCTTTGAAACTTTTCTTTCTTTTGTCAGGGCCAGGACCAGTTCATCCCCAGGGTGACCATCCTGCCTCTGGGGACGGGAAATGACCTCTCTAACACTTTAGGCTGGGGAGCTGGCTATGCTGGAGAGATCCCAGTGGAGCAGGTTCTCCGTAACATTCTTGATGCTGAAGTGGTGAAAATGGACAGGTGAGCGGTGTTGATACTGATGACAGGTACTTCTCAGGGTCAGTCTGAAATTCCTGAACAGACTAATCATTTTCACTAGTCTTTATAAAACTGTTGTCCCTTAGGTATATAGGGAATTAAAACACCCCCATCCAGAAGGGTCTCCCGCGTCTTCGGGGCTATATCACAAAAGCAGTCAGATGTGTCTTCTAGTTGACAGCTAGTGTTTAGATTTTCTTTCTATATTAGGAAATTAATTGGTGAGTCACTTTGACCATTGTCGATCCCCAACATCATGATCATCCACTAGCTACCCCTAAGATGTACCCTACTTTGTTGTCATTTCTGAGTTGAATAGGATCCATAATCATGAACTCATCAGGAAAGTATTTACTGAGGTCATAGATCAATGGGTACAGCGTTTGTTATTCTCATAGACTTCTCTTTACCGAGCAGGCTAAATTGTGCCAGAAAACTTTATCTCGGTTTCTGGCACAATTTAGCCTCCTTCCAAAGGTGCTTGGGTGAGAGGGTAAAGTACGAAAAGGTCAGAACTCCAGCAACACTTGCTGAATATGAAAAAACTTTATTGGATAACATGTTTAAGCTTGGGGCCTTCCATAGGGTCATCATCAGGTGGCTGTAGCTCATGTTCAGTCAGTGGTGTGGGCGCATAGTCATTTACACTGCAAATCAGATGTGGTCAAATGCGTCTCACTTGACCTCGAGAAGTGGTTTGAGTGGCTGGGTCACATTGTGTCCTCATGGTTGTTTACACTGGATTTAATGCTTTGCACTTGTGATCTGATGTCACAAGCTGCACTTCCGAAAGCATGTGAATTACAAATGAAAAGGACATTTACATTTTATCATTTACGCTTAACAAATTAAAGCTATGTAGAGGCTCATGTAATGTTATTACAGTCAGCGTGAGTACCGAGATGTGAGGAAATATAAATAGTCCAAATAGAAATAAAACTTGGATTCCTGAAATCCAAAGTTTTGACCCGTTTGTGTTTGTTTTCATTCCACTAACCACCTTCATGATTATTTTCAGATGGAAAGTCCAGGTGGCATCAAAAGGCGTCTACTTTCGCAAACCAAAGGTGAGTTTTTTCTCTCTGTGCTGATCGATGAACAGCTTCAGTGTCTTTTGTGACATGTTGACGGCTGACCCGCGGAAGCACTCAGCTGTATTATAAAGCAGACGCTGGATTTCCTCCTCAGGTTCTGTCCATGAACAACTACTTCTCTGTGGGGCCCGACGCTCTGATGGCGCTCAGTTTCCATGCACACCGTGAGAAAACGCCCTCCTTCTTCTCCAGCCGCATCATCAACAAGGTCCGTAATTTGAATAAACAAAGCAGGTTCAGGGTTTAAATATGAATGCAAAAGCCTCGTAATCCTGTAACTGTCTTTGTTATTTTTGTTGTTTTTTTTGTAGAGACATAAAGAAGCAGTTTCTTTTTGTACTAATGAATACTTTCCTCTTCCCATAGGCTGTCTACTTCTTGTATGGCACCAGAGATTGTTTAGTGCAGGAATGTAAAGATCTGGATAAGAGGATCGAGGTACGGTTGACTTGTGCACGTGATGAAGCATTGTGCAAATTTTGTTTTAAGCTCATAGAGAGAATCAGAGTCACTCTAAGTCACTTCCATATCAAGCTTTCTCTATAAATGTGAATTTGTTGTCCTGTGACTTCAGCAGGCATCGCGGGGCCAGAGAAACCAGTGTCTCATCAGTTATTTATTATATTGTGCAGCAAATCTCTTGAAAGGTCCAGACACAGAAAATGTATTACCCACAGAAACTGCAGTCCAAAGAAAATAAGACTATCTTTTAAACTTTTCAGTGCTCTTTTTGACTGTAAACAGCTTATGTACCATAAGGCGCACCAGATTATAAGGTACATTAAGCGAAACAAAACAGCATCCTACCATGCGATTGCATTTGTCTCTAACCATCAGGAACCCTCACGTTAACTTTTGTCGAGTGGAAAAAAATTAGCGTTTATCCTCCAGCTTCACTGTGTTTATGCTATGCTAACATAGCTGTGTAGCTAGCGATCACGTAGCACATCATTATATTCCAGCTAGTCCAACTTCATTAACCCTAGATCTCAATCAGAACATGCTATATCATGTTTAGGTGGAAGCTAGCGAGCTAACTTCCTGCTAACTTCTAACTCCGTTAAATTGAATAAATTCAGTTTTCATGGATGCCTGGATGTTAAACTTAATTGTTACACCTGGTAAAGCAGCAACGCTGATCATTTTATTAAAGATGAAAGAATTTAGACAGTTTTTAACTCCCAGCAATGCCGCAGTGTTCATTTGACTTTCGGACCTGAAGGACGGAGTTTTGGACCCAGATGACTCTGCCAGGCTCCTGACTACGGTAGCCGTAATGCTCCGACAATACATCAAGCGGTGTGGCTAGCTTACTAAAGTCGTACTAAAACATTTTTGACAGATTTGTGAGCGCCGTGTACCACATAAAATCGGTTCGAAGTCAGTAAGCACAACTAGAATTCATACATAAGGTGCACTGTCAATTTATGAGAAAATTAAAGGATTTTAAGTGCACCTTACAGTGCGGAAAATACGGTATATAAGCCTACTGCTGCCCAGTGATTGCCAAGTCGGTCCAAAAGCTTCTGATGAGACATGAAAAGAAAGTACACAGTTCCAAAATACAAACGTGAATTTACTTTAGAAATGATTATCTTCACACAGGATTTGAACCCTTCTGTCACAGCTGAGAGTCCTCTGCTCACTTGTGATTGGTCAGAGTCTCCTGTCACAGAGCCCAAAGACGCTGTGCAGGAATCCAGTTCTTTATCAGATCCGTGTGCTGAATGGGGGTTTAGATTTTTTTGGTGCTGTTATGTAGCCAAGCTTTAATGAAAAATCACACTTTTCTTGATTACACTTTAACAGAAATACAAAGGTTAAAAAAAACAACCTGACAGCTTTTCAATTATAGGTTTCAACATTTAGGAATCAAGAAGTGTTAATTACTCAGCTTTGCAGGTGCTGAAGATGTTTATTTTAACTTTAGTAAGAGCCTTGTTTCCAGTGCTGCCAGTATTAATGCTAAGCTAATTAATTTATTTATTTAATGTGTAAAAACAAATTAGATATTTTATAGTCTGCACTGTCTTATTTTTCTTACCCGGTTGATGTTTTCTATGTTTTGATCAACATTTTCAGACATATTTGCCCATTTTGAGGTTATTTTACTGACAAATGTCTCGATCAGTGTGTATCGTAGTTACAGCTGTGTAATATAAGACATTTTAAGAGAGATCCTTATTGAAAAAATGTTTTTATAACAGATAAAAATACGCAAAACATTCATGTGTGTTTGCATGTGTTCCTGCCACAGCTGGAATTGGATGGGGAAAGGGTGGAGCTTCCCAGTTTGGAGGGCATCATAGTCTGTAACATCGGCTACTGGGGTGGAGGCTGCAGGCTGTGGGAGGGTATGGGAGATGAACCGTGCCCCCCTACCCGGTAGGTCATTTAAGAGCATATTGGTCAGGAAAATAAAAAAACTGTCCATCTGGCACCGACTGCTTCAGGTTATTATGGAAAGTAAACACGTTATTTCCTGTCTCTGCAGGCTGGATGATGGCCTGTTGGAGGTGGTGGGTGTGTTTGGCTCCTTCCACTGTGCGCAGATCCAGGTCAAGCTGGCCAACCCTGTACGGCTGGGACAGGCTCACACTGTCAGAGTAAGGCTTCCTGTTTACCTCATTTACTGGCCACGCAGAATGACAGTAATTACTTTTCACTGCCATTCGCCTCAATCCAATCTAATTGTAACTAATCTGATTAGGCTTTTGTTACTGAGCTCCTGCATGTGTTCATTTACCCTCGATTGCTTTCACCTTCATTCATTCTCCTTTTACATTGTGACATAAAGAGCGTTCATTAAAAAAATTCACTGTTAATTAAGGCCATCACACACCAAGCATGTAGTGAAAAAGCGATGCGTTTTTGCAGAATAGATATCCTGATGCATGATTTTGAACATATTTCAGGATATCAGCGAGTGAGTTGAGAATAATTTTATTTTGTGCGTTTTTTGTAACACAGGAAATATTCACACAGATTTTAAACGCCTGCTGTGTAAAGCCATAAGATTACAGCAGCCACTTTCAAACATCATTTTGTAAAAACTATAAATGCACACACCTGCGTGTGGATTTGTCTTTGCTGCCAGAGCGTACCCACAACAACAAACTCATTTTACTGGTATTTGAATACCTCACATATTTAAATACATAAATATTGTAACTGTGGTGATATTTTGTACGCAGGCAAAAAAAGTCCAATGTCCAAAACTTGAAAGTTATCCAGTTTGGCAAGCAACAAACAAAGATCCATTTCCTGTTGTTTCCTGCTGCTTCTCCACCTCTGGTAAAAAAGAATAGGCCCACCCCAGTGCATGCTGGTCCTATACCAGTCCCTTTACTTACAGAAAATGGCCTTACAGTTCTTACTGGCTGACTTACAAAGATTCAAAACAAAAAAATAAGCAATTAACCTAAAAATAAACCATGTAAATAACCCAAAGATTAAAGCAGCCACTTTCAAACATCATTTTGTAAAAACTGTAAAGGCGCACCTGCGTGTGTATTTGACTTCGCTGCCAGAGCGTACCCACAACAACAAGCTCATTTTACTGGTATTTGAATACCTCAAATATTTAACTAAATACATACTAAAAGCATTGCTGCTAACTGAGGGTGTAGGTAATGGAGGAACAGAGTTATAGATGAGAAGAAACATAATCTAAGGCAGTGCCATTTGTTTTTCTCGTTTTGTTTGCTCTGGCTTCAATCAGAAGAATTAGAAATGAAGCTTAAATATCTGCTATTAATTCCCGAATCCAGTGTTTGCCAAAGCTTGCTCTGAAGCCCCCTGGTGGGCTCTGAAGGTACTTTAGGATGGCACTTACACATACCTTACAAAAAAAATAAAAATAAGAGAATACATATAAAATCTTTCATATAAAAAACAAATACTGATTAAAAAACAGGCTGTTAATGGCAGGGAAAGCTTTAAACTGGAGTGTTGACAATCTGATCTGAAATAAATATGAAATAAAGTTGTTAAAGGAAAAAAACCCACAACAAAAAAAACAGAACATAGATAAAAGTGACTGATTTTAGTCTCACGTTGAGCTGTGTGTCTTTGTGCACATCTACAGAGCCAATAGTAGAAAAAAAACTGAAACAGTGTTTACTTTTATGTACATAGATTTAAGAATTTGGTCATATTTAATATGAGCACCCACTGTTGTACCAGTATGTGTAATAGATCGCTATTTAGACTGTGAATGATTGGCCTAAGCTAACCTCAAGGCTAATATGTGTGATTTAGCTAACATTTTTTCATTGCGCGCTGCTCTTCCTTCTCCAGCTGGTTCTGAAGAGCTCCACCATGCCCATGCAGGTGGATGGAGAGCCGTGGGCGCAGGGCCCCTGCACCATCACCATCACCCATAAGACCCAGGCCCTGATGCTGTACCACAGCGCAGAGCAGACGGACGATGATGACGATGAAACCAGCGCCTCTGAGACGGAGAGCCCAACTCCTCACGACTCACCCAGGGCGCCGGGGCCGGCGTCTGCTCGAGCGTGACCCGCCACAAACATCGTGTGACGTGAAGCTCTTGTTATCCTCGTTACTTATTTCTGCCGAGTTTGCATTATTCCCTCCTTTGCATTAGTCTTCCTCCTCTGAGGTCTTTGTAGTCACATCGTGATGATTAGAACAGACGTTTTAATTTAGAATCTTTTCAGAGAGCTCACAGACGGGGAAAGATCAGTTTGTTACTGAGCTGGCGTGAATTGTTTCTTCGGTGTTTTATCTACACACTCCCCTTCTAACTCAGAGCTCAAGCAGTGTCTCCCCCGAGAGATTGCTCTTTAATTGCACTGATCCTCCGTGCCATAGATAACCTATAGACAACAATACTGTATTTATTACTCTGTATTTACGATTGAATTCTCCGTGCTGCCCTGCAGGTATCAGTGAGCCATTCTAACAGGTTGCCCAGGTTTAATCGACCCCTAAAAGCCATGTTTAAATCAACAGCAGGTGATGACGTTGTGTTTGTTGAGAGAACAGCAGGTTGCGCTGTCTGGTTGATGCTTTATTTCCCACAAATTTTGTATTCCACAAAAAGCACAAAAAGTGAAAGACTTGCTTTGAGGCTCGGTGTGCCGGCAGGCCCCAGTGGCTCATGTGTCAAATGTGTTATCATCTTTGAGGATCCTCATCGTCACACTGCTGGCAGGTTTTTAGTCACACAGGCTTTGAAATGTGTGGTCTCGATGGGGCATGGACTCTGATAAAACCGCAGCGTGTTGTCAATCAGCAGACATCAGTGTTTACGTTAGAGTGCACTGCCGTTTGCCAAACTGTTAAATTACACTAAGTTAAAGTGTATAAACTATGTTTAACACTCCTGTATGAGCTACAGGAAACAGCCAGAGTTGCTGAGGCTTGTTTGGAAAGTACTGCCAAGTAGACGTAGTTAGTGGGTCCATTTTGCCTTCATTTTGAACCATTGTTTTTCCTCTGTTTCGCTCCTGTTTACATATTTTGTGTTGCACTTTTTTGGCGTTTACACTGATAAGTACCTTACACTGCCCAGGATGTTGACCTTTGATGTTACTGCCGTCGTAATAACTGCTGTTGAGATTATGCTCCCAAAAGTCACCACAAGGTGGCCCACAGTATTTCTGTAGACAGGACAATAGAGTGGTCTTCATATATATTAGGATCATCACATGCATGTACGTGTCCGTGTAAAGTTCAGGTGAAATACTAATTCCTGTTTATTCTGTACTCAGCAGAATTTGTGCAGGAGGACTTTTGTGTTTCTGTGTTTTGCCGTTTGAGGTGGTCCGCTGCTCGGAGCCACATCAGGAAAGTCTGTAGCGTGTTAGTTTGTGCTTTGTTTTGAACCTGGAGCTGCCCTGCTGCTCCGAAGGCTGAACAGGGATACGAGTCTTGCCGCGCGATGCCTACTGCTTTCGAAATATGCACCTCCCTGGCAGTTAACCAAACCGCATGGTTTCATCACCCTCTATTTGTTTGGCGAACGTTGTCGCTCAAGGACACCTGCTTGAACTTTTACCTTGTCATCCATGCTTACCAGAGCTGTCTGTGTTGCACTGAATTCTGTTTAAATGTGACAGGGTTTTAAAGCCACTAGGTCCTTAGCCACGCCAGCATCATGCTTCTAGTATATTTATAGAGAAAACACCCTGATTTCTGTAGGAGTCACTACAGTTTTGTAGAGAAAGCCATCTCCAAAGAATGAATCCTAATGTTTGGTTTATTTAGAGCACTTCAGATCATGATGTGATACTCAAAACAGAAAAACTAAATTTCTGTCTCAGGCTCAGCTACAGTTTTAGCATGATGCTAATTCTATATATGCTTTGGTATATAGAGAATTAGCGTAATTAACATGGCAGGAACAACATGCCAACATCCTTGCTTGGAGCTGAATACAGCTGCAGTGGGTGTCATGGCTGCATCACATACACATATTTTCAAATAAAATTTAATAATATGAAACTTGAATTAGACTGCTGATTCCACCAGCTTTTATGCACCTGTAGCTGAATCTTACCAAACGTATAAAATATGGACGTTGGTTCTGTCATGTCACCTAAATTTTTGCATTTTGACTTTTTGGTTATTTTGAGCCAGAAGTCACCATATTTGTATGACAGAATGGCACATTTTTAGCTTGATTACCAAGTTATGTGTGTAAAGACTGTTACATTTAATCATTAATTATTATTATTATCATTCTTTTGCTCTCTTCCACAGCAGTTATTTTACCTGTCTTTCCCCCCGTACACCTAGCTGGTCGCTGCAGGTTTCTTCCTGTTAAAAGGGAGTTTTTCCTTCCCACTGTTGTCAAGTGCTTGCTCATAGGGGGTCGACTCAGTTTTCTCTGTACACTGTAGGGTCTTTACTGTTGAATATATAGTGCTTTGCTTTGAAGCGACCGCTATCTAGATTTGGTTCTACATAAATAAAACTGAATTAAATTATTAATTAAATATGAGTGCAATATGCAAAGAACAGCCCTTATTATGACATGCTTTTTTTTTTTTTTTAAAATTTACAGTTATTTGTTTACAAATTTAAAACATATAATTAAGTTATAAAAAGTTAAGCACAACCTTCTTGGATGGACTGTAGCAGCAAGCCAAGTTATATGTAAGATAACTGCAGTGAAAAGATTACATGCTCAGTGTAACTACATTTTCCATCGCATTAATCCGATTATCTGAGGTGGTGGTCTGGAGGTCTGTGTTGACATCCACCTGTTGCAGCTCTAACAAAGCAAACTATAAGCCTTAATAAAATTCACCCGCTGCACAGCTGTTATGAAACCCTCCACGGAGGCAATACCGTTTTTTCTATCAAGCTGTGAACGTGTTTACTTCTGCGGTAAAGCTGGACACTCGAACACGGCACTCTCGTTTGAATAGAGCCTCAAGTGGTCATTCAAGGACCTGCAGCTTTTGGCACTTGGTCGCATGTATCCGTAATAACAATCACTCCCTGTGATGCTAGCGTGGCTAATGAACTTGTTTGGGAGGTATGACTGTGACATTAATGGTTGTTTTGAATTCTGCCAAGTCATAGCTTATAGTTTATTATTTATGAAGACACAGAACAGTATTTATTTAGAGTCTAAGGCAAATTGAGTGAAGCTGTGCAGCTGTCCCTCACTGGGATTAGATTACTAGAGCTCTGCTTTTGCATTTGAAATTCAGTTGATACATTTCACTGTGTTGTGTGTACAAAAATGCTGTTCATATTACTTCGTTATTGCATATTTGAATATACCTAATTCTTTTTGACATCGGTAAAATTATAATAATTATAAAGACTGAGAGACATCTGCAGAAAACACAAAAATCACATACATTTTTATTACAAGATGACTCCAGTAGAAAAACTTAAATGTCCTCTGCTAAACACAGAAACGCCATCTGGGGGGAAAAAGCTTTTATCAAACAATCATGTCAAACAAAGTTGTTTACAAAAAGAATAGTAGCGAGGGTTCGATGGGTTACTACAGGTGAGAGAAACTCATTTTGATTGAAATGAATGTAATGAAGCGATCTTTTGAATTTGATGACATTCCCATAAATATTTTCATATATAAACCAACTGTGTTTGTGTCTTTATTCACTTTTATATTAAAACACCTGAAAAACAGCTGCTATGATCTCTGGTCAAAGATTACAACAGCAGCTACACACACACAACAAACATGACACATCATGATGTTTGAATTCATTAATCATTCACCAGTTTTGCAAACACTGATAAAGAGACAGTTTGAAGCAGCAGCTACAACACTTACACTGTGTTTTGTGCTGACCTTTATTAACGTAATATTCAAATTGGATTCCTTTTAATCATCAAATCATTATTTAAAAGGAAACATATTGGGTGTAATTTTTAAGGTTCTGATCTAAAGGGAGAGGATCCCAAACTCTTTTTAAGAAAAAAAACTGATGGGCTCCACCAAGGCCGAGTACAAGATCAAGTGTTAATCACACATCATCCAAGATTAAAAAAAAGCTGTAATAATAATACGACGACGATGACGATGATGATTGCACAGCACTTTTAAAGACAGAGTTAAAGTCTGTTCTAAAGTTTAGGAGCTACATTCTCAAAAGTCTGATCACCGCTGGACTTAAAAGAGCGGTGTGGAACAGTTCAAACACCCTGACCCGACAATCGGAAGCTAACTACTCCAATAAGGTCTCAGCAGGTTAATGTTGCACAGTTGGAAATATACAGACTGAGTGACATTATTGATGTGTGAATTAAAAGATGAAGTACTAGCGAGTTATTGATATTAATAGAAAAACTATTAGTTCTGGATAATGTTGATTTAGAGCCGACCAAAAGAAGCTCTGATTTGTTGCTGTTGAGTTTAAGTTAGATGAGAACCATGTTCAGCTAAGCAGAGGGTGAGGGAGGATGGGGGAAGAGCAGAATCAGGTTTAGTGGACAGATAAAGCTGGGCATCATCAGCATGACACTGAATACTATATTTATGAAAAATGTGTACAAGCAGAAGAAGGTAGATAACTAGAAAGCGAAAATTTCAGAAGAAATTTTAAGTGTGCCTATGCCGCTGCTATTCAGTGTAGTTTGCCATTCATACAGCTACAGAGAGCAAAACTCAGAAGAGCAGCCATTCTCCACCATGAACTATGGTAAAAACAAACACCGCTCACGCTTCACAGATAACTTACAGTTTTGTGTAAAGATGAAGTTACTTCGTACAGCGCCGATTTGCAGACGCTGTGCACACAGGTTCATGAGCAGAAGTCCCATTGTACCACGGCAGACCCGACAATGTTTGTATGAACACGCTTTGAAGCATTACGTTATGGACCACTTTTCACACATGGTTGGTGTACCCACACAGCCGGCTGTAGCTTTTCAACTCACAGCCCGACACACACCCAAAAAAAAAACAGCCGAGAGCACAGACTACGCCCGAGAGGCGTGATTGCAGGTGCCGCTCAGGTGGGTCCACCTCCCCTGCAGCGGCACTGCAGACCACGCCCGCCACACACATCAAACACGTAAAATAAATATTTATGCACTTTTGCATTCACTTTTAGTTTTTTGTTATTTTTACACAGTGTTCTGAATGATGAACAATGGTCTACAGCCAATCTTGTGTATTATTATACAAACTTTGGTTGTAAGATTCAGATAACTATTTAATAAAAGCTAAATATTTTATATGAGAGTAAGAAAGAAAAGTATATCTTTGTGTCCACCTTTCTCTGTTAATGCCCTACCTGGCCCCCTGGCAAAAGCTTTGCTAGATCCGCCCCTGCACAGTTACCAGCTACACAAAAAAAAAAAAAAAAAAAAAAAAAAAAAAAGCTTGGAGCTTGGTGTATATTTGTCTGTCAGAAACAGTTCATAACTTCCTTCAACTCATTCATGTCACCTAAGGGTAAACCTGTTTCTCCATCACCAGTTCAGCTCTGATGATTCAGTAAGGACATCTGGTTTGGAACAGCCGTTTTACAGCTGTGGCTGCAGCAAACATCAGCTGATACTAGAAATTAAAAGCAAATGAATTCTAACAACAGCTGATCAAGCTTAAACGTGCTGCTGTTGTTTAGCGCGATAAACAAGAGAGAAAAGCCGATCATTGATCAGTTTCATGACTGAAGTTTCAACAGGCGAGAGAATGACAGGGAGGCTGTCATAAAGTTCAACATCGGTAACATCGGTAACTTAGCGCACACAGCTGTATAGAAACTCCGTCGTGCTAGCTAGCACGCAGTACGAGTTATTGTAAGTGATTGAAAAAGTCAGCACAACGAAAATAAACTACACCTAAACTTCGGTTTATATCTGACCCAAATAGAGTGCAGGTCATAACTTCTTACCTAAAATTCAGTTCACCTCACGCTCCTGCCTTCGCTTTCCCTGATCCACGATTGACCTCCGCGTTAGCAAACACCGGTCGATCGGCAGTAATGTGTGTGCCTCTTGGCATAGGCACACATAATGAAAAGAAGGGGCCCCAGGACAGATCCCTGGGGCACACCAATGACCAGAGGAAAGGGCTGAGAAGTAAAGGATTTAAGTCAAATAAACTGAGTGCGATCAGACAAATATGATTTGGAGTATGGGAGAGACCGACGGAGACTAACCTACTGAAGAGAATGGAGTGAGAGAGTGTCGAAAGCAGCAATCAGATCGAGGAGAATAAGAAAGGAAAGTAAACCAGAGTCAGCTGCAGTAAGAAGATAACTGGTTATTTTTATAAGTGCTGTTTCAGTGTTATGGGAGGGGCGAAAATCAGACTGGAACTGTTCATACAGATTATTATTAGTCAAGTATGAGTGGAGTTGTGTGCCAACTATCTTATCTAATACAGGAAAGAAACTGGCTCTCTAGACCTTAAATGTTGTTAATAAAATTTTTAATTAGAATCCGATAGATAGATACACAAATCTCATAATGCCCTCATGCTTCAGATTAAAATCAAATATTGGTTCTACTTCTGATTTTTATGCGGACGTGAGTGTTGTGTGCCTGAAGAAGCATGGCCTTTGGGTTTATCTTTCTTGGTGAAATCAGAT
The DNA here is from genome assembly GCF_013358895.1 of Oreochromis aureus. NCBI lineage: Eukaryota > Metazoa > Chordata > Actinopteri > Cichliformes > Cichlidae > Oreochromis > Oreochromis aureus. The sequence continues at coordinate 38,264,259 of NC_052947.1, forward strand.
CCTTTCCCAGATCCTGAAGGCTTGTGCCCTCCAGCAGCGCTGTGCGGCCTCCTGTCTGGATCTGAAGGAAAACATAGTAGTTAGTCATTTGTTTTTAATGTAGGATGAGCACCACTTGTTCAGTTTTATTTCAAACATATACATTCACCAACATTTCATAAAATCTTTCCATGCAGTTGTTTGAAAAGGAGTAGGCAGAAGTATATACTTATTTAGCCCTACCCCCTCAGGTTTACATCCTCATCATCTAAATTTGAACAACAAAAAAAAAAAAAAGTATACAATGCCTTCAACTTAGAACATAACATCACAAAAAATATTTTCTCATGTTCAACTAAAACTATATTGTCACGGGTGCCGAGGCAGGCCGATAACGAGGGTGTAAATATAAATGGACCCAAGATGCAGACTGCTAAGTGGTGAGCGAGCTTTATTAACCAAAGAGTGACACAAACGGAGATAAGGTGGACAGTAAAAACCAAAACCTAAGAGTAAACTAAACTGGGAAAAGCTAAGCAAAAAACAAACCTGAAACATGAAACAACAGGAGCTGCAGTAAAAGGAGAACACACGAGAACATGGAGGGTAACGACCCGAAATAATCTGTTTGTTTGACAGCAACCAGCAACTAACAGAGGCAGACACGAGGTTAAAATACACAGAAGGATAACGAGGGAATGAGACACAAAGGAGGGCACAGCTGGAAGTAATCAGACCTGTACAAACTGAGACAGGGAAAAGTAAACTGAACACACTGAAAACAGACACGGACCTTCAAAGTAAAACAGGAAACACACATACACGTAATGACATAACACACCAACTTAACACAGACTGGGGGACACAGAACATAGGAACATGAACCATGAAACAGAAGAGTACAAACACCCAAGATAACCAAAACCACAGAATAATAATAAACTAAAACATAAACACGAGGAGTCACACACTGGACAGACACGGATCATGACGTAATATATATTTAGATTTGCTAATTTGCAGGAAAAATAAACATCACTTTGACTGCTGTCTTGGGTTAATTGCATTTTCTTCATTCTTATACTTATTTAAAATTTCTTTTTGAGTTTTATTTTAAACTGGTTTATATCACTATTGACCTTTATTTCTTCTTTTAACTCATTCCAGAATTTAACTCCCGCTATTGAAATAGACATCCTTTTCAATGTTGTTCTTACTCTTTGTAATTTTAAATTCCACTTCCCTCTAAAATTATACCTCCGTTGTCTTTCTAAGAACCATTTACTTATTTCGATTGGGAGCATCCCTTTCCTTGCCTTATATATTATTTGCACTGTTTTAAACTTCACCAGATCCTGGAATTTTATAGCTTGCGTCTTAATAAAGAGTGCGTTTGTGTGAGCCTTATACCCCTCCTGATTTATTAGTCTAATAGCCCTTTTCTGCATTATGATTATAGTCTGAATATTACTTTTATATGCATTTCCCCAAACCTCTACACAATAACTCATGTATGGTAATAGTAAAGCACAATATAACATATACAATGTTTTCCTATCCAGAAATTGTTTTACTTTCCCCAAGACAGCAATGCTCCGAGCTAACTTTCCCCTCACATAAGTGATGTGTGATTTCCAACAGGCCTTATGATCAGTGATCACCCCAAGAAATCTTATGGTATTAACCCTTTCTAGATATACATTATCAACACAAATTTCACTGTTAATGTTTTTTCTTATAGTTTCGAATAACATAAATTTTGTTTTATTTAAATTTAAGGACAATTTGTTTCTATCAAATTTGCTAAACTAATCTGAATTAAATTTATTAAATATCAAAAGTAGAGAAACCCATGGTCAGATCAGAGCTGGAACCTTTTCTGGAAGCATTTTATTTTAAATATCACAATATAGTTTGCACATAGTTTGTCACATTTGACCTCTCACCTCACCTCTACATTTCACATCTGCCTTCCTTTCAAGTTGACCACAAAATGTGCTATAACTTTTTTTTTTTTTTTAAAAAAATACCGTCAAGAGAAATAGAATGAGCTGACGATTTAGCTGGAAATATGCTGTGGTATACAATTATATAAGTTTTACATGGCCAGTTATTCACAAATGAATACATATTAGCCATTACCTCCTCCTACATAGTTCTTAAGTACAAAATGGAATAATCCCTCAAAAGTAAACACCACCCAGAGAGTGAGGTTTGCACTCAGAGGGCTTCTTGTTATATGTGTACTGTTCATTTAATCAGTGGAATAGTGTTGTTATTGATCATCTGGCTGGCAGTCTGACATTTTTTTATGACATAAGGATGTGAGTGCTTCATACTTGATTTCTCAGAAGAAGGATGGCCTTTGGGCTTATCTTTAGATTTATCTTTCTTGGTGAAATCAGATCCTTTCCCAGATCCTGAAGGCTTGTGCCCTCCAGCAGCGCTGTGCGGCCTCCTGTCTGGATCTGAAGGAAAACATAGTAGTTAGTCATTTGTTTTTAATGTAGGATGAGCACCACTTGTTCAGTTCAGTTTTATTTCAAACATATACATTCACCAACATTTCATAAAATCTTTCCATGCAGTTGTTTGAAAAGGAGTAGGCAGAAGTATATACTTATTTAGCCCTACCCCTCAGGTTTACATCCTCATCATCTAAATTTGAACAACAAAAAAAGTATACAATGCCTTCAACTTAGAACATAACATCACAAAAAAATATTTTCTCATGTTCAACTAAAACTATATTGTCACGGGGTGCCGAGGCAGGCCGTGTGTAAATATAAATGGACCCAAGATGCAGACTGCTAAGTGGTGAGCGAGCTTTATTAACCAAAGAGTGACACAAACGGAGATAAGGTGGACAAAAATCCAAAACCTAAGAGTAAACTAAACTGGGAAAAGCTATGCAAAAACAAACCTGAAACATGAAACGGCGATGCAGGGAGAACACACGAGAACATGGAGGGTAACGACGCAGACGAACCAGCAACTAACAGAGGCAGACACGAGGTTAAAATACACAGAAGGATAACGAGGGAATGAGACACAAAAGGAGGGCACAGCTGGAAGTAATCAGACCTGACCAGACAGGGGAAAAGTAAACTGAACACACTGAAAACAGACACGGACCTTCAAAGTAAAACAGGAAACACATACACGTAATGACATAACACACCAACTTAACACAGACTGGGGGACACAGAACATAGGAACATGAACCATGAAACAGAAGAGTACAAACACCCAAGATAACCAAAACCACAGAATAATAATAAACTAAAACATAAACACGGAGTCACGGACTCCGGATCATGACATATATTTAGATTTGCTAATTTGCAGGAAAAAATAAACATCACTTTGACTGCTGTCTTGGGTTAATTGCATTTTCTTCATTCTTATACTTATTTAAAATTTCTTTTTTGAGTTTTATTTTAAACTGGTTTATATCACTATTGACCTTTATTTCTTCTTTTAACTCATTCCAGAATTTAACTCCCGCTATTGAAATAGACATCCTTTTCAATGTTGTTCTTACTCTTTGTAATTTTAAATTCCACTTCCCTCTAAAATTATACCTCCGTTGTCTTTCTAAGAACCATTTACTTATTTCGATTGGGAGCATCCCTTTCCTTGCCTTATATATTATTTGCACTGTTTTAAACTTCACCAGATCCTGGAATTTTATAGCTTGCGTCTTAATAAAGAGTGCGTTTGTGTGAGCCTTATACCCCTCCTGATTTATTAGTCTAATAGCCCTTTTCTGCATTATGATTATAGTCTGAATATTACTTTTATATGTATTTCCCCAAACCTCTACACAATAACTCATGTATGGTAATAGTAAAGCACAATATAACATATACAATGTTTTCCTATCCAGAAATTGTTTTACTTTCCCCCAAGACAGCAATGCCCCGAGCTAACTTTCCCCTCACATAAGTGATGTGTGATTTCCAACAGGCCTTATGATCAGTGATCACCCCAAGAAAATTTATGGTATTAACCCTTTCTAGATATACATTATCAACACAAATTTCACTGTTAATGTTTTTCTTATAGTTTCCGAATAACATAAATTTTGTTTTATTTAAATTTAAGGACAATTTGTTTCTATCAAATTTGCTAAACTAATCTGAATTAAATTTATTAAATATCAAAAAGTAGAGAAACCCATGGTCAGATCAGAGCTGGAACCTTTTCTGGAAGCATTTTATTTTAAATATCACAATATAGTTTGCACATAGTTTGTCACATTTGACCTCTCACCTCACCTCTACATTTCACATCTGCCTTCCTTTCAAGTTGACCACAAAATGTGCTATAACTTTATTTTTTTTTTAATAATACCGTCAAGAGAAATAGAATGAGCTGACGGTTTAGCTGGAAATATGCTGTGGTATACAATTATATAAGTTTTACATGGCCAGTTATTTACAAATGAATACATATTAGCCATTACCTCCTCCTACATAGTTCTTAAGTACAAAATGGAATAATCCCTCAAAAGTAAACACCACCCAGAGAGTGAGGTTTGCACTCAGAGGGCTTCTTGTTATATGTGTACTGTTCATTTAATCAGTGGAATAGTGTTGTTATTGATCATCTGGCTGGCAGTCTGACATTTTTTATGACACATAAGGATGTGAGTGCTTCATACTTGATTTCTCAGAAGGAGCATAGCCTTTGGGTTTATCTTTCTTGGTGAAATCAGATCCTTTCCCGGCTGGTTTACCTCCTCCAGGAGCACTGTGCGGCTTTCTGTCTTGAGCTAAAGGAAAATATGCAAAAAGTCTTCCACAGTTAGTCGGTTGTCTTTAATACAGGAGATGTGCAACGCGCCCACTAATCTGAACTGTACACAGGCATACTGAATTACATTTTGTCAGGTTTAAAACGAACGGTGTGAATGCTAGAATTGCTATAAATGTTTCATTTGTGAAGTTGTTTTTGAAGCCACATTTACAAACCCAACATACAACATCTGGTCAATGAGAAACTGTTTTTATTGGAAAGGCCCCAGAACTTTGGTTCCTGCTGCTGTTAACTTCACTGTTGAGGACCGCTACAGACACGCACGGTACACTGAACTGAAGTGGCATCTTAAAGTGAAATCGGTTTGCATGAGGAAAAATTTTCACTTTTTTCAATTCTAGAATCAAAGAAAACCATGAAGGAGATTGGCAACAACCAACCTATTAGGGAAATAAAACCCAAGTGTGCAAAAGAAAACACAGGTTAACAATTCATTGTCTTCTCATCTTGGGAAATCCAAATATGCGATTAATAGCTGCCGTGTAGCTCTGTGTGCCATTCGGTCTGTCCAAAGTAAAACATTGTGCCTGACTCTTAGAATTCATAATATCTGCAGTGCAGTTAAAAGTTGCCTCTTATTGACTTTGGTGATAAGTCAAACTAGTTAATATGTAACTTGTCAAAATCTTCCTCAGCCAGTGCTTACTTGGAAAACTTCCAAGAATAACATTGTGTTCTACATGTCCACCTTCAAGGTAAATAGATAATGCAGATAGTTCACTCTCAGTGGTTTTAATATCGTGGCTGCTTTGTGTTTTATGACAAGTGTGAGATGCTGTTTTCCATCTTCACTGCTGTCTGTGTATGAGGACCTGTCACTGTTATCACTGGGTGTGCTTTTTATTGCAGTTAATCAATTGAGTGTTCTTAAACGCCAAACATTCATTTGGATATTATTTTGACATGCACAACCAACCTAAACATTTCAGAGTAAGCACACCTCATCATGGCAACAGCACTCCCCATCAGCAGTGGTCTCCCCCACCAGGAAGATTTGCCACACCTTTAAAACTGCTTAGGAGCAGCTTGAAGAACATAATAAAGTTCAGCCCATCGACTTAAACTCCAAACTCCACAGACCAAAATCCAGCTGAGCATCTGCAAGATGCACAAGAACAAGCTGAATCCTTTCAGACGCCACGAGAAACACAAATGTGTCACAGAGCTGCTTTTGCACCACAATGAGGATCTACATAATACTGGACAGGTGGCTTTAATGTTACGGTTGATCAGTTTATGACCTCAATTTTAATAATGACTGCCAGGAATGAAGACAACACTTTGGCACAAGGCTCGTTTTGACATGTGTCTTTTATACTTTAAAAGTTTAAATAATTTATGATGGGTTTACTGGTTATGGGAGGACTCAGCCTCACAGTGCTTCTTGCCTAATAGCTTCTAAAAGTGCCTAGCTGCATACAATTACTGCCAATCCATGAAGGACATCTACAAATTTCTTTAAGCTTCTGGGTGAGTGTGGGCGATGAAGTAAGGTCATTTTAGAACCAATCCCTGTCTAGGTCTTCACACACCTTCTTCACATGTTTAACTGACTGCGCGATCATGGTTGTCTTTCAGAACAGAGACATGCCCAGTGGTAAGTTGTTAAAACACTAAATGCACTGTCAGACTGATCTAGTTTGCCTTAAGCACACTGACTTTTAGTGGATGTGATTTCATATCAGGCTGAAATAAAACAAAGGTGTTCCTTCAGGTTGGATCAATGTGTGTAACAAGTCATATCCTGGTCAACTCTTATACTGTTTATTAAAACATGATGAAAGACATCTTGCTTCTGTCTTTCATCATTTATAAGCTGGCTTGCAAAGGGTAGGTATTATGTTGTACGGAGTATTATGTCATTGAATTTTTAATTAGCTGTTAGGGCACCAATTAATTAACACATTGTCCTGTTTGTGGTGATTGGAGACTAAGCTGTTTACACAGACATACAGTATATGATTTTTGTCATTACAGACGTGTGTGTGTGTGAGAGAGAGAGTTTTTAGATTTTATCTTACTTGTCTTTTGTTGGGGATAAAATCGAGGTTGCCCAAAATGTTGCAATCGAGGTTGGGCCTGTGGATAATGGGGTGGATTCCATCTTTGCTGTGGTCTAATAAAAACAGGGATAGGAACCGGCTGGTAGTATGGCTGGATGGGTGGACTGCTCAGTGGACTTTGGAACGTGGGGTTGCTTGTCTGCTGAGGCGCTGCTGAGTAATGAAACAGTGAAATGAGAAAGCACTCTGAACAGCTTTATCACACTGTAAAGAATCATGTGTCACAAAGTGCTTGTAATTTTTTTAATAGTTTTCACGTACGTGCTTGAGGAAGGAAATTAACAATATTACAATATGATTTGCAGTATTTTAAATCAAAATGTAATATACTTTTTTTTCTTACACTGTGTGCTTGTCTCTTGCAAATACCCTCAAATAACAAGTGCAGGGAGGTGTAGTCAGTAATTATAGCTGTACAACAAGACGTTACAGTTACAGTTATAGTTACAGTGAATACCTGCATCACACTAGGAGATTGTCAAATTGGGAGATGTTTTCAGATACTCTTTCAGTTCACATGTTATTGTATTCAAATATTATCCTATAACAACTCCTCGCTGATATGAACTTACCAGAATTTGCCTGGGATTCAGTACCTCCAGCTCTTTCTGGTCTGGAGACAGGAGCTGCTCTCTCACCTGTTAAAAACAAAGGGTTATATTTAAAGAGTACTTCCCAAATACTTCCCAAGAAACAGTCACCACTGAAGAAGAATACATTCTTGAGTATTTAACAGAAAATCCTGAACAGTATTTTCCACAAGACATAAACTCACCAGAATCCCCAAATGCACCAGTGCCAGCGTTAAGATCTGCATCAGAACGTGAGAATGATTTGCTTCGTTAATCTTTTAGAATATTAATCCAAATTTAGATTTTCTGCTAATGCATGCCTGCACACAGACCTGCTTTAAAGAATGGTAATCTGGCCTCAACTGGCTCTTTAAGCATCTCCATCAGAGTCTCCCTCAGAGCTGCAGCAAAGCTCTGCGTCGCTATCACCTTCTTGGAGTCCAGGGTGATTCGAGGCACGTGAGGCTCAAACTTTACAACTTTGGGCAACACAACTGAAGCCTGTGGGGGGCAAAAGAAAGGTTTTTTTTTTTAACTTCCTAATTATTTAACTTATACCATGCCCATTCTATCTTATTCTTTAGTTTAAGTTTTCCACGGGTGTTCGTCTCACCTGTAGAAAAGCCGAGGTTTGGGATTGACTCAGCAGCTTGTTGATATCGTCTCTGGCTTTTCCCATCCTATTATAGTTTTCATCGAACTTCTTTGTGAGATCCCGAAGTTTCATCTGACCGAGCTCAAGCTCACGGTCCACCTCAGTTTGGGCCTCGCGTTCATCTTGAGCCAAGATGTCCCTCATCTGCTGATAAACAGCTGCGAGTGCCATCTTTCTTTTGTTTGCTCCATCCTGGAACAGTGACAATAAGATAAGATAAGATAAGATAAGATATGGCAACAGTGAGTTTTTCATAGCTACTGCCAGCACATTTACTTTGTCTCTGGTTAAATTGCTGTATGACATGTGGAAATTACCTTCAGCATGCTCTGCATGTTGTTCATTTGAAACACAACATTTTCAGTCTTCTCCATTTTCTCGTTCAGCAAACCCAACTTGTCTCTGAGGTCAGACTATAAGAACAGACACAGAACAGCTTAAGTGCACAAATTTCATACAGACACTGCTCAGTGGGCCTGGAGAACTTTGCAAGTAACGCTTTTACTGCATGTCCACCATCTGCATTATTCCATTATTTCATTTTTCCACTACATCTTACATGCAGAAGTTTTATATTGTTAAACTGCATTTACAATGAGGTCATTGTTATTTGTTTCTAGTGTTGCCTTGACTAGAGATGTGTGGGCCAAAGTCATGAATCAGATATTGTGGAAAAAGAAGTGTAATACAACCTGATCCATCAGCCTAAAGCAGTGATGTTAAATATACAGCCTGAGATCAAAACAGACACAGCTCAAAGCCTGGCATACCACACTAAGAAAAACTTGTTAAACCGAGAGAGGAAGACTTGAACTTGGCTGTCATTTACAAACAGTTGAACACAAGGTTCCCTTTTCAGGTATGAACTCACTTCCATCTTTTATATACAGTCTGATAAATGTTTCCTATCCAGGAAGTCAGCTGACTGCCATCTTTGTTTAAAGATATGCACACCACCATATTAATTTATAATATTACCGATTAAATAAGTTAAAATATGTATGAATTAACGAGAGACAGTTAACTCTGTACATATGTCAATGTTTGATACAGTATAATTGTCAATGTGAATGCAAACACACCTCTTTCAGGTTCCTCTGCTCCTCCGGAGTTAGGAAGGAGCATCCTTTGTGGATATGCTGGAGGCAGAAGCTGCAAATCAGACGGTCATGCTGGCTGCAGAAGAACTCCATCAGCTTGTGGTGGTCGGAGCAGATGCGCTCCGACAGGTCCCCGACAGGCTCGCTCAGCTCGTGGAGATGGAAGACGGGGTTTTCCCGGTGAGGGCGCAGGTGCTCCTCACAGTAAGACGCCATGCAGGTGAGGCAGGTCTTCGATGCTTCTGCTTCCATGCAGGTATCACAGCGGATGACATCGTCTTTCTCCGCTTCGCTCTCTTCTTCTCTCTCTTCTTCGCTCTCCTCTTCACTCACTTCTTCGCTCCCCTCTTCGCTCTCTTCTTCGCTCTCCCCTTCGCTCGCTTCTTCGCTCTCCTCTCCTCTCTCCTCTTCGCTCTCCTCTCCTCTCTCCTCTCCTCTCTCCTCTTCGCTCTCCTCTTCATTCAGGTTGTCTTCGCTCTTGCTCGATCTCAATTTAAAGGTCTCCACGACGGCGATGAGGACCGTGTTTTTCTTCAGCTCGGGTTTGGTGTCGAACACGGTCCGACACTGAGGGCAGCTGTACGAGTCCTCCCAGCTGGCGAGCAGGCAGTCCTGGCAGAAGTTGTGTCCGCAGGGGATAGTGACCGGACAGTCAAAGGTGCTCAGACAGATGCTGCAGGTCAGCTCATCCTCCAGACTCATGAAAGAAAACTGAGACTCGTCCACTTCGGCCATGACGGGACTGATACGAATGAAGCTGCGAGGCACAAACGGAACTTATCATTACAACAGATAATCAACGAAGGCCAAACCCTCTGGTAGTTAAACAACAGCAAACGCACTCACACCAAAACTCATAACAGTCATTTTACTGTAGTAAAGTTCTTGACGTTGCACATAAATAACCAATAAAGAATCCACGCGGAGCTGCTGTCTGCAAAACAAAACACTGCAGATCGCTTTATACTCACAGGCCTCTGCTGCGCGTGATGAAAACTAGAGCTTCTTCTGGCTATAAAAAAACAGTCCTTCCTGCTTGCGTAACAGGACTCGTGATACAGTTACCACCCTCCGAGTGCACGTCAGGGCCAAATCATGTTTTTATGAACACATTCCGATTTTCGCTGTGAGAAATAAATGAGTTATTTCTCATCCCATTTTACACATTCAAAACATTTTTTTTTAATGAAAAACATTGAAAAAGTCTGTTGGAAGAGAGTCGTGTGCCCGCCTTAACCTAAAATGCTGTCTTCAGTGTGTGACAGTAAATACGTGTTGTAGTAAAAATGTATTGTACCTGATCCTTATGCCACCTGTCCTTCTAAAAAGAAAGAGATCTTTTTTTCTTGTCTTTTTTTACTTGTAATAATCACTGGTTAATTCAGAATACAGCTTTTTACATTAGAATAAATGAACTGTAGCAATAATTTACCAAATATACTTACTTACACTCTGGTCCACAAGTATTTGGACAGTTACACAGGTTGTGTGACTTTACCGCTGTATACAACTATAGTGGATTTTAAGTGAAAAAAAAAATCAAGCTGTGACTGAAGTTTTGAATTTCAGGTTAAATTCAGGGGGTTAATCAGAATATTACATTATCTGTTTAGAAATTGCAGTCATTTTTATACATAGTCCTCCATGTTCAGAGACTCAAAAGTCCCTGGATAATTAACTTGGTTAACAAAAGCTCTTTAGAGCATCCAGCCAAACCAAGAACACTCTTGATTGTATCACTGTCAAGGTCTGCCTTCATAAATGTAAATCCAGAGGGTTTAGAACAAGACGAAAACCACTGGTTACACTAAGAAACTAGAACAACAGGTTAGGAAAAGTATGAAGAAGGAGAGAAACAGCTCATGATCTGAAACAGATGACATCATCCGTCAAACAGGGTGGAGGCAGCGTTATGGCACGGGCGTGTACGACTGTCAGTGGAACTGGCTCGCTGTTAATAATATGACTGGTGATAGGAGCCACAGGATTAATTGTGAGGTATACGGGGTTATACTCTCTACTCAGATTCAGCCAAATGTTGCAAAACTGAGTGGACGCTTCACACTGCAAATAAATAATGACCCAAAACATATGGGAAAAGCAACAATTGGTTATGCCTATCTGACTACTGGCAGGCACTGACTGCAAATGATTTTCTTCCAAACAAAAAAAGCAATCCTTATAGTCAAAATTATGTTAGTTTGTCCAGTTATCTCAGAGCCTCTAAAAATGGGTTTTAATGTATAAAAATAGGTCTAATTCCTAAACAGTTAATACCATTTTTTTTTTTTTTAAACCTTTGCACTAAAGCTGAAACTCTGACAGAACAGAAACCAAGAAACATGGTGATCTGGAAACACCAGTGAACACTTGGGAACACTAAGACACAAGGAGCATGCACAGCCAGGGAGACAACGACGTGACACAGAACCAGAAAAAGACTGAGGAGTTAAATACCCAGGATAGCGAGAGGATGAGCAACAAGTGGAAACACAGCTAGATCTGACTAACAGAACAGGGGAAGCAAAACTGCAGGTTCGACTAACCGTCAAGATAAAACAGGAAGTAACTCGCACATTGAGACCCAGACAAGGACACGTAAGCTTGACATTAGGAAAGGGGATAAACAGACATGGAAGCACATGACAGACTGGGGAGACAAAGGATGAAACACAAAGAAAATGGAAACGGGTGAGGCAGACTGAAGACAGAGACATGACTGAGACAAAGAGAGGAGGGGAGTGAGGGACAAAACACGGGGACGAGACAAAGCCATGAAAGAAACCTAATATCAAACAAGACACCATGAAGTAAAAATACTCAGAGACCTGAAAGAACTAAGCTCAAGACCAAACTGTACAAAACTAAAACTCAAATCATCTTCCTAATGCAAAAGAAAGAATAATGAATTTACACAAAACACAAAACCCCTGCTGCTTCAGTCTTTATTCACATTGTTTGTTTATTTATTATTTGACATGTTTCTATTATACAGTGAGGAACAATCATAAGCATTTTAAAGAGTTTTATTGGAAAAGAAGTCAAATTTATACAACAAGTCAGTACTTATAGTGTTACACATTCACTGACCATACGATAAAACATCCTCGGTGACTCCATAGATCTCGGAGCAATTTGGTGATGACCTGTTCATGATGGCTCACCATGTCACAAACCAAAAGTCATGAGTGGTTCAAAGTGATCAAATCACTATTTTGGATTCAAGACCAGATCTTAATCTGATGCAGAATCGATGACCAGTGCTTAAAAAGCAGGAGATTTTGGCCAATATTAGCACAGTACTATATGTTCTGCATGTGATCTATAAGGTTTCATGGTTTTCCACTGATACAGTTAATGGAGCCAACAAATGTGGCAGCCAAGACCTGCACCTGGACAAACAGCGAATAAGAAGGCTGTTTGGTAACAATACAGATATAAATTATCCACAAAGCAGTTAATATAGTTTTTTTTTTAATAAATTGGATTATTAAAATAAATTATCATTATTATTATTATTTTACTTCAGGAGGAAAATTTGATGAATATGGCTACTATAGGTTTTGGTTGCTTAGTAAACACCACAGGACACCTTTAATTATAGCAACAATCGCACCAGCTGACTGTGTATGGTATTCATGGTTGCATCTTGCAAAAGGTAATGGAGGAGCCATTTGAGAAAATCCAGAAGGCTGGATAGATAGCCTCTAAAAAGGCAGGGTAAGGGAACTTGATAGTGTGGAAGGGATACACCCTCTCTGCCACGCGATAGAACGTAGCCGTGCCGGCCTCGCAATCCAACAGCACGCCTACGCGCTTTGGATTTGGATTAACAAGCACGGTCTCGCTGCTGTTATGCCAGACTGACAGGCCGACATCAAACCACTCGACGGACCAGGACTGGGCGTTGCGGCCCAGTCGACTGGTGGGGCCTTTGCGGTCGATGCTGTTGTAAGCCAAGCCTATGCCAACGAAGTTAATGTTGGTCAGTCGCACTTCCCAGTAATGGCGCCCTGTAGAGAAACCCTTGGAGGCGAGCACCTGGGAGCAGACAGCAAAGCGCTCGGGGCAGTCGGGGTAGTTTATGTGCACATCTGACACGGAGGCCTTAGTTAAGTTCTCAGTCAGCACGATGCGTTTATGGGCGGTCCTTGGATCGAAAGTGAGTTCTGTGCCATCTGAAAGGGATAAAAGGAAAGGTCATAAAAAAACCAAAACAGACACGGCTGCTGTTGCTGTATGAGGGGATGATGCCTGCTACACTTACATTTCAGAAGTTCACTTCTCTTTTCAGCTATGCTTATGTCCGGGGGAATATCTGGAGCTTCTACAATTAAAGACAAAAAAGTACATCCTTTGTGTTGTTATATTGGAAAGTGGACATGGTTACTGTAAAACTGGAATTGTAGCTTGTGCCAAGTTGGGGTGTATTTACATGGTGATAGTGATGATTTGGTGATTTTGTTTGCTTTCCACACAGCTGTCAGAGTTGTAATAAGTGAAATAAAGACATAGACCAACTTTGTCATCGAGCTCAGAGATAACAGAAGACGAATGCCAACTGTTCTAAAGTCTATGTTGTGGTGCTGGGACTACATTAGCAACTCAGCATACAATGCTCAAATCTGATGTCTGTCTACCTGGTTTCTGTTTAGGTTCAGCTGCAGGAGAACAGTCTCTGGGTTTCTCTTTCACTCCATACTCCAGCAGGTTTTCCATTGAACGGGCGTTTTTCTTAATTCTCATAATGTCCCCAGTGGACTCATTAGGCTTTGTTTTGGTTTCTAGAAAGTAGAGAAAGACAGCCGAGTATTTATAACACTGAATATGCATAAATTAGATCTAAACACTGGCAGGGAAGACCCGACATCCTCCATATTTAGTCTTCAGGAGTGTGTGTGGAAAAACAGAGTTCATTACCAGTAAGAATTGACACAGACGTTTTAAGGAAAAGATATGGCACTGAAACAATCCTTCACATCATCATAACAGATGTTTGCACACAGCTGCACAAGCAGAAGAAAAAAGCTTTTTAAACCTTTCTTTGGGTTTATGCAGTCTTTATGTCCTGATGACATTAAAATTACAGTTATGGATCTCTCCCACTTTATTTTGTGCAGGGCTTTAAAATAGACTTGCTTCTAAAACCGACCACCACCAAAACGTTTGACTTGGATTCTGTATATGGCGTCATCTTCTATTAGAAGTCCTGCAAACAAACTGTCGAGGGACTTTGTACTCTCTATTGGTTCATTAAAAAAAATAAAAAATAAATCACATATTACTTACTTCGAGTTCTTTTCTTTTTGGCTGTTTGGGCTTGAGGACCTGGACTGTCGGACTCGGGGAGTCTGGACTGACCAGGACAGCACTCCACTTCTGAAAAAACATTTTAAAAATTAGAGGCATTTTATTCTTTAACCCTGGCCCACGGTGGGAGACAGGGAGGTACTCCTATGTGTGACCAGGTGGAATTTGTTATTTGTAATACTAAATATTGGTAAAATAAATTAAATAATCCTTTGGAAATCAATTTTCACTTATCAATAAAAATTTTTAGTTTACTGAATGGTCTCCCCATCTGCAACAGTCATAGGCGGTGTGCAAGATATATGCAGAGCAACACAAACATCTCCAAAAAGTATTTATGTGGTTATAATGATAATGTACTATTATTACAAAATAAATAGTGTGTAGAAAAAAATATTTCCCAACGGGCCTCCTGCATTTGTTTAAACACCTGCATCAGACAACAATTTGGGATTAGTATCATGCTAATGCATGCAGACTTCACTAGAAGAGCTGTTCTACCTCCTGACCTACAGCCAGTAAACTGTTTTCCAGCCACCGCCTGGGTAATAAATTTAATTTGGGTCATTTATACAAACATAGGCAGGACTCAAAGTGGCCTGCAGACCTTTACAGCTACTGTGTTTCAATCTGGGCCTAAACATGCTAAAAAGATAAAGATTTTTCCTCCAATTCGCAACTACCTCTGAATGGCCCGACCTTGATCTTGACCAGATTTTCACCAAAATTAAATCAGCTTGAGATGTTATTGAGATTGACCATCAAATAAAATTTGAAAATGATATCTTGAAAACTGTGGATGCTAGACTGCTAACAAACAGACAAACAAATGGAACCAATCATCCCTCCCTTGAGAATAATTTCTGATATTTTAAATGGAACAAAAACACATCGTATTTTCACTGCAATAATAAAGTACCAAATAGTGCACTTTAGAGTCGTAACATGTGATTTTTATTTATTAAAATATTATTTTTATGCAATTATTTTTTAAAAGATACATAGTTATGCATATTAGTAATGTTTATAGGATGGGCTGTGGCACCTTCAGTATATTGCACAAATATGTTTTGCACATCTGCAATAAATAAATAAGTACACACACAAATATTATTTAAAAATAAGCAAATATTTATGCAGATGTTTTCAGACATTTGTTGCATGTGTTACTGGATTTAAATGATTTTCTTTCCTGAGAACAACATACCCAACTCTGGCTGAGCTCCGGTACTTTTGGTTCTTGCTGGTCCTGAGACAGCTGCAGTTTGACCTGTGGAGGGTAAACGGTTGCATTTAAACAGTACTTTACTTCTTGTTTGAGGGACCAGTGTACCCTGCCCAGTGTATGGTTACTGGGGCCCCACCCAGGAGGCAGCCCTGAGAGGCAGCTTGACAGAGAGCGGCTGCTGGCTGGGCCTTAGCCCATTGGGCCTGGCCAGGTGCAGCCCAAAAAGCTACATGGGATCGCCCTCCTGAACCTGAGTAGTGTTCTGTTATTGGACTTCTGTCCAAACCATAGTTTGTCCATAACGAACACCATGTTTGAACCATGTTTGTCCTGAATGGACCATGTTTTGCACCTCCATAGTATTTGGCAAGGATGCCTCTTGGGTGAGGTGTTTTGGGCACGTCCCACCAGAGGTAGGCCCCGGGGTAGACCCAGGACATGCTGAGGAGATTACATCTCTTGGCTGGCCTGGGAATGTCTGCGTCGCCTTGATTAGCTGGAGGAGGTGACTTAGGAGAGGGAGGACTAGACTTAGGCTGCTGCCCCTGCAGCCTGAACCTGGACAAGCGGAGGAAAATGGATGGATGGCATTAACAACATGAAAGAAAAATTGAATTCAAATAAAAAGAAACTAAAATACAATCAAACAAAAACGCAGCCTCACAGCTAACTATCACTTCTTCTTTCCTCTTAGGCTTACACTTCTGTCTACACAGCCTTCCTGGTTAAGGAAGAGATGACTGGAACACAAACAACCAATCAAAACTAACAGACTAACTTCTACACCCAAATAACGAACAGAAACTTAGTGCATACTGAAAAGGGGAAAGGAGTGAGCCCTTCCACATCCCTCGGGGACACAAAGAAACAAGAGGTTTAAAAGTTCGACCTGATGGACAGCCCCACATTTAAAGCATGGCATGGCCAAGAAAAAAAAAATCATTTTATAACCCTTTACCACAAAGCCCCCTTTGATTCCCAACATTTTAAACATGACACAAACTCACCAAATTGCGCCAGTGTAAGTGTTAATTTCTGCAACAAAATTTGAACAAAATCTTCTGCTAACATGTACCTGCACACATGACCGGTTTAAATAATTGTAATCTGGCCTCAGTGGGCTGTTTAAGCATCTCCATCAGAGTCTCCCTCAGGGCTGCAGCAAAGCTCTGCATCGCTATCATCTTCTTTGAGTCCAGATTGATTGGAGGCATTTGAGGCTCAATCTTTACAACTTTGGGCAATTCAACTGAAGCCTGTGAGGAACAAGAGACAGGGAACGCTGTTTATTGTGACATGTTTTTTAATCCCTAATTATTTATGTAGTACCATACATGCTGTGTCTTATTCTTCAGTTTAAGTTTTCCACCCTTTTCTTCTTTCCTGCTTCACATTTCTGTGATAATCTTTGCCTCACCTGCAGAAAAGCCATGGATTGTGATTGACTCAGCAGCTTGTTGATATGTTCTCTGGCTTTCCCCATCTTATTATAGTTTTCATCCAGCTTCTTCATGAGATCCCGAAGTTTCATCTGACCGAGCTCAAGCTCACGGTCCACCTCATTTTGGGCCTCACGTTCATCTTGAGCCAAGATGTCCCTCATCTGCTGATAGACAGCTGCGAGTGCAGTCTTTCTTTTGTTTGCTCCATCCTGGAGCAGAATAAATACGGACACAATAAAATATGAAAATAATGAGGTTTTATCAGCACATTTACACATTTGTCTGTGATTAAATTGTATGACAAGTAATCTATGGAAATTACCTTCAGCTTGCTCTGCATGGTATTTATTTGAAACACAACAGTTTCAGTCTTCTCCATTTTCTCATTCAGCAAAACCAACTTGTCTCTGAGGTCAGACTATAAGAACAGACACAGAACAACTTCAGCGGACAACTTTCATACAGACACTGCTCAGTGGGGCTGCAGAAGATTGCAAGCAATGCTTACATACTCGTCAAACTTAATTTACAATGAGTTCAGTGTTATCTGTAGATAGTGCTGCCTTGAATAAAGATGTGTGTTTAGATGCTGAGGGGAAGAAAGATCCATTACCCTAAACTAGGAGCATCAATAATACAACCTGAGGACTGAACTAGCCCTTCAAAGAATCTGTTAAGAAGCTCTCCTGACAGCCCACACCTTACCTGCATGGGAGGAGCATGATCCCCACAGGGTCCAATAGAAACGATCCTGCAGTCAATCAGTGTTCACCTATAGTACGAGGGTGTTGAGTGCCAAAATAATCTAATTAAATAAATCATTAAGTAATTAATTGTTTCATTAACTAATTAATATTGGAATAATTTATTAAATGAAATGAATTGAACATTGAATTAATTACGTATATATTTAATGAATTATTTACTATTTTAAATCGTTAATGACACATTTAATGAATTATTTATTTAATTCATTTTGGTACTTGAGACCCTCCATAACGCTGGTTTGTGTGATAGCAATGCTTCACAGGCTATATTTCTATGAATAAGCTGATTGTTGTTATTGTGTAAAGTTAGTGTTTACAAGAAAGTCTCATCTGTTGTAATTTAGTGTGGTAACATGTGCACCTGTACATGCTGACAAGCTCTATGTTTCTGAGCGGCACTTGAGTGAATTCCTGGGTCCACTAGGGTCCTGCTGATCCACAAACAAGAGATTTAATACAATTTAGCTCTGATTCTGTGTCTGTGCTGCTCTTATCTGCTTCTATCCCTTGGTTAACATTATATTTTATTGTGGTTTCACTGTAATACTTAATGTGAAAGATGCTGAATTATTCAAAGAGATGTTTATATTATTTCCTACTTGCATCAGTTTCAGAACCACATTTCTACTCGCCAGCCAGGTTGTGTGCTTAATGCGTGGCAGCGATAAATAAAGTTCTGCGATACTGTGACATCATCTCATGTCTCTGATCGGATATTATTACACGGGGACGGGACTGAACCACATTCCAGAGATAGTGGGTTGTCGTGTCTGCTGTAACAGGATCCATTCTGACTGGTGGATGGATTTGCAAAGTGTAAAAGCTACCGAGAAGTAAAACAATTGTTCCTTTTTACCGTTTTCTCAGCAGGGAACCCTTTGCCATCCCATGTCATAATAGTCATTGCTTAAACTCTCAATCTTAGCCACACGTCTAAATTATGGTCAGTTTTACAGCGATCTTACTGATAAAGACCCATGGCTTGCAATACTACACTAAGAGAAAACAATAAATCCAAGGAGCCGTGCCAAGATATGCTTGAAGATGCAAGGACAATGAAGATAAGGAGATAATGAAGGTTGATGAGGTTAAATACCTGGGATCAACCATCCAATGCAATGGACAGTGCACAAGTGAGGTGAAGAAGTGAGTGCATGAAGGGTGGAGTGGTTGAAGAGGAGAGTCAGGAGTGTATTTGTGATAAAAGGTAGTGAGACCTGCTATGATGTATTGTTTAGAGAAGGTTTGAACTGACAAGAAGGCAAGAGGCTGAGCTGGAGGTTGCAGGCTTGGAGATATAAAGATTTTTTTCAGGAGTGACTAGAATGGACGGGATTAGTATTGAGTACATCGGAGAGACAGCTCAGGTCAAGTAGTCAAAGTCGGAAAGATAAGGCTGAAAGATAAGAAAGATAAGGCTGAAATGGTTTGGACATGTGCAGAGGAGGGATAGTGGACATATTGGACAAAGGATGGTAAATATGGAGATGCTGGCCAGGAAAAAAAGAGAAAAACCAAAAAGAAGATTCATTGATATAGTGAAGGAGGACATGCAGAGGGTTGGTGTGACAGAAGAGGACGCTAGAGATAGGGTGAGATGGAGGAAGATGATCTGCTGGGCATCCCCTAAAGAGAGCAGTCAAAAGAAGAAGTGGACTGTTCATCATTTTTGGTGCTTCCTTACACAAGTTTGAGCTTATTGCTCTATAGGTAATCATGTTTTTCTGGTTGGGCTCACTTGAGACCAAATGAGGCTGTCTAACCTAAAATGAGGCTGGCAAATAACTCATGCCTGTTATTTGCCTGTTGCCAAATAAAAATTATGATTGATGAGTTAACGATTTAATCTGTTGGTCGAGTTCAGATTTATTTAGACCCCTGAAGGCCTAGTAGTAGTAGTAGTAGCAGTAGTTAAACTTGAAAGGTTTAAACTCTGACACACTTTTTGGCCCTGAGAAATTGTTATGGTCTTATTAGTGGAGACTACCAGCTGGTTACATAAGTGAACTACTTTTGTAGAAGACAAGAAAATGTACATGGATGTACAAATGGTGTACCTCAAGGCTCTATTTTGGGTCCTGCCTTGTTTGCACTGTACATGTTGCCACTGGGGTCTATTTTCTCACAGTACAACCTTTGATTTCACTGTTTTGCAGATGACTTGCAGATCTATCTGCCTTTAAAAGCAGATACAGACTCACTTCAGCTATTATTACGCTGCCTTGACGACATTAAACAACTTCTGTTATGTTTAATTTAAACGTAACAGAAGTTGTCATTTTTGGTAACTTCATGAAAAACCACACTGACAGTGCTCTGGGCCCCTTATCTTCCTATTGTAAGTCAAATGTAAAAAACCTCGATGTGTATCTTGATGGTTCCTTTAAACTGTGTAGGCAGGTGAGCGCAGTAGTCCAATCCAGCTTTTTTCATTTGAGACAGCTAGCCAAAGTAAAGCCATACCTTCCAGCTAATGTCTTTGAATGTGTTATTCATCTCTTCATTACTTGCAGATTGGACTACTGCAATTCTCTGTACTTTGGTTTGGACAAGGCGTCTCTTTATTGTCTCCAGTTTGTCCAAAACACTGCTACTCGTCTGCTAACTGGCCCTAAACGTAAGGAGCATATTACCCCAGTTTGGGCCTCTCTACACTGGCTTCCTGTTCCTTATAGGATCCAATTTAAAATATTACTTTGTGTTCTTAAATCCCTTAACAGTCGAGCCCCTTCTTACCTGTCTGAGCTCCTATTTATTTATGCTCCAGAAAGAACCATGAGGTCCAGGTCAAAACTAACCTTAACTACTCCCCGGTGTAAACTTAAATCTAGCAACAGAGCCTTCTCTGTGGCAGGCCCTAGACGCTGAAATATCCTTCCCTTTAATATTAGACCTGCACAAATGCTCGAACTTCTTAAATCGTTACTAAAGACACATTTTTATGGTACCTAAACATTCTGGTTTTAACAGCCTTAGTTGTTGTTGTTTTAGTTGTTTTTATTGACTTATTTTATTTCTTTATTTATTTTTTTATATTTTACTGCATCATTGTTGTGCATTTTATTTATTTTAGTGGCATTTTACATTGTTAAGCACTTTGTGCAGCACGGACTGTTAGTAATGTGCTATATAAATAAACTTGACCTTGATAAACAGAGCTGCAAGGATGAATTTAGAAATGGATGAATTTACTATAATAAGCTTGTCCTAGTCGGAAAACAGTTGTGCAGCTAACCACTACAGGCTTGAACCTGTTTAATGTATAAAAACTGCTATTGTGAGAGAAGCGGTGTGTGACAGTGACATTTTCATTTTCTGTTATTTTCTGACATTTTCTTCTATTATGTCAAATTACAGACAGGTGAAGCACGTGACTGAACATCCCGTTAAGCTGACAACCAACAAGAGCAGATGGAAAGAAGAATAGCGCTCTACTCCACTGAACACTACATCAGGGAGGGGTGCTACTGTGATAGAGCCCTGCTTGCACTTTGAACTCGTTGTCAGCTCTTAGCAGTAAGGCATGATAAACTGACTTACCTGTGGGGATTATGCAACAACTAAATCATTCATTCTCTGATATGTCTTATCTGTCTGTCCCCAATCGTGACAAATGTAAACCCTACAAGGTATGAAAGACCAGTTATTGAGGATCTTATCTGAGCAACTTAACTGCACCTGTGATGTCAACGTGCCGTCTTTCTCATTATGTCCAATGTTATTTGTATTTCTCATTTCAACCTCTGTGTTGTGTAGTATTGTGTCTTAGAATAATGCTGCTAAGGTTGATTGCTCATTCTCTAGCCCCAGCTTCATATGCAAGATTGTCATATTTTGACCATAAATAATAATAATAATAATAATAATGTTTCCCATCAGAGGTGTGTAAACCAGTATCATTGTAAAGTGTAACAAACACCATGTCCATTTCACTCTTTGGAGAGCTAACGCGCAAATTATAAACGGTCGACCGGCATGTCTATTGCATGCTTTGACCTTATATCAGACGGCTGTGTCAGTCTGCTACAACTTCCAATAGGTTTTAACAGGAGCTGTAGGAAGGATAATAAAATATCATATAAGGTAATTTATGGCATTGGAATGTTGATTAAAGCCATTGAGCCATTGCAAAAGACAGGCCCCTCTTTTAATATGACGTACAAGTTATATGACCAGTTCTTTTTACATCCTGGCACAGGATCTCTGAGCTCACCCTGGTCAACAGCCCAAGCATGGTGTTAAACATAGACTGTAACTTGTTAATAAGGCATGCTGGGAGACAGAGAGCTATCTTAAGAGGTATCCAGCTTCTATAAGCTCCCAAGCAGGTGGATTTCTAATATTAGGTGGGAGACGGCTGGAAAGGACAACAAATACTGACACAAGAAAAAATCTTTCACTGTGTTGCCAAAAGTAATACTAGAAGAAACTATACAGTCTTGACAATATGTGACAGTAAAAAGAAAATAATACTTAACAGTACAAAGTCATGAAACAGGTGTTAATCTATCTCCAGTCTAACCTAAATTTACTGGCTGCTAGCATTTGGACACATTTTAGAATTAACCACTTTTCCAAACAAAAGGGTAGTTCCGATTTTCATTCATTGTGACCACAAACTATACATAAAACTCTAGTATTATCCTGAATATAAGGAACTGTCAGGTGAATACTAACAAACGCACCTCTTTCAGGTTCCTCTGCTCCTCCGGACTTATGAAGGAGCATCCTTTGTGGACCTGTTGAAGGCAAAAGCTGCAGATCAGACGGTCATGCTGGCTGCAGAAAAACTCCTTCAGCTTGTGGTGGTCGGAGCAGATGCGCTCCAACAGGTCTCCGACAGGCTCGCTCAGCTGGTGGGGACGGAAAATGGGATTTTCCCGGTGAGGCCGCAGGTGCTCCATACAGTAAGACGCCATGCAGGTGAAGCAGGTCTTCGACGCCTCTGCTTCCATGCAGGTATCACAGCGGATGATCTCCTTTTTCTTCACTTGGCTCTCCTCTGCAGCCAGGTTGGGTTCGCTCTTGCTCGATCTCACTTTAAAGGTCTCCACGACGGCGGTGAGGACCGTGTTTTTCTTCAGCTCGGGTCTGGTGGCGAACAGGGTCCGACACTGAGGGCAGCTGTACGACTCCTTCCATGTGGCGAGCAGGCAGTCCTGGCAGAAGTTGTGTCCGCAGGGGATGGTGACCGGACAGTCAAAGGTGCTCAGACAGATGCTGCAGGTCAGCTCATCCTCCAGACTCATGATAGAAAACTGAGACTCGTCCACTTCGGCCATGACGGGACTGATGCGAATGAAGCTGCGAGGCACAAACGAAACCTCTGTGGTTAATAATTGGCCAAACCCCGTGTGATGCAAGTTAGTTAACTCAAAGTTGTTGGCTTATACATTTGTAGGCTTATATCCCTCTCTCTCTCTCTCTCTCTCTCTCTCTCTGTCTCGCTCTCGAAAAGTTGCTTATGTAACAGGACTTATGAGGAAGTCACCAACTTGTGCCTGGATTTTTATTTTTTTCATGAACGCAGATTCACCCTGAATAATGAATAAATGAATAGAGGGATATTTGAACTTATTTGATTTTGTTTTAGGGCACTGTGAAAGAAATTAAACATTAGGAAAGAGAATCAAAGATCTTTATGTTTAATAATTTTTAACATTTCATTGAAAATTGCATGATTTAATTTAATGTATAAACACTACCTTTTTTAATACAAGAAAGAGGTTATGAATACATGCAGGGGTGGGGAACTCCAACTGCAGGTTTTAGATCTCACCCTGGGTCAACACACCTGAATGTAATGATTAGTTCATTACCAGGCCTCTGGAGAACTTTAAGACAGTTTGAGGAAGTAATTTAGCCATTTAAATCAGCTGTGTTGGATCAAGGACGCATGTAAATCCTGCAGGACACCGACCCTGCATCAGAGGCTCACACGCTAAAAGACAGCCAGCGGAGTTTTAACTGATGAATCTCCAGCTCTTTTATATCTTTATTTATGCAGTTTTTACCCCTACATATTTAAAAACTTCTAGAATACTGCTGTGATAATAACCCCATAAGCAGAAAGAACTTTGTTTTTATTTTTAAAGTTTGAATGACTATAACTAATGATCTCTATAGTCATTTAAACAATCTTGGAAAAAAACTGGAAAAAAATGTTTTAAAGCTGGTAGTGAGCCCTGCGGTGATGGGTATGGGCTGGAAACGGTGGCACTGACAAAAAAGACGAGCTGAAGGTGGCAGAGGTGAAGATGCTAAGATTTTAATTGGGCGTGAGCACAAAAGAACACAGGAAAATGGAGAGAGTAATTTTTCCAGAGTTAACATTATTTTCCTCTAAAAGAGTCATTTTTATTCATTTTGGATTGTAATCATTTCGATTGGCCTCCAGAGTTGGCGCAAAAGAACAGAGGAAATTCCATTGGAGTAATATGGCATGACCACGCCCACTATCCCGCAGTGCAACAGAGACAGCTGTCAGTGGTGAGCCAGGTAAGTGAGTAAAGTGCTCAATAATGATTGAATTTAGGATAAATGGGGAATTTCTGTTTATCTGAAAGGTCTGTAAGTAACATTACAGCTTGAGAGTTTGTGGGTCTTACATGCTGCATAATTGGCAAGGTTGATGCTTACATTAGCTTCTGCTAAATTAATGTCGTTAGACTACTCACAGACAGCATTAAGGTATATATCACTAAACTACGTTTAGCATTGCTCAATAGCTGCTTTAGGCAGTATAATTGACCAGGGTAGTGTGTTTTTAGCAAATCCAGTGCACCAATGTTTTATCCAAAAAAGGTCGGTGAGCACATGTGTTTTACTCCAAACTGAGTCATGAAAATTGACTTTTTTACCTGATGTTCTGTTAGTAATATGTGTGTTTTATCGAGGATTTACGTTTGTGGATGTTTCACCTGTTCAGTTAGAAAGCACGTGTGGTTTGCTCTGAATTGAGTCACATACACGACTGTTTTTGCCTGATCTTTGGTTAGGAGCATGTGTGTTTAATGGAGTGAATCTTGTATGTGTACTGCTGTTAGTTTGGCAAGCACGTGTGTTTTACTCGAATGGAAACAGTGGCGGTCCTAGCCTGTTTGGCGCCCTGGGCGAACACCCCTCCAGCGGCCCCCCCACACACACACACACACACACACACACACATATGAGAGAGAGAGTATGCATAGTATGCAAACGTCTACTAAACAGACATAATTCGTCATGCAATGAGAACAGGAAAAATCAACAATTGACACTGACTAATTAATATTAAAATCTGTAACATAATGTATTGTTTGGAGTTTAGTCTGTTACTGTTACTATTTTACCATTTCTTCTTGGAGGAACATAACCCAGATAATTTCCTTAGGGATTAAGAAAGTATTCTGATCTTGAATTCTGATTGTTTCAGGATGACCTGCCATTATCCAATGACACATCTGCTTACCTGTATCTTTTGCTCGTTTCTCCTTGTAGGAGCCATAATTAAATGTATTGAATTTTAATGATCACTGGGTTTTCATTTGTTTGGTTGCTATGGTGATGTGTAACGGGAGTCACGTGGGTGCTAGCGGTGACATTAAGAGGGCGTTGTCAGTCTGTCGTTCACTGGTTTGATTTTGACAAAGAGGAGGGCTGGGTAGCCGTAGTTTTTGTTGACCGCAGCACAACGAGTTTCCCCTTGTTGCATTAGAGCCTGTGATGGTTTAAGCGTTTGAATCGCGAGCCGATCACATTGCTCTGTAAACTTTTCAAGCACTTTAATAAACAAGCAAGCAATTCCACCTCTCGCATTATTGCGTAAAGTTGACAACGCGTCAGGCAAATAGGCAGGCTCAGTCTCCGGCCTCTAGCGACTGTGGAAGTCGCTACACTCCTCTTCTTTCTCTTTTTAAACTTTAAAAACGGGTTGTGTGTGAGACTTTAAATCAACAAAATATAAAATATACATTTTAAATTGTTATTGATCCCTTTACCCCGAGTCCTAAAGTGTATATTTTTTTTTACTCTTAAATATTTATTGTTCGTTTACTTGCACTGCTGTAACTGGAGCCTCGTCGTCTCGTCTCTCTATATACTGGACTGTATGTAGCGGAGATGACAATAAAGTTTACTTTGACTTCAGCAGCGAGCAGGCGCACCGAGGGCTCTCGCGCTCACTTTTCGTGTATAGAATTTTGAAAAAACATCGGTGCAAATTATAAGTCTGTATCATAATGTCTGGTGTTTTCGTGTTTGTTGTTTTGTTTTTATTTTGTTTTATTTTGCGAGTTGGTAATTTTTGCTGCTCCAGCCAGCCAGAGAATCCCCCGCCGCCCCGCCCTCTCCTCCCTGTGCCGCAAGCAGCAGGCGCACCTCGCAAACGGAGGGCGCCCTTACTCCCAGCAAATGGGCGATGGAAAACCGATCGGTACCTATGCCATTCCCAATATGCACTGGCATGATGTCGGGGCAGCATGAGTACGAGCAATTTTTTTTTTTTTTGCCGATGCCCGTGATGCCGCCCCCCACCACGATGCCGCCCCGGGCAACCGCCCGTGTCGCCCGTATCTAAAACCGCTACTGAATGGAAACGTATACATGGTTGCAGTCTGCACAAGTGTGCAGTTTTAGATGTTTCTTAAGCCCTATGTGTTTTGTGTGTGCCTGTGTTTTGTTCAATTTTGTAAGTATTTGTAGTAAATCTAATTATTTAAAAATATCCTTTTCATATCATGAAGGATGCAAGCTGTGCGTGTGAAGTGCAGAGAACAACAGAAGTACATCAGTTTTGAGGGCCAACTGACCTACAGATCATTTTTGGAATGCGGTGAGTAAAAAACGTCAACATTTCCTGCATGTTTCATAGTGTGAATCAGTCAAGCTTTGGGGATGATGTTATAATAGCTGCTATACCAACTGTTTAGGTTTATTTTGCTCAATTTATTTAATTTCACTTTCTTTCCCTTGTTCTGGTGTTTATTTCAAATGTATAATGCAATTTTATTATGTTCACAGTTGCCAAGAAGTTCAACATCCTGAACATATGACTTCTCTAAGATACTTGATCCAATTGTGAAGGATATGAAAATCCTGGAGGGGATGGAATTACAATTGCCCTGCATGATGACCCAGTACATGGAACTATTGTCCAAGTTACTACTGACAACTTTGGTCTTCACTGTCTGTTTGGTTTTCTAGAGTCATTTAGTGCCAGATATTGTTGCAACTTTTGTCTTGCTGAGAAAGAGGACTTTCAGAAAGAGTTTACAGAGGATTCACCCAAGATAATCATGCGAACTCAAGCACTTCACACTGAACATTGCCAAAAAATGGAGGCAAATCCCAGACTGCCTTATGTGATGGGTGTTAAACAGTCTTGGATTCTAAACTCATTGCAGTACTTCAATACATGTGAAAATTTCTCTGTTGATATTATGCACGATATCTTGGAGGGAGTCGCACAATATGAAATGAAACTGATTGTGTTACATGCAATAGATCAGTATACAACATCAAAGGAAGTGGACATGAGAATTAAGAGCTTAAACTGTGGCTAAATGGAACAAAACAACAAACCACCTACAGTGAAGTTGGGAGAGGACTCAAATGACTTGGAGTTAAATGCCATCCAGTCCTGGTGTTTACATCGGCATCTACCACTCATCTTTGGAGACTTAGTTTGTCCAAACGATCAGCACTGGTATTTGCTACTGCTGTTGTTTCAAATAGTGAATATTTTCAGCAGTGTTATCAAAAGGTATCACTATTTCCTTGAAACACCTGATCGCCAAACGCCACAGGTTATCCAAGGGTTTATTTCCACACAAGAAGCTGCTACCAAAGCATCATTTCGTGATGCATTATCCTACATGTATACTTAAAACACGACCACTTTTGCATAGCTGGTGCATACGCAATGAAGCAAAACACAGCTTCTTTAAAAAAAAACAATTGAAAAGTTTCAGAAATGTAATTAAAACGTTGGCAACAAAACATCAAAGTCCTATTGCTTTCAGTTGGCAGACATTTGACCCCAAGAGACTGACCACTGGACCAAGTAACATGCTTTCTTGAAATGCATTGGACTGGGGCTGTGAGATGGCAGAGACTCTTCAGCTACCAATCAACACCAAGGTGTTAAATGTTAGATGGGCAAAACACCATGGAAATATTTATCGTGCAGATTTAGTTGTTTGTATAAAAGTCCATTGTGAAATGCCAGTTTCAATGATTTTCAAGTTCTGTGTAAAAGAGACGGACCTCATGTAATTCATGCCAAAGAGCTTTTCTGTTGTAAAGCATTTGATTTACAGGTGTCATACAGTCATGGTGATTCCAGTTTTTATATTGTACCAAACTGTTTCCTCTGAACAATAAAGGTGGCTGCTAAAACCAAAAAATATTTTCTCTGGTTTATTTATTGTACCTTTAAAACCTTGCAGTGAATGATTGTAATACAGTTACATAGTGAGTGAAATAAAGTTAATTTTTCTTCTATTTATAATTCTATTCAGAGTAAAATTCTGTTCTATTTAGAAAGAAATTAGGGTGGAGTTGTTTTTATTTTATACTAAACTGAGTAAATTATCATCATGTAGAGTAAAATATTTGCACTAAATAGAGTATATTTAACTCTGAAAGTATGACTCTGCCATAAGAGTAGATTTTACTCCATTTAGACTGGGACCAAATACTGTCTTTCTTAGAGTAAAATTTTATTCAGTTTGAGTAAAATTTACTCAGTGAATTTTACTGTGAAGGATTAGTAATGAATACATCAGAGAGACAGCTGAGGCTGAGCATTTTGCAGTCAAAGCTAGAGCGATAAGGCTGAGATGGTCTGGATGTGTGTCAGAGGAGTAGTGGATATGTTGGACAAAGGATGCTGGATATGGAGCTACCAGGCAAGCAAAGAATATGTAATAATGAATAACAATTTAACAGCAGCTTAAATACATTTGAGGAGGATTCAAGGTGACAATAGACAAATAATAGTATTTAATAATATTTATAAAGGTTAGTTATGAAAATAATGACAGGAAAGGGAAAGATTGTGTTATGCAAAAACAAATATCCAAATTAAAGATAATTCTGTCTAAATGATTTTAAATTTTAAAAATTTGCATTTTTATACATTGTGCAAAAAAGCAGCTGTTGTCAGAACTTGGCCTTAATCAGCGTCATATACTCCACAGCCTGGCATCCATTACAGGGCTAAGGCAGCATTAATCAGCTGCTCTTCCTGGCAGCCTCAGGTCTTACATCCGAACTAGACATGAGATGTGGGCGGGTGATGTCGATATGTGGCAGCAAAAGAGCAAAATTCTTTGACCTGCATCTTATTCCACTGGAAGGGTCTTTAAAAGAAACAAAGAGTCATTTCAGAATCAGAAAAACACTTTATTAGCAATATTCACTGGTTGATTGGTAATGCAGTTTTTAATTATGCAATATAGCAATTAAACAGAATACAGCATGAACACCTTAAATATAATGTACTAACGAGCACTTTTTCAAAGACAGTGAGGGCACAAAATAGTTAACCATTAAAGCGTTACAGAAACACACATACTGCTACACTTCCGTGTGATGCAAAGACTACAGTTAAGCTGACATTCACTAATTTACACAGAACAAATCACAGTCCTGGAGTCTGCTTAAACTCGGAAACATTTTAAGAGCAAAAACAGAAGCTACAGGAAGTAAAATATTTTGATTAATTGTACACACCATTATTATGTGATTTCAACTTAAGGTAGTAAGAGTACACAAGTGTCACCATGGTTCAGGAAAGGTATTGATAGTTTCTTAAACCCTTCCGTGCTTTCTCCACTGTGATAGCTCATTTCACCACAGGTTCAGATGCAGTACACCAATATCAGTGTACAACCTGAAATTATACTTAGTTTATGGATGCACGCTGTTTACGTGTGAACCTTTCCTTGCTTATCAGTCAGTCGGAACAAAAGAGTCTTCTGAATCTTTTAAATATAGTAAAGTTTGTTTAACTTTGTCAAAAAGAACCAAGTTAGAGGAGCTGTGATTGAACCGCAAACTTCACTGTTAAAGCACACTGAAGATGTTTAACACTTGCAGTCTCATTTCTATAAGATGCACGTCTGACTCTTAAAGTGATCACTATATTAAACACTTTAACACCTGGTGGACTGGAGCGTGCCACATCAGGAAGCGAGTCACTGTTCTTACAGGCCGGAGTAAACTTTGCTAAAACAAATAATTTACCCCTATGAAACTGTATGTTTTACTACATTTCCTCCACCTTTTTACAAGCCAACAAGGTTTTCTGATGGCTTGTTAGTTTAATATGCCTACCATAGGAAAACGTGTATAGCATTTTACTTCTATGGGGCATCCCATGCAAACATGATATCCCAGGATCAAATCCAGCCCAGGATCTGATCAGCTGCAGATAATCAGTGACTCTTTTTCCGTTATTTCCTGACTCAAACACCATCATTTAGGCCAAAATGCCATAAAAACAACCCAAATACAAAAGAGAGGAGAGAGACTTTCAGAACATGATGAAAACAGAGGAAACATGGCTTCTGTTCCCATCAGTTGAAAGAAGTGAGCATTTAGAGCTGGGTGATACAAGCTACAGCATAGATTCACTTACGCTGATAACATTGCCATGACATGTGCGGTGCTTGTGCACATTAAGCAGCCAATCATATCGCAGAAACATATTTTAGAAACTGACAAATGGAAGTCACTCTAGCTTCATATCAATCTTCAGATGTCAGGTATTTACATTTAGCATTTTTGCAGTTTGCAACACAACGCTGAGGGAAATTTTAAAGGTCACCACACATTGTTCATATCATGAAAAACCGCTGCATCACTCAGTCTTAGAACCTCAGTTCCCACACTCCAAAACAAAGTTTCCAAATGTAGAATTGATATCGAAACACTACGTAAACATGTGCTTCACAGGTAGACTCACTTCTTGATCCAGCTGTAGTCACATCTGTTCTACAGTGCACGATACAAAACCTGCACAGGACACACACTGTATGTGTGTGTGTTCTGCAAGAACTGCAGAAAAAGCAGGAAATAAATCAAATCTCTGAAAAATAAACCACCACAAGGAAACCCTGCCACCACTGAAAGTGAAATTATCGTATACATGAAAAAACACCCAACAACAACATATGTATGGTTTTTATCTTCTCTTGAGAAGGGGGGTGAATGAAGCAATGAGTAGGCCTGATGTTGTTTTTCTATCCTGCTTTCTCTTGACACCAAGACATTTCATTTTGACTTGATGCTGTTTTAAAAGCAAACTTTGTTTTTAAATACTTTTCATAAAGTGACTAGAACACATATTTGCTTCACAGTCACTAGAAAACAGGATATAGTGCATTACCTGCGTTTTACGACAGCTTCATTTTAATGAATTCAGCTGCTGTTTATCGCATCCAGCACACATAACAAAAGTTAATAACATCAGATATGACATGGCATTAACTCTTGATATCCACTTCGGTTGTTTGCGTAACTCTGTCTACTAGTACTGTCAGACAGGACAGAGAAACCGCCGTCATATATTCCTCAGATCTTACAGACGTTATTAGCAGAAAGCACTACTAATCAGGACATTCACATTCTGTGTCTCAAATCGAGCATTTCTGTTCTCCCACTTGCCATTTTGAGATTGGTAAGTACAGCTACACGCGGTGCACAGCAAGTATTTGGATGCACATGTGTAGCTGAATGTTTTATTACCCTCAAATACCACCAAGATATTTTCACTCAGTAGCAGGACAGTGCATTAACAGCACTGATTGCAACAACAATGCTTTGCTGCCTAACTTAGGTATTGACATTACGTGCTGTCGCATAGTTTGGAGTCATCGTTATTATAAATGGGTGGATGGTTATGTGGGCGGTCAGAGGTTCAAAAAGTTGGAAATAGCCCCAAGATTTGGCAGCTAGAGCAACAGTTCTGCTTATCGTACATCAGGAATGTCAAACTCATTTCCCACTGTGGGCCACATACAGACCACTTTGATCTTTTGGGCTGGACCAATGAAACTCCCAGTTCTGTCAGTATAAAGATGTTAACTCCCTAAAATAGCTTAATACAAGTTTCAAAAGCACATCTCTTTTTCTACATCATAAGGAAGTCCTGCTGTATTAAACGACAGAAATCTGTCAGCATGACTCTGGGCTTAAAATGAAAATTAATAAATGTGTATAATTACAGGAAGGCTCTCATAGCTCACTGCCCAGACTGTAATTATAAAACAGAATATTTTTGTTAATTCACAGAAAATGCAATTTTTATGTGGACCCATTGTAAAAAGAATTAAATTTCTGTGGTAGACCGTAACATTTTTTTGTGTATCAGTTACTTTAATGTAGCATGAATCGGCACGGGGAATGTCCATATCTGCAGCCAAAGCTGTAAAACCTATGAAAATACAGTTACGAGTCCAAAATGTTTGCCCTTCTTCACATTTTCCAAAGCTGCCCAGTGGGCCAGTTTGGAATCTTTGTTTGGCCAATCCTAGCCCACAGGCCTCATGTTTGACACCCCTGATGTACATGAAAAGCAGTAACAGAAATCTCTTCTATGAGACAGTGATATTTATCCTGATCAAACGTCAACAAAGACTACTACTTTTAATTACTTTTTCTAATCAATCTTTTTTTGTTCCTCCATTGAAATAATTTTATATAATTTTATGTAGATTAACTCTGTAATAAAGAGTGATTGATTAAAGGTGCCCTGTGGAGCTTCTAACTACTGTCAGCACTGATGCATAAGATTTATGATACCTCAGTTTAGTTTCACGGTTATTTACTGAACCAGTTCATGAATCCAAAAAGCCAACAAATGCAGCAACCAACACCTACAGATGCAGTTAAGTAGAAAGCAGGTTGTTAACCATAATAATTACCTTGTTAATTAAGTAATCAATTTTAATAAATTAGCTTTGCAACACTTTTTTCCTGCACTTTTAGACCTTTGGACCTCAAAAAATTTGATGAATATTCTACAGTTACGTATAGTTACAAAGTGACAATAACAGTTACGTGTTTACAAGAATACTCCACCGGGCACCTTTAACAAAGAGCCGACTGGCTGACTGCAAACTCATTACTGCAGCTTGCACAAAGTAATGGAGGAGCCACTTGAGAAAATCCAGAATGCTGGATAGACAGCCTGAGCGAAGGGGAACATGAAGGAGTGGAAGGGATATGCCCTGTCAGCCACGTTGTAGAACGTAGCTGTGCCGGCCTCACAATCCAACAGCACACCTACGCGCTTTGGATTTGGATTAACAAGCACGGTCTCGCTGCTGTTATGCCAGACTGACAACTTGACATTAAACCACTCGACGCACCAGGACTGGGCGTTGCGGCCCAGTCGACTGGTGGGGCCTTTGCGGTCGATGCTGTTGTAAGCCAAGCCTATGCCAACGAAGTTACTGCTGCTCAGTCGCACTTCCCAGTAATGGCGCCCTGTAGAGAAACCCTTGGAGGCGAGCACCTGGGAGCAGACAGCAAAGCGTTCGGGGCAGTCGGGGTAGTTTATGTGCTCGTCTGACACGGAGGCCTTAGTGAAGTTCTCAGTCAGCGCGATGCGTTTATGGGCGGTCCTTGGATTGAAGGTGAGTACTGTGCCATCTGGAAGGGACAAAAAAACGCTTATTTCATAACTGCCACATCTGCTGTTACCACATGATGAAAAGACGCCTGCTACACTTACATTTCAGTAGTTCACATCTCTTTTCAGCTGTGCTTATGTCCGGGGGAATATCTGTAGTTTCTACAATTAAAGACAAATAAACACGATTAGATCTCAAACAGGAGTTTTAAAACAACAGGAACAGGCTCCACTTCTAGTCCATTTCTGAGCTTTCAGCAACGTTTTGCATAAGATGCAAAAATCTGATGTTTACCTGGTTTCTGTTTAGGTTCAGCTGCAGGAGTACGGCCTCTGGGTTTCCCTCCAAACTCCAACAGGTTTTCCATCGAACGGTCAGTAGTTTTATCTCCCATACCGTCCCCAGTGGTCTGAGGATTTTTTGGTTTGGGTTCTAGAAAAACAAGTGAAGTATTTATAAAATTAAATGTGCATATATCAGATTTAAGAGACAAACTCTTAAACAAAAGAGAGGCATGGACCTCAAATATGTGGGAGTAACAGCAACGATGGTCTTTTGTCTGCCCTCATTCAAGAGTCGAACCAGGAAGCAGGTGAGCCATTTGTGCTCTTTCACCCATGTAAACAGTGATATCAGGCATATCTGCTTTTTATTGTAGTAATGATATAGGAAAGCATATTTTGCCTCAGCTTTCTGTGTGCTCAGTGGGTGAGTCAGACATATCAGCATTCTGAAATGAGCCACTAATGAAGCTGCAGACAGCTGCATGTGCACAGTACAAAGTACAAATATTAAATTACAAGTATAAATATTTTAAATGGTTTTTAATCAGAAATGAGTGATCATTTCAAATATGTGGGAGTTTTTTGTTGTTTTTTTATCCTGTTGACCAAGAACTTTACAGTATTGAACTGTTCCCATTCATTTAGAGAGGAGCTTCAAATGAAATACACATGTGAAGCAAACATGTAGAACTGCCAGTCCCACGTCCCAAGTCAACAGTTCTGCAGCCAACTTAAAAACAAGAAAATCCCATCGGGCCCACCCAATCTAAATCTTCACTCTGATCAAAATACAAGATAAAGAGATCCATCCATCCATCCTTTGCTTATCCCTTTCAGGGGCGCTGGAGCCTATCCCAGCTTTCATAGGGTGAGAGGCGGGGTACACCCTGGACAGGTCGCCAGTCTGTCGCAGGGCTAACACACAGAGACAGACAACCATTCGCGCTCACAATCACTCCGACATTCACACCTATGGGCAATTTAGATGAATCAATTAACCTATCCCCACAAACTGCATGTCTTTGACGGTGGAAGGAAGCCGGAGTACCACGCAAACACGGCGAGAACATGCAAACTCTACTAGAGTTGGATGTCTCGAGACCGGTCTTGGTCTCGAGACCACTTTTACGTGGTCTTGGTCTTGGTCTCGCGGACTTTTGTCTTGGTCGGTCTTGGTCGACGGACTTTTGTCTTGGTCTTGTCTTGGTCTCGACGGACTTTTGTCTTGTCTCGGTCTTGGTCTCGCTGTTTCGGTCTTCCGTTCTCAAATCGACATAGTGTTCGGGAGATTTGGAGTCAACCATCAGCGGAGCGGGGGTGGCTTACTGGGCTTAAGCCGGGTCATTTTTTTTCAGAAGCATGGGGCACCGTCGTAAATTCCCCTAATTTTGGTATGATCCGAGCTCAGGCACTGGGCGACTGAGCACAACACGCATGTGAGCGAGGGGGGAGAAGCTGCTGCCTGCGAGTTTGCTGCAGACAGAGGAGAGCTTAAGTTTGACCAGGTACCAAAGCAAATCATTCGTACTGAACTAATAATGTAAATATGACAGTGTATCACAAAAGATTGATATCAAACTGATCAGTTGGTTTGCGTTACTTGCTCTTGAGTGAATCAACAAATGGATAAATAAAAAGCCGAACAACAATGCTGATTTTTAGAGAGTCTTAGCTTACATTTCACATTTTCAGTTGTTACCCTCCACGGCTAAACAAACTCTCTAAATCGGTTTCAATTGTGTACTGATGAACACAACAATGGACATAAGAAGCTTCTTTCAAAGAAAAACTCAGGTAGATGTTATTTTATATATTATGTTTTGTATGTTGTTCAGTATATCTATGCAAAACAAGAGAAATTTCAATACACAGCAGTATATTCACAGATGAAACCAGATATTTACATACACTTTAGGGAGAAAACATAAAAACTATTTTTTACTGTTAAACATTAATTTAGAGTAAACTTTTGTTTTAGATAAATAAATGTTGAAATATCTTTTGAATTAGTTTAATGACAGAATAAAAAGAGACAGAGCTGTCTATTTTTATCCCTTTCATCAAATTTAGGAGAACATATACACTAAGTTTATTGTTAATTAATAAGAAAAACTCCAGACGATTCCATTCTGAGCTTAAGAAGCTTCTGATAGGTTAGTAGAGTCCATGTGAGTAAATTGGTGGCACAGCTGTGGATGCATATAAGGCAAAACACAGAGCCTGTTTCTGTGACATGTGAAAATCAAGAGATGTCAACCAAAACACCAGGAACAGAATTGTGGAGCTCCATAAGTGTGGCTCAATTTTGAATACAATTTGGTGCCATTTGCAATTAAGAAATACATATAGTTTTTCTCTTTACTCTTAAAGTTAACAAATATGTTTTTTTATATTTATCAATCTAAAAAAAATAAACATTTAGTCTGATTTGATGTTACAATTAAAAAAGTGTTTGTGTTTTTATCTGAAGAGTATGTAAATATCTGGTTTCAACTGCATATTTGATGATGTTGGTGTTTGGCTTGATTGTCAGCACACAGAGGGAGAGAGAGGAGCAGAGAGGGAGAGAGAGAGGAGAATGAGGGCAGAACAGAGGTGGAACAAGAGCAGGTGAGACACACATGTCAGTCAAATGGTTGTTTGCCAAAACTCATCAGAACATGTATCTAGTAGCTGTTTCTTTTTAGATACCATTTGTTACTTTTCAAATTCTATATTTATTAAGTTATGCAGGCTTGTTTGCACAACAAGGCTAAATAAT
The DNA here is from genome assembly GCF_013358895.1 of Oreochromis aureus. Lineage (NCBI taxonomy): Eukaryota > Metazoa > Chordata > Actinopteri > Cichliformes > Cichlidae > Oreochromis > Oreochromis aureus. The sequence goes on from NC_052947.1 coordinate 38,300,861, forward strand.
TATATAAACTTTTCTGAATCTAAACAGTGTACTTTGGTAGAATTAAAAAAATAAGTGTAGTGCAGGTCTATGATGATTTTCAGTGCTACTATCATCTAGTTCTGATTCTGGTTCCGTCTTGGTTAAGTCCTAAGTAGTCCTGATTTTGAACTGTTGTAGTCCTGTTTTAATTCCAGATCAGTTCTGGGTCTGGTTGAATTGGGGTTTAGTCCCTGTGTCTTGATACAGGCCCGACTTTGTTCTGCCTTGCTGCTTAATTAAAAAACTAGTTTAAGGTGTCCTGCATATGTGATATTTATTTTTTTTCCTATATGAAGTCATTCTTTTTTGAACAAAACTCAAAACAGAGCCTAATAATCTTTCAGTCATTTCTACCCTCACTTAATTCCTTTTCGCTGCTCAGCTCTCACACAGTGGCTCAGTTATGCTCCAATCCCTCCATATTGTTGCCAATCACATGCGAGGATATAGGATAATATCATTATGTGAAAAACAGAGAGGGTGAGAGACGCGACAGTCAGGTGGAGCGTGCGTCTGTCCTCTCAGTAAGTGAGTGAGACAGTAGACAGCAGTGAGGAGGGCTGTGTGAAAGCAAAAACACATAAATATGCCTGACACCTGTAAACGAAGCAGCATCTGGCTGCAGTTTAAAGACTTTTTTGTCTCAGTCTTGGTTTTGGTCTTGGTCTCGTCTCGACTCGGTCTCGGTCTTGGTCTCGTCTCAACTTGGTCTTGGTCTTGGTCTTGTCTTGGTCTCGATACCCTCTGGTCTTGGTCTTTGTCTTGGTCTTGATACCCTCTGGTCTTGGTCTTGTCTTGGTCTCGGATTAGGCGGTCTTGACTACAAGTCTAAACTCTACACAGAAAGACCCCAGCCTAACTCAGGACCTTCTTGCTGTGCGGCAACAGTGCTAACCACCGTGCCACCGTCCTGCCCCAAGATAAGATAATGCTAAATATAGATCAAGAGATGTATTTACTAAAAAATGTTATTAAAAAACCCCCAATAACCATAAACAACACAGGCTGTTGGCTATAAATTGATAATGCCACGCAGTCAGACGCAAAGTGTAAAGGTCAATGTGCAATCCAAGTGCCACTGGGTCACTTATTACATTTTCTAATGTAATGGGATTACATTTTCTAATGTAATGGGATTACATTTTCTTGCAGCCCACACTCTGGGAATCACTGATGTAGAGGAATACTTCTTTAATGGCCATTGCCTGACCCATACCAGAAACCCATTTCTGTGCAATAAAAGTGCTTCTTCCTGTCATTGCCTTTCACAATAAGAGACTTTCACAGTCCTCTGTGCTGACTGCAAATCACAGAAGTCAAAACAAATTATAAAAGAGTTTAGGATTACAATAAAATCTATTTTTAGTCCTATTAAATATTAAATACATTTATAAACATTTTGCTTGTTTCTCAGTGAGTTGCTGTGCCAATTAAATGAAAGATTACATTTTTCCTTATCGAACACTACGAATCTGGACTGATTTCATGAAGTGAATTAACTAAATTCTTTGAACTATGAGTTAAATTACAAATAATCCGTGAATATAAAATGTCTGAATGATTTATCATTATTAATGGTGGTATTGTAAAAGTCACATCAGTAAATGCAGAGGCTAAAGTGATTTCCTGTATAACTGTAGTTCATTAAAAAAACTGAATGACCATACAACTAAAATAATGAAAAATCTCCACAAACATATCGTTATGTGCTCAGTGTCGACAATACAGTTGAACCACGACACAGGGCAACACAAAACAAAAATTAAAGCTGTTTCATACTTGGAGTCTTTTTCTTCTGGCCTGTTTTGGCCTGAGGACCTGGACTGTGAGACCTGGGGAGTTTAGGGCGACCTGGACTGGACTCCACCTCTGAAGAAGCAGTAAATAAAAGAACAGACATTTATGCTTGACCTGTTATAAAAATCTTGTTTTATAAACCTGGTACTGGACAGATGAATTGACTTACCATATTCCAATAAATTTCCAGAGCTCAGTGTAGACCCCGCGGCTGAACCTGATTTTTCAATGAAAGCATGAACATGGCGTCATTACAGCACTCACTCTTTATCAACACTTAATGTATTCAACCCTTGACCACAAAATGCGGTATCAATTTGAGTATTTTCAAAATACACTGCTCAAAAAAAATTAAGGGAACACTTGAACAATCTTAACTGACTTGATAGTTGGTGTGATTTTCATCCTGCCCTCAGCAAAGATGTTCAACTTGAATTTTTCCTTCAAGATCCGATACACGATTTAAGTGTTCCCTTAATTTTTTGAGCAGTTTGATTGGAATCCTGTTTTCATTGGTCCCCACATGAAACAACTCACCAGCTGCCAAAATATCAGGGTTAACTTCTGCAACAAAATTGGACACTATCTTCACTAAACTTTCTCAATGAACCTTAAACTTTAAAACATCAGACTTAAAAAAATGTGTCCATGCACTCACCTGGTGTATTTAACGGTAGTCGGCTCTCGACGGGCTGTTTGAAGAGCTCTGTCAGATGCTGCTTCAGGGCAGCAGCAAAGGCCTGTGATGCCAAAACCTTCTTGGAGTCCAGGCTGATTTTAGGGGAGTAAGGCTCAAAGTTAATAGCTTGGGGGAGGTTAAATGGTGCCTGAGAAGAGAGGAACACAATGTTGTCTGCTCAGTGAAGATAATTATATCCCCTTTTACAAAATGTAATGAATTACTATGTGATGTAATACATTTATAATAAACAAACAAATCTATGTGTACATGTGTGGGTTTTTTTGTAATGGTTGTGTTAAAATATCCCTCTAACACACGATCATAAAATCAGAAATCACATCTCTGTTACAGATTTCTATGTAGATAGAACTATAATTGTTTAGAATTCAATTATATTTTACTTATATGCACCAAATCCCAAATACAGTTGCCTCATGGGGCTTTATGCTGCAACAAAAAGACCCTACAATAATACAGAGAAACCCACAACAATCAAACGACCCCCTATGAGCAGGTGGTGACAGTGGGAAGGAAAAACTCCCTTTTAACAGGAAGAAACCTCCAGCCGAACCAGACTCAGGTAGGGGCGGCCATCGTCCCCAAACAATACCATTTACATACAATATATTGATTAGACATTGCTGACAATACCTAGCAAGCAGAGACTCCTCTGACTTTAAAAAAAGTTTGGTTCTAAATGCTTTACTGATGATTGTATGACCTCATTTGCTAGTTTCGAGTCTCGCTGAATAAAACATATATAGGGAGTGTTTTATTTATATAGCACCAAATCACAAAAACATTTGCCTCAATTTGATTTACATTGTAAGGTTAAGACACTAAAATAAAGCAGAGAAAACTCCAACAACTCGGTGACTGTGGGAAAGTAAAACTGACTGTTAACAGGAAGAACCTACGCCAGAAGCAGGCTCAAGGATGGGCAACTATGTGCCCTGACTGGTTGGGGCTTTTATCATTTAGGGTGGCGACATTTCTCTATGAGTATATTAGGTGTATATGGTTGCTTTTGGTAGGAACAGCAAAGAGACGTAAGCCAAATATTCTCCTGTTTAAAGTTAGTTGCCCTTCAAGTTTAAATGGTCTGCTGCCGACTCTGAACCTAAGCCCAGTCGGCTAGGGTTTTGTACCCAAACCTAGCTTACGAAACTCAGTTACATGTGACCCAACAGTTTAACCTGACCTTCAACAGGTTGGGTGTGGTGTCCAACCCCAACCAACAATGGGATTCTTAAGAGTCGTTTAGGGAGCTCAAGGAACCTGAAATATTCTAACATGTTTAGAAAAAAAAACAAACTATCAAAGCTTTTCATAATAAAGGCATTTGTTGGTTCTCCAAAACAGAGGAGAAGTGATTAGAGTCAAGATAGCAAAAATTCAAAGAATTCCTTTGCTATTTTTTGTGGTCATAGGGAAACAGTCAACTTTTTAAAAATTCCCATTTGATACATTTCACCCATTTTCAAGCAATAAAACTCAAACATCAAAGTCCAAGAAATGTGGTTTGCTTGTCATTTTAGATTTGAGACACGCCGACTATGAAATTCTTGTCTAACATCAACATGGACCTTATTCATTACCCCCTCTGTTCCTTGGAAACAAAAGCCATTCGTCATCAAAGTAAGTGGTGTGTTTGAAATTCTTCCAGCAATTTTCCACACAGAACATTTAACTAGTAGAGGATATCAGTCTACGTTTGAATGGGTCAAGTTGATATTCTTATACTTTGCCAAGCAAATGAACATGCTGCTCACTTTGTAAATTATGGCTCACACTGCAGTCAGGAAGGGGAAAGGCAACATGAGGGTGCGGCTGCTTTTATCGTGATTTAAGTCTCTGTTTTAGAACCATTACACACTTTTTATCATGCATTAGTATGTTATCATTACTAGCGGCTGTATGAACTAACAATCACAGACGTCCCACCTGCAGGAAGGCCTGGGTTTGAGAGCGACTCAGCAGGCTGTGGATTTCTTCTTTAGCTTTCGTCATGTTGTCAATGTTGTCACCAAACTTCTTCATAAGAACTCTGAGTTTGGTCTGACCAGTTTCCACCTCTCGGTCCACTGCGTTCAGAGCATCGCGCTCATCTTGGACCAACATCTCCCTCATCTGCTGATACTCAGCTGTCAGAGCTCTCTTCCTGCTGGTCGCCAAGTCCTGGAGGACAGGAGTGAGAAGACATTCATAACTAGATCAGCAAAGAGATGATTCAAAATAATACAAAACGTTCCTTTAGCCTCGTCTTTGTTTTTGCTTATGTATCTTAAATGAGAAGTCTTACCTTTAGCTTGTTCTGCATGTCCTTCATTTCAAATATGATGGTCTCATTTTTCACAATCTTCCCATCCAGCAAACCCAACTTGCTCCTCAGGTCAGACTGCAAACAGGGAAACATGATACGGTCACTTACATTAGCCTTATCTCTTTGAAAAAAAAGTTTGTTGGTATAATTGATAACTTTGGCCGTAATCTTGGCTTTCTGGCTTCACAATGAGGGTCACCTCCTAAATGGATGCTATGGTTATACTCAGGTTATCAAGTCTCTTTTCATAATTCAGATATTTTAACGACAGCATAACCAATATGGAAAAATAATAACAGAATAAACATAAAGGTAAACATAAGGCTCTGTGCAAAGACCTGTGTTTCTGTGAAACGCCACGCTATGATGTAGCAATTGTGCATGGATCCTTCTGAGCCTCCAAACGGACATTCAAAATGTAGGAATGACTACTCGACCTCATCAGGTTGTAGTGTGCGGTTTGTAGGCCCTATACTATTTGAGGATCTGTGTGGGTGAATGCAAAGATCTGTGCTGAGTTGTCCACAAGGCACTGCTACAACTGAGTATAAAAGATGGACGTAGCTTCCATGTCTGAAAAGTAAAGGCCATGTCTAATATCTCTTTTCCATTAGCACCTTTACTCAATTCAATTTTCAATTCAATTTTATTTATATAGCGCCAAATCACAACGACTGATTTCAGTCGTTTTCCATTACAACTGAGTACCAAGCTGAAGCTTACTTCACCTCAGTACACATTTTACTGGTCACTGGTCTAAATCGCTAATTTCAGCTCTTAATGAATAAAATATGATGCTCATGTTGTGAATTATGGTCCTATTTACTGTCAGAAAGGAGGATGAAGCAGGCTAAGCATATGTTATTCAATAATGATCCGTGTTTCAGTTTCTTATCTAGATCTGTGATATCTGGAAAACTACACAGCTTGAGGCTTTACAGGACTCCTCTAAATAGTGGGAGATGTCATGATAGCTACATCCATAGACTGTATCCAGATACTGGACAAAAAGTATAACGGAACCAACTACTCATCCATGGCATCTACCACTTTCCTCAATTAAGTGAAACTCAGTTTCTGTATTTTCATCAGGATGGCTAGCCTAAGAGATAATTATGTTTTAAAAGGAAAATAAACCTATCTTTGTTTAGATGTGGCTTCTCAGGTGAATATTGACAAACACACACCTCTTTCCGGCTCCTTTGTTCATCAGGGGTCGTGAAGGAGCATCCTTTGTGGACCTGCTGGAGGCAGAAGCTGCAGATTGGCCGATCATGCTGGCTGCAGAAGAGCTCCATCAGCTTGTGGTGGTCGGGGCAGATGCGATCCAACAGGTCCCCGACAGGCTCGCTCAGGCTGTGCAGACGGAAAATGGGATTTTCCCGGTGAGGCCGCAGGTGCTCCTCACAGTAAGACGCCATGCAGGTGAGGCAGGTCTTCGACGCCTCTGCTTCCATGCAGCTATCACAGCGGATGATCTCCTTTTTCTTCACTTGGCTCTCCTCTGCAGCCAGGTTGGGTTCGCTCTTGCTCGATCTCACTTTAAAGGTCTCCACGACGGCGGTGAGGACCGTGTTTTTCTTCAGCTCGGGTCTGGTGGCGAACAGGGTCCGACACTGAGGGCAGCTGTACGACTCCTTCCATGTGGCGAGCAGGCAGTCCTGGCAGAAGTTGTGTCCGCAGGGGATGGTGACCGGACAGTCAAAGGTGCTCAGACAGATGCTGCAGGTCAGCTCATCCTCCAGACTCATGATAGAAAACTGAGACTCGTCCACTTCGGCCATGACGCGACTGATGTGAGTGAGCCTGTGAGGCAGAAACGAAACTTACGTCAGGAGGCGGAAAACGAAAGTAAAATTTTTCGCGTTATTTCTTGAACCTAATATTCGATACCGTCGGTGAATTTTGTTTTTAAAACAATAAAAATCCGCTCATGTAACATATAAACCACCCTGCTATAATATATTTGAATATAAAGCGCGACACGCTTTTACATAAATGACAAAATTAAAGTCGTTTAAATATATTCGGACTATCCGTCATTACCTGGATTGGTTTGGGTGTGCAGCAGCCTGCCTGCAGAATGAACGCAGTCCAAATGAATGAACAACTCCGGACTTTAAGCTGCCGTGTTGTACGCAGTTCACAGTTCCTGCTGAAGTCACTCCTCCCCAGTGTTGCGAACTCCTCAGTAAGGAAAATCGCTATTGGTTGTCCTAAAAGTCGCTAGAAGTCGCTAAATGACGTCATCACCTAATTTGCATAATTGGTCATGCTAATATAATTGTAACCTATGTTGTTGGAGAGAGAAATAACATCGTGGAAGAGACAAAGTGAGTAAAAAACGTCCTAAATGCATTTAGAGTTTATTTAGAACTACAAATTAAATTTCTTTTAGCAATTATTGTTTTTTTAATGTCACAATTCCAACCCTGCTCCTTCACCCGGGCTTGGACTGGCAAAAGTGATCCGAAATAGGCACTCTGGTGGAGTTACTTTGTGTGTGTGTGTGTGTTTATAAGTAGTTTTAAACCTTGTGATCCACAAAACAGAAGAGTAAAAGAGTAAAAGAAGAACTGACTGTGTTACAGCACCCGCTGCTTGTTGAGAGTAAAAGCGATACGCGCTTTCACGTCTTTTTTTAGCGACTTTTTAAAGAAAAAAAAGACTTTTTAAAGAAAAAAAGTCGCTAGGGGGTCTGAAAACTCGGGGGTCTGAAAACTCGCTAAATATAGCGACAAAGTCGCTAAGTTGGCAACACTGCTCCTCCCACCCTGTACGTATGGCTCAAAAGCGCACACGAGCACACGCAGTAGGTCTCATTGTGAGCGGGAGTGCAGGTTACACCCTGCACCTTCCTTACATTCCTGAGCAATAAATCACGTGCAGATCACCACGGAAACTAACAAAAACAGTCAAACTGATGCATCTAGACCACAGACAGAGCATCCAAAGACACCAATAACAAACATAATCTCTCTTACCTGAAACCAAACAGGTAAGAGAGATGTGTGTGAACCTTGTATGTGAAAAAAAAAAATGCTTTGCTGAAGTCCACCACAGGGATTTTTCAGCCTCTGTTGAGCACCGTACTCTTAAAGAACAAGTTTGGAACACACACCTGAGGGAAGCGCGTGACAGGTCACACGCAAAGAGGGAGAATGACAAAAGAACGAAAGAAGGAAACCTTCTCGCTGTTTTTGTGTACAGTCATCATTGTTTAGACTTTTAGTAGCATTCGCTGTGTCAACACCATCAGTGATCCGGTTTATCCACAAAGTCATTTTGTGCAAAAATGGATTCAGTTTTTACCTCAAACTAAGTTAATTGAATAACTGCTACACTTGCGGTGCTTTTAGAATAGAATAAACCTTTATTATCCCACGGATGAGAAATTTCGGTGTTACAGAGCTCTTACAGCAAGGGAAAATAAAATATAAAAGAAAGACACAAGGTAGTCCTATAAACATAAGCAGCCGAAGTTCAGGTAACAATGTACAGAATATGTATAAAATAGAATTTGTGTGGTTTATTTATTATGGCTGTTTAAAGAAATCGTTCTGATTTGACTCATCTGACAACAGAAGTCATCTAACAAGGATGCCTACTGAGTGAGGTGTTCCGGGCATCAGGGCTGGACTGAGACAAAAAGAAAATCGGCCCTGGCATTTTTGGTCGAGGCGGCCAAATAACTGGTATTGAAAGAGGTTTAAATCAGGTTGGTACAGTTTTTGTTGGGTTAGTCATGCAACAAGCTGATGCAGCAGCAGTCCTTAATTTTACACATCTGCTGCATTTATTTTTGGTTTCTTTATATTGTTTTCTCTCAGACTTCAACTCCACCTTTTGGCCACTTTCATGCTTAACATTTTTTACACGGTGCACTAGCGAACAGCGAAGGGAGGGGAGGGGCCAGTCGCTTTTAAGAGATATGATTGGGCAATCTAGTGTCAGTAATGAAAACGAAAGAATGGGGTACTATCTGCGTGTACGGTGCGCAGAGGCACTTCAGGACAGTCCATCGGCCACAAAGTGCGTCGACCACCCGAAAATGGCCGGTATACCAGATTACCAGTCCAGCCCTGTCGGGTAGCAGGGGCGTCTCCAGAATTTTTTCCATAGGGGTGGCCATATGGGGCCCACTAAAAATATTGGGGTGGCACACCAAAAACCAGTTTCCAGTTTTATTATACTGTATGCTTGAAAAATATGTCAAAAAATAGAAAAAGAAAGGAATTTTAAGCATAGTTAATTTTCTGCTATAAAAGTTGATATTGAGGAGGTATGTAAAGACGACACGAGAGATCCCAATATTTTACTCCAACTTTAATCACGGCTTCACACAACTGAACATTCAAAGCACCAAAACCTCACCTTCTCGCTTCCCCTAACACTGGGTGTGAGTGGAGCCACCTGGGCCAGCAATGCGCCATATAGCAGCTGCAGCAGGTGTGCCACTCTGGGGAGAAAATGGTTGTAAAGATTCTCCATCCCCAAAAAGTCCTGCAGTGCTTTAATAGATGTCGGAAGTGGAAAGTCTTAAACAGCCCAGACTTTCTCTGGCAGTGGAACCGCACCCTCAGCGGAAATACAGTGCCCCAGGAAGTCTAGAGCCGGCAACCCAAACTGGCATTTAGACGGATTAATGATTAGGCCACATGCCGCCAAGCGCTGAAAAACCCGACGCAGATGGGACATGTGCTGTCTCTTCTAACTGCTGGCCACCAGGATATTATCTAGATATACAAAAAGGAAAGACAGCCTGCGCAAGATCGAGTCCATCAAACGCTGGAAAGTTTGGACGGCACCTTTCAGGCTGAAAGGCATGCACAAAAACTCAAAAAGGCCAAACACAGTAACTACGGCGGTTTTGGGGACATCCTCAGCGAGCATGGGAACCTGGTGATACCCACGTACTAAACCAATCTTAGAAAAAAATAGAGGTCCCGTCAAGATGGGCGGAAAAATCCTGGATGTGGGGAATGGGATAGCGATTGTTTTCTGTGACATTATTAATACGGCGAAAATCCTCACAAGCCGCCACCGACCGCCAGATTTGGCCACCATGTGTAACGGGGAAGCCCAGGCACTGCACAATGCCCAGGCGGTCCATAGTCACAAGTGGTAATCCTTTGCGGCCAGCAGCAGGGAGTTGGCAAGGCCAGGTCGCACTGGAGCTGTCAGCTGTCAGAAGAAGAGGTGGGTGAAGAGGAATCCTCCGTAATTTGCTCCTAGCAAGGACAGCATGCTCTCCATGAGCTCAAGAGCGGTACCATCACCCAGGCGCGCGCGAGAGACGAGTTTCTCTTCACTGGAGAGGGAGCAGTGCTGCAGAACCAGCGCCGCAGAAGCAGTGGTGTGGATTTCCCTTGGGCGGGGGCAATCCTGTAGTAGGGTCATCACACGCTGGGTGGACAGCGGATTCAGCAGTGCCATCACATGATGGTATTTCGGGTCATTAGAATGAAATGCCATGAAGAGCAAACTGAACTTCGATGTGCACGAACCATGAAGGGGGGTTGTGAAGCCAAAAATCCGGCACCTTAACCACCACAGCAAACGCAGCTGTAGGCGGAGGTGGACGTCCCGCAGCCAACGATGCTTCCAGGCTGGAGGTGGCTTCTTCTTCGGATCTTAGCATGTTCCCCTCAGAGGTCACCAATGTGGAGGTATGTAAACACAACACGAGAGATCCGAATATTTTACTCCAACTTTAATCACAGCTTCACACAACTTCACACAAAGCCCCCAAACCTCGCCCTCTCACTTCCCCTAACACTGGGTGTGAGTGGAGCCACCTGGTGGTGGTCCACCAGGTAATCACTGAAAATAGGCACATATGAAAACCAAATAAGATTTTTAAACCAAATATAATCTGTTTTAAGCAGGAATAAACAACAAATGTGGCGGCACCCCTAATTATCAGAATCAGTGTTCCGTTAACAGACGGCAGCATTAATGGTATTAGTTTGAAAAGCTACTTTACACAGTTAATAAATTCCATTTAGTTCAAAATACCATCATATTATAAATGGAAATATGGACTTATAAATGGTTTGAAAGAAGGACTAAAGGTTTTTTTTTAACCTCCACTTGTGACAAAGTGGTAGAACTTATTTACCTCTTGTTCCTTAAACATATTAATTATTTATCCCATGTTATTTTACAGTTGGCCATAATGCTTTAGTTTCGATATTGCTGGTGTAACTTTGCTCTACATACTATCCCGGGTTTGTTTGTGGTAGCATTATGTTACCATTTACATCCACGCATATTCTTTTAAAGCAAATACTACTTAATCATCAGGTGATTTGAACTTTCTTCTGTTGACAGGAAAATTTCTGGTAAATTATGTTTGCTTGTGTTGCTTTGGTTATACTTACCTTTGTTTGTCCCTTTGTTCTGGTAATATATCCAAAACAGGTGTGTGGGAGGGGCCGACCCAGCACTTCCTGTTTATATAGGGTCATGAGGTCACTGATCGATTCACTGGGTACAACCAAATGAAGGGTTTTTCCTTTTGATAGTATTGTTTATTTTCTTTAAAGTAACCTTTTGAGTTGTACTGTATCACATGCGATATGGCAGCCTCGCTTCTGTCAGTCTGCCCCAGGGCAGCTGTGGCTACAACTGTAGCTTGCCTCCACCAGTGTGTGAAGTGAGAGTGAATGAATAGTGGAATTGTAAAGCGCTACGAGGGTCTCGAAAAGCGCTATATAAATGCAATCCATTATTATTATTATTATTACTTTTCAAATCATTTAGCTGTGTAAATAAGTCTGTCAATTGGATGAATAATTTTATTCCTGTTTCTTTGTTTCGATTGTCTTGTTTGGTCTAACCTATTTCTTAATGGTAGAGAATAATGAAATTGAGATGTTTGTAAAATTCTGTATAAAACAAGTGAGATTTTGGGTTGTTTTAAAATGGTAGAATGGAGATGCAAGGAAATAAAGTACACTTAAAAGAAATTTGACCTGTCTGCTGATGCTGTCTACTTATCACATTCCTTGCCACTTGCTCTACACTACCACCCACTACTAAATTCAATATGTATACTGTAGTTTTTACCAGGCTATATTTTGTCATTGTTATCTGACCATACGATTTAGTTATAGGACAGCAAAGTTTACTAATGCAGCTTTCTGGAGGCAGGACGTCCTTGCACATTAAAATCTTTACAAACCAATTTTAAAGTGTTTTTCTAAATTTTTCTTATTTAATTTTTATTTTCTGTTAGAATTGTATTAGTTTTCTGTTTGGTTTTTTGGCCTGCTTTGTGGTGGATTTTTCCACACAGTTTTAATACACCGAGATGGTGACAGAGAAAACACTCTGAAGCTTGACAGTTTCACTAGCCAATGGGTAACATCATAGTGGCTCTGCTTTTTTTATACAGTCTATGACTACAGGCAAGAAAAACTATAGATTTTGGGGTTACCTGTCCCTAAAAATTCATAATCATAATCAACTTGCAGTGATTATTCTTGATTAAAATAGACACAAAATAGACCACGTACCGTGACAAATGCAAAATAGACTCCTTAAATAGAAAAACATTAGGCAGCAGCTTTTTTTATTTAAAAAAAAAGGTTTACAAGCAGAGATACAGTGAAAAAGGAAATGCAAACAAATCCTACAGCCTTCATGTTCACCTCAGCTGGAGTTCATTATGGATATCTTTATAAAATAAACTTATATCTAACCAGGAATTCATGATTGTGGCATCAGGCTGTGTGTGTGTGTGTGTGTATAAAAACTGTGAAGCCCAAAGCGTAACCCTTTTTCTCTGTCAGGGTTCAGGTGGTGTTGAGTGGTTTTTCAGGATGCTGCGTGTTGTTTTGGCTGCTCTTGTACGCCTCGCTGAGCTGTTGAAGGTCCCTTAGCAAACCCGCAAACTGCTCCTCCTGTGTGAGGACATTAAAAACAGCTGTTAATATGCTGAAATCAACCACTGTCGCTAAACTCTAACCCAGTACCTTAAAGGGAACATATTTGGTTAAGAAATACAAATTAGCTTGTTTAAAGGGCATCAAATGCACGTAAACCACTCTCAGATCATTTCTTATAAAACTTAATCAGCATAGTTGCATTTAACTGCTTTTAAATATTGCGTTTTTATGGGTCTACAGCATATGAAACTGTAATCTTTTAGCCTACTGATAACAATAGTGTTTGAAATATGCAGAGGATGTTTGTCTATCAGCTGTGATCCGGGCTTTTTCCTGCATGAGGTTTTGGCATTCCCCTAAAGGAAAGTCACCGGCATTGTATTAAATATTTTGAGGGTTTAATTTAATCAGGCATAAAATATACGGTTGTTTATGAAATGATCACAGATATCAGGGAAGTCAATGACTGCTGAGAATAAGGTAACACAGGCTGCTTCTACTATTTGAGGCAGACTGTGTTTGCCTGCATAGTAAACATAACCTGCACTCTCTGTTATTAAATAGCAGATTCCATTACAGTTTTTAAGAGATTAATGAATATATTTCTGCCTTTTAGTTTGCTAAGTTTTAATTTAAGGACCTCTGTGGCTGGACTGAGATGCTCTGAGCCAGTTCTGGCTGTCTTCACTCCTCCACTGATAGATGCAAGAGAAATCCTGATAAAGTAATAGACCTTACAGATCACAGCTGATGGCTCAAGATTGAATTTTAACATCAAAATGATGTAATGGGCTTGCAAAGAGAGGTGACCACCTCTACTGGTACTGGTTTATAAATATCTTGCAGTTATATTGCTCATAAATTAAATTAAATTGCACATAAAGCTTAATAAAGTATTTGTAGGCTAATTTCCAAACCCTGGGGTAGCTGCACACGTCAGAATAGTCTAACTAGGTCAGAACAGAACAGAAAATAAAACCACCAAATTTATATCAATATAAAAAAAATACTAAATGTTAATACTTAATAATTTAAGTGAACTGCTTTATGTTAGCGTTCTCTCTATGGACACAAATTGTTCTACCAGAAAGTTTTTGATTTCTGAAACTTTTAAAAATCAGTGGTGCCATTTCTCTCAAATTTCAAATAATTTAGCACCATCTGCACCATCTGTCTAATGTGTCTAATCTACGTCAGTATGTCTCTCTGTGGGGTAAAAATGCCAGGCCTTGGTCTGAAAGGTTAAATCTAGCCTGTATATAGAAATAAAGTGCACACTCAGACTATTTTGGTTCTTTTTTTCTATCTCACCTTAAAATGTGAAAATCTTTTACGTCCCACTGGAACCTTAAACCTCATCTCTGATAAACTCATCAGGCTAAGAATAAGGACTTCCTTCATGGTGACTGACAAAATACTGGATACTTTCTGGATCAAATGAAGGCAGAAACGAGGAATAACAAATGCAGGTGACCTGCAGTACCATCACAGCCCACCAGGGAGCACCAGCGCACACTGCTCTGTGGAGTTCAGGAAAATAAAATGTGGATCCTGAAGTGAACTATATAAAAGCACTCCTCTTTGACAGTGGACTTCATCTTCATCTTCATCTCACTTACCAGCACATTCACTCTCTCGGCTGCTGCAATGGCAACACTCAGCTTCCTCTCATCTTCCTCCCTTTCCTCTTCAATCACACCCAGCCTGCAACACACAAAGATAAGAAGACATGCTGTTAAGTGAGAAACACTGAGTTTGCAGATTGAACAGGATAAAGCGCAAACAAAAAGCATGCTTTATAAACAGATTATATGAGGTGTGATCAAAACCTTCTGAGAACTGGTTGATAAAAAACTCAAATCTAAAAACTCTTTCCTGATTTCAATTTGGCTCATCTTCTGCGTGTGGTCACCTCGGATCTTGACCTTTCTAGAGAGCAAACATTTTTTAAAACTGACATGAATTAAATGTGGAGAATAATCAATGCTGATGAAAGCTGGGCGTCCAGTTGTAACTGAGCAGTTTTAGCTGTCCACAGTTTACGAGCTCAGATGAAGTGTGCTTTTAAATGTGTGTGCTCAACACTGATCGGTTTGTTGTGGGATCAAATTTTAGGTTGCTGTAGAATTTAGCTGCAGATGATGCCTTGGTGCCATTGATCTGGAGCAGTTGTAGTGGTACATGAGCATGATTTACAGGTGTGCAGCTTTTTGTGTAGTGTGAGAAAGAGGAATCAGAGGTCAGAAGATTTTGACACATGGGGGGAGATCCCACTGCACGAGTGCAAGCTGATCGAACATGACTTTCACTGAGAGATCTAAAATAGTAGGTGCTCTCAACACAGTCCAGAGATGCACGACCTTCTGGTTTTAAGCATGAGATCCTCCAAATTTAAAATGGATAAAGATTTTTTCAATTTCTTTAGTCACAGCTTGTGTTTACTTTCAAATGGAACACTCACACATTAATGCACAGACTAACCTGAAGGTGGCGCTGGCAAGCTGCTCCTCACGCATAGCCAGCACATTCCTGAGCTCGTTGACCTCTTCCTGCAGTATTGCATTCTGGTCCTGACTTTGGATGATGAAGTCCTCCAGGCGCTTAGCCATGTCCAGCTCGCGCTCCGTCACCTGCTCTATGCCCAGACGAAGCTCTGACAGCTCCTGAGCATGCTGTAATTACACGTGGACATCATATAAACTGTAGCATTGGAAGCATGCACTTTACACTGTCACTGTAATATGTAGGAGGCTTGACATACCTTATCCAGTAAGCTGAATTGCTCATTCTCAGTCTTGATCTCGCTCGGCTGTCGGGTGTGGCTGCCTGGTGGGTTGGGGTCCCCGGGTTTAATCCAGGGAACCGGTGCAGGTGCACGCTTGACAGAGACGCTCTGGGAAAACATCAGCAGAAATTCCCTGCGTTATTCCTCTCAGTGAAACTTGGAAACAATATGTGTGCGCTTGCAGGAGCGTGACTGAAAGGTGCTACTTAAACTGTGTTTATGTATGCTGTTGTGATATTCCTAGACATAAAAATGTTTCCTATGATGATTTTTTTTATCCACTACTCATAAAACTTGGAACTGGCCATTAAGTGTGGCAAGGATAAGTGTTTGTCCACTTCCAATCAATGCAATGTAATGTTCTGCAATAATGTACGGCTCTCAGGAATTCTATTAATCTGAATATTTTGAGTGCTTCTGCATAAAATATTTAAATATTACACATCTAGAAACAATCTGATCCAGATTTAACTTGAACAAAAGAAAGGAAGTAACAACGGATGAAAAACCAGCCTGACTGTGATAACAAAATCGTACTTTGTTGTTGATTAGAATATTACAGAGTCACAAATTTATCTGTATTTTGCTGTTACACTGACATTTGCACACTGTAGGATATAAACTGACTCAGATTTAACTTTATTAATTTTTTTCTACTTTTATTACAATAAAGTAAAGTTGTTTTGCAAGACTTAAGAAGATACATGTAATGCTTTGTAATTTGTGTCTTTAAACACTTAATGTTGTAATTATATTACAACATTTCTTTCACAGACAAAAGATACAGTAGAGATATGATAAAGAAAAACAGATTCATAGTATTTCTGTATAAAATCTAATGAGGTCATGCTTGGTCATTAAAAGTGGCCAAGGTTGTTTATTGTTTAAAGGATTTTGAGTATGAACTATAGCCTCCTGTATGAAAAGCTGAAGTCCTTTTTACATAAACACGAGAACATGAGCTGCACAGCTCAGTTGCTATTATAGGCAGTTCACAGTTCCTGTTTATACTCACAGTATTTGGTGGTGAGATAAGTGGTTGGTTGGGCTCCGCCTCCTGTTCATGGTCAGACGTTGGCAGAGCCTCGGAGCTCGTCTGCCTCTTCATCTCACGTTTTACTTGTGCCGGACGTCTGTGTGGGGCACTCTGAGTTCTGGCGATCGGTTTCCTCCTTTGACTCCTGATATCCACGGTGAATAAACGGATCAGTGTTAATTATTTAAATGCCACTGAACACATTACCCCATGTTTAAAATGTACAGATAAAAGATCCTAAATTGAATAAAAAAAACAAATGTATCTGAGGAAAACTTCATTTCTAATTGAATAGCTTCAGAAAGTCCTTCCTCCACACTGACATTGGGAGGAGCTGTGTCCGACCTCCACTGTGCCCCTTTGAAACTGACAACCCAACCTTTACACCAGAATTATACAGTAATTAGCTAGTGTTGAAATGTGGTCAGTCTCTGAACCTCTTCTTGTTGACACAAAGTTTTGGGGATCTTATAACAGCTTCCGACATCACATCTTGTGCTGTGCTTTAAATTGTGTCAATATATAATCATTCATCATCAATACAGAAAAAATGGGAGCTGTCACAGTTTGCCTTAGACATACAGACATCATACCTGTTGTCACGTGTGCTCTTGGATTCCTGAGGAATATGCTGGAGAGACGACTGGAGAGGGCTGTACTTGCTCAAGTCCTTAGGAGGAATATACGCTGGCTTGATGTGTCCTGTTTGGCTGCAGGAATAGCACTGTTTTAGTAACACGCAGCAGAACTAATATAATGGACAAATCACGCAAATCAACATACCTGTTAATATCTATCCGAGGTGCTTCAGGGCCTAGTGACTCTGTTATTTGGTTCAGAATTGAAGGCAGAGGGTGCAGCTTGTCAACTGTTTCCTGAGGGAGAAACAAGTAACATGTTAACATTCATTTATACACAAAGCATGAAATAAGTATGTTTATATAGTGAACGGATGCATAATTGCTTCTGGTAAACTTGAGAGAAAAACTACATCTATGACCAAACATCACAGCAATGCATATCACACATACCACATTTTTTCTACAAGGCCTTTAACTTCTTTAAGATTATTTCCTTCTGTATCTGTAGTTCACTATTAATAGTTTTACTTAGGTCACCTGACAGTCACTGCCTTTTTTTTGTACTCTTACTAAATTCAGGATTTAAAAAAGAGGGGTCAGAAACATAAAAATAATATCTTCTAATAATATCCTTCTATTTATGTAATTCTTGTGACTTCATCTGCAGTATCCCCATAGTCCACTTGGGGGCCACAGGAAACGCTTTTGGAAACAGTCCTGTACAGCCTCCATCTTGTCATCACAGTCTTAGAGGTGAGAATTAGTGCATTTCACCATGTATAACTGATAATTGGAACTGAAGTTATCTTCATATAAATTCTATAATTATAAGTATCCCCCCGATAGCTGCTTATAAATTGTCTTCCACTGTGGTTAAGCTAGCTAGTGGAGCCATGCAATGCAAGAGTTACACAAACCTTTAAAACTAACTACCAAACTGGACTCATGTTTGCCTGCCTACCTGGTCCTTCTGGTAGATGATGTCCACCAGCAGTCCATGGAGCACAGCCAAACGCAGAGGCAAATCCACATAGCCATCAAAGGATGTCATTGCAATCTCAGTGTCTCCACTCGACACTGTTTGTAGGAAGCCTCTCATTCCATCCCAGTGCTGCTCCAGGAATTCATTCATGAAGAGCATGTACTCCTCCTTTTCCCCGAACCTAAGTAAGAACAACAAATTTAATTTACTTTAGGTATTTATTTTAGGCCCTTTATTGTCATTGTACATGTGGAACAAAAAAATATCTTTATGCATATTCCCAGATTATGTCTTTCAGTATGCCAAAACAAACAAACAAACAAACAGTAAACAATCTGCTCAGGAACAAATGCACAAATGCGACATAACCCACTCACAAGGTGAAGTTGGCCAGATTCTGGATGACTTTGGCTGTCAACGTAAGGGTGCGCAGGGTGTTTGGCTCCGGGTACGGTTGCGTCAGACCAAAAAGGGAAGGACTGAGGATAGCAGGACACAAGAAACGAAGGAAGAGGGAAGCAGAGATAAGCCGATGGCCAATCTCCGGTTTGCCCTGGTCTTCACACACCTCCACCCAGCTGGAGAAGATCCTGTTTAACTCTTCAGGAAAAGGCCTAGAGGAAAGAAGCATGTCAAGTATGAGATCTCTGAATGTGAGAGATGCCCAATTGTATTGTATGTTAAGCTGATTTCTCTCACCCATGGAGCTCAATGATCTTCTGCACCACCTCCTCACAGGTTTCCCTCAAGTGCTTCTGGTTGCTTGACAGTTCAGCCGCAGGACATTTACGAGGGTCAACTTCACAGTTCTCAGTCGATGCATATAGACGGTTGATAAATTCCCCTGCATTGAAAAGAAAGGATAGAGTTCAGGAAACCCCAATACAGTCAAATATAAGCAGCCACCTATACGACTGATCTGCCATACCTAGTGTGTCAATTAGGTACTTCTGACCAACTAACTTCATATATTCATCTATAGCTTTAGTGGCCAGTGTGTTCTCTCTGAAGATCATTGCTTCTTTTTCTCCAAGACGCTCCACCTCATCGTTGCCCAAATCAATGAGGAATTCCTAAGGAATACAAACATACTTCTGATTATGCTTTCTGTTGTATTTTTAATACATATTGTGAAAAAAATAATGTTTGATTCGTAAATTGCATTAAAATTTTTAAAAATTTATGCTCATTCTCCACCTTGGCTTTGCCGATGCTCTGGAGTACGTGGACCAGAGCTCCTGCCAACTCTTCTTTCTCCTTCACATTCAGAAGTGGCTCCAAGTTTCTGCACATTTCTACATAATCCACAGTCACATACTCGGCAAACTCTTTGTATTTCTCCATCGGCAGAACTTGCAAGTTCTGGAAACGGGCCTTGATGCGGAGTGAAGCCTGCGGACCCAGAGGTTCTTTGTTCCCTGCTGAACCTGACACCTTGTATGGAGTGATGGGGTACCACTTCTCCTGATAGGTCCTCCCTCGAATGTCAGCTAGAGGTATGGTCACGCTTCCCAGAGGGTGTAGGCTGGAGTCATCTCGGGAATGACGCTTTTTCTTGGGGTCTTCTTCCCGGAAGAGGTGCAGGCTGATTTGGGAGATACAAGGCAGGTTGTCGAGCTCAAAGAATTCACCCCAGAAGAGTTGGCACCCTCCAGTCGCACCTCCACTGGCCCCCAGGCCTCCCGAAGACCCAGCGGAGCCATCTCCTGCCAGGCTGGAACGGTTCGGCAGCTTGCCAACAGCTCTGCTGGTGGTGCGGGCGAATAAGGTCCCATCCAGGTGTACCTCACAGTAATAACGCTTTTTGGGTGGCAGATCCTTAGCTTCATTGACCCACAGACACAGAGAGTTCTCTGTGCGCTCGATGTTGTCCTGTGAAAACATTGAATGTTTTTATTAGCACAATACAATTTGAATATTGCATGACCGGTGGGACCGGTGTCTGAAAACTCACCTTGTTGGGCTGGGCAGCTCGTCTCAGATCTTCAATCCAGCGGTCACGTTCAGCAGCCGACGAGCAGCCGAAGCAGTGGGTGTTCTCAGAGTTTATCACCTATAGCAGATTGAAACTAACAGTTAATGGTACTGGAATACTTTGTGGTACTCCTTAATGAATCTATAGGAGTGCCCTTTAAAGTCTACCTCAAAGCAGTACTTCTCCCCCAGAATGGAGCTGTGGACGGGTCTGATGACGGTGCTGGTGTCTGCACTCAGATCTAGTGTCCCCACTGGACTGACTGGAATTGACACAGACTCTCGGGATTCATAGAGCCTTAAAATTAAACACAGTGGAAGAATTCAGTCAAAAAAAGGAGATGGAGCTTTGTCAAAGGTACTCACAATGTACACTTTCATTACCTGCAGGTTGTTTTACCATCGAGACATTAGATTAACACTGTGGTTGTTTTTAAAAAGAACATCTTGCAAAGTCTTATTTTCCCAAAATTTTTAGCCCACATGTTTTAATTACTCTTTAGTGAGGTTTTATGTGTGTGTAGGTTCTCCCTCAACCAGGTCATCCATGGTTGACAACCAGGTCATGCGGAACTTGTTTAAGTTTCTGAAACTTAAAGAAGTCCAGTCGCTTTCTTTGCAAGCTTCTTAGACCTTTAGTGAGGTTTACTATGAAACTGATCGCTTAGAGTCTATTGTTGAAGAAGTGATTAAGAAGATGATAGATGGATTATAAGCAGGGTTTTTTCAAGATAAGAGTTTGGCATTAAATTATGAAAGACAACGAGAGAAGTTACTTTAGTCTACAGGTGGATATGGAGTACATCTGCTTTGAAAAACACAGCCATGCACTTTACCTGCGTCCTTTGTTAAGACCCTGTTGGTTTAGCTGGGTGTTGCTATTCCTCTTGGCTTTGTTCTCAAGACGTCGCTTGATCAGTCCCTGCGGGTGAAGAATGCAAACACAGTGCATTTGGGCAATTATGTGTTGTATCAACAGGAAAAGGAAAACTAGCGCAAAGATTGTCTCTGGCGCATACTGCACTCACCCTCACACCGCCATCTTGAGTCTTTGGTCGAGGACCAAGCTGGCCTCCGTGGTCTGGGCTGCATTCTAGGGATTGGGATGAAAATGAAATTCTCTGTCAGTGTTTTTCATTAGTGTTGGCAGGACAAGTTAGCTTAACTAAATGAAATTATAGGCAGTACTCATTCTTTCCTTTTAGAGTTTGTGGTCAGTACTTCTACATATTTCTTCCCTTTTATGAGTCAGTTGTTTACAGGCATCAAATCAAATGGTTGGCAAGCTAACTTTAGAGCAGATATTCTGTGCTGGTGAAGCAGGAATAGCACGAATATTAATACAATTAAAATGGGCTAAATTCCATTACGGTAAGT
Organism: Oreochromis aureus; assembly: GCF_013358895.1. Taxonomy (NCBI): domain Eukaryota; kingdom Metazoa; phylum Chordata; class Actinopteri; order Cichliformes; family Cichlidae; genus Oreochromis; species Oreochromis aureus. Next base: position 38,322,311 of record NC_052947.1, read on the forward strand.
GACTTCCAGGTAATATGAGAGCACCTGAAAACGAAGCAGTAAAATCAGTGGTTATGCACACCATTTTATGAATAGTTTTCAAGCAAAATTCTGTTTTTTCACTCATCTAACACAAACAACTTCTACTGAAGACTCTCAAAAACATCAAGCAAAATATTTTAATATTTCCAGATGGCTTCAGATGAGGCAGTTCAGGATGTGGTTTATAGCTGTAATCTGATAGCTAGACCTATCTGAGTAAAGTCAACTAATTGCGCATTTATCACTAAATAACACGTAGTTTACTGTAGCTTTACAGAGAACAAACTCAAATGTTCCCATTTTGATTTTTCCTGTTTTGTGTGAACTTTTTAACCCTTCAGTCAGAAGACTGATATCTCCAACTAGAGATTATGATATCCTCTATTGCTTATCTATAGTCAGCGATATCAATGTGTTTCATTACAAGATTACACAGGTGTCCGATTTTCTTTTCTCTGCTTACCCAAATTCCCACCACAAACAATCCAGCGTTTAAATCCTATCATTTAGTCCAGAGGTTTGTGCAAAAGTCCTGTTACTTCCGTCTTGGTGTCTTTATCATTTCCTTTCTGTCGTCCTCAAAAGAGCTGATTGAGTCACCCAGCCAGTCGGTGCAGGATCGAACACCTCCACAGTGCAGTCTCTGAACCTCTTCTAAGCAAAATATCTAAACTGCATGGATGGAAGATACTGACTATATCATCTCGCTCTGTCTTTCTGCAAGTTTTCATTGGACTGCTAAAACACTGTCTTGATGCTATCTTCCCCAGAGGAAAAAAAACACAGAGGAAGCAGAGGAAGTGATCTTACAGACATTGCCACGAACAAACATTTAGCTATTTCCTCTGTGTCTTCTGCGGAAATAGTGCAATAGTCATCGCTGATGTCAGTAACAGTTAAGGTGGGGGTGTTTGATGATTTTTCTTCATTGCATTTTAATCTGCGCGTCATTTTGTTTGCTTTACGTGTGTATACGGACCTGTGTCAATGTCTACAAGGTTCTGCATGCTGAGGTTGGACAAGCAGCTGCTGACACGGTTTCGAGTCCACATTGTTGGCTAAGACGGACACACAAAAATGGGCATTTTCACTCTCCGTGGTTATGACAACATGATTTGAAATCAGTGTAAATAACATGCTGTTATCTGTGGGTACCTCTTCCTCTGGAGAAATGAGAATCTGCCCATCTTCCAGGCAACAGTTGCTGATGTCCCATAAGGGGACCTCCTGAGGCGGGACCCATTGCAGTCTTGAGAGTTCGGAGGCACCGGCTGGTGTCGGGACAACCTCATTCAAACCTGCAATTCAAGTAAACATTGCACAGACAAACACATTTTGATACTGATCAGTGATGTAAGGTCAGTATACGCGTGTAATCATATGCTAAATATGTGCTGATTTCTCTCACTTTGAAGAACTGACAGTAAATTGTTTATGATGGACAGATACTGCTTAACTGGAGGCGTATGCTGCCGGGCTGGTTCGTTTTAGATTTTTGGTAATGACACTTATCTCACACAGCGTTTGGCCACTCCCATTTGAGGTGTTGCCCTGGCTACTGACGCTATCGCTCTCTCTTTTTTATTACACGCCACGTAGGCCTGCGCACATCCTGTGGGCTGTCGTTAGGTTTTTTTGTGTCTTTTTTTTTTACTCGATGTCAACATCCATTGTGTCTTAATGTTTACATTAATATCAAGAGATATATGCTGTTCTTGAAACGCCAGCAGAAGATAAAGATAATATTGCATCACTAAAACATGCATAAAAGCCCAGGAGAGCAGAAGGTGGCAGGAAAGTAATGTTTTTTTGAAGGCAATTATATTTTCTTCTTGTTCTTTTTAATAATAAAATGTGGTATCTTCTCCATGCAGCCATGCCTCATTTGGCTCACACCTGCATGATCTGTCTGTGTGTGTTGCAGATGTTTCTCTCATTTCCTGTCAGCTGAGATGAAAGACGTCTAGAGAACTTCAGTATAGGTATAACTCTGTCCTGAGGTGGATTGAGGTTTCTGATGTCATTAGACAAATGTTCAGACATCATTTGTATTAGCTGTCTGAGGGCACTCCTTTTTAGTTTCTGCACAAGTAGGGGAATGCGTGCAAATCTGACTAGAGTTTATATTTTGTATCTTAACAGCAGGTAGGCTTCTGGTTGGATTTGCCTACCATTTTCGTATAAGGGACAGAGAAACTTCTGAGTCACAACAACACATTATGTTGCTGTACATTTTTTAGCCATCTATCTCTTAGTATGCATTTGTTTCTCAGCGCTGGGGAACTTGGTTAGTGAATCTAGTTAAGTGTGGGTGCTGGTTTGCAGTTCTTCAGTTACTTTGAATTTCTGGGTCATTTCTCTGCTGTTTTGGCGGTTTTGGTCTCACAATGATTCAAATCTGAAAGAGATGATGACGATTGTCTGGGTTCTGCTTTTTAGAAGGAGAGAGAAATCTGTTATCTACAAGGAGAGAGCCCTTAAACATAGACTTGATGGGCACAGGGCTTAGATTTTAAGCTTGTCCAATGACTCCACACTTGCCTCACAGATTTACTACTACTACCACTACTACTGCTGCTACTACTAATGTTTATAATCTCGGCCTATAATACTACTGTTTGTTTAGAAAATATTCCAACAGTTACAGACTTTCCTTTTGTCTTTGTACTGATAACTTTTTACTGTTTATTTGAGGATGTAAATGTTGCATCTGCAAATCTTCTAAAAGAGATTTCTTGAGGTTAGAGGACTTTAAATAGCCATCAATAGACATCAGATTTGTCACAATATCCGAGATCACGCTATCATTTAGCTTACTGGGTAATGGCCCAGAAACAACTCAATATCTTTACAATATTTTGTTTAATTTGTTTGCTGATGTTTAAGATAATTTTGGAAGTGTCAAAGTCATTCAGCGATGTTTGGCTGTATTTAACTCTTTCATCACTTTCATAACCTGTAACTCTTCTGAGATCCACTCTTTTACTTGTGGTTTATAAATGATTTATATTTATAATGTATTTTAAAATAATGTAAGCCTATTTAAATTCTCAGCTTCTCTCTTTATTTATTTCTACATGTGTTTAATACTGAGCCAGATGCTAAAATACTCTTAATAGTAACATTGCAGATGAAATTTCCAGATGCACTTTTGACAGAGGTCACACATACCACTCATACTGATGAGTGTTATTAAATGGTCCTACCTACTTAACAGGAAATCACAAATTGTGTGCAATAGATAGGGAATAGGAAACACTTTCTGATATTTCACATAATATTTGAATTGAGTAATGAACTTAATGCGCAGCGTTTTGTGTGTACGCTGTACTTTTATTGTAGTGGTATTACCTGCCAGGGATGGCGTGCTGTTGCGGGGCTGTAGCTTTGGCTTCTTGAGCTTCTGGGACACAGTCCGAAGATATTTTTTAAAAAGTGCCCCTCCGCCCCCTTTCTGTGAGGGGTCACTGGAGGCAGCCCCCGAGGCTTCTGTGCCAGCAGAAGTGGCTGCAGCGGAGGATGAAGCTGCGTGAGCCGAGTTGGCAGGGGAGAGGGCCGCAAACAGAGACCCAGGAGGCTCGGACAGGGCCCTCCTGAAGGGGTTCTTTCTTGTTCCTCCGGAGGCTTTTTCAGGCTTGGCTGCATCGCTGCTTTTCCCATTGGTCGAATTCTTTTCTCCGGGGTCCTCACTCAAGGCCTTACGCCAGTTTTGCATCTTGCTCCACTTGTTGCTAGAGGCCTTCTGAATTTTTTCCATCGTGGATGTGGAGGATGCTGGCGTTCCTTCTCCCTCTTCTTTCTGCTCATTGAGGGTTCCCTTGGAGCCAGTATGCCACTTGTATGTGTTGAGAGGGTCGCTGGTCTCAGATGTTTGTGGAGGCTCATTTTCCTTCTCAGGTGATCCCTGCTCCTTTGATGCTGGCTGAGCTGCAGGCTCTGGATCTTTCTCCTCAGTGCCCATTTCACACTTTTAGGCTGTAACTAAAGTTCTCTCTGTTTTCAAGGTTGCATCAAAAACCTTCACAGGAGAATTCACCTGTCTCCCTCCTAATTTACCGCCGCCTTGGAGATTGCTGCGTGTGCGAAAGGAAGACAACGTAGTCTGTATCTCCTCTAACTGTCTGTTTCTCATTTCCTGTCTTGCAAAAACGTTGATCAACAACATGCGACGTAGCTGCTCTGCCTGTGGTTGCTGTGCTGCAGCACTACTCCCATCTCTCTGGGCTGTTTGCTTCCTCATGAAATGACACAGAGAAGTTCAGTGTTTTCATTTAATACTTCCCGTCATCTGTTCTTCCTGTTCTGTCTAAAAAAATAAAACAAATCTGCATTCGATTTGTGTGAAACTCAAAGAAATGTCCACAGATGTTATAATAAAATGTGTGTTTTAGGTTGTCCACCTTGACCTCAAAAGAAGCCTGCTTGTCAGATTCAGTCTGTCACATTATGAGCAAGGGAAATGTGGTTTAGCATGTTACAATGTAATAGAAATCCATCGTGAGACAATATTAGGCAAGATGTATAATGTGAAGATATTTAATGAATGGATGAATCTAATAAATCACCAGTCCCTATACAGTTAATGAGATTCATTTTCTTGGTAACTTGAATGAAATAAACCACCAAGGACAACATCTTTCTTGTCAAATATACGTGAAAAATATTGTATAGAAGGCTCTGGACCCAGTCTTACTTTTTTAGTAAGACCACTAAATTGATATCTGTGAGAAATAAACATCAGTATCCATGTGGTATCAGCTACCTGAGAGTTTACAAGCTGTTGACAGTTAAGAGTCAGTTTCCTGTCAAAGCTACAGGAAACAGACTATGAAAACCACTTCCTGCTCTCATGCTGCTCTTTGCTCGTACACACCTGCAGGGTATTTCTGTGTGCCAGTGGGGTGAACTGCCAGCAATATAGTCAGATGTTGTCTCCCAAATGATGGATAGCAATGGTGGAGTACAGCAGGATTTTTAGATTTTTCATTGGGAACATTTCTCTAGTTCACTTCTCTAGTTCTTTAAGCTATTAAATAACACGTTAAACACAGTAACAGTGATACACTATCAGCATGCTTATATCTGTGTTTCTATAAAGAGCTGAGTGTGTGAAAACACCAAGTTACATTTTTTGTCTTGTTTAGTCCAGGCCCTCTGGTGGCCGGGGGCATTTGGTATCAAAAATATGCTGTGACTCTATGCTGTCAAATTTGAAACGTAATCAATGAAAACTGACTGTCTCAACATAAAACAAATAAATTAAAATTAAATTTAATTAATTAAAAGAAAAACTGTAACTGAAGTTTGACAGTGTTTATAATGCATGTGCTGTCTTTTAGAACTATAATCAACCTTTAACCTGACACTAGTTTAGATTAGAAGGGGTCCATTTAATTTTACATGACAGGATGTTTTATAATGTTATTTTGGAGCATTTTGTGGTAAATAAACTAAAACCATTTATGTATGAATGCACTTTATTTTATTTAACAGGCTAAAAGCTGAATATTTACATTATGTGATAAGAGGCACTAATCTCAGGTTTATCACTGTGCAGTTACAAGAACACTGATTTTGTTAACATTTGAACAACAAGGGCACTGATCTGGACTCAGTCACAACACAGAGTCCTAGTCAAGGTTGCTCTGTACACTTTAACACTGTTCTTGGCCACAAAAACCCTGCAAACCATGAATACTGATCACAACAGGATTTGAAGTTAAACATTAACAGTAAAATGAATCTTTGCTGGTTCAGAAGTATTCTTAAAGCACAACAAAAGAAGTATTTCACAAAGCAGCATGTATATACAGCTCCTCAAAATGTTGGCAAAAATGATGAATGCTGCAGGAAGTGCTTGTTCTGTTTACAATTCAAGCCAAAAACAGCTATAACATTTGAAAAATAATAAAGATAAAGGGGTAACGGTGTAAATACCCTACTGTATACTTAATTAAGTATAGAATAAGTCATTTATATTTAAAATTAATCTATTTTCACAAAATCGGAAAGTGTTTAGATTCATTTGTGGAGGTCACAGTGTTTGTCTTCATCTAGTGGTCGATTGATTTACTGCAGAACAGTTTAACCTTTTACCTTAACTAGAAAAATGTGGTATAGACAGTGGCGGTTTTTGATATGGGCGACATGGGCGGCTGGCCAGGGGGCCATCGTGCTGGGTGCGGCATTATGGGCATCGGCAAAAAAAAAAAAAGTTGCTCGCACCCATGCTGCCCGACATCATGCCAGCGCATTTTGGCGATTGCATGGGCACCGATCGGGCGGCGGGGGATTCTCTGGATGGCTGGAGCAGCATCTAATAACCAGCTCGCAAAATAAAAGTAAATAAAAACAAACCAACAAACTAGGGCTGTCAACTTTAAAGCCGTCATCACAATTAATGCTATGAAATTTTTTTAACTCAAAATCCCTCAAATGTCTTTGTCAACGCATTTCAGGCAGTTTGTCCATTACACATTAATGTTGACAGCCCGACAACAAGCACAAAAACTGAAGACATCATGATATAGACTTATAATTTGCACCGATGTGTTTTCTAAATTCTATTACACACATCATATACACACATCATTTATCATATACATATACCCAAAAAGTGAGCGCGAGGGCCCTCGGTGCGCCTGCTTGCTGCTGATGCTATGCTGAAGTCACACAACCTGTCGAAAGTGGAGGGGCGGGCTGCTTCCAAATAGTGCACATTTCTTTCATAATATTGTCCATCCAAGCCCATTATGTATTATTTTCCTGGGTTGTGTGAAAAAAAAACTTTATACAAGGTGTAGTTCTATTAGTCTATGTTGTGGGGTTGGGTGTTAATACTGGAGTGCAAAATTACTGATGGAAGATGAACAAGAAAAGGTCAAAGCCATCAGGAGAAAAGAAGAACGAGAAACGAACAAAAGATACAGGTAAGCAGATGTGTCTTTGGATAATGGCAGGTATTATGTATCCTGAAACAAGATAATGCATTAGCAGGGACTGGGAAAACTTCTGTTTACCTTTGTTAGCCACTTGGCTATGATAGTAAACAGTGGACAGACAGTAGACACTGATGTGTCTCATTGAATCTTTTGGACTGTGTTCAGCACAATATTAATTAGCCATTAATTGGAAGAGGTGTTGTCATGGTCTGTGTGCAGCCGGGCAGGAAACGGACCCAATACGCAGACTCACGGAGGCGGAAACTCAAAGAACCTCAGCTTTATTGCTGGCAAAAAGGAAAACAGAAACCAAACTGGAAAGCTGGAAAACAGAAGTTGAAACAGAACACACAGGCTATGAGGGACGAACACACGCAGACACTAAATACAGGTGGGGAACAGGCCAGAGAGCAAACACCTGGGAAACAGGCTGACACTACGATTACGATTAGCATAGAATAGAATAGAATAGAATAGAATAGAATAGAATAATCCTTTAATTGTCCCACAAGGGGAAATTTGGGTGTAACAGCAGCAAGAAAGACACATATACAAACAAACAGTACACAAGACACAGAACAGAAACATACACAGTTTTTACATATTTATATCAAGGACAATGGTTACCAAAAGTTGAGTACTGTACCGTTATTAAACTAAATAAAATTAAATACAGATAAGAGGCAAACTCAGGTTGTAGTGTGAATCGGTTGATAAAATAGTGCAAGTTACAGCACTGATGTAAACATCTATGTTTGTTGGGAGCAGTTTTGATTGTACAGTCTGACAGCTGCAGGGAGGAAGGACCAGCGGAAGCGCTCCTTCATGCATCGAGGATCAGCAGTCTGTCACTGAAGGGGCTCTGCAGTTCAGCAACATTTACATGCATGGGGTGGGAGACTCTGTCCATCAGAGATGTTATTTTGGCCAGAGTCCTTCTGTCTCCCACCACCTGCACTGGATCCAGGGTGCATCCCAGAACAGAGCTGGCCTTCCTGATGAGTTTACCCATCCTCTTCCTCTCAGCTGCTGATAAACTGCTGCTCCAACATACCACACTGTAAAAAAATGACAGATGCCACCACAGAGTCATACAAGGTCTTTAAAAGCGCTCACCGGACTCCAAACGACCTCGGCCGCCTCAGCAGTGTCCCCACCTCTTAATTAGAAGAGGTGGGGAGGAAGCAAAACAGAATACATTGACCTTTAAAGCAAAACAGGAAAAAGACTGGGCACAGAACTAAACCTCGAAACTAGGATACAAAACAACTCAGAACACTAGAAGTTATATACAAAGAAGAAATCATAGAATAACAACAATAATACAAAAAACACTGGGTCACTGACCCAGGACTGTGACACGTGTATTGTTGATTTCTCTGCTATTCTCAATGTATGATGAGATATAATGGCTGTTTGTTAGCCATTTGCATTCTCTCTCTCTCTTTCTCTCTCTCTCTCTCTCTCGCTCTCTCTCCCACTATATAAAAAATTTAAACTGGTTAAATTCAGTATGGTTCCAGTTTTCACAATAACATATGTTAATGTACAATCTTTTGGGGGGGGGGCTCACATTCGATGAGTGTGCGCAGCACGTGCACGTTCGCGCGCACTCATCGAATGTCAGCTTTGTGATGTCAGCTTTATGACGTAACTGACAGTTCAAACTGTAGACAGACTTTCGGCGTGAAGGAGCTTCATAATCAGATACTCGGAAATAATTTGAACAACGTGCAGTTTGAAATTGTGCTAAACGGTAAAGACATGACAGAATTTAATTCAGTGAACAGAGGGAAATCTGTGGAAAACGTTTCGTTGCTTCAACCGGATAAGGTAAAAAAAACCCCAAAACAAAGCAAAAGAAAAAAACAAGAACGAAAGAAAGAAAGAAGAACAATCTGCAGAGAAAATGATAATCACTATCTTTGGTGGTTTTGCCATTGTCCACTTAACTTTAGCATTTTTGTATAAATTACTTTTATTCCTGATAAAAAAAAACCTTCAGTACATTGCTATATAAAATAATGTGTGATGTCAAATTGTTAATATACTGTATATTGTTAGTGTGACATATCACACATATATTTTTGTGTTATCAGTTGTTGGATTTCATTAGTGAACTGTAGTGCAAAGCATTTAACAGTGACAGTTTTAAATCCCATTGCAGAACATTTTGTTATTGTGTCAAAGATTCCTAAAAACCTGACTGCCTTTTCTTTCTAGATGTTGGAGGAAATGGGAACACTGGATTGCAGGCATTTGAAACTGCCTCTTCTGACCCTGGAAAATCTTGGAAAAGTCATCACCCCCTATGTGAAAGATGTTTCACAGGAGTAAGTCACACATTTAAAGCCATCAAGCTTACAAGCAGCAAAAATGATCACTAATACACACATATACTCTGGTTAAAGGTTTGTTTTGCTCAACTGTTTATCTTTGTTTTTCATCTTTTAGTCAGTGGGCGTCTTTAGCCGATGGTGACCCTGGATCAAAAGTTGTCATTCTCTTGTCCAGCATGTGCCATGCGGTTATAGAAGAAATAAGCGCCTTGGTCCTGGAGGTTGTAGAACCTCAGGTTCTTGCCAAGGGGCACAATCATGCAAGTGGAGATAAGGTAAGTTTGCAGGATGGGTGCAGCTGCTGCAGAGTAACAGAAAATAATATTCAAGCCAGCTTCAGAAACACCCTTCATCACTGTTTTGGTGAAGCCCTATCCATGGCACAAGGTAAGTCCTACAACTCGGATATATTAGTAAAGCTGTTTTCAGCAGAAATTACTAAAAAGTCAACACGTCGCTGGCTCGTATCACAGGGCCAGCTCCCACCCCTAAAAACTCATGACTCAGTGACAGGTATGAGCATTATACAAATGGTGTATAATGTGACTGAGATTTTGAATGCATCTTGAATATCAGCCGAAAAAAATCACAGACAGGGCATCTGACAGCATGACATGCTCAGACTCTAATTGCAAGCAGATTTGCTGTCTAGATGTGGAGGAGGAGGAAGATGCAGAAATCCCACAAATAAGTGACTGTTCCTTAGAGAATTCACTGTGCATGGATAATCTGAGTCCTCCTCCAACTCCAGAGCTCCCTAAGTATTCAGAAACATTTGTCCCTTCAGCATTGATTTTAGCCTACCAGGAGAATTCTTCACCAAGTCTGGAGTCTCCTGACTGTCCAGTCAACATGACCTTTCTTACTGTGCTTCTTGCTAAGTTAGTCGACCATATTGCATCAAAAACCAGAACATCCATACTAAACGTGGACCTGGTTGCATTATTGGGTGGTGTAACAATGAGGGCTGAAAAAGAACTGGTTTCCATTCCCCCACCAAGTGTTGAAAACCTGCACATCTCCATCTATAAAAAGCTGTGCAAGGTGTTTGGATCCAAATACTTGTTGCAGGCTGCCATGGAATCTGGTGACGAAGCATTTGAGATTGCTGTTTCAGAGGTTTTTAGTGTCACAGCTCCAGAAATCTTTAGTAAGGTCAAAGAATTCTGGGACCATATGGAGAGTTGTCAAGGATGGTAAACTTTCTCCAGTGCGTGAGATTCCAACACCAGAGTCCCCACTGAAGAAAGTAATGAACCAAAAATACCCCTGCCTTCAAACACATCACCGGCCAGTACTCTCAAGAAGAGTACTGGCTGGTTTTCTCGTCTGTTCAACACGCTCAATAGAGCCCTGGACAGTGACAGTCACAGACTTGACTATACAGTGACAAACCCACCCATCTGGACAAACCCTGTTCTGTAATTTTTATCTTGAAAGCTGATCTGAGGCTCATTTCTCAAGATAAAAATAAATGCAATGTAGGGCTTGTTAAAATACCTTTAGAAAGTTAAGTTGACAAAGGAGATCTGGAATTTTAAAAGACCTACAAACAATCCTCTTTTCAAAAGTTGGGACATGTGCAACTATTTAAAAATAGTGCACAGATAATGATTATTGGACACATAAGCTGTAATGTTAAATGTAATACATTGGATAATTAAAAAATACTAATTTGCTTTCTTCAAAAACACAAGGTAAGACAAGAGTACACTAACCATCTGTCTGTCACTGGCCAGTTGTTCATATCTGACTGTGTCCATCCTAAATTAGCTCAGCTTGTTTAAACTAGTGTCCAGAATACTTTTGTCATCTGAATGAGTGTACCAACTTTTTGGAAAGAAGGTTCTCTTTTCCATCACCCCCAACCGGTCATGACAGATGGCCGCCTCCCTGAACCTGGTTCTGCCGAAGGTTTCTTCCTGTTAAAGGGAGTTTTTCCTTCCCACTGTCGCCACGTGCTTGTTCATAGGGGATCATCTGATTGTTGGAGGGTTTTTGTAGGGTCTTTGCCTATGGTGCTATATCTCTATAACATCGCACTGAATTCTAAGCACCATAGTGGTTCTGTGGGTGTTCACCAGAGGAAGGTTTTGGAGTATTTTGCTCCCTCAGCCGCTCTCTCTGGTGTTCACCCTGTGTTCCTGGCTTTCTCCAGATTCTCCTATTGGAAATTCCAAATTTAAAAACAAAAAACAACTGGAAAATAAAAGACAAAAACAACTGAAAAAAACGTGGATCTGTTGTTTTTTTTTCTCTGACTATTTTAAAGCTTTTAGGCTGCTGCATGTTTTAATTACTGTGAATAGGCTCTGATTTGAGTGGAGATGCAGTGTGCTCAGCGCCACTCAAACATGCTTGTAGACGTTTTTTTCACCATTTCACAATTATTCTGTTTGTTATTAATTAAAAAAGTAAATAATAAGCTAACAGTTATAGCAGTATTGTGCAGAAGTCTTCAACTACCCCAGTTTTTTTATAGAAACATAAACACACATACATAGTTACAATGCTATTATGTTGTGATACATTGTGAGACACCATTGTAATCTGACATTCCATCCTATACTATGACATTGTCTTTGGTGCTCAGCTGAACTGTCAGTGGTACATGATTGGGGAATTTATATAAAAATATTTATGTATAACTTGTAAAGGTTGGCACTCACAGTGGCCTAGGCATTGTTTAGGTAAAGTTTCATCAAGATTGGGTCGCTGGTCTTGGAGGAAATAGGGAACATACAAACATATCAGGCTAAAATATGTTTTGAGACTACAGACAGATTTTTTGGGTCGAGAATTGCTTTAAAAGGCTTTTTTAATAGTAAAAGACGACACGGTTTAGTCACACAGCTTTGTAATGATTCTAACTAAACACTAGATGGAGACAAACATTTGGATTCACACAAACTGAACTTCATGTCAGACACTGGTTTTATAAAAGTAAATGAAATTTAATACTACAAACCTTCACATTTATTTGTTAACTAAAACACGGTTTGATTAGAGTCTAAACAACTTTAAAGTTTTGCAGTGAGTTTTGGAAAAGAAGACAGCAAGGTGGCTAAGGCTGGGCAACCTTTAATCATTTACAGAATTTGACATTTTTCAACAATGTTTCTTAATATCAAAATGACAATCAGCCCATTATGAACAATATTTATGCCATTAAGATATAATGTACTTTATGTAACTGCCACTGAAGGCTGTCAAAGAGGAATACCTCAGGATCTTCCAAACTCCAGGGACCCGTGCCAAAGCTGTGATGAAGATGATGGTATGACAGGAGTTCAGACAGCAGTTCTGATAATAAGAATGTCTAATACACCTCTTCCTGCAGACAGTGTTCCCTCTAATTTTTCATGTGTCTGAGCAAACACACAAACTCCCTGAGCGGTCCCATGGACCTGTCATGGGCCTGGGTCTGGGGACTCAGGGCTCATGCATTATTCTTGGGTTTAGTGAATATTATAAGTTCGGTTTGACTCTGTGGATTGTTTATTGTTGTTTGTTGGTGTGATCTGCTCCTGGTCCCTTGTTTCCCTGTCTACGTGTTAGGGTGTGTGTGTTGCGGTGTGTGAGTTTTGCTGCCATACAAGGTCCTGGAGAGTCTTTGAGCCTTGAGCCAGCCACACCGGGTGTAATCAGCCATCTGTTGCCGATTGTCAAGGAAACACTACTCAAGACAGGATCGGAGCGGCAGCCAGCACGGGATTGTTAAACCAGGAACATTGTCAGTGCTCTTGCTCTGTTTACCGTGTTCTCTGAACTTTTCCTGTTGGAATGGTTAAAGTGTCTTTGTTGGCCGGTGGATGGGACGGTACTCACTGTGGACTCTCTCGTTTCCAGGTGGATTGTGGAAACGTGTGGCGGGAGCAGCACACTGTTGTACATAGGCACCGAGGAGGACTAAACACTTACCACGGATCATGGCGCGGGGATTGGGAACGAGCGCACAGAGAACCCACGCACTGTGGATTGTTGGCACTGTTTTATAGTTTCTTTTCATTGTAAATAAACGCACCATCTCCATTCAGAAAGTCCTGCATTTGGGTCCTACTTTCCCCACACTGTGACAGGACCACTGTGAGCAACATCAGACATGTGCACTGTGGTCACGCCAGCATCGCATCCATCCAAGTTACATGGTTTATTAAAAGATTCAAATTAAAGCATTTACATTTCTGTTAGAATGGTTTTAATTAAGTTATTTACCCCACTTACAATGAAAATTACAAAAGTCTTTTTCATGATCTGCGTAGTATGTTAATGCTATTGGAAGTATAAATATTTAATTATAGCTATGGCAAAACATGAACTGCCAACCAAACCAACTATAAACTCCAATTTTGAAAACACACTTAACATTTTTAATGTAAAGCTCTGACTTGTATTATGAGTATGAGCCAGTGTGTGAGGTTCCTGCTGTGGTCTGGGAGAGAGTCCTGTAACTCTTTGTCTGCAAAATACAGTATATCATGACATGATTCTTTGCATTTCTACTACTCATAAACTAGTGACAGTATTATACTCCCTGAGTACTGCTGTCGCCCCAATGTGCATCAAGGCCACCATCATCGTTCCTGTGCCAAAGAAGTCCTCTGTGTCCTGCCTCAGTGACTACCTTCCCGTTGCACTCACACCCATCATGATGAAGTGCTTCAAGAGGCTCATCCTGAGGCTCATTAAGACCCTGCTGCCACTCCACTATTGCCCCAACCGGTCCGGATGCAATTACCACCAACCTACATGTCGCCTCACCCACCTGGACAATAAAGACATATGTACAAATGCTGTTCATAGATTTCAGTTCAGCATTCAACACAATCATTCCTCAGCACCTGATTGGAAAACTGAGCCTGCTGGTCCTGCACACCGCCCTCTGCAACTGGATCCTGGACTTTCTGACGGAGAGACCTCAGACAGTCCGGATCAGTAACAGCATCTCCAACACCACCATACTGAGCACTGGAGCCCCTCAGGGCTATGTGCTCAGCCCACTGCTGTTCACTCTGCTGACTCACGATTGTGCAGCAATGCACAGTTTGAACCACATCATCAAGTCTGCTCATGACATGACTGTGGTGGGTCTCATCAGCAAGAAAGACGAGTCAGCATACAGAGAGGAGGTGCAACAGCTATTGGACTGGTGTAGAGTCAACAACTTGTCTCTGAATGTGGACAGAACAAAAGAGATAATTGTTGACTTCAGGAGAGCACAGAGATATCACTGTCCACTTAACATCGATGGATCCTCTGTGGAGCTCATTGACAGCACCAAATTCCTTGGTGTTCACAGAGAACCTCTATGAACACCAAAGCAGAGAACCTGTCCTGGTCCCCCCCAAACAGCTCAATAGCTACGAAAGCCCAACAGCGTCTCTACTTCCTGCGAAAGCTGAGAAAAGCCCATCTCCCATCACCCATTCTCACCTTTCTTCCCTCTATCACAGACACTTGCAACACCCGCTCCATCAGTTCCTTCCCACAAACCGTCAGACACATTAACACTCAGGTTCTGGACTGACACAAACACACATACCTTCATACATGTCACTGCCTCAAAAACTTATCAGCATAATCACACACACACACGCACGCACGCACACATGCGCGCGCGCACACGCACGCACGCACACACACACACACACACACACACACACACACACACACACACACACACACACACACACACACACACACACACACATGCACACATTCATACATCCCATTACCTCAAGTACTTTTTGCACAATGCTCAGTCTTTTTGCAGGACCCATTGTTGCACTTTTCTGCTGCACTGTTGTGTGTCTCTATCATTCAATGTTTGAACACTTGCACTTCATGTAATTCTGTGTGGACTGTCTATTATATGTAGCACCATTGTCTTGGAGGAACGCTGTCTTGTTTCACTGTGTACTGTACCACTGTACACGGCTGAAATGACTATATAGCCACTTGATTTGTCTCGACTTAATTTTATCTTCATTAACTAATGTGTTAAACAACTAATTGAGTTCTTCTTTTTCCACCTGCTCCCTTTAGATGTGACCTCCATCTCACCCCATCCCTTGCATCCTCCTCTGTCACATCAACCTTCTGCATGTCCTCTCTCATAGCATCCACAAATCTTCTCTGTCTTCCTCTTTCTATTTCCTAGCAGTTCCATATTTAACATATGTCCAAATGATCTGAAACGTACCTCTCATACTTTTTTTTTCAAACCGCTCAACCTGAGCTGTCCCTCAGATGTATTCATTTCTAATCACCTGAGCCAACTCAGGTGATTAGAAATGACTTTGATGCTGGGCTGGTGAAAAATGACTTTTTGGAAAATAACTGTAATGTATTCACAACATTATTTTGCAGCGTCGCTGAGACAGTGCCTGATCTTACGTCTTTATGTTAGTATTACACATTGCTGTTAGTACTACACACGTAAAGCAGCTGTAAGAGACCAGCACCAGACTTTTGTTTGTAGGGTAAACTTCTCAGGATGTTGCCAGAAAGTGTAGACAACTAAGTAAAAGTAATTAAACTCAAAAACTCTAAAATTTAAGTTATATAAGCAACTTAAAATACGTATGGACACTGTTTGCACTCACAAATTAACATGATCTAACTAATAACAGAAACACCACCAATCTGGACAGATAAAGTGGTAGCCCCCTTTTTATCACATAAGTTCCTCCTTTTTGTCCTTTCTTTCTTTACATCCTCCTAATAATCATTCATACTTATTTATATTTGGCCTCTATGGCAGAGTGACAGCCAAATAGGCAGTTAGAGAAAACAAGGTCATCTGTCATCTGCATCTGTTTTCTATGTCAGTGAATGATCAAATATTCAAATTTCTTGTGCCCCTCTACCCCCCACACAAACCCTTTTGAAAATCCTTTAATTGCCCCGATCTACGTAAACCTTAAATTAAGAATAAAGTCAAAATAATAATAAAAACGTCCTCATGTCAACTGAATTATCATTTTATTGCAGAGAACATGAACTACATTGCACAGCCCATAAGGGGCATGCACAGGTTATGCAACCAGGGCAGCAGCATCTGTCAGATTAACACAGCTTGTTTCCCCTGCTGTACCGTAAAACTCCCAATATTTAGAACTAAAATGTAAAACGTAAAAGCAGAGAAACATTTTTTAATTTTTTTATTTGATGTTTTCAGAATTGCAACGATAATACTGGCTGTCCTCTGCTGTGTGTCCTTCACTTGAACAGAAGAGGTCGGGCACGCTGCGGGTTTTATGAAAGAGGTGGAAAAAAACTGAGCTTAGAAAACGGGGAGGAGCGACGGTACCACAGGCATGACAGCGAGGGAGGGAGACCGTCTCCTGTGTCCAAACATCATCTACTTATAGGCGTGATTTAACAGCGAGCTATCAGGGATATTCAGTTTATTGATCTTGGGATGCTGGTCGCTGTGAGGCTCTGAAAAGGACTCGCCAAAGGGTTTGCTAAATATTCCGGCTTAATGGCCAGCTAGCATAACAAAGCTAACTGCTGTTAGCCGGTGTAGCCGGAGAAGTGAAGAGCCGAAGAGGGGAATAGCATGAGTTCCCTCGGATAGCCCTCACAGAAGAAACGAACACTGACAAGAATCAACCTGTTCAACATTTCTTTATCTTTCTAAATCACAGGTAAGATCCGTTAATTTGATGTGTGTCAAGATAATCTCGATTTATAAAGTTAGCGCTAGTTACGCGGCTAGTCTCAGCGAGCGCTGTTTGTGTGGCAGCTAGCAAACCGTCGTTTCAAATGCTGTTAACCACTATGAGTCAGTACCGAAGTCCCCATCTTTTTTTTTTTTTTTTTTTTTTTTTTTTTTTTTTTTAACCTTTTTTCGTTTTAAAGAATTGTTTAATATTATTTAAAAGTGTTGAAAATTGAGGGCAAAAAAGTCAGTTTTGGATTAGTTAAACTGTGGCGTTACAAATAGTTCCTGAAAGCAGAAGACCAAAACAAGCTAGAACAAAAACCAAAAACGAGTAACCCGTGAGAAGAGGGTGCTAAAAACAGTGGGAAGCGATCAGTAAAGATGGTTGGGTACTAAACGGGCATCTCTGTCACTGAAGTCTCCTAATTAGCACATTCTGAAGTAATTGTCTTGTTTGTGTCTTTGAAGTTGCCAACAGATCCTGAAGCATGACGGTAATTATGTACTGCAGTAGCAATCGTCAAGACATGTGGTGTTTAGCAAAGGGATACTGTAGCAGTATGTATCCTGTGTGACCTAGACTGGTTATTATTAGTCTGCCCGCCCTGATCCCTTTATTAAGTAGTGCAGGGACGTTGGCTCACACCCCTCCTTGCAGACATATACCCATCAAAGCATAGCAGGAGTTACAGACATGTAGCAGCACGCTGAGCAGAAGCACATGAAATCCAAGGGGCTGCTCTGTACTTGCGCAAAATTAACTTGAGTAAAGGGATTTGGCCCATGTTTTTGTCTTTTTATTTTAGGTTATTCAAGTTTTTTTTTTTTTTTTTTTAATTTACTCTCATGCTGTTGTCTCTGTGTTCTTAGTGTTCTAGGTCAGGAGTGTCACACCCAGTTTGTGGGTGTCAAATGGGCCTGACAAATAACACAACACAACTCCTGGGTCAGATTCAAACTTTTTTAAAAAGCTACAACTATAAGCCCAAGTGAAAGACCTCTTACCCCACTCCCCAGAAAAACAAATGCCAGCTATCATTAGTTCTTACTTGTTAAATCCTATTTTTAAGCAATTTTTTTTAGACAATGGGAGAAATCTCTGGTTTTCCTCATGTCACAGCTAAGTTACAGTTGAAAGAAGTGGAAATACCCTGTGCTGCATATTTGATGCACCGCTGCTCTAATTGTTTACCTTACCTTGCTGTTTTATATTTAAATAGACAGAATTTTTTCCTGGACTAAAACAGGCATTTGGGGGTATCTATGGACATAACCACGATTGGTCTTCAGATAAGGAAAAGCCTTTGCAGTTTTTCCTGTATTTACCTAAAAAAAAAAAAAAAAATCCATTAGGTGATTTTCCTTTGGAACCCCAAAGCTTCTCTGTTGTGCACAAAATTCTTTGACGGGTAGGAAAAACCCTGTTTGAGTCCTGTCATTTGCAGCTTTGATCCAAGCTTCTGCAGCTGATGTTAGCATAGTTATACCCCGGTAGCCATTGCAGCGGCACTGCTTATGTGATAAAGTAGTAAGAACTGCTGCATCCATTGATCAGCGACGTCCTTGGGCAAAGCTTAGGAGAGTTCCCTTCTGCAGTCCATCGCTATACAAAGTTTCCTGTCTCTTTGGACTGCTAGACACGCGCACACGCACACACACACACACACACACACACACACACACACACACACACACACACACACACACACACACACACACACACACACACAGAGCAGCACCTGGCTTCACTCGGCATCACGCCATCAGTCAGCCAAAACACAGTTCTTCCTAATTGCACACCAAGCCTCTCGTTGAAGGACCAGATGCAGCTATAATGCTGTAATTTTAGCACTTAGCAAGTGGTTATTCTTAAGAATGACTCGGATACAGCCCTGCTTCTTAGATTTCTTCCCCAAATGTCTGTAATCACTGCTGATTGATTTTGATCTTATGTTCTTCTGTTCAGATTGTTGGCGTAATCCCCATCATGGTGCAGAAATACCAGTCACCTGTGCGGGTGTACAAGCATCCCTTTGAGCTGGTGATGACGGTAAGTGTTATCTTTACTTGTGGTACACCACCTGTCCACATGTATTTTGTAAGCAGTAGATGCAGTTATGCAATGAACACAGGTGTTTTCTTCAAAGGTTAGGTGTTAGTCATTGAATTATGCACCCTGCATGTGAGTAGCTCAGAGACTGGAAATACATGCAGTTTGTTTTGTGTTACTGTCTTGAAGAAGCCAGCAATTAACTGGAATGATAAACTGTAGGATAGCTAGAAGAGAACATCCTCAATGGCCTATTTGGTAGTTTTGTAGACCACTCCGCAAGGCTTTTACAGACGTAGGCTTGGTCGTTTCAAAGTAATCCTCTGAAGAGACGGATAAAAGGCAGTAAAGGATGCCTCCCACTCAGCTTTAGATTTGGTAGATAATTAGGCGGTCAAACCCATGCAAGGAACACTCACACTAATGGGCCATGCAGCCCCCTGGAACAACTGACTGCCTCATGTGGCTTGTCATCTTGTGGTTTAAGATCTGTTCATTTGTTCAGTGAGATGTAGAACCACTGCGCACACTTGTTGGTGGCTGAATGTACAACAAGACTGTGCTTATATGGCAAACTGAAAGTCCCACCAGTCTTTGTGCCGGTAGTCTGCTTGCAGCATAAAAAATTCACTGCCCTGCTTTGCTTTTAGTGTGTTTTTGTACACTGTCAGCCATGAGTGCCTGTGTCAAGTGCACAGAATGGATTTGCTTGTTCCTCTCTTCTTTTTGCACTTTTCTAAATGGGTGTCTTAGAAGCGTTCCTAGTGCCATTTGTGTTCTCCATACCTCAAATTTAGACTTGTTCTGTTACCCTTTTTTGGCATTTAGCCTTCCTCACATATCCACTAATCTCTCCTTGCTAGAGAGCTGCGGGCCAGGAGATTGGTTGATGTAAGCGTATGTTCACAGGAAAACAGAACTGACTAAACCCCTATGGTGTAATGTCTTTTCCTGCTGTGGTGTCATGACAACTCTGGGTCTGTAACATGAATCAGATTCACTTGTCATAGCAATGGTCTGTCATTTAAGTGAGACCTTTTTCCTTTTACATGGAGAAAAGAATGAGGCAAACTGCTCTGTAAAAACAAGCCCAATGGATGCTTTGCTCAGCAGTGCTTTGACCTCAGCTGCTGCTTGTCAGTAATGTGGTATCAGTACACGTTTGCAGGCACTCGCTCTGATTATACAACCACCAGTTTTAGACAAACAGCCCTACTGTTCTGATAACGTCAGCAATATGTACATTTTTCTTAATTATCTATTTAAATTCCTGCAGGAAGTTGGTTTGTAGTTTAACTCCCTTCAGCACTCTGTCTGTGCTGCAGGTGCAGTTTTCTTTAAATGGAAATCGGCTTTCGACACAGACAAGAACCAGGATGCAGGAACACTAAATCTCCTTAGCACAGGCTGGACTGAGCAGCAGGCAAAGAGATGGCTATAAATAGAACGCCCATACCCACACCTGGTTGTACACACGCAGCCAAAGGGGGGAAACGGTAATAATAGTGAAACTGACTTGTATGATTTGTAAGCCCCAGATAACCCACCCCGTGTGCTTTTTGAAGAACGGACAAAACTAATGGAGTAACCCCTGGATGTTTTTAAACTAGGCCAGCAACAGAAGGCGGACCTCTTTAGCTTTTAATTTTGTAATATATGACATTATGACTCATGCACAATATGGTGTTGGTAATTTGAATTATTGCTGGGGTAAAATGGACATTGCAGTCAGTTTGAAGCTGAGTTTGCATTTGGACTCTTTTCCCCTCCTTGTGACTTTTCTCTGCAGTGAGTGTTTTTGCAGACACTGCAGAGCAGACTTAATGGTGCGTCACAACCCTTGGTGGCTCTTTTTTTTTTTTTTTTTTTTTTTTTTTTTTTTTTTTGAAAACCCTGTGAAACCTCTCCTCTCACTTCCGCAATAGTAGTAGGTTTGTCACCACAGCTGTACAGTTTTACAGCAATAACAACATCCTGGGCTTGTGGGAAGCCAACATGAACACCGATGTCTACTTCTGATGCACTGTACCAACACAGACCAGGTTCTTTGTGTGAGGACCACTTTCATTTTTGGTTTACGTCCGTGGTGTCAAACAAAGTGTGGGAGCCATTCTAACAGATTTTTTTTGCTTCCATTCAGTTGTATTTTTTGCAGTGTGGAAAAACTGGGACATATGTAACTTAAGATATCTCAGACTGCTCATCAGGTTTATAAAGCTAAAGAAATGTTAGTGTTTTTCTGTATGTACTTTAACATATTTACCCTAACAGAAAGGGAATCAGCTTAGAGGGCTTTTTATTGGTTATTATGCAATAGATGTAGTGTGTGGCCCACTCAAAATCAAATTGAGATTTCTGTGGCACGCAGATTAAAATGAGTTCTACACCCATGCTTTACATACATGGCATTACACAGGGTATTTCCAAATAAATGCCAAATGAATAGCACTGTGTTGACCGTGCTATTCGTTCTTAGGGTTCCTTTTGCCAGAGGCTTCTGAAATATTTGCCAGTAATAGCTTGTTCTTCTTGTCTGGTAGGGGATTATATTTGACACTTAGCTTTGAGGAATTTGGTGCTTTCTGTCCACTTGATTCTGTTGTTTGGGTGCTGTTGGTGCTTTGAAAAAACCCTTTTACTGAGCTTAAAACTAAGGCTCCATGTTCTCCTCTGAAAGCCACACACTAACATTCTTTTTGTCAAGATGAAATACAGCCTCTCTTCTCTTAACCCTGAGAAGCCACTCGGCTCGCTGACAGGTGCTATCAGAGTGTTTCCAACATCTAGCTAACACTCCTGTGGCTTCATTGTGCATAAATGAAGCTCGACTCTCAGATGCCCTTTAGCTGTTTTTGTTCTGCAGTGTTTACTGCGCCTTCTTCTGAACATGGATTCTCAGTATTCCCAGTGTTGGTGACTTGTGTTGCAGTGTCTCTGGTATTACACGTATCAGCTCCTGCAGCTGCTTTGGAGCTGGAATGTGATGCAGTTGACTTTAAATGTGCAGTCATGCCCAACTCTGCTTGTTGTTGTTCAAATCTGACATTAAATCAGTCCTTTGAAAGTCATTTGAAAGTAACTGTTAAGGGAATATTGTGTATCGTAGAGTGGTGCTATACCTGTTTTGATTTGTTTTGTTGGCACCGTGAAGCACATTGCAGTGTAATTGCCAAAGATTATCCAAATGCACTTGTCAGAACTACACATGGCAGGTAACAAAAGCTTCAGCTGTATTCTCCTCCCTGATTTTTAAGAAATTGTGAGTCACTGGTGAGAAATGTTCAGTATGCATCCTAATAAAACATAATGAGCTTCTTTTGTAGGTAACTCAATCACAAAACCTCTTGTCCGTTGGAAAGCACAGCTCAGTTGGTGGCTTTGTATCAGCAATTGCCTACTGGGTTTGTTTGAGCTGTCTAAAAGTACACAAACACTGATGTGCATTAGTATTGACCTTGATAACCTTCTTATCTCTCCACAAAGTTGGTCTGTTTCTCTATTACTGAAGTAAGGAAATATATCAGCATTTTTTTTTAAATTTCCCTTGGCCACAGCAATCCCTTGTTTCTCTGTCCACATCTCAATAACAGGAAATGTAGTTGTTGCTGCTGTTATCGCACCAGTCCAGTCTCAGAGCCTCTAGTTTATCCTCAGGGAGTCACAGTGGAATGTCCAAAACACAACGCAATACACCCCTTGCTGCTGTTTTATGCCCGCAGGGAGGGTTGTTTCTAGAACACATCCACAGATGAAGAATGACTTCAACAGCCATAGGAGAAATAAAAATTTGGCTGACCCTGGAGTAGTTATTATCCACTAAGTCCATGCTGTCATAGTTAAGCTTAAAGGACAATAACTATCCCTAAAGTCCCTCAGCTCCCAGATTAATACTCATGCTACAGAGGGAGAGAGGGTATTAAGCGAATGAAAGCCCTTCGTTAGCTTAACCTGCTCCATGGAAACGTATGCGTCTGTGGCTAATCCACAAAGACAAAGTGCTCTGGTCCTGTTCTCCAATCCCAGCAGAGTTTCTGTGGAGGAAAAAAACAGGATGTTCCATGTTGGTACAATACCTGCTGGAATTACAGGCAGCAACGACGGGGGACACTTGCTTCTTAGTGACTTAACCCTCCTTATCAGTTAGAGCAACAAAAAGATACAGTATACTTTTAGATAATTGTTTTCACGGTGAGCTTCAGAATGAAATTGGATTGCCTTAAAGATGATCATAATATGAACAAAACATTTTAAAATTGTCAAAATGGCATAAATGCATTACAGAAAGTTTTGTAAACGGACGATACAAATGACAAGAGGAAATGTAGCAGGGTAAACTAAACTTGTGGGTCTTAAAGGACGCCACAAGAAACGGCGGAGGGGATTGAAGAGAAAAACGAGGGGCCCGGATGGTGTTAACTACTTACTAGACTGAACTTGACCTACAAATACAGTCACCTAGGGCTACAGCAGCGTGACTTCCGATTCTCTGAATTTCAGTTTGTGTGTTTTGTTTTTTTTTTGTTTGTTTTTTTTGTTTTTTTCTTTCTCTCTGTGGGACGAACACTGTTAGAGTTGAAGGTTGAGGTTGGAGAGTGAAAGCATGTATTGCACACTTGCTTTACTGGTACACACAACACAAAGGTACCTGGTGTTTGTTGTGTGTGAAACTCGTACCTAATGCTCCTTAATGAGGCTCTTTGTGTATGCCCGATAGTGCTGTTTATCTAGCTCTTTGGTGTTTGTTATATATGGGTTAGAGCCAGCAGTGTGACACACATGACATTTAAACAGAAACCTGCTAATGAAATGAGTACCCCCTCTCACGTGCTGAGCGGTGCGATCTAAGGACCTTATACTATGATGACCTGGATGACTGAGAACCTTCACAGACATGAGTGGTGCGATGTTATTTATTTTTTAATGCACACTTGGGCATTTTGTATACAGTGGCTCATAATTAACTCAAGCCTATACATACATTTTGTTTATCAAATGGGCAAAAGTGTCAAGTAAATGCAAAGAATTGTTGTGCACCCAAAGAAAAACCAGAGTAGCTCTGTGCAAGTCGAATACATATTCATTTTCCTTTCAGTGTCACATATTCTTGCTTTTCTTCCTTCTCGCCATCTCTCCTTTTACTGTTTTGTGTGGGTTTTTTTTTTGTTTTGTTTTTTTTTTTTTTGTTTTGTTTTGTTTTTTTTTAGGGCCTTTCTCAAAAACTGGTTCATGAAACCTTTGCCAACAGGGCACATGAGATGAGCTTTCAAATTCGATGTAGGAAATAGTTCAGTCAGTCTCTTCTTCCCTCATGCAAATTGGAAATAAAAACGTTTTATTCAAGGATGTACGTGTGTCCACTGATGGTTACATAACACCACCAAACCCACGTTTGAGATAACAGTGCTGCAGAGTGTGAACAAAGCAGGCGTTGTTAATGAAATGTTATAGCTTTTAATTCCCTGCAAACAGGTGATTTATTCTTTGAGCATCTTGTGCTTCCTCTCACAGTCTGGATGTAGGTCATTCCTAACACGTTTTTCCAGACTTGCCAACACACTGTTTAGTGAGTGTTTGCTTCCTCGCCAATGTTTCTAAACTTGGCTCATCCTACTGTCCCCCTTCTCTCCGACTAGCCTGGCTCGTTGCGGGGCAGCTCTGCCAGGGTGGTGTCCTGTCCTACCATGTTCTGACCCATTTACGACCAGGTCTGGTTAAAGGATTTTTCACCCCACTTCTTTTTTGCAGAAGCATCCTGAGCTTTAGTCTATTGTTTTAATCCTTGTTTGAGCCATAGGATTGACTATGGCGTGTATCACTTAATGGTCTCACATATAAAGAAATCTACTTATATAACCAAAGCCCTTCCTTTATGTCATACAACAGAGGAATTGGGTCATTTTTATTAATTCACTTCTTTTCTTTCTTTATTTTTTCTCACATGACATATTTCTGTTGAAAATGAGAGCACAGTTAATTCATTCATGTCGGCAATTTAGACAGAGTACCTCAAGGGAGATGCATCAGAACAGAATTTAGCCTGCTCTAGTGAAATGTTTGATTATTGAGCTATTTAAAAATGCTTTTATCATTAGCTTTTCCCAGCATTGCTCTTCTGATTCAGTATTTCATCCACTCCTGCAGTGTGTAATTCACTTACTCGACTAGATGATGTTTGCCAGAAACAGTGAAGAGTTATGGCCTCCGCTGGGCAGAGGCTCTTATCGTCCGGTGTGCTGCTTCAAACGGCATTAATCGAGGACCATCAGACACCACCATGTGACTGTGTGAGCCAATGAGAAAACTCTGCAGCTGATTTCATTCACTGATCAGCAAGACACTCATTCACCCTCTTTCCTGCTGCAAGGTCGAGATGCTGCCCCTGTAGCTTCCCTCCCCCACCCTGCTCTCCTTTGCTAGATGAACGCGCTCACTCATGCTCTTGTACAATGACCCTTTTGCCTGTTAAAAATGCAGTCATCCTGCAGTATGGCAAGAAATTGTGACTCGGATTTCTGTGGCAGAGATGTGACATTAGGAGTATTTGTACAGTATATTATAAAATTTTTAGTATGTTTGTGTTCACTGCCATGTTTCCTTATAATTTTAGGGACTGGTTAAAGCTCCCTCTCACTTGGAAATTACATAATTTTAATGTTTAGTACTCCCGCCCCCAGTGAAATTACAGACAAATAATCCAAGAAGTCTTCCTGTGAATGCCCTTTAGCTTTCTTTACATGCACTGCAGTTATTTCAGCCATGTCTAAAATAAATCACTGATGCTTTTTCAGCATTTACAGAAATTGCCTAATAAATGTTAATTTGAATCTTGCACCCATGATAGGAGAATGAGCAATGGCAGCAATAAATATAAAGTGCCAGCACTTCTTTCTTTTACTGTAAAGTGGGATGTTAATAAAGCTTCAGTTTCCTGTAACCCAGTTTTAATAATGAATTCTCATAAGCCTTTATGCAATGCTTTCTACTTCAAATAGTCGGATGGTGAGCATGTTGGCACAGGTAGAGGCAGATTTCATCATCTTTTCACTCTTCATTTTAGAATCAGCTGCTTGTAAATTGGTGTGTGTGTGTGTGTGTGTGTGTGTGTGTGTGTGTGTGTGTGTGTGTGTGTGTGTGTGTGTGTGTGTGTGTGTGTGTGTGTGTGTGTGTGTGTGTGTGTGTGTGTGTGTGTGTGTGTGTGTGTGTGTGTGTGTGTGTGTGTGTGTGTGTGTGTGTGTGTGTGTGTGTGTGTGTGTGTGTGTGTGTGTGTGAGAGAAATAATATGTGTGCTTCATATTATGATAGGGGTATCTTTGGCCCAGGAGGTAGAGCAGGCCATCTACTAATCAGAAGTTGGTCTGCCAGATATCATTTGGCCAAGATATTAATCCCAGGATGCTCTCTGATGCGTCCATAGGAGTGTTAAAGCACTTGCGCATAGAAAAAGTGCTTGTATGAATGGGTGAATAAGACAAGTTGTGTTAAGCAATTTGAGTTCTCGGGTAGAGCAGAAAAGTGCTATATAAGAAGCACTCCATTTACCATTTACTTTTAATGTAGGGCCAGTCAGTTTTACTAGAATTTTTAATTTAATTTCTCATCAAATAAAAGTTGATGTATCAAATTTGGCTTCCAGAAATCTATCTATATCCGTCCACCCGTCCAACAATTTGCAGCAATTGCTGCTCCTCGAATTAAAAGATACTCATAGAATTTAATCAGACTTGAACACACTGATCACCTAATGTGTCTTCACCCAAACTGCTCAAGGTCAACATCCAATTTGTTGTTTTTATGGCCAGTGACTCAGTAAGCTACCATTTTATTGGTATTATGGTTTTATTATACAATGGGAGTTTCTTTCTTCAGAATGGGAATTATAATATGAACACAGCACTTTCCTCATAGTCATGTTGACAGTGTACACAAATACACCATCAGCTTTGTACCAAATCATCCTCATAGTGTTTGTGTTGGCAAATTTGACCAAATTATGAAAGAATAAAACTAAATTGGACTTGAGTCGTAGTTTTGTAAATCAATGTAGTCAAAGAAAATGTTTTTTACACCAAGTTTAAATTTTAGGATGGTCTTTAGTTAATTGCAACTTGCAGAAATGGGTGTAGGAAATCATTTCTTTTTTGGTCAGGGGAACTGTTATTGTTTTTGTATAAGTAATACTCTACTCATAATGTTCAGTGTAGACTAAACACAGGAATACATTGTGGTGAAATGATAATACATTTCACAAAAAAAGAGTCTTAGTAAGGGGTTTTCATAATTTGACACATAATTGTTTCAGCACTTTTTTTTTTTTTTTTTTGTATCTCTGTGAGTTGACAGTGTTGAAGCTTACTTGACAGATTTGTGTCTCAGTAACTCTTACACAAGCAGAATATGCCTATAGCTGAGCTTTTTGTTTTTTTGTTTTTTGTTTTTTACTGTGATGAGTTTTTGATTGCAGACAGATGGCCATCTGCTGATTCCTCTTCCCTCGTGCACGCATTTAACAAGCCATGCATGCACACCCTGGCATTACAGTTTAGCATATTATTCAGGCCAGCAAAAATTTAGGAGCTTTATGTAAGGTCTGTGTACTTGGCAGATTTCCCCTCCTCCCTCCGAGTTGCTAGTTCCAGGCGGTTCTGCCATTACAATGCACACAGTGAGATCACTGCAAGGAGAGAAGTGGGTGGTATGGCATGCACGGACCAAAGGCTCTATTGTGTTTTCAGTCAACAGCTTGTTGTTGCTCCTGCCCCTCATAAGACTATACCTAGGCTCAGACTTTTAACCTGGCAATAAAATAAGGTAAACAAAATCTTCATCATAATCACCGTCTTTGTATAGTGCCACGATTGGCCATTTGCACTACACATTCATCTTTCCCATTGAAGAATAACGTGCATCTTGTATATATAAATTCTTTGCAGTATTAGCACTGTGTAAGCACAGAGATATACATTGAAGGCTGGAGGCACAGCATTCCTGTAGGGTGATTGGTTTAAAGCTGTTAAACTAGCTGGCCTTGCATCGGAGACTGAACTCATGGAAGGCCTTAAGAAACTGCAGGATAATTTTCCAAAAATGCTTTCACTTACTTGACCTCTTACAAACTATTCAAATGCTCCATCTGTACATTTACATTCAAATGGTAATGTGAGTCATATTTAAACCAGTCTCACTGAAAGCTGTTTCGCCAAACTGGTTTGGGCCTTTAAAAAATGTTTTACTAAATAATAATAAAAAATAAATAAAATCTTTTTTGCTTTTTCATTTTTTTCCTCCTGTGCTTTTCAGCAATGTATTTTCCTTAATTTAGGGTTCACGTATATTGCTTTGTTTATTTAAATGTCTGATTTCCTTGGGCTGTGCTATGGAAATAGCTGATGTCACAGTTTAAATAAAGCTCTAAAATTTGCTTCTCTTTAGACTGTCATAGTTTTCGGCTAAATCCGCACTTGTACTTAGTATATTTTAAATCAAACTATGCTAATGCTTGAATGCCATTGATATACACTGGGCATATCTTCTGTACATCTAAGCTATTACTCACATGCACAGAATCGCTGTCTCATGATCAAGAAAGAGGCACCTGTTGACTTATAAGACCCCATCAAGTAGGAAACATGGCTGTTATTGTTTTCGTTAGTCTCAATTTGTGTCAGTCCAGACTAAAACCTAAATCCCTGTGGTTTTAAAGTAAGATCAAAAATGCTTCCAAAAATCTTCTTATTGCATGCATCACATTTTAAAAGTGAGAATGTGACTGGAGTGATGCCTTTCGGCATATTTACATGTTAGATAAAATGGTATAAACTCTCTAAAGTGAAAGTGAAATCTAGACTCTAAATTCCATATATAACTAATCATAATCTTTTTTTCTCTTTCTTTCTTTCTTTTTCTTTCTTTCTGAGCTTTCTGTACTTGGATGTTTCTAAATAAACTGAAAGATTTAAAACAAATGACATTACAGACATGAACGAGATTTCTCACCTTGGTTTTACTAGGGCTGTTCGATATAACGATATATATCGGATGACGATATAAAAACGTCTATAGTTTCATTTTACGCTATCGTTTGTTTCGTGGTGTCGCAAAATAAACTGTTTACGGCAATATTTTTTTCCATCATTTTGATGGTCACTGTAGTGGCTATATTAATTTCTTAAAGTTCTCTCTTTCTCTTATATTTAATATAACCACACTACGGACGGACAAGCGCTTGTTTTTATGCATTGTTGTTAACAACAACAACGGTAAAACCATCGCGTGTCCGCTTGTTTATTTTCCACATAAACCTTTCACAATAAAGCTCAAGATCCTGTTGAGACTTTTCAAAATAAACTGAATCACGTGAAAGCGTATGCAGAGTGTTTACGGATGAGAAGCAAAAAAAAAAGCCGCCAGGTGCTAAAAAATAAACCTTAGACTCAAACGTTAGAACAGGCTTTTCCCCGCAGCACAATGTGTAATAAATACTCACAAAGAAAACGTCGGCCGTTACAACTTATGACTAAAAATGTATCGTTTCATGCATCTGTTAAAACACTCGACTCCAGGTATACGACGCCCAGCTGGAAACACTTCACGCAAGTCGAGCTGCCCGAGATTCACAGAATTTACAGAAAATGTTAAAAGTTTGTGATTTATATCGTTATCGGGATGACAGATGTCTTATATCAGGATATGAGATTTTGGTCATATATCGCACAGCCCTAGGTTTTACTACAAAACAATTAAGGTTCTATTAGCTATTATCCCTAATCTGTGCATCCCTAATGCACCCCCTGATTTGTTGGATGTAAAGTATTTATCACAGAAAATGATATTTAAATATATTTAACATTGATTTGTGTCTCCAATCCCAGCATCCCCTGTGTCTTTTGAGTTTGCTAGAAGAAACCCACAATTTTCAGGCTGCCTCCTTCGTAACTTTCCTCTTTGGTAATGACCTAGTTTTAGCTTAAGCTTTGCTCTCTGAAGTAAAATCAGGACTTTTCTTTTTTTCCCCCCCGTCTCCATTTTCCATCCTTCTTACTTCATTCTCCGTCACCTCAAATTATATAAACGCAAGTCTATGTAATTTGGTCTTGTGCGTCAGGGCCATTATTTTCAGGGGCAGGTTTTGGGTTTCATTGAAAACTTGTCTCATGAATGAACATGACGTTATCTGTCATTTGGCAGCACTGGCATTTCGTCGGTGCCCAGTAATAGCCACAACTTTAACACTCATCTGCATCCTTAATGGCTTTCATTCAAATGGTTTGTGGCATCCTCTTTGCAAGGAGCGGCAAACGTAACCCGACTACCCCAATTTAAATATATATGGATGTGGTGGGCAATGTCAAACAAAAGTTAAAAAACATGGTTCTGGGCTAGGATGAGATGCCCACTGCTATATAATGACGTCCATAACGGGTCAAACCTTGGATAGCCTGAGGTGGTGGGAGGGAACTCCTAATGATTTTTGCCACCAAATACAGGCTAACTAACGTCACACCCGTGCCAGCGGCCCTCACACAAAACCAGGTTTTGTTTGTCTTACGTCAAGGGTGGTATTTGTTATGCAATATGTATTGGGTCTTTTAAGAGGAAACCTTTTGAGAGTGGGCCTCATTATAAGCATGACTTAAATACACAGAAATGACAGAAGAAAAAACTGTGTTAGTCATTGTAACTGAAGAGGAAAAAAGCCACAGTTTACTGTGTGTACACTTGAATGGCCCTGTGAATAAAACATTAAAGTGGTTCTTGTGAATTTCCTCTGAGGCAGCGCAGCCAGATTAGCTGCTGTATGTCAGCTTTTGTGTGCTGTGTGTGCTGGTTTGTTTTGACATCGTCTCTAAGCCGTCGTAATCAAGTATCTTAATCTTAATAATGCAACCCCCCATCGTGCCCCACCACCTCAACCAAAATGTTCCCATTTTCCCAGACAGCTATTAAAAATAGCCGAGTCTGACCCTTGGGCAACTGTCGTCTGTATTACACAACCATTTTCATAAGCTCCAGAGATGTGACACGACTGCAGAGGAAGCTGGAAGTGTTCTCTGATTAGCGTTAATCCCCAGAGACCTACAGGCCAAGCATTTTCGACTTAGTCTTTAGCAGATTGACCCTAGTGTCTCTCAGGATTGACAAGGTGCCGTTTTTATCTAAGACGCAGCACACCCAAGACGTGGGATTAAGCCATGTAAACTCTGGCAGCTAAAAGAGAATGGTGTCAACCAAAAACTGGTCGCTAAACCCTGAAAGCTCTGTAAAATCCGACACACTAAAACATTTAAGAGGAAATTAGCTCATGCTTGCTATCATCTGTAATTTACATTTATTTATTTATTTATTTAAAATTACAGATCTAAGTAGGTAGAAACATCGTGTCAGAGCTATTAAAAAATAAAATAAAAAAATAGCCGGTTGGTTACTGTGTCTTTTCATCCAGTTCAGTACCAAGCATTTTTCTTATGTTGTGGCTAAGAACGTGACTAGATGTCCTCTAGTCTGCACCTGTGCTTTAGCTGGCAGATAAAGTGATAGCGCTGATGTTTTTGCACTAAATGTTCCCAGCTGTGTTTCTTCTCAAATCTTAAGAGCAAAACTAGGTCATTTTCTGCCATCCTTGATACTTACTCACGCGTGGTTTCTGCTAGAAAAGTTGTTAAACTCAGCAGCTTTTATTATGTGGGGGTCGGGAGATTTAACATGGCACTATCCACCTGCTGCATGTACATTCTGTGTGGCACAGATTGAACAGCAGATCTGTGTAGGTAGAGATCGCACTGCTGATAAGAGGAGAAAGTGAATCTCTTTTCTCTGGTGTAAATGCATCAGAACGGTCTTAAACAGTCAGAGGCAGTAGTCAATTTGTGCAGAAAATAAAGGATTTATCTGCAGCAAAACTTTCAGGCTTGAATTTATTAAATTGTTCCTGATGTTAACAACATACTGTAACAAGATATAACATGATTCTGTTTAGCAGTATTGTTTTAATCTTACATCTCCAATCGACCTGCCAGTGCGAGGTAAAGATGTAGTAAGTTAGCTATTCATTTTCAGTATACTCCGTCCCAGACTTTGCACACTGGGCATAAACTGGGTCAGATGTCAAAACACCTCTGCAGTGCTTCTGCACAGTTGCTTGTAATTCAATTGTTGAAGATATTTTGGGATTTTTTTTTTTTTTCCTGATGTTTATGTGCCAGAAATTGATAAAATTGTTTGAGGAACTGGAGCCAGATAAAAGAAATAAGATGACAAAAAAAGGCATATTAGTCAGGTGGTTAACTACTTGACTTTTTTCCTGAATTTGTTTGGATTGGATTTGCAGCTATATTTAAGTTTTTTTGTTGTCTTTTTTTTTCTTTTTCTTTTTTTCTATATCCCACCATTAAAGGCCAGATAATAGCTGGGCTATCTGCCAGAACTACTACGTCTTGCCTGGTATTATATTACACACACACGCACTATGTGGTCCTTTGTAGTCTTAAAGTTGATTGTGTACTCCCCAGAACTCTTGGAACTTCCTGAATCTCCCTTCCTGTGCAGGGTTAGCTTTATTTTCCAGACCCGTGCCTTAATCAACACTGCTGTTTTTCTCCAATGGAGAAACTGTTTTGTGTGTATGCAGGAAGGATGTAAGTAACAGTATATTGTTATACATTTTCTCTCATTCACTCCTGGAAAGAACAAACAAATCCAGGAACCATTACTCATTGTTTGGCCACTTGAGGTATGTCTGAATCCCTAAACCATGGAAGCTGGTGGAGGAGGGGTGGAGGGTGTCCTTAAACTTGTTCTTTAAAATACCTGGAGTCTGGAAACTTGGAAATATTTTGTTCTGTTATGTTCCAGGAAAGAGTATTGTCAAAGGGCAAATGAATATTTACAGTGGTGGAGTTTGGTTACCATGTATGTTTGGCTTGATGTGTCATCAGTGCCTGCTTTTTATTCCAGTGACTCAATAGAGGGCGGACAAATGTTTGTCTTGTTCCGGCTGGTTTGTTTTCTTACAGAAAACTTCTGGGTTTGGATTTCAAGTGCTGCAGGTGTCAGCTTTAATAAAACACGCATCATGTTGATGGTTATACATTACTTGTTTAATACACTCAATTGAAACTTCTAGGAAAGCCTCTTATCTTTCAGTTATTGGTGTCCATTTTTACCGTAGCATTGGACAAGAGGAGCCCAATCTTTTGTCTCAGGGATTACAAGTACATACACTGAAACTACTTTAACCAAAACTTTAACTGTGTGTAATATAATTGTCCACTGCTATAACAGTGTGGCAAAAATATAGAAAAGCTTTTTCAGTCCCCTTTAATGGAATAACAGATGCCAAACTATTTGTCAACTTTCGATTTGTAGGTTAATATAGAACTGAGTAATCATCAGGATAAATGCCAAATAGCCTGAATGTTTACTTCATGCTGGCACAAATATGCATTTAGCTGTCATTTGAGTCATGTGTGCAGAGCCATTCGTAACATGATGCGTCACTGGCAAAAGATTTTTCGACACATCATTAAAGGAAGGTTTCGATCCTCTTGTGGTGCATTGGCAGGTCCTAGATAAGCTCTAGTGTTTGATAACCTCAGGCAATGGTTCTGAAAGATGTTTTGGTCTTCGCCTAAAGCTTTTGTTTTCAGTCCTGCATCTCATTGGTCATGGTAAATCTTTAATTATAGTTAGGTTGCACCATTGTTCAAAATATCAAGTGTAGTACTGACTTTCTGTTTAAGTATAAGAGAATCCAGTGATTCCATAATGATTTACCTCGTGTCAAAATTTACCTTGTGATTTTTTTTTTTTTTTAAATTTTTTTTTTGTTCTTTGTTTTTTGTTGTTGTTTTTTGCGTTAGCCACACATTATTATTGCAATGTATAACTGTGCACGCAAATCAATTTACTCACATTAGTGGAATCGCTTTCTTCTGTGCAGCAAATGGCTAACAACCAAAAGAAAAGAAGCCCCGTTGTATCATGCTTTTAGCAGCTGTTGTGGAAGTTTTCCATTAAATAAAGCCTGCAGATGAGCGGTGAGCGGTAGCTAACATTCTTTAATCAAAACACACAGAACAGAAAACCAAGCTTGGTGGAGAGCCTGCATGATCACGGGGCAGGTCAGCAGAGTCTCACTGAGCCTAGCATGGCTCTCAGTTAAATACCTTCTCCAGGAACAAAAGGCAGTACACAGCTGTTTCACACCTTAAGGTTCACACTCCCTTGCTACCTCCCAGAGTCCTCGAAGAGACAAAAGATTCCTTCCTGTGGAGTTGTCTGCTTCCCCCAACTTCCTAAATAGACCCCCACTATTTGTCTTACAGTATGGGTGTCAGACATGTTAAAATCCAGTGGCACCAAGGCATTATACAATAAAATAATGTGATTAGTACATAAGTAAAAGAAATTCCTATACACAGTCAAGAACCCTCAGCTTGAGCTAAGATGCAATGATGGTTCCAAACAAGCTAAAGAGGTATTTAGAATTTGATGTCTTCGGAGAGAAAGTTGGCCAAATTGAAGAGTCCTGGATTCGAATAAGATGCAGCTAGAGCCTTTGTTGGACCATGTTAAAGTGTGATATGGAGCTATATGCTAGGTGAGCTGAAGTGCTTTTACATATAGGCAGTAGAAAAGATGGACGGAGTTGCCATAATAGACAGCTGGCTGATCTGTTTTTGAAACCTTCATATTTGTCATCATGGTGTTTGAAACTGGACTTGATGAGCGAACGGTGGATATGACTGAGACAGAGGTCGCCGTACACTCGTTGAATGACAACTTGTGATTGGTCAGTATGCATACCTGGGTAATCTTTTCTTCTGACTCTAATAATAATATTAATTTATAAAACAAACTTCATGATTTATTTCATAACCCGAAATTAACAACTAATCAGTGATGTATTTATTGACGTCACAAAGCGAGTCTGAGATCAGGTTTTCTTTATAAGCCTATCCAATCTTTTTGGAGCCAAAGTGGTTGGTCTCTTTTATTTTGACTTTTGTACTGTCTATGCTCACATGCAATATCCAGATGTCCAGTTTTTTCACAAATAAATACAGACCTGAATGTCCCTTGACGTGCCTTGAGGTTTGAAAAGCCCCGACTTACCCAGAAGGAAAAAAGAAAAAATGTTTTCAGGAATAACCTAGAATAACGACCCTTCTGTTTCCTGTTTTTAATAGTACAACAGCCTGGCTATTTTGGGAACACAAAGCAGTTAAAAGCTGCTTTGTTTCCGCATGAAGTGAAAGCTCTGAAGAAAGCTTATTCCTCTTCATGGTTTGCTGTATGACCTGAACCATACAGTATCTAAGCCTGTTGTTGGAATGAAACCTAGTGCTGTTTATGAAGATGTGACATTTGTGGTTGACTTTGTTGACATATGATTTTTTTTTTTTTTTTTTTTTTTTTTTTTTTTTTTTTTTTTTTTTAAAGGGATGAAATTGACGTTTACAGTCAGTGATGTTGTGCTGACGGCAGGACAAAAACCAAACCCCCAGTGTTCCAGAGCATCGGGGCTGAAAAACAGAGCTCAGCATTCATGCAGTCAGTGGACGGTGGGCAGCTCCTCACAGGAATGCCAGGAGCTCCTGAACCCCACTGACAGCCTCCTCCAACACAAAACTGCTGTTACTTGGCATACTAAACATTCGAAACCTCCTCTTTTGTATTTTTGATATTTTTAAATGTAGAAAAGACAAATATTTTAATAGTGACTTTCGAAAGCAAATGGCTCAGTGTTATAAGAATGTTAAACTTGAGTTTTGATGAATTTGAAGCTTATTTCACACCAATTTGCTGTTCTTGTGGTTTTCAAAGGACCTCAGGGTTACTGGTTGTCCTTTGCTCCACAAAATAAAGCTCCTTTTGTCAGAGATTCAGCTGACATCCAACTCCACCAACCTCAAAAGTCTTGTGAGCAGCAGTTGTTCTTCCAGTTGATCTTGTAAAGTTTGTCCATAGATTTTAATTTCACTCTATGCGTGGATATTTTGAAACATACGGGCCATGTGTTTATGAAATGGTAAACATGCTGTGGATAGGATTGCACCACCACATTCCTTTGTTTTCTGTGTGTGTGTGACATTGTGTTTTCCCTTTGTGTGTTGTGTGTGTTTTCTGTGTGTGTGTGTGTGTGTGTGTGTGTGTGTGTGTGTGTGTGTGTGTGTGTGTGCTTTGAGTCATAGATAAATGCTTCCATTCATATTTTGGGGAATTAAATTTCAGGATCGAGTTTCAGACAGTACAAAAGTACAAAAGAGGAAATATCACGTTAGTAGGATACGTGACAAGGGAGTTTCAGGCTACTGCAATGTTATGATAAACTTGGACTATCTCCAGCACAAGTTATCTGGAAGATCACTGTTTTTATTTTAGACTTGCCTTTCCAGTCCTCTGTTTGGACTTGCTGCTTGCGCAACCACAGTAATCATATCTAAGATGGATGAATGTTGATGATAGAACATGAAGTAATGCTCCTGCACTGTGTGCCAGCAGACCCAGTTGTATAACAGCTGGCTGGCCTCTGCTATAGAGCTGAATTTGCCTGTGTTTTGCATTTATGAGTAAACGCATTATGGAGCCGGTGTTGTGTTCAAGTACAAAAACTGCTATTGTGTGTTCAACCCTTTGTTGTAAAACAATTAAAAATTGCTTTATTTGATGCCACTGTGGTTCAGCTCAAGTAAGAAGTTGGAAAGTGTACAAAGTTGAAGGAGCTTTATTTAGCCTCTCACCTCTGCTCTGTCCGTCCCACCTATTCAAATTCCTCCCTTTTAGAATACATGAAGTGTTTTCTAATGGAGTTTATGTAAACTGGCTGGTGCCATTGTTGCTGAAGTTTTCCTGAGCCTCAGTTAACAAGCATTAGAGCTTTTCTCTTTCCAAACTTTTGCTGTGTTTTAAATTTCTGAGCCAGTTAAAATATTTCTAGGTAAGATGAAAAAACTATTCAACAGATTTTGATATACCACGAGCGCTATAATAAATGTCAGGCACTGTCGACTAGTGAACCTTAATCTCTAAACGTGTCGGCATATGAATATATCAAATCTGTAGGCAAGAGATAAGAGTTTTGGCCCTTCGAGTTTTCTATTTATAGTCAGGCTTCTGTTGACTAATCATGTCTAGATGTCGGTTTGGAGAACAACAGAGGAAAAACCCTTGCTGAAAATTAGCCAGTCTAAGTCAGCAGACTGGAATTATCCTTGAAATCTAAAAATGTGTTTCCAGCTTAAAAGCTCTGGTGTTAACAGGCTATGCATTTCCTCTTCTCTTTCTCAGGCTTATGAGCGCCGCTTCCCCACTTGTCACCTCATCCCCATGTTTGTGGCGAGTGACATCGTGAATGAGGAGACCAGCGAGGATGGTTCCACCCAGAAGATTGAGCGCCGCTGTGCCCTGGATGTGGATGCCCCACGCCTTCTCAAAAGGGTTTGTTGTACTTTTAGATTTCCAGCAATTGAGTATCATAAATATAGCTTTAATGCTTTTCTAATGACGTTTAATATTGTTTTGAGAACAATACATTTCAGTACTCGCCTTTTACAGAATGTATTAGCTAATAAAAGTGTTAATTTTTGCAAAGGTAGTTTATCTGTAATTTTATTTTCAGTGTCTGTGTTTCATGCCAGTTGCATTTATAACACAAGTTCTATTGCGGTTTACAGATTGCAGGCGTAGACTATGTCTACTTCATCCAGAAAAACACGCTGAACCGAAAGGAGAGGACTCTGCACATTGAGTCCCATAATGAGACCTTCTCCAACAGGGTTGTCGTCCACGAGACATGCTGCTATTCGGTATGTAGCATACTACCAGCAATAGACATTTCAAGCAAAAAACAAACTGTTAAAAATCCTCACTAATTTTAATGAAAGTCATTTCTCACGCACCTCTAAACTGTTTCGGTGCAGCTGCTGTTTTTAGCTCTTTAAGTAGAATCCACTCCGCTGGTTTTGCTCTACACCTAGCATGCTGACTTCTGGCATAGAAACTCAACCCTTTCACTGAAACTGCTGGAAAAATGCTCAACAAGGGCTTTCATCACCAGTAATGATCCTTACCACAAACTCCGAGTAGTTCAGAAAACAGACGTTTGAGGTTTGTACAGGTGATCAATATGGGACTTCCAGAGAGTGATCTACAAATGACTGCAAGGTTTCTTTAATCCACCTGTACCAGAACCTTGTGTCCACTTATTTTGTTGGTCTTGTACAGCCAAGGTACATTACAACCAATTTACATTCCCAGTTCCTGGTTTGAAGTAACATATTCGTTTTAAGGCGGGAGAAGTGTGTATAAATTATAGAAAGCAGGCTGTAACATGAAAGTGTGTATTCCTGAGGCAGGTTTTACAGAGGCAAACTAAAACCCAGATCCTGGCAGTGTGACACGCTCAACCCGTTTGGCTATTTAGGCTGACTTGTGCATACAGACAAATGAGCAAACACTGACATGTTCTGTAACGCTGTTGTTCACCTGCTGCATGGCAAGCTGCCACCAGCGCAGCCATGTTGATGTTTGTGCCTCCTTTAATCTCTTCCCTGCATCCATGTTTGGACTACCACTGAGCCGGCTTCTGTTTATCTCGGCCCATCTTTCCTT
Source organism: Oreochromis aureus (assembly GCF_013358895.1). Taxonomy (NCBI): domain Eukaryota; kingdom Metazoa; phylum Chordata; class Actinopteri; order Cichliformes; family Cichlidae; genus Oreochromis; species Oreochromis aureus. The sequence continues at coordinate 38,360,939 of NC_052947.1, forward strand.
GTGAATTATTTAGTCGTCTGCATTCTGCTTGGTCACTCACAAAATACTGAAATGAAACCAGCATGTCTTCACATTCTTTCTGCACTATGCATTCAAAACTGTGACTCCAGATGAACTTATTTATGAATCCATGTGTGCTGAGTTAATGAGGTCAAGCACATTGTGTTAGCCTCCAACCAACTGGAGTGCTAATTTTAGGTCTAAGGCCAAACAGAGGCTTATACTGTGTACTTTAACATGCTGTGATAACAGTAACCAGGATGGACAGTGCTGTTAGACTGAGCTAATGGACCGGGCTAAAGATGAAATATTTTGGTAGTCAAGGGTGAACAAGTTACCATCATTATGGCTTTAGAAGTGTGTACCTCTTCATTTACTGATATTGTAGCTTGAATCAAAATGACATTTTTGTTAAAATACATTTAAGAATGATTTTTGTCATAAGCGTCATCCTCACATATCCTTCTAGAACCATCATAGATCTAAAATATGTGCAGTGTACAGTGCTATATACTGGCCAGCCAGTCCTTACTACTGCAGTTTGGCCTGAAAACAACACTTTAAGGATTGTGCATAAAAGTCTAACGGACAAATATGAAATTATTCAAGTCACTGAATTTGGTGAGTTTGTTTATGCAGGTTTTATGTCCCTGACCCACAGAAACTAATGTTGAGTTTCCCTCCCATTCATTTTAATAACTTCAAAAAGCCATAACTTAAAAAAGAAATAAATTCCAGCTACCGAGCATGATTGTAGAATGACTTTTGCTATTGCCAAAGATGACCTTCACACAGCACTGAGGGAAATGTGTGTATTTCATGACATGGCTTCATGACTGTTCATGTGTGAAATACTGGCTAATTTTAACATGGACAGACTGACACACAGACTCCCACTCACAGTGCTCAGTGTGAAAATTGCTTTCTTTGTGTGTCATCATGTAATGAAGCTGGGTGTATGGTTACCATAGTAACATGGTTATGCGGTTCTGTGTTGTTTACAGCTTTAATATAAAGTGTGTGTGTGTGTATGTCCAGGTCCACCCGGAGAATGAAGACTGGACGTGTTTTGAGCAAACCGCCAGTCTGGACATTAAGTCCTTCTTCGGCTTTGAGAGCACCGTGGAAAAGATTGCTATGAAGCAGTATGCCAGCAGTATCAAAAAGGTGTGTTTGTGTGTGCTTATTGTTTCATCCTGTCATTTATGTGTGAATGTACCGATGCACAGTAACATTAAACAACATGACGACTGCTTTATAAATTATTCAGAGATCAATCTGTCCTACGAGGTTAGATGTTTCTGGAACATGACTCAGTCCATCTCACACTGTAACTGCATAAATAAGCTTGTGTAATCTGTTAGACTGGACAGGGCTCTTCTGTTGTGGACCCAGTGAGTCATCCACCTTCATTAATGAACAATGTTGAATACAGTCCTTTTATTTTTTCCTTCTGTTTTCATTAACTGATGCTTCAGCTTGAAATGACACTTGATTTGGAAAATGCTAAACGCTACAGGGCCTTTCTTGGTTGAATAAAAACACATGTAGATCATGTTTTTCGGTATTCTCACACTTGTTTTTCTTCCTTCTAACAGGGAAAAGAAATCATAGAATACTACCTAAAGGAGCTAGATGATGACGGGATCACTCATGTGCCCCGCTGGAGTCCCTCCTCTCATTCCCTGCCTCTCTCCAGCCCTACCAGCCTCTCAACGAACCAACCTGAGCTTGGAATCGTGCCCGCCGATTCAGTCCCACTGTCTGCAGATGCCAAGGATGGAACCTCACAGGATGCAAAGCAGGACAGCAACATGCTTCAGAACGACAGCCTTGCAGAGATTCTGGCGGGGACACCGGAAGGTCTGTACCTGAAGATTCAGAAAATGGATCCTAGAAGCTTATTTTATAATTGTGTATATAATTATATTCTGCAAAAAATGGCTGAAATTGAAATCATTTTGTGTAACTGAACTTGGAGGGACATTTTATTTGGTTTAAACTGCTGCCACAACAGTTTGTCATCTGCAAGCATCGTTGGGAAAAAAACAGTTAGACAACTTTGGTGAATAATTTAAATAACTGAGGAAAAGTAGTTGCTCAAGAATGGGGATGAGTGTGAGAATGGAATTCAGCATCTTGAAAAGTTGTTTACAGTTATGAATGTAATTTCTGAAAAACACATTTCTTATTGTGAATCGTGACATCCAATTACATATCTATTGACAGCTAGGGCAAGGCCTGGTTTACAGAATCTAAGAAATTTAATTAGAATTTGTGATTTATGGGTGTTATATTTCAGTAAAAGTTTACTACACATTAATTCACTATCCAGCAGTCTAACTTTTTGTGTTTCTATGTTGCAGACAAGCTGGATGCAGACTATATCAAACGTTACCTGGGTGACCTGACACCCCTGCAGGAGAGTTGTCTGATCAGACTACGCAAGTGGCTTCAGGAGACACACAAGGGAAAGGTACTGCACTGTTTCTAAAAAGGAATAATAACAAAATATGACTGGATACATTATTAATACTTTTTGATACATTTGAGTTAGTTATTGCTAAAAGTAATATTTAGCACTACTACTCTATTTTAACTAGGCTACTGATAATGTTGTATTTTACATTACCTGTTTACAAATTAGCTTTATAATGTCTTCTCCCTCTGTCCAGATCCCTAAAGATGAGCACATCCTTCGTTTCTTGCGGGCCAGAGATTTCAACATGGATAAAGCACGGGAGATCTTGTGCCAGTCTCTGACCTGGAGGAAGCAGCACCAGGTGGACTACCTGCTGGAAACCTGGAGCTCTCCACAGGTTCTTCAGGACTACTACACCGGCGGCTGGCACCACCACGACAAAGGTGGGTTGGTATTTACAGCCACACCTAAAGATAGTTTTATTAGGCATGCTGAAATCTTGCATGTGCATCAGTATGGAAACACACACAATCTTATGACTTGTGTAGGTTATGTCAGAGCTAAACTTGCACTGTTCCGTAGAGGAGACTCCACTTACACAATCATGCAGTCGTGTTTGCAGTTTTTCAACCTAATGTTTTTGAATGTTCTTAAGTGACTTTACAGTGTAAACAGATCTCAACCATTCTTAGCAACCCGCAGCTCTCAGCCAAGTGTGTAAAATAAAAATGATCCAGCTTGTTGGTGCTACTTGGTTACCCAAATAGTACACGCACACTCACAGTGACAGTCTTCTTTGGAGTAGATGCCTTGGATTCCTTATTTGGGAAAAGAATGAACGTATAAGTCAAACAAAGCTTTTATGTTGCCACATCAGAGCCAATTTAATCTTCTCATTTAAAATTTTTCCACAAGTATTAGCCTTGAATCAACAGGGACAAAACATGAAAGCATTCCTCAGTGTACACAATAACTTGTCTTATGTAACAAGAGCAGATGGCCAGCAATGCAGACCTTTCCACTTAGCTTGTAGTCTTTGTGGAATGTAAATCATGTGATATATCATGTAAACATTTGTTTAATTTGTAATTTTTCAGACGGCCGTCCTTTGTACATCCTAAGGCTCGGCCAGATGGACACCAAAGGACTGGTGCGCGCTCTCGGGGAGGAGTCTCTGCTCAGACATGTATGTAACACACACTGTAATGCAGTAGTGCAGGTTGATGAGTTTATAGGTCAGACAGGGTTTCTGCCGCAATATTTGTTAACTCCTGCTGCTTTGACCTGCACGGGAGAATTTGATGACCCACTCAATTAATTTACCCATGTTCTCAACCTGATGCTTTGTTCTATTAGTTGCATTTCTACACACACGGTTGGTGCAAGAGAGAGAAAAAGTGGGCAATTTAGTCCAGGCAGGCCGCTGGGTTTGTAATACACGGGTGGAAGCCCTGGGTCAGGTCGGTTTTGGATTACAGGGTTAGGGAATTAATGTCCGGTGGCATTTCCTGACAGGTAAATTAACACCAGGCTATATACAGAACACAGGCTGTGTAAATGGTGCTCATTTATAATGCTGCAGTCACTGTGGAGTGGAGTCTGGTAGCCAAGTGTGTCAAATGTACAATTCATGTCACTGCAGGTGCTTTCTATCAATGAGGAGGGTCTGAGACGCTGTGAGGAGAACACAAAGGTGTTTGGTCGGCCAATCAGGTAAACCTTTAGAACCTGTCAATATGTTAGATCTTTAAAAAAATCTTGGACCTCTGTTATTCATCATATATGTAAACCAATATATCTCTCCCTCTCAAAGGTGATACTATGTTATATTCCACTGGTACTTGCTTTAAATCTACAGACTGCCTTTGAGTTTAGTTGAAGAAAAGAGTAAAATGGAAATGCATCACATATTCAAACAGGCCTTTGACTGGATGCAAGATTCACAAGTTGTTCCTTGTGGAACAACTCAAGAAAACTGAAGATAAAGATATATATATAAGTTGTTCCTATGTGGAACAACTCAAGAAAATATGAAGATAAAGATATAGATATATATATATATATATATATATATATATATATATATATATATATATATATATATATATATATAATATATATATATATATATATATATATATATATATATATATATACGGGCGGTTATATATATATTATATAAGATATTGGGTATATATAGATATATATAGATATATATATATATATATATATATGTGTATATATATGTGTACTATATACAGAAACAAATCAGTTTTTCTTCTATTACTCATAACACCGTTGTACAATTTCCTGTTTTGTCTGTGCTTGCTTATTGTGATTTATATAAATATGAAACATCTATTTGTTAAACTGTTCTGTGCTTCATCACAAGTGATACTTTTCTCGCTTGTTGTTACATCATACAAGAGTTTGATAGTCCTCCATAACAAACAAGGGAGTAGCACTGTGTGACGTTGACTTAAAAGGCTCCATTTCAAAAACTGTTATCTCTGCTCTCTGGTTACTTTTAAACACAGTACTTGGTCTCATATCACACGACAGTATGACAGAGGCTGCACCTTTTATTCACACTGACCTTAGAAAAACTGGTCTCAGTTATTTTGCTGCTTTAGAAAAGTAATGTACTACCGAAAAATAATTTATTAGAACATTTTAAAAGGTAACATTTACATGTCATCACCCTCAATTTAATTCTGAAAATTATTATTTTTTTGTATTATTTCTGTGTTGTTAAGATGGATTTTTTTTTTCTTTTGTTTTTACTTACATGTATCTAATACCTGTTTAAAAAAAAAGTAGTAATTTTTGCTAATCAGTTATTTGTTGCATATGAAGGAACCATTTCAGCATACTTTATTTCCAGCTTCTGGAGTTTCAGAACTTGCAGGTTTACATGTTTTGTTTTGTTTTTTTGTTGTTTTTGGGGTTTTTTTGTTTTTTTGCTGTTTTTATACATTGTGTCAGTCTAAATGAATTTAGATGTTTGGTTTTTTTAAAGAAGCCTCCATAGCGGTTGAGAGTATGAAGACAGAATTCACCATACTGTCTGTGATCTAGACAGTTAATATGAACTAATGTCACAGTGTCAGTGTTGACAAAGAAAAATAATCAGCATCAGTGGCAGCTCTAGTCCAGTGCTAGTGTAAAACTGCTTTGAATGTGGTCGTAGATGAATATAAATGCAGGTTAAAAGCAGCTTAAAAACCTGCAAGCCGTTTTTGATTCGGTTCAGCAGTCAGAACTGGGCACAGGTACACACACAAATACACACTATGAGTGAGTCCAGCGCAGAATTTATCTCCCCCAAAATGGAAAGTGCACATGAGGCTCGCCTTTCAGGGGACTCATTCAGATGGCAACTGACAGAGTGAGAGGGAGGGAACAGAGATGGTATCTGTCATCTGTCAGCTCTCTGAAGCAGCAGCAAGAGGAGGAGATGGCTGGGATAAGAGCTGCGCAGGAAGGCATGTGAACTATGAGAGGCTGTCACGTCACAGCACTCTGCCAGGACAGATAGAAGGAAAGGAAGAATGTCCTGCAAGGGTTGGAGGGATCCAGAATTAGCAAGCATTGCCTTCACCACTTAAGCTTCACTTCAGAGTGACAAGTGCTAAGTGGCCAAAAAGAGGCTGTAGCCCAGTTATGGGTTTGTGGCATGTCCTTATACACACGTATCACTAATCCTCTCACTTCCTCTTCTCTAGCTGTTGGACATGTCTAGTAGATCTGGAGGGGCTGAACATGCGTCACCTATGGCGACCAGGAGTCAAGGCGCTGCTGAGGATCATCGAGGTCGTGGAGGCTAACTACCCTGAGACTCTAGGACGGCTGCTTATATTGAGAGCTCCAAGAGTCTTCCCAGTCCTTTGGACACTGGTGAGACCCAGGATAAGAGACTCAGCCCCTGTGGGGTCATCCTGTTACAGGACCAGATTATGCACACAGTGAATTTTCAGTCTGTTTCATACCCTTATTTTGATACATGCAGAAGTTGCCAGTATTCACAAATGTGTAGTATTTGCTAAGCAGTGGCAACAGCAGCATTATTGGCCCCAAATGGAAATAAGAGCTTTTGAGTCCCGGAAGTTCTGCCAGGTTGTAGTTAAGGTGACAAGATCACAGCAAACAGAGTATGGTTGTATCTGATAATGTTACAGGTTTGGCATGTGAAGGATCGCTTTACTCTGGCAAAAATGAAGAGCTGTCTCTAAGAATCACCTTCCAGCTGTTCGACCTGTATTTTCTTTATTGGTTTTCCATCATATTGTGACAAAACGTGTCTAGTTGTGAATTTGAATTGGCAGGATTCACAGTTTTCCCTGTTACACATTGCGTAGGCGGCAGAAGATAGGTTACAGGTTAGCCTGCGCTTGATGCACGATGATAACTTTCCTGCTTTCTTTACAGTCTTTGGAAAAGAGCCAGGCTTTGTCCTGCAGTGTTGACTTTGAAAAAGTAAAGGCTTTTTAAATGTAGAGCACTGACTCAATATGTAGAATGAGGGACAAGGGATAAAAATGCTGTGCAGTCACACATAAAATAGGACACCTGGTCACCTAGCTCTGCTGCCTCTTGACTGCTCATGCAAAAAGCACGTCACAAAAGACTTTAGTTTGTTTTATAGTGTTTACCTTCCTGACTTTAGGGTCACACATAATTAAGTCAATGTATTTTAAACATGGGTTTGACTGGTTATTTAAAGGTAGAATTGTTGCATATTATTGCATTATTACATTATTTGCTTAAATATATTAACCGAGAAACTGATTAAACAACTTCCTTGTTTTAGTATTTATAAGTTTTAGGGTGGGAAAGGAATGTGGATTGTTATCAAACACAAGTTTCATATGCTGCACCAGCATTTCCTCATGTTACTGCAGTCAGGTCATGCATTTGATATCTGCCTTCTCCCTCAGGTGAGCCCATTTATTGATGAAAACACCCGCAAGAAGTTCCTGATCTATGCAGGCAATGACTATCAGGGTGCTGGAGGTCTCGTGGACTACATAGACAAGGAGATCATTCCTGATTTCCTGGGAGGAGAGTGCATGGTGAGTGTCACTGTAAGATTTAAACTCTGAGAGTAAAATCTGATCCTAGGACATGACACCACCCACATCGAGATTTCCTTTACTGACCCAGTGTACACGTGTGCTTTTTCCTTTGCAGTGTGAGGTACCGGAGGGTGGCCTGGTTCCCAAGTCCATGTACCGCACAGCTGAGGAGGTCGAGAACGAGGACATCCGTCTGTGGACTGAGATGATCTATCAAAGCGCCAGCATCTTCAAAGGAGCTCCACATGAGGTGAGGCTGAATGCACGGAAAGTAAAAGAAAAGGATGGAAGGCCTGTGTCGCTCTGATATTAATATGTAGGTCAGGACAACAGAGAACTGCACAGTGCCTCTGATGGAGGTGTTGTGAAACTTTCTGCCACCTAGTGGTTGTAACTTGTTAAATGCATCTTAGGTAGATTCTGAATTCAGATGTGGAACACACGTAGCGTGACTTTGAAATATAATCTGCCTGCAGTGATGTGGCGTAACCTCATGTTGCATGATTTATACCAAAGGAACACCGTCAAACATAATCACCCATCTGGAAATGGTTTTGCTTTTTATCTTAATGGTCTCAGACCGTCACATGCAAATCAACCGTTTTATCTCACTGCTTTTGCTAACTGAGTTCTCTAGTTTGCTGTTTACCTGAAGCTTGTATATGGAAAGGATTTGGCATTTATAGCCTTCTGAGACCCAGACTATTCATTTATGTCCTCTGTAGTGGACACACAAATCACAAAAACAGTTTTGTTTTCTTGGTTCTCAGAAGGATTGTTATTTTTCTGAGCTTGATGTTTCAAGTTGCTTTTAGACTACAAGCCAGTTTCCTCCTAGTAGCAAGTTTGAGCTTAATTTCAGCAGTCACCAGGTCTAAAAACTGCATCGCTGGTCTTATGTTTTAGATACTTCTCTTTCCCCTCTTGAAGTTATACCATTTTTCCCACATATTTGAGGACATACATATTTTACATATGTGACCAGAGCTAACAGCATCAAAACTAGTGCTTAGATCAAGGTGTCCAACTCCAGGCATCAAGGGCTGGTGTTTTAGATATCACATTGGGTCAGCACACTGGAATCGAATGATTAGTTCATTACCAGGCCTCTGGAGAACTTCAAGACATGTTGAGGAGTTAATTTAACCATTTAAATCAGTTGTGTTGGATCAAAGACACATCTAAAACATGCAGGACACCGGCCCTTGAGTTGGACACCTCTGGCTTAGATCATCAAAAGTGAAGAGAAAGAAGAAGAGAGAGTTATTTTCCCACACATCTTCACAGCCGTACTTCTTTTTGCAGTCAGTCGGTTAACTTTTAATTCCAAAAACATCATCTTATACAGTCCATGCACTTTACTTAACCCGCTTAATTTCTTCCACCCCATCAGATTGTGATCGAGATCATCGATGCCTCCTCAGTCATTACCTGGGATTTCGATGTGTGCAAAGGCGACATTGTTTTCAACATCTACCACTCAAAGCGAGCTCCGCAAGTACCGCGCAAAGATACCCTGGGAGCCCACGGCATCACCTCCCCAGGAGGCAACAACGTGCAGCTCATTGACAAGTCCTGGACGCTGGGTCAGGATTACAGCATGGTCGAGTCTCCGCTCACCTGCAAGGAGGGCGAGAGTGTGCAGGTTGGTTTATGGTCGTGAACTTTTGATGTCTTCTTGGATCATTGTTACTTCTACAGATCCTCATTTTTGCTTGTTTGCACTTTGAATCCCTCCTTTCCTCAGGGTTCCCACATAACGAGATGGCCGGGTTTCTACATCCTACAGTGGAAGTTCCACAACATGGCGGCCTGCTCGGCCACCAACCTGCCCAGAGTGGATGACGTGCTGGCCACCCTCCAGGTCTCCTCACATAAGTGTAAAGTCATGTACTACACTGAGGTGTTGGGCTCTGAGGACTTCAGGTTAGTGTGTGGGTGGAAGATGGAGACGTTTATATGCATCTGTGATGTGTAAATATGTCATGTGTTCATATTTTTGCTGTTTGTGATGTTAAGGTTTTTATTTTAGACATCATCCATTTATTACTGCTCATTTTTCACTCCTGTCTTCTTTCAGTTTTCCCTCTCTACAATCCTCCACATAGTGCCACGTATGACATTTGATACTTGAATGAATGAAATCTGTAATGTTGCTAAGATTACTTTCTGAATTGCCTTTGGACTATAATGAGTTTTCCAGGCCCACAGTTTTGAGATGAGGATACTGTTCCCTTCCTTGAAGTCTACTTTAATCCAGCTTTTTCTTTCCAATCCACTCCTGTTCTGTCGCTCACAACCCCCTCCTCCTGCTCTGTCTTCTTCCTGTGAAGAACGGCTTGCTGTGATGTGCAAAGTTTGTAAGTGGCTCGGTGTTTGCCCCTTTTTCTTTAGCACTAGCTCATCATCATCGCTGCTTTTGGCTGCTAATCTGAGTGCCCCTCCCCTCCCCTCCCTCCCTCCATGGCAGTCTTGCTTCTGATGCTGCAAAGAGATGCTAATTTGCATCTGTTCTTGCTTGTGACTTTTGTTAGTGTTGGCTAACAGGATGTTGTTGCTTTCTTCACACTGGTGAAAGAATCGGGTGCAACCTGCTGGCATTAATCACCCTGCTTGCATAACTAAAACTCTCAGGATTACTTGATTTGGTTAACTTCAGCAAACAGCCGCCCAACTGACACGCAAACACACTGTCATTTTCTGACTTGTATTTGCTTTTCTTCACTCATCACATTGCACTACCAGCTCAGTCTTACTTTGCTTTCAGTGCACATGCTGCTTCAGTTTATTTTATCTTCAAAAACAGACTTGGCGTGATCATCTAACTCATACTAGTAGTTTTTAACAAGCTGTTTTGCTAAAGGTTGACATTTACTTATGTGAAATGCCTTCTTGCATCAAGTAAATGTAGAATTTATTTCAATATAGGCAATATTTTTTCCCATGTCTGTAATGTATAATACATGCCACAACAGTAATTCTCTATTACCCTTTTATGGCTCCTTATACTCTAGAGTTGGGAGTTAAAAGGTTCCTGTGAACTAAAGTCATCCTCTTTAAAGCTGCTCTTTTTATTCATTTTTAATTCTCTGGTGAGTCCCTCAGACTTATCTAGGTCGGTTCCAATTACTTAGGATGGGTTATTACAGTTAACAGTTAAAAGGAATCAAAAATGAACAACATTTATACAAGTTGAGGTATTGCGGCTCATAATCATCCATAACCATTTTTATGGAGGATTTAATAACTTCATAAAAAATGGATGAGGTTAATAAAACTGCCATATGTCATACTTTGTAAATTATTTTAATTTGGCTTAATACAAGCCAACCTTTTGAATTTATTCAGGCATATATGAAAACATGACAGACATGGGTTTTATCAGTGCACATGGTAATCTTATATTGCATCCATATAAATGCAAAACCAGTCTACCTACTACATGGGAATTGATACCTAAGGTTTCTTTTATTCATTCAAAAGTAATAGAAGAAAAATGGTGCCCCATGCTTTGCCACAGGAAGCCTCATTAAAGTGGGCCGGTTTTGCTCACTTCCAGCTGCATATTTTATTTTTAGATTTCGTTAGAGTAGCTTTCTACAGTTTTGTTTACCTTATACTGGGCCTTGCTGCTCCTCCCAATTTCATGCAGCTTTGTTCTGATTGGTGCCTTTTGTAAACAGACAGTTTGAACAGCATGTGGGTGTGGCTTCTGTGCCTGAGATGACGGCTAACATTACAGTGTCTCGAGCTCCCAGGGATTGTTATATGGACCTCCCTTATTGGAAAATTTTGCCATATTTAACATGAACATCCACCACAAAACTTTTCTTAATACAGATATGACGGGAAATGATAAAAGGACAATGGATCCCCTTTACGGCCTGAACTTTGGCTGTTTTTTTTGTTTGTTTTTGTTTGGGGGGTTTTTTTTCATTCTAAAATTAAAAACAGTGGCTGGTGTAAAACCGTTCCCTGAGTTGTTGCAGCCTGTGGCAGGGTCTGAATGTTGTAGGGTTCAGAGTGATTCTCCCTCCTTTAGGTTTGCTCTGACTGCATGGTTCTGCATCATGAGCACGGGTCATGCACGTATAGTGCGTTCAGTTAGTGCCAAGCAGTCTTAAGGCTGCACAGGTGTCACGTACAAATGAAATTAGCTGAAGTGTGAGTTTTCACCACATTCGCGTGTTCACCGCATGTTTGTTTCTTCTCTCAGGGGATCGATGACCAGCTTGGAGTCGAGCCACAGCGGCTTCTCTCAGCTCAGTGCTGCCACCACCAACTCCAACCAATCCCAGTCCAGCTCCATGATCTCCAGGTAGAAACTGGTGTCAGAGGACTACACTTCCCAAAACCCACATCCCCCCTCCACTGCCCATACCGTCAACACGGACACCAACTTTTCCTATCCCCATACTCTTAAACCGTCATCTTTGGATTCTGTTCCTATTGCACAGCCAGTCTCTGTGGAACTGATGCATGCTTGCACAAACGGAAGACAAAGAATTTAAAAATTCTGAGGCAAAAAGAAACTAAATGTACAATTTAAAGGGCTGATTTTTGCACAAAGGGTCGTATATTTTTCATGCCTGGCATCTCAGCTGGGCAGCAGTTTGAATAAGACCCTCAGCAGAATGTTTTGTGCACGATGGAGCGGCTAAAGGTCAGGAGGTGAGGAGTGGCGCCTTTCAGGCACCAGAAGCTGAAAGAAAGAAGCAATATTCTCATCCTAGGAGCTACGGAACGGGATGACGACACTGGAGGCGCTGTTACATATATGCATTTACACATGCACACATATACACAGTACCGAGGCGACGCATACCTCATTCACGTGCGTCTGCTGATAAAGACTGGATGAGCTGTTACATACAAACGCCACTCGGGCACAAACGCACACGAGAACGTTTGACATGCAAAAAGTTGACAGTGTTTGCCATGTTGTTACTGGAGGGTTTATGTCTCTGGTGAGCTGTTTATAGGTCAAATGTGGGTGGGGTGAACATCTTTTAATAGATCTGGGTCAAATAAGATCAGCTCTCTGTATCACGACAGTACAGGTGTCAGTAACTTTGGCAGTTGACAGGTATAATCTTCCCAGCGTGCTCCTGTGGCTGAGTTGAGCTTTCTGACACTCATTGCATTGCTGTACAGGTTGCTTCACATCTTTTGAATATTTGACCCAGATCTGACGCTTAGCGAAGTAAATCCACTAGAAGCAATAACACGAGTTTGACTTTCTACTGTGTGAAATATTTCTATTTAACGTGAAAATGTATGAGGAGGATCATTTACGGTGGCCCCAAGGTGCAAAACGCAGTAACTAAAGTAGAAATGCCACATTTCAGAAAACAAGATGACAAAACTTATACCAGTAACATTTCTGAAAATGGGACATTTCATGCATTTTTGTTTTTGAATTGGCAGAACCAAAGTACCTGATGTTAGGGTGATGTCATTTCCTGTTTCTGTAATACTTTCAGAGGTTTGACATGAATTTAAAGTTTGAAAGGATGGAAGAAGAAAGTTGATAGAGAACATTTAGAAAGGAGTATTATGAGAGTCAAAGACTTGAACTATCAAAGTGACGTGGGCCCAGTGTTGAATAACCAAAGATAAAAAGGCAGCACTCACAATACTTCAGGCATAAGTTGACAGATCCAACAGTCATTCCTGTCATGTGACCAAACTTGAGTCATGTTTGACATGATTGGTAAAGGTGACTTATTCCTGAAGTCTTGTGCGACTGCTGCCTTTTTATCTTTGGTTATACAACAGAGGCCGTACTTTACTTAAGAAATGTTTACACTCTGGCTACAGTCCTAACCAGCATGCACACACCGCCCTGTTATCTCGGTGTGCTTTCGGGGTTTGAAAGGACATTTTAAAGTCGTGTCAAAAAGTACATCATGCTTGTCCTTTGACTTTGGTTCTGGTATTTCAAAAACAACAATGTCATTACCTCTTCCTCTGCAGTGAAATGTTGTCTTTTTCTTTTTATGTCTGCGCTGCACCGCTGGGCCACCGTCATCACGGGTGCTGATTGCAGATGAACTTTTTCTTGTGTACAGGCAGACAGACGGGCAAACTCGAGTCGGTAAACGGCTGAATTCTGTGGCACCACCGTTTCTTGTCTACAGACATTTTGTCAGGAGAGAAACAAAAATAATTTGCCAGATTTTCTCCTCGACACGTGTTCTGTCCTCGTAGTAAGGGATGCACTGACTGTGAAATACTAGGCCGTAATCCAGCACTGATACTGACATTTTTTTTTCAGTCTTTATTTTGTTTTTGTTCTAGGTGAAATGAAAAGAAAAAAAAAACTATTTAAAAAAAATGCATGTTTTAGCTCTTCATGGAACAGTTTTTGAACATTTAGCCAGCGCAAAAGTCAGTAACGCCATCTTATCAGCTGATACTTGGCTGATTCATCGGTGCATCCCTACCTCATGCTTTGAAAATATATATAAAAAAATAATCTTAACGTGGAACGGCTGCAGTTACTTTGCTTTCTGTCAAGCGTCTGCACATTTGAGGAACTCAAGTTAAATGAAGCAGTCAAGGAAATGCCTTGTCACTGATTGGTGAATGTGCTACTGATTGGCTGGCGCTTGCTAACCAATGAAATGCCTGAATTTGGACGGTTGTGGTCAATTGGGTGGAACTGCCATCGTTACTTTTCCAGAGTGATGTAGATTTCAGTGTGCTTTAGGGGTGAATGTTTCTTTGTGATTTATCATTTGACAGCGCGCCAGTAGACCACATCGATACTGTACAAGTGCTAGTGTTGGTTTGTTTGTGTTTTGGAGACACTTGATGGGTGAAGTGGCATGGCGGCCTGCCGCATGCTCACGCGGTGATTGGGTTTACGGATCTCTTATTTAAGATTTAAGATATAGCCATTTTAAGAGCCATGTGTCAATAAATAATACCATTTTAGCCTTTGTAAGCATCACTTAGTCACCACTGTAATAGACAAGCGATCGTGAGTCGAACATTTCATTTTCTTTTTTAAAACGTGTTCTGTTTGGTTGATAAGCATTGATGACTTCGCACAGATCAGACTCCCCGTCGAGGGCAGAAATGTTCAGCTTTGCCAAGAGTCATTGGGTGCTGTTGCCATGGTTACACAGTGCAGCTGACAACAACGGCAAAAAAATAAGAGGGGGGGGGTTTCCTCATACATATATGCACACAGATGCCACACTGGTTGTTGCTCTTCACTGTAATGACTTCACGCAGCGCCATGTTCCTCGGGCAGCGCACATCTGCACACGATCACGGATCATTGTACCTCGCTGAATTTTCAACAGATTTTCGAGCAGTTTGGGTTACAAACGTTAAAACTTTGTTTATGATACATGTGCTGAAACAGTTATAATGCTTAATCGAATGTTACAGTCCGGCAGCTGCTTCTTTGTGATACTCTGCTGTAAAAAGCAACAGGATTACTGCATCACTTTAACGTGTTTATTGTCCCGTCAAAGTTTGACTTGAAAAGAGAGCTGCAGATGAGCCAGTGTTGGTCTTTCTCTCACTCCTGCAGTCGGTCTTTATTCTGTGGGACTCTTTAACCAAAACAAGTCCCCCTGAAAGCAGCTCTGTAGGTTTCTGTAGCTCACATGACTTAAGTCTTTCTAGAGCATGTTGGAGCACTTGGACCGAATATCAGATCAAATATTTAATGATAAATAAAATATGAATCTCCTTTAGCTGATATAAGACAGTCGGGACTACTTTTTGGTATACCAAATTAAAGACATTCGTAACGGTAAAACAACTGTGGAAAGTTGGTTTTAGCATTTCTTTCACTGAAACATCAAAAAGAAGCACAAAAATTTGGCGTTATTTATAGGACTGGATGACAGGAAATGCTCAGACCTCGTGAGCAAGACAGCTGTGGCATCTGTGTGTTCATATTTGTTTTCCCTCCTACGAAAAAAAAAAAAAAATAAGGACCCTGCCTGTTTTTGATACACAAAACTGCTTTTTTTTTTTTTCTTTAATAGTTACTGGTTAACTTGTGGTATCTACATGTCATTAACTGCAATAACATGAATTGTTTTACTGAGTGGCCCTCTTCGTGATGAGGGCTATGGGTGTGTGATGGGGTAAAGGGGTGAATGTTAATTACAGTGGGGGGAGGAAGATGCCTGTAAAATGTGTTTCTCCACTCTTCTCTCTTCCTGCTCTAAGACGGCACACTTGACTTCACCTGGTTATTCCTTCAGCCGATTTGATCTTCATCTTCTCACAGGTTCGACTGATGAGGCAACAGTTCAAACCTGACTACTGCTTTATATTCCTTTTACTGTTCTCACACTTTCACACTCCAGTTTTGTGTGTAGATCTTAGAAAGCAGAGTGGACCTTTTTTGAATTGAAGCCGTAGGCATAAATAAGTGTGCTCAGATGCGATGGGTTTTCATTTCCATTTCAGTTCATTCTCTTGAACACCAGAAATTTCACCTGCCTCTGACTTTAGCTGTTGGAGGGTGAGCACCTCTCACCAACATCTCACTGAAAAATGAGGGCTATAACTGTCTGTCGTGACTGTTCATCACATTCATCAGTCTCTCTGCTCCCTGTTCATCTTTGCATATCTTCTCTTTACCTTTGTGTGAGATATTGTGTAAAAAGGATGTGTTTGGATTAATGAGAAAATGGTGGCTTTACATTTTTCAGCATTAAACTTGAATTATAAGAAACTGCAGACTCCTGTCACGGTTATTTAAGTCCTGTATTAAAATGTTTTTATTGCCTAGAACTAAAAATTGCTTTTACATTCCTTGCAGTCATCTGTTAGTGACATGGTGATCTGTGAAGTTACAAATACGGGCCTCATGCTGCATCTCCAACTCCACTAATGATCAAAGGTTCTCTGCACTGAGTGACCTGCATTTCATCACTGAAAGTTGATCATCTCAGATTCTGTAAAGTGGAAAATTAATGTCATCACGTGGTGCTTGTTTCCCTTAATGTAAAAATAATGTTAGAAAAAATAGAAACGGATACATAAAATTTTAACAAGATGCAGGAATAGAAAGTGTACACAAATGTCCTGGAGAAGGAAGACCAGATGTGCTTCCAGTGCTGGAAGTGTGAGCATTACCTCAGCACACTGGATTGCAGACCAACTACATCTAGTGGACATCTAGCATTACAATTGCTTGTAAAGAAAACAAAACGAAATGGAGACGTGTCAAGGTTTTCATGTATGTGCGCATATTTGTCCTCAGCTCGCTCTTAGCCCATGACTGCACATACACCATACCAACACCACTGTCAAATTTGCTGATGATGGCAGGTGATGAGTTCAGCCTCTGACTGTATGATGTCACAATAATCTGGACGTAAACACAGCAAAAATCAGAGAAGCAATGTAGACTTAAGAAACCTGAAGCATACCGAGCACTCTGCTCCAGGCGTACAGGTGGAGGAAGTGGAGAGCTTTAAGTTCCTTGGTGTGGACATCCTGGTCGATCTCACCCATACCACACATTTCCCATCGGGTGGGGAAAGCCTTTATATCCTTAGGAAGTTAAAGATCCTCTCTCATCACCTGCTGACCAGCTTCTCTCAGTCAACAATAGCGGGCCTCATCATCTATTGCTGCACGGTGTGGTTCATCAAAAACGGAAAAGACCTGCTTGGGTCGTTCCAGACGTGTGATACTACCATCCCTGAGTGAGATTTACGCAGGATGAGTGCAAAAAAAAACAACTAAGTTTAATGGATACATCCTCAACATCACCTGAAGCAATGCCACAGTCCTCTGGAAATGGTTCTGCTTCTGATTGATCTCTAACAGATTACAATAGATTACAAAACAGCTTCTTCCCACAGGCAAGTCAAATACATCCCCCCAGTTCTTCTCCTATTCTACTGCAATAAACCCCTACCCCAAGAACTACAAGTGAATTAACCCCTGTCCCCCTCATTCTTCATTTTTTGCACTGTATATTATAATCATCATGCACTATTATTTTGCATATACTACCTCGCTGTTTGTATCTTTTTATTTTCATATTCATGCTCTTGTCTGTTTTGATGTTGCTGCGAAAACTAGTTGTTTTAAACATTAACAATAAGGATTTATTTATTAATTTCCAAATGTGCTGCTTTTATGTGCACATTACAGATTTATTGTTTTACAAGTGTCCATCCTGCAAATCTTTCAATTTCAATTCTGTTTAGCCCCTTAAAAAATCATTGTTATTATTTCTTATATTATAGAAAATATCAGGTAGGTCCAAATGAATGAGATTGCCTCAAATGGTCAATGATAGAATAAAGGTTCATTAAAATAAGTATGTTTGTCAAAAAATAAGCAAGTGTAAACATTAGAATGACAGCATCACCTTTTCAAAATCGTTACAGAGCTCGTGAAACATCTGGCAGGAGCTCCTTTGTGTTACTAACCTGATGATGTCAGGATTGTTTTCTTTAAAATCAGATCTTTGGTGCTCTTTAATTTTGAGGTTTCCCCCCAAATCGACTGTAGAGGGCAGCATGCGCCATCCCGGGATATAACCTGGCAGTCTTTCAACAGAAGAAGAAGAGACGATTTTTGCCCGGGTTGCTAAAACATCACTTTTATGTTGTAGACTTCAGTCAAACAAGCTCTAAATGATTTGTTTTTTGCTAAGAAACGGACTAACCTAACGAGTGTGAGATACCTGAAGGAGACGGTGGTCGCTGCCTTGTAAGTAAGAACGTGTTGCTGAACATTAATATTCAGAAATCGTGTGTCAACATTAGCTTTCGTGCTAGCGTTAGCTGCTCCGGTGTGATGCGTTTGTGCTCCTGTCAGATCCGCAGGATGAAGGTGAAAATCAAACAGTGGAACGGGGTTGCCTCCTGGCTCTGGGTGGCCAACGATGACAACTGTGGGATCTGCAGGATGGCCTTCAACGGCTGCTGTCCTGACTGTGAGTATCAGAGCTAATAACATAGCATTAAGTAACGAGTGTCCGCATTAAAGATGCAAACATAACAAAACAAGATTATTATTTTGGTGGTTTTGCTTCTAAAACATATAACGCTTTACGTATTATCCGATCGACAATATGCCAAATTTATCCTGCCCCTCCCGCTTGTACAAACTAAGTAGTGAGAACGATGGAAGAGACGGGAAAAAAATCACCACTCTACAAAAAAACTTTTCTACAAGCTGTGGAACAATCTTAGAAAAATGTTCCTCAAAATAAAATTGTAAAGCCTCAGAATATCGCGTCGTCTACAGCACATAATATCTGTGTGAAGGGGTTAAGGGCAAAAATCAATAGGATACCTGTGATCTTAGGGCTGTACTGCATTTAAAACAGACGCGATTTTGTCATGGAAATCACTGCAAGGGCTCAATAACATTTCCAGAAATCACTCAGTGAAGACAGTTTTACCACAAATATCCACAAATCCAGGTTTGTGTCATCCAAAGAGCAAACTGTATGTGAACATGATCAACATCTCCTCTGGGCTCATTCAAAATGGACCGAGGCAAAGTAGAAAAACTGTTCTTAGGTCAGATGAATTGAAATTTGAAATTGTACTGGGTCACCACATCCTCTGGACTAAAGAGGAGAGGAACCTTCCTGGTTGTTAACAGCACAGACGCTGTTGACACGGTAGCATGAAGGAAAAGGTGTCGCTGTGAGAGGCGTCTGAAAGATATTAATTTGGGATATTTGTGGGAGAGATTAACTTCTTGTGAAGCTTGTCTGGGCTCAGCCTTACAGACAGGATGAGCACTTTAGTCAGGAGACGCTCAAAGCAGAACCTCAGCTCCTCTAGATCGAAAGGAGACACTTGAGGTTGTTCTGGTGGTGTTTCAGGCATGTCCAACTGGGAGGAGGCCCCGAGTTAGGATAAAGAGCTTCCACCACCACTTATCACAGATAAGTTGCGATGGAAAATGGATGGATGGCTGCTCCAGTGAACCATCTTGGAGATCAACTCCAGCTGCAGTATCTTGTAGTATCGTCCGTAGGTTCTTTAGGTTGATATTGAAGACCGCCACAACAGCAGCTAGGTCTGTGAGCCACTCACTGGAGAAAAGGCAACACGGGAAAGGTCACGGGTAGCTAGTTAGCAGCAACTCAACTTTCAAAATAAGAGCAAATGCCTAAATTGATTGGGGATGGCGCTGCTCACACAAATGGATGAAATGAGTTCTTAAATATACTTAAGTGGTCTGTGTGGGGAAACACTTGTTATCCTCTTTTAGTATTACAAGAGGATACAAGTATCTGCTAATCAGCAACTGAATGCAAAATCCTGCCCAGTATCTCTAATGTGTTTGTTTGTTTGTTTTGCAGGCAAAGTGCCTGGGGATGACTGCCCGCTGGTCTGGGGTCAGTGCTCCCACTGTTTCCACATGCACTGTATCCTGAAGTGGCTGAACTCACAGCAGGTCCAGCAGCAGTGCCCCATGTGCCGGCAGGAGTGGAAGTTCAAGGAGTGAACCTGTGGAGGCGTCGCTGCCACAGAGACGAAAGGCTCGCTCACAGACTTTTATGTAGACTGTAAATAAATCTGTGTTGGTACTTCTACTAATGCAGAACACACGCTGAATATGTTTTACTCTACTGGTAAGGATTTGTGATTAAATTAAATAAGAAAAAAAACATGCATTGTATTGAGTCTGTCTTGAAGGTCTGGCTGATTATTTCCTTGGATCGTGAAGTTTGACTTTGATTTCATGGCAGCTCCACACTGATGTATTATTTCTTGTTTGTTTGTGTAGCTTTTCACTGTAAAACAAAGACTGTAGCTTTTCATATGTCAGAACCTGTCTGGATAAAAAATGGAATTTTTTTTTACAAGGTTATCAAAACAATGCTGATTAAATATCTTCTATTCAATTTATCCCTTAACTCTTGGACGTCTCCAAAAACATAAATTGTTTAAATAAGGTCTTAAATAACGTAAGTGCTCTTTAACAATTATTCTCTAAGTCTGCATCTCTGCTGGAGCCACTACACACCATACTTTCAGAAGATATCCTCTTATTTACTGACACACTGGGGTTGGAGACATTTCTGTAGATGAGCTTAGATCTGGGGACTGCGAAGGCCGTAGCAGATGATTCACATCATTTTATCCTCAAACTATTCAGTGACCCTTGCTGTGCTGTGGCGGGAGATGACTCCCATCCGGATCCAGGTGTTTCATCAAGAACAAAGGTGGTCCAACATGATCACTGTGTAATGATTTGCACTGACCGTTCCTTCCAGTGCTTTTTATTTCACTCCTCACTCAGGAGCCCGTATTTTTCTCATCAATGATTAATAAAATGTTTGTACTGAAAAATTACAGTCAGTCATTCTAGATTTGCTCCATATTCTCACCTGGCTAAAGTAATTTAGTTTTATATTTTAGTTTTTGTCCTGTAATTTTTTTTTTAAGTTCAGTTTCACGTAGTAACTAGAGGAAATTTTCAAATACCACACTTTGTGGAGGACATGAACATGTCATGTGGTCATCCCAGTTTAGATTCTTTTAAAAAGCTGATTGTATTGAAATTTTTAAAACTTTTAAAACCTTTTATTTTATATTGTTGGTTTATTTGTTCATTTCAGTCACTTTTGTAAGTTTTTGCGAGGACTCAAAAATTAATATATTAATGTGATATATGGCATGAATCCTTTAATTTTATTTCAGTTAACTATGATGTTTGTTTTTAGTTTCAGCTGATTTTAGTTTCTATTTTAATTGCAGTTAACTGTAATAACCTCAGTGCATGACCATCCTGCATGGCGTCTGAGGTTGTAAAAGGCAAAATCACTTTTAACTTCAGGGATATTAATCTGTTCAGTTAGGAAACAGAAGCCATTGCGAGTCCACCTGCTAACCTGCTGTCTCAAGTGTGTGGAGAAGGTACCAGAAAACAGCTGAACAGGGATCCTCTGAACGGCGGAACATGGGGAACTGCCACATGAGGAGCAATATTTCGGACCTTAACTCATCCTGCTGCATGCAGTGAGCAGAAACCTGTTGTAGTTCACAGTTTAAACCGCTGGATGGCAGCATTTACCCGGATAGTCCCAGTGACCCCGCCCTCAATGCGACGTAGGCAGTACGGAAGTAAACAGCCTGCTCCCTGCTGCTGTCAGTTGGTGTTTTCTTTTCTTAAAAACAGTAATTTCACAGCTGGTCGTGTCTTCATTTGCAGGCTGACAGATGTCCGCTCCTCCCGCAGAAGATCTGCTCCAGCAGTGGGAAAGGTCAGAGTGCTGTTCTGCCTCAGCTTCTCACAGCACACCTTAAATACGACCCAGTTTTTATTCTGCTGTTAAGTCCATTAGACGCATTTTGCTCCAAACGCTGCTGATTCTTTATCTTCAAAGTTTTCCAAAGTGTCCCATCCAGAAGAAGTCAGCTTCAGTGGATGGTGAAATACCAAAACAGCACCAGTGCCGAAGAGTTTAATCATATTATGCTTTACTTATAATCGTTTAACGCAAGGATACAGTTATAACGACCATATTTTGGGATCCTAAAATGACAAAAATTCAACTTCAAGAATGATGATATATAAAAATACCAGAGATCTCTATTCTTTAAAAATATATTTTTTTAGTATTTTCATTACCATATTATTTAATTTCATCATGATTGTATTATTTTCCTGTTTATATTCTTCTTTTCTCTGCGTATCTCTGTATCAGTAAGGACTCTGTTTTTATTCACCCTACATTAGAGCAGCAGTAATTGTTTCACAGTAAATGTTTGTCTTACGTGTCTTACAGTTTGTAAAAATGTCATTTGTTAGTAAAAAAGCAGCGACTGTGCTGACAGATGCTGCTGTGCTGGGGATGCAACTTCTGTCAGGGCCAACTACTTTGGCACGACACAGGTAGCTCTTGGAGCTGAGCCACCTTCACACCTCATCAGCCTTTCATTGATTTACTTGTTTGTAAAGACAAGACCAGTGATATCATCATGTTAGTCTATATCATGTCCTGATGTCTCTGATTAATGTGAGCATGTGGAGCTCCTGCAGTCCTGCAGAGAGACACCATTACAGCATTTTCATATATTTACATTTCAACAGTACAATATTATCAGCTGACTGATTCTTCTTTTAGACATTATTAAACATTCATGATGTGAATGTCACTGGTTTTGAAAGCTGTCCAGATAAGCCCTTGTTTTGAATAATTAAATTAGTTGCAGCTCTACAAACCACAGCAGGAGTCGAGCCACCTGGGTTCATCAAGTTGCCGTGAGATTTTCAGATTTGTTGCTGTTAACGGCCCTTTTGTCTGCTATAGACTTTACATGCCGGCCTCATATTTTGACATGAACTAATTGCCAGCGAGTGTGTTTATATATTTGTTTCCTGATGCAGTGAGCAGGCACGTCTGAGGCAGCAGGTGCTGGAGGAGGACACAGAGGACTGGCAGGGGAGCCCAGACTTTTCAGGTCTGGAGCGAGTTGGTGGGGTGGACCTCTCCTTCATCAAAGGGGATGACGTCAATGCCTGCGCCCAGCTCGTGGTACTCAGCTACCCAGATCTGCAGGTGAGCTACCTGGGCGCTACATCCAGTAAACACAGATAAAATAACCCTGTAATGCCAAATATATCATATTTCATACAACATTAGTGTTATTTTATAACCCTAACCCCTTTTATGTTTTTTGTTTGTTTAAGATAAATAAAAGATTACAGATTAAAACTCATATATGTAAATTAAAATTTAATTTCTATTTTTTAATTTGTGAGACAGTTCAATAAACACTTTAGTTAAAAACATCTGAATTTTCTGGAAATTATTTAACCCTTCAGGTTTTCTAAGCTTTTCTGACCTCTAGTGGTGACAGGTGGGAACAGCAGCAGTGCTTCGAGGAGAAGGCTGAGGATCAGAAATTGAATTCCACAGGCTGCATTTTTTTTCACCAGTGACACCTTTAATGAAAAGGAAACACATGACGATACAAAATGCTATCCTTAAAAAAAATGCTTGGCCTTTGAAGGCTTTGTAATACGTGCAGCTGGAATATTGTGCAAGGCCAGCTGTTAACCTTTAAAGTAGTCGCATTTACTTTGTTTGGGCACTGAATACAAAGTCCTTATGGGTGTTTTTCTCCTCTTACTTCCTCGCCTTGAAGTCACAGCTTTTTTTATGACTCCTGAAAGCTGGCGGCATGAGGAAGAAATTATTCTTGCTCTCACCGGGGCTGTCGGGCTGTTCTAGGGAGCCACTGAAGTGATTTTAAATGTTTTACCCTCACCTTTTGATAACTTCTCCTGTGAGCTTCTGCCTGTGGGGCTTATGAACAGTCATATGCCAACAATGTTATTTTAGGCATATTAGAATGCAAACCCGAGGAGCACATATTTGTTTTCCTCAGAGGTGGTGCTTTCTTCTGTTGGCTTTCCACATTTTGATAAATATATACGTTTATGTCAAGTAATTACAGTATTAAATATAATTAAACTTCATGCATAGATATACCTTCTGATCCAGTTGTATAGAAGAAGAAAAAGACTCTTTGTTTCACTTCATTTATAACCTGGATAAAATCTTTCCTGATGAGTTCATGCACTCAGCCGCTGGTTTTAATTTTTCTTCAGTGCAGCGTGTTCTCTAATTTTGTAAATTATGATCTCATTTAAAGTAAAATAGAATTCACGCACAGGAAAGCTGTGCCTGAACGCCATCCTGTATGCATCCTGTGTCCCTAATGTAATTTCCTGCTTTTTAAAATATCCACATAAATTCTAAACAGCAGTCTGGCAGTGAACGTGTTAATATGCAATAGAGCTCCTCAAAGTGACCTTCCCAGTCCGGCTTTTCATTTCATTTACTTTCCCCACAGCCTTTCACCAGCACTGCTCCTCGCAGTTATTTATCTGTGCATTAACACGGCCTGCTGGCACCTTCCAATTATAATTAATGACATATGTCACCATACATTGTTGATACATGGACCCAGTGAGACTAATGAAATGTGTTCAGAAATGTTGTTCAATAATGTGATTATGTTCTCTGCTTGTTTTCAATTTACTCCAACATTGCCACCTGAGGCTATTTGGGGCTCAAAAGAATGCTAGTTACAGGTTCCACAGTGTGCTCAATGCTGCTGCAAGTTACACAGAAAAAAGGCAAAAGTTTCATAATTTTATTGTTTCTCGCTGAATAAATATGCCTTCAGTATACTTTTTAACAATACTGTCTTGCGTCACACGCGGCGATGTATCAGTGCTTGTTTTTCAGGAGTAGATGAAGGTCACGGCAGCCAACAATATGACAATGACATATCCTGAAAGGTGTTTGGCATTTCTAAAGCCAGATAACAAGGCAGGTATTCAGAAAGGTTTCTGCTCTGAGGCTCTGCGAGCTCGACTCAGCGGACAGCTTTTGTGTGTTTTGTTTGTAGCTCCTGCCCGATAACAGCTTTGATAACACGTGATGCTGTTAGATGTTACATCATTCGAGATGTTAGCACATCTCTTTGCTGTGAGGAGAACAGGATTTTTTATACTGGTCAGAAAGTTGCGACAGCTTGTGCACCTGTAATCTGCATATGGTCTCAGAGGGTCTCCTGGACCCTGCTGATACCTCACAGGATACTCGGAAGGAGATCATGGCAGACATGTTTACCTGCGGCGATGCTGCTTAAAATAGACAGGACAGCGAGAGAGGTACAGAAATACATGGATCCTGCCAACTTGGGAAAGGCTGTTTACAGTATATATTGTGCTGATTTTACAACCTGCTGTGGTTCTATTCAAAATGTAGTCTGCATGGCAATACAAAGACTGTTAATTAGGCAATACTGATGGTGTTTTACATAAACGAAAGGGCCCTTTTCTGCTCCACATTTGTATTCATGGACACAAAAGTATCTTTGTATGATTCACAGTTCAAAATAACCCTCATTTATCTTATGCCGGTGAAGCCCTTGAGTTCAGTCTCCTCTTAAAAACTAGTTTAGATCCTCTTCCTTTAAGCTAACTTTCATGGAGCATGGAGAAACAATGTTGTTGCTTTAGCTTGGCTCGTGTGTGTTGAGCCTTATAGTGTATTCTTCTGAGAAATTTGTGGCTCTAGACCTCTCCATGTTCATGATTGGTGATCACCGGTTTAATTTGAACGGGATTTAGAAAATGTGGGCTGACTCATTACAAGTTCATGTGGCCTCTTGTGGTTGTCAGACTACCTTAACATCAGTAACCACACTGATGTTAAGGTAGTCTGACAACGAGTAGATCTCCTGCTGTTGAACTTGCTCTGCACTACAGGCCTCCCGAGGATGAGATTAGATGTACACCAAAATAGGCATAAAAATAATAATTTTAACAGTTTATACAGTTAAACTGTAACTGTGTCCACTTAATTCAGCAGGTCACTTAAATGAAATAAATTGTCAGATGTTCAGAATATACTCACAACCTTTAGTCAACTGGGAGCAGATGTTTCATTTTGTACCAGATGGGCGATGTTGGTGATTATCTTGTACAGCTTGTCTGTGCCTTTGGACTCACCCTTACATATACAGTAGGGTGGACACATTTGTCCAAAGCACCCTGACAGTGTCCCTGATTGACTCATTTATGTACAGTCATGCAATAATGTAAGTTTTCACAGGACTCTGTGCAGTGCTGTGAAAAGCTGAGTACAGACTTACTGCTTCCTTAGAACATAAAAGGCTGAGAAGCAGCCAATGCTTCTAATCAAATGCACTTGATTAATCAGCGATTGTGAGCACCTCTGTTAAAGCAGAAGTTTGGGCAGTTTGCTGGTCTGCAGGATTCAGGTGTGTGTTAACACAATGCCATAAACATCCCAGGTGTGGATGTCACAGCAAATTCACCCCAAGGCCATGCAATCGTCAGAGAAGCTGCAAAAGCCCAAGAGCTCCATCTGAGATTCTCCAGGCCTCAATTAGCATGCAAACGTTATGTTAAAAGAAAAAAAAAAAAGATAGTTTTTTTCAAATGGTTGTCGAGAGAATTCTTCTGCTCTCCAAAAAAGCCCAAAGTTGCATCTGAACAAACCACAAGAGTTGCAGAACCAAAGTGGAGATGTTTGATTATAATGCACAGCACCACATCTGGAAAAAAACAAAGACAACATATCAGCACAAACACCTCATAACAACTGTAAGCACGGTGGTGGAGGGGTGATGATTGTGCTTGTTGTGCAGCCACAGGACCTGGGCACTCCGCAGTCACTGAGTCTAACATGAACTTCTCTGTGTAGCTGAGGTCATCTGACTGACTGAACTCAGGACGTCCTGCACAATGATCCAGGTTAATAACAGTAACACACTTGTTAGGTCAGCAGAAGTGACACCTGGCAGATACTGGCCTGTGTCAGCCCACCCTCAATCAAAGCAGCCATGCCCCTAACAAAATTTTAAAAAGATGGGTTATTAAAAAAAAAAGGTTTTAGTAAAATTCAGTCAGAAGAAATGAAGCCGTCTCTGCTCCCTCCTGCCAGGTGCTGTATGAAGACAGTCAGATGGTGACCCTGACGGCTCCCTACATAGCTGGCTTTCTGGCATTCAGAGAAACTCCTTTCCTCCTGGAGGCTCTGCAGAGGCTGAAGAAGAACCAGCCCACACTCCTTCCTCAGGTCTGGATGTGCTAGAACTTGAATAATGACCTCTTAGTGCAGGGGGGGCAACTCCAGGACTCGAGGGCCGGTGTCCTGCAGGTTTTAGATGTGTCCTTGAGCCAACACAGCTGATTCAAATGGCTAAATTACCTCCTCAACATGTCCCGAAGTTCTCCAGAGGCCTGGTAACGAACTAATCATGTGATTAAGGTGTGTTGACCCAATATGATATCTAAAACCTGCAGGACACCGGCCCTCGAGGCCTGGAGTTGCCCACCCCTGTTTTAGTGACTACTGAAATGGGTTCTGTTCACTTTTTTAATGTCATCATAACTGTATTTGTTGTATCTGACTTGTTTCTGTCAGATTAACTACTCAAAGCTACACAGAAAAGGAAAATATATATATATTTTTTGCATTTTTATTTGACCAGGAAGTAAAACAAACTCTTTTTTCATTATTTTGTTGATGTTGATGGTTCATATTCAGAATAGAGTGAAAAGAAAATGTTTTCGTCTGTGCTTGTTAGCCTTGGTCTGCAGTTTTGGCATAATTCCTACAGATAAGGTTAGAAACCTTGAGCCTGAGAATTTTGGGCAAACTAAGTAATTAAAATTTCTTCAGTAAGACCTGAGTGTTATTATTGTGATTACTATTATTATTATATTTATGGTAGTAGTACTAGAAGAAGTGATATAATTCCCATCTCCAGGCCACAGTGAGCTGGAAATGTTTTAATAACCGATAAATCCTCCAAGGTGGAAAAAGTTACTTATGAATCCAACAAGACCGACAACCTGCTAACATTACTGGATTTGGACAAGTGCTTTAAAACCTCGCGTCACGTTTCATGCACATTAAGTGCAGCTCCGACGATGAAGCTCCTCTGTTTGTCCTCTCGGTTTTTTGTTTTTCTAAAGCGACGCCTCTTGTTCATCTTCACCCACTCGCTTCTGTTTGTCGCAGCCCACACGCCTCCCACTCTGTCCCTCTGTCGTCCTCGTGCACGCAGGTGTGCAGAAACGCACACATTCACACTTAGAAATTCATGCACACACACGCGCACACACACACACACACACACACACACACACACACACACACACACACACACACACACACACAAACTCAGATTTACTTCCAGTGACATTTAGCTCTGGACAGATGCAGTCACTGCTCCCTTTATCTGCAACCTTTGAAGTGAGTGTTGCTGGTGACTTATGATTCACAGCAGAAACATGTCTGTGGAGTCACCTTTGGCTTCAAAAATTCATCGTTGTGTTGGAGCTGGCAGCGCTCCAATATCAGTTTGAGGAGCTCTTTCTAACTTCGGCTTTTGAGGATCTTCTGCCATCCCAGGGTTATAGACACAATAGATAACAACAAAAATCTTTCACTCTGGACATTTTAGTTGATCATGTCATTCATAGCACAGGTAGAAGCAAAAGATTAATAATGCCTCTGTTGATGAAGTAGCCCTGTTTATTATTTCACCTGTGCTTTTAATCCTCAGACACGTGGAAAAGTCTGCTGTGGAAAAAGCGAAATATAGAGTAATGTCGAGCTTCCTGAAGTCAAACTCATGTCAGGTGTGTTCTCTGTACAGGTGGTGTTTGTGGATGGGAATGGTCTCTTTCATTACAGAGGTGAGGCGACTGACCGAAGAAAGGATTTTAGATTTTCTGTTTTTACTTTAAAGATAACATAATGTAATAAACTTTTAATAACACTGATACAATATTAACAGTTCACTGTAAAAAATCAAACAAACAACAAAAATCTAAACAAAACACACATTTAATGAATAATGTGTTTGTTAGTTTCTCTGTACCTGTACAATCATCGTCCAGTTTTCCCTCAAGGTCATCTTCTTGTCCATCTGGGCCTTAGTGATTCACGTCGGATTCAAAGGCACCACCAAAGGGGGGCCGGAGGGGCACTGGCCACCCCTCAAAATTTGCTGCCCGCCCCCCAGTGGCCGCCTCTGTGTTGGTAATAATTTTAATAAACGTGAGCACAAGAGTGAGGAAGAATGTTTGAAGGGATGGTTGGATTTTAAAATCTTATTTGGTTTTCATATGTACATATTTTCAAATTCATTAGCAGGAAATTAACTAGGTATATAATTCTGTTTATTTTCTCCTCTTTACCATATTTTTCAAGTAACCTATATTTGATGCTGGAAACTCTGCTTTTGCCACCCCATGATAAAATTCTGGTTTGATCCTCTGTTATATCAACGCAGCATCCCTTCAGCTCGAACATAATTTTGTGGAATAAGAGACAGCTGTAGGGATTCAGATCGGTCGAGCGGGGCAGGTAGTGACCAGTGATTGTGTGTCTGTGTGGCCAAAGAAGTGACACATAACCTAGGCTCAGGATTTCCACTGATTGTTTTCCATGAGCCGGCTCGGCATGTTAGAGTACACTCATTACTGTAAAAGACATTAATAACCTTCTGAAAGGAAAATGGAAAAAATGACGTGCACGCCGATGCTGCTGTTCGGTCTCTGGGTCGTAGCATGACGCTCGTCAGCAGCGCATCTTCAAAAAAAGAGACCGCTAAAAATTTCAGTCTGATTTTCACTGATCATTATTTCAGAGATTTGCATTCAGCTCCACTCGAGCTTGTTAAAAATACTAACTAAGAGTTCAAGGTGAGTCTAGCGAGGTTTGAGGATGAGCTGTATAAACTTTGGTTTTCACCAAAGGGACTTTTAGGTGTAACACCTGACAAAATCAGTCCTGAGTGAATCACCGTGAAGTGCTCTGTTGTAACGTTTTTTTGCATCACACAGTTCAGTGAAGCACGTTTACTCTCCGCTGTTTAATTCTGGATGTGACTTGATTGTCGCTGTTTGGATCGTTGCAGAGTTTGGTTTGGCCTGTCACCTGGGAGTGCTGTCAGGGCTGCCCTGTGTGGGCGTGGCCAAAAACCTGTTGCAGGTGCAAGGAGTCAACAAGAGTGAGGAGCATCAGTCACAAGTGAGAAAACATCACCTGTTTTTTTAATTTAATTTAAGATCTTCTTTGTTTTAAACTTAGATTCTGTAGGTTTAATGAGCCAATGTGTGGACTTTGTTATGCTCAGGTCTCCAGTCATACAACATTGTTGTATCCATTGTGGTTTTCAGTGTTATAAGAAGGCCATTTTAAAATGACGAGTCTAAGACTTGAACGTCTGTTTATCCCACCGAGCTGCAGAGCCTCGTCACTCTGCGGTTTGGCCTTCAGAAAACCTGCTTCATATTTAATGTTTCTTGTAGTTGTGTACACATGTTTCTCTTGTTTAAGAGCTCCCAGTGTTGACAGGAGTCACTGGATGAATTATTGAAGTTTTCAAAGTGTAATCGCTTTCTCTGCTCGCTGCATGTAAAAAGAAAAGCAAAGAAATGTCAGAGAGGGACGAAGCAAAGGACAGAGTCTTCAGTTGTTTTTCAGTGTGTGACTCTGTGTGCATGTAAACTCACAACTTCTCATTGTATATGTGTGTGTGTGTGTGTGTGTGAGAGTGCGCTTTGTTTGTGTGTATTCTGTTCTCACTGTGACTTTTATTGCGAGCCAAGGCCTTGCTGTGTAGCTAACGCTAATGTGACTTTTTGAATACAAATCAAGCTGCAACAAATGCGTACTGGTCAAAGTATACCTGTGGGACAGCAAAACCTGGTTTTCATTAATATGCAAATGCTCCCTTTGTTTCAGTCTGCAGCTCAGTGACCTGCTGAGGAAAAAAAACAAAACTCTTTAAAGTTAAATCTACCTGATGAACCGAGCAGGTGCGTCACTTTCATTTCACTTCAGGCCAAACTGAACTGAAGAGGGACAGACCAGTAAAGCCATAGGAAAATATTTAAAAAACTGTTCCCTCTTTTTAATGTAATAAGGAGGAAACCACATCAAGTCAAACCTGATGCAACTAATGAATAGGAATGAACCGAAAACTACATGTGGCATAGACTAAGGAACTGCAACAAAACCAGCGCAAACTGAGTAAAACAACTTATATAGTCAGAGGTTTTTACAGGAATCTGTGTAAGTACACCTTCACTCCGTTCACAGAAATTATAGAAGGTTATTGGTACTGAATCATGGAGTTTATTTCGTTTTTCAGAGAACTGCACAGTCCTGTGAAAACTGTGAAAGCTATTTCCTTTTTGAGGCGGGAGGAGCAGAAGGATCAATAAATCTGAATCCTACATGAACTTCACACATTCACATGCTCATGCAGCTCCAGGAGGTTATTTAAGACTTCATCTTCCTCGGAAACTTCCAGATTCCTCACAGAAAAAGCTCGAACCCTGTGGCCTTCTTGTCTGAGTTGACAGTGAATTAGCTGAGCTTAAGTGTGGTCACTTATGAAAAGCCATTATGCAAATTCTAAATAGAATCTAAAGGTCTGCAGTTATGAGCATTTTAATGCTGAGTGGTCCTCCAAAGTTTCGGAGAGGAGTGGACAGACATCCGATCCACTTCTCAATTAGCATCAGATACATAGTGTGATTACAACCCCGGCAATCTTCGTGTAGTCGTGTAAGATGCTAATTCAATTCTCTGCAATGTATCCATCTCATGAATTAGTGTTAGTGGCTTTGGCGTCAGAAAAATTACGCCCGTCTCTTCCCCCTGGGGGGAATCTGATCTTTGTTTACACCTATCATGGTCACCCCCGAGGATCCAGTCACACTTATCTACTGAAACAATGTGTGTCCAAATACATGTGGCTCGTTTACTTTCAGGATCAGGTAGCACAGGCATTACATGGCCATGCTGCGTGTTTGGCTCAAGCTATTAGCTTTGGATCAGCATGAAATTTTAGAAGTCCCTTCCCGCCCATATTGATGTAATTGTCACTCTCTGGGGCTCTGTCTAATTTGTCTACAGGCACGCACACGATTGCGACGCTTCAAGGGAACACCAGCTTTGGCGCTTGAGCGCTTGGTGGGAAATTAGCTGTGAAGTAATCTGTGAAACACAAGCCATATCAGGCTTCCTACCAAATTTCAGAAAATTAGCTCTTTTGAAACAAGATTAGCCATTACTGGAGCTACGAGCACACCGCCACGTACCACTGACGAGCGATACGCTGCCATACTCGATTAGATCAGATGTCAGAGTTTCTTTCAACATTTCCAGCAAACAGAGTTTCTGAAAGCCAATATGCAGTCTGAGAAGTGTCTCTCAAGGTTACAGAACTTTCTCTTAGTTGCAACAATTAAATGTGCAAACCTCGAAAGTAAAGGTGTGTATGTGTGTTTTTATCAGATGGAGGCTCCTTGAAAAGGTGAAAATGAAACACTGTAAAGCACAGGGATTGTGTTAATGTATGAATGCACATAATATGTTGCAGGATGAGCCTGTGCTCAGAGAAACTATAATGTACATAAATGTTAAAGAGACACTGTAAAACAAGTTAATTTTTGCATGGAGATTTCAGTTTCATTAAGAAACAGTAGACCTCTATTCAGTTCAATTCAATTCAGTTTTATTTATATAGCACCAAATCACAACAACAGTCGCCTCAAGGTGCTTTATATTGTAAGGTAGACCCTACAATAATACATACAGAGAAAAACCCAACAATCATATGACCCCCTATGAGCAAGTGCTTTGGCGACAGTGGGAAGGAAAAACTCCCTTTTAACAGGAAGAAACCTCCGGCAGAACCAGGCTCAGGGAGGGGCGGGGCCATCTGCCGCGACCGGTTGGGGTGAGAGAAGGAAAACAGGATAAAGACATGCTGTGGAAGAGAGACAGAGATTAATAACAAGGATGATTCAATGCGGAGAGGTCTATTAACACATAGTGAGTGAGAAAGGTGACTGAAGAAGAAAGTATTAATGTCGCTCTAATTTTATCTGTTTATTTTGGGCTTGATAGCAATTAGTGGTCTTGGTGTCACCCAAAGTTTGTCAGGTACAAAATGTAAAAGATCACACATGTATTACACCTGTATGTAGGTCAAAACATTTTCACCATTTTCTTACTTAAATGTAACTTGTTCAGGGTTTGGTTGCCTTTAATAGAGATGCATAAAATTATATGAATTCTGCTTTGATGAAACTTTTAAATGAGTTATTAATCTTCTGATTTATCACTTGGGGGGGAAAAAAATTAACTGTTTTGTAAGAGTGATTTAAATCAGTTTAAAAAATTCAAGGAAAAGAGCCTGTAAACGAATGTCAGCCTCCACGACTGAAAAAGGAAACACGGAAGTGCCAAAAACTGCAGTTCATCAAATGGCCGCTTAAGGCTGAAGTCTTAAAATCATATGGTAAAGTTAGGAATGGCCAACATGACATCAGCGATTAGTTAGTAACGTCCCAGCCAATACTGATGGCTGTTAATCACAAGGTATACCTTCCGAAAGCTCAACTTGCTTTATCATCCTTTTTGAGTCCAATGACGACCATAATTTACATCAAAGACATCTTAAACCCATCAGTGTTTACTGAAGTCATAGATGTGAGCAGGAGGGAATTTCACAGTTTTATACAGTCAGACTTTAAACCGGAGGAGTCACCCTCTGCAGCCATGAAAAAAGAAAACAGCTTCAGCATACTTAAGCATGCAGTGGCTTCACTCAGAAAGCTACACCTGCCTACAGTATATGGTTAAAATGCCAACTTTATATTTGCAGCTTTATTCCACATAGAGTGGGTTATTTTCTGTAACTCACCTATTTAAATTGTATTTTAGGTATAAAAATAGCATTTTTAGGGGCCTCACTGCTAAAACTGACGCTGTGCTTCACCTCATCTAATTTCAATCCCAGTCGTGTTTGTGCACTTATCTGCTTAATATGGCTTGTACTAACACACTGTCTAAACTCCAGCTTGGAGAGTGAAACTCCAGTGTTATGAGCAGCGCTGCACTTATAGATTCACTTTGCTAATAAAGCAAACAAGTAAGCATCAGCTGATGTTTAGACCTCCAGCCTCTTGTCAAAAGTGTGTCACTGCTGACTCCAGAAAACAAGAAAACAATGGGCAGAATGCCAGATGCGAGGATTTAAAATATTAGTCCACATACAATGTGTGACTATGATTAAGTTCATCTTTTATATACAGTAATAGTCAGTAAAGCAAAGTGACACAGGCCTTGAAAACAGACAGCTGTTTCTTCATGTTTAGCAGTGAATAAGAACCGGATAACTTGTTAAGATGGAGAATCATTAGGTTGTATTGCCTGCCTTCTGTCATCATTAGAGCACATGCATGCGTCCCCTTGAAGTGTCCATGAACATGAAAGTCCTTCTCTCTCTGCTCGCTGTTTTTTATTTGAAGCTGAACATGATGTCCCTGTGCTGGAAGTGATGCAGTGGGCCTTTGTCTGAGCCGAGCTTTAGACAAAAGAGACAGGATGAAAGAGGCTAGAAAATGTTTCTTTCCCTCCTTTTTGTCCTCAGTACACTTTTGGAAAATTGTATCTCTGTTGAAGTTTTGTGTTGCTCAGAGTCCTTCAGGTTTTCGTCGCCTCTCCTCTCTTTTTTCCTCTCTCCCTTAACCTCCAGTTTATCGGTCCTCCTCTCATACTCTATCCCCTTTCTCGCTTTCATCTCCTTCTCCCTGTTTGTCTCTCTTTGTCTCTTCTCTCGCTGATAGCCTGGCTGTAACTCAAACTAGTGTGTTATTGATGACTTACCCCGTGTTTCTGACTTCTGGTGCGCTGGCTTCAGTCCTATTCTTGAATCGAACCCTCTCTTTCACAGACACACACACACACACACACACTATTGGCCTCATCCCAGCCGGGATTGGATGCCCCGTGCGGCCCCTCCTGTCTCCCTGCTGGCTGCTTGCTGTAATCAGTCATAGTAGAGCAGACACTCCATCCATCATGGAGGCTAAACTCCCTTCATCGCTCTGGCCCATAACCCAGAGCACACCTGTCAACAGCAGCCCGCATCACTGCATCTGACTTTGCTCCGTCTCTTTGACTGTGAGAACAAAACTTTAGCTCTAACAGAAATCAAGAGAGGGGTCGTTTAAAATCTTTCTTTGAGTCCAGCGTCCTGCAGATGGGCTCTCATGAGACGTCAAAGATGAGCCAGTTAGTACATCGATAATTTTCTAGTCTTTTATTAGAGTTAGCTCTTTTTTTAGATTTAAAACTATCTTAATTGGAAAAAAATATACATTTAAAGGTTTTTCAGACTCAAGGACTGTTTCTATGTCCTGTCTGGCTATTTCATTATATCTCAGTGACACTTCAAGTCTAACGCCTGAATGATCACATCAAATGTTTGCTTTTGCTGTCTAATGTGTCTAAAATATTAAGTCCAAACTTTATAACATAGATTAGGTTAGGACAAATGTTCTCATCACAAATATTTTAGCCACTACTGAGTCGTGATTATATAACACTATTACTCAGAGACCTTGTAAAATAATATTTGAGTCACCAAACTTAAAAAACAAAAGACAAAAACTTGTCTTTTTAATAGAACATTTGCTTAAAAAGAATTGATAAGTAAAGTGAACATGGCACAGTGTGGCAGTGATATTATTTGTGAAAGATCAGTGCAGGCAATGGAAACAGCTGGGTTAGGAGAGACAGGTGACGGCAATCAGGAAAGGATGGGAAGGAAGTGAAACTATAAGCAAGGCACAGGACACAAATAACTAATAATAACTCAGTAACTGAACAGGGAAGCAGAGAGACATGAATGAGCAGGGGAGGGGAACACATAGAGGAAAATACAAAAAACATAACCTCTATAAATACAAACAGTAACTTAAACTAAAATATAACCCGGAATAAAGAAAACCAAAACTTAGACAGCAAACAAACTGAGAACAAAGAAACTATATTCCATCAAAGTGGCAGGCGGGCGGCAGAAGGAAATGAAAGCTGGAGCGCTGACAGAAAAGAATGAGCAGAATGTGGCACAATAACCATTTTATCTTGATTATCTTATTTTAATAATTGATGGCAGACAACATTGCAGTTGAAATCTAAATTCGATCTGTTGCACGGTCCTGCTTCAGGTTGTATTTAACAGCTTGCACAGATGGCATACCCAAGTGATTCTGACAGAAGACCGTCTCCTAGCAATTGGTGGTGAGTGACATATTGGTAACTAGCTGAGTCAAAATCTCTCTCTCTGAATCTCATACATAATAATTATATTTTTGCACGATCACATGCTTTCGTTTCACAAAACTCAAACACAACTTGAAATATGGTCTTAGGCCTCTAGTCTACTCAAACTCAGTCGGCAGACTACTTTAGATATGTGGTGGTTAACTGAAAATAAGGAATATTAAAAAATGTCACGAATTTGAATTTGTTGAGACAAAACTCTGTTTTTACACAGTTTTAGAAAAAAGATTTTGACATTTTTCCAAAGAGACAAAGTCCAAATAAAATCTTTGCCTTCATTTTTAAATGAATTCATTCCTAATTTTATTTATTTACTTGTGAAAAATTAGATTAAAAAAGTTTCTATTTTTGAAAAAACATTTTTTCAAAATACAGTTTATTTAATTGTTCTAATCTGTATCAGGAGTTTTATTATTGTACGCTTTTGTGCCAGATTTTCTTTTTCAAAGTCATAACCCGCCGTCCTTTCAGTAGAATAAAGATTTGGTCCGGTTTTAGACATGAAAGTGGGGTCACGCAGAGGTTAGAGACAAAGTGACGCGAGTGTGAAGCCTCTGCAGGAGGTTAATACTTTGTTTCAGCTTGCTGCTATTTGTTTTGGCAAGCTGTACATCTCTTTTGACTTTGATTTTTGTTTCTTTGCCTCCACAGATAGCTACTCTGCAAAGAGGAGGAGACAGCTTCCCACTCATAGGCGCCTCAGGCAAAGTGCTCGGAAAGGTGCGGCAAAGGACAGATGCACAGAAAATAGAAACAAATACCTCTGACAAAGGTGTTGTCTTGTTGCTGCTGACTTCAAAGAAAACCCTCCCTGCTGAAAGTCAAACGCAACAAATTTTTTATGATGATCACAACTGGAGAGTGAGACGAATGCTGAAAAGTTACAGCAGACTTCTGTCTTTGAATTCAGGCACTGCGAAGCTCTGACAAGAGCTCGAAGCCAGTGTACGTGTCTGTGGGCCACAAGATCAGCCTGGACACAGCTGTCCGCCTCACACACGCATGCTGCCGCTACCGGGTCCCTGAGCCAATCAGACAGGTGGGCCTACGTGCACACTCGCACACACACACACACACACTGTAAAGCCATCAGGAGTGTTGAGCAGAGCAGCTGCAGGAACGCTAGAAGCCTTTTTTGTGAACAGTAGAAACAAAAGTTGAACTTCTCATCTTAGAAGCAGAACACTGTTTCAGGGAGCGAGCAGTGCTCACCACTTGTGTAACAGTGTCCTGCTGTGAAGCGAGGAGGTGTGAGCATCATGCTATGCAGTGCTTTATTGGCAGCAGGGCCTGGGAGACATGTAAAAATGGAGAGAAGAAGAATATATGCAGCCAAATTAGGGATGTTCCAATTTTGGCTGTATTTTTATATGAATTCCAGCCCCGGCGCAGAAAACTGTGCAGACAGTTTCAAACGATAAGATGATGCCGGCTGTCAGACACAAGTGCAACAAAGCTATAGTGTGACACTGAAGATATTTTTAACTGCAAGGCAGACAGGATCTTTGCAAAGTTGGAAAGTATATGGTTCATACTTTGCTATTATATTTGAGATGCACAGAAATGAATGGATGATGAACAGAGTGAACTTTTTTACTTAGACCAATAATGTTTTACTTACTTTAGACGTTCCCTGTGACCATCAACAAGTAAAAGCTCTTTTTAGTCGACTAAGAGCCATGTAACCTAAAATCAGCTTTCATAATGACAGCTCTGTAGTGCCACCAGTTCACCACACTGACACAGAGTGCATTGTGCTTACAAAGTAAGCCTGCATAGATCAAAATATGCACTCAATTTTTTTAATCGAAATTTTAAATATTTATTCATTTAAATATATAAACAGTGTGCTTTATTAGGAGAGAACATTTTCATTTTCATCATTATTATTATTATTATTATTGTTATTGATAGGTTGAAATACTTTGCGAGTACATTTGTATAAAATGTATCATTAGTCAAAATTTCCTTCCTTCTTTACTTTGCAAAGGTGAGACGTTGTTTTTGTGCTACCATCACTCCTTAAAGTGAAACATAAATACAGTTTAAGCCAGAGTGCATTTTGTTAGCTCTTCTCAGTGTTTCAGTTGAGCTGTCACACTGTCATGAAGCAACCAAACCTTTGATTAAATGCTTACAGAGGCTGGAGGTGTGTCCACAGTCAACACTTTTTTACCTGATTTCAACTGTTTTTTCTTTTCTGATAGAGATTACTGATTTCCCATGAGCCCTCTGCACTGATTGGTTTTGGTTTTAAAAATGCCACAGATAAAAAATATTTATGCATGACACTCAATGTGCTGTTGATTCCTTTTGTTTAACTGCAGCCTGCAAAAATTTAAGACAACCCAGTAAAGTGAGCTGAATTGTTGCCCAGTGGTGGCGATTAAGTTCACTATGAATTTTTTAGTGTCCTTTTTCTCGTGTTGCTCAGCTATATCGTACTCTGCCTCCTGCCCTGTGCATGCTGGCACTGTTAACAGGGTAAGTTGGGATAGAAAGTTAAGTGCTTTTTTAAATATCTTAAAAGTTTTAGTCACTACATAAAATAGCAAAAACAACCACTAAATGTTCTCCTGAGGAAGAGGAGGAACAAGCTTCACCTCACCTTTTTCTTTCTGCCACTAGGCTGTGCTGTGCTTCTGCAGTGCAGCATATGATTACTGCAAGCCACCTGACTGCACTGTAAACACACATACACACACACACTCAAAATCAGTTTTATCAGTTTTTTCGCCAGGGGAGCTGCAGTAGCAGCGGCTAACTCACCTCCTCCTGTGTGTGTGTGTTTATTTCATCAAAGTGTGATGTGTTTTAGCTGGTGGGAAGAGGGGCAGCCGGCAGCAGCAGGGACTGAATGTGGACATCAGAGAGAAGCAGGAACAATCTTACCTTCCTCTGTCCAGTCACCGGTGCCTCCCTCTTCATCGTCCTTTCTTTGCCCAACTGCTCTGCTTTCAGTCTCTGACATCCACCTTGCCTTCTGTGTCTCCCAGTATTGCCCTTGTGTTCTCTCCCGGCTTCTGCCACAGGTACTTTCTCCTTCATAGATCCAGCTGCGATGTTACGTCCAGAGTTCTGTTTGCTCTCGCTGGCAGGCAAATTTTCATCTCTCAGGCTTTTGAAATCACAGTCACATCTCGTGAAAAAAGCAAAATCAAAAAGATATCAACCTGACAGGAAGACTGAATAACTGAATATGTTTGACAATAGAAAATGAAAACAGGTTTTTGTGTGCAAATGTCCATCATGGACAAACTAAAAACATCCAAATATATATAACTACCCACACTTAAACAGATTGTGTGTCAGTCCCACACTTGCACATACTTGGTAGGACTTTACATCCAAAGGTTGCTTGGCTGACCATCTAGTCAGCCTCTTGTTCTGCATCGGCTCCACCTCAGCTCCAGCGAGCGTGTTTTTGCTTCCTTGTCTCTCTACCTTTGCTGATGTTGAGCAGTGGGTTATTCTCTGTGTACCATGCTGTAAGATTATTGATTTCCTCTAGATATAAATCCTCTCTTCCTCTCATCAGTGTTTATAATCTCACCAGAACGGTTGCGCTCTCTGCAGATTTCACGATAGAGTTCTCTCTGCGTCTCTGAATGCAATCATGGGAGAATAGTGTGAACAGGATGAGGCTGAACACTCAACCCTGGAGGTTTGTGGTGTGACGCTCCTGTCTGAGGACGTCCAACATCTAATGTCAGATTGTGCTGCTGGGTTGAAATCAACAAACAACATACAGATATTTGTGCCTTGATTTTCAAGGCAAAGTGGGAGGAAGTGAAGATCTGATCCTTTGATGGTTCAGCCTGACTGAAATGTTATCTTTAATGTACTGGGCCAGACATTTAAACCATTCGTCATCCATTATCTTCTGCTCATCTGAAGTCGGGTTGCTGTAACAGCAGTTTAAACAGGGTATTCCAGATGTCCTTCTCCCCAGCATGGGTTTGCATGAGAGGTCCCAACAATATAATCTCTCCAGTGGGTTCCACATCTTCTTCTGGGTCTTCAAAGTGCCCAACAAAACCTCCAAATGGAGGTGCCCTGGAGGCATCCCGATCAGATACTGAACCGTCTCACTTGGCTCCTTTTAACACAAAAGGAGTAACAGCTCTACTCTGAGCTCTCTGTGGATGTTTGAGCTCCTCATCTGTAAGGCTGAGCCCTGCTATCCTACAGACAAAACTCATCTCAGCCGGTTGTATTCAAAATATATTACACATTACTTGTTACTTTTCTCAAAAGGTTTGCATTACGTTGCTTAATAATTCACCTGAGAAAGTAAATTGTTACACTACTTATTGCATTATTTTGATGTTACTCCATAACATGACCTGAAACACACCATCAGATAGTTACTAGTTAACAGTATAACCATTATGCTACATCCTGCACACCGACACAAACCAGTGTTCTAATGAGGGCACACATACAACCTTTCTTTATTGTTTACATATGTACTATGTCTACTGTCGACTGCTCATCGCTGCCTTTGCTACCTGTTAAGGTTCAGGCTCTGGCTGCTGGGCTGGGTTCAGCATACACTCAGGTTTAACATCATTCTGGGATCTTGGCTAGCTTTGTGTTAGCATGCTGTTTGTACAGATGCTTGCAAAGAGCCGATGCTGTCGGCTCTTTGCAAGCATAGAGCAGTTGTTTCCATCCTTGACACAGTTTGCACTTTACCATTAGACTCTTTTCCTTTTTGTGTAATAAAAATAAAAGTCATGTCCACAACTCCAGTCCTCAAATCATAAACTGCTTCACCATTTTCCTCCCCCTACCAGGAAGAAAAAGGCGTGTTTTTTGTCCTATCCTCCCATTGTGCAGATAACTAATAAACCCTTGTTATACAAGTAATAATAATTGTAACTGTAGTGTGATTACAGATTTTTATATTTGCATTTACATTATTGCATCACTAAAAATGGTGATTGCAGTAACCTGTTACTTTAAAGCTTGTGACACACAAATGTTTGTGACATTAACTGGTCATACCCAGATGTCATGACCATGTGAGATGGTTGGAGTGAAAAACTGGTCGTTGGATGTTACGAATAATTCAAGAAATCCCTCTCTGTCCACCTGTCTTTTCTTCTTGTAGCTTAGCAACAGTTCATCCGATGCACTGTGTGTTGCTGGGAACTGCTGTGCTGAGTTTGATGTTATTTAGATAAGGACTTCTCATAATTTGGCTAAAAGTTGTCCTCTATAACCTGTTTTTCCCTTTAGAGTGAGACGTGCTGTCTCCACTCAGTATGTAAGGGGAAGGACAAACATAAACACACAGGCCTCAGGGGATATTCACTGACACGAGTCCAAGTTTTCCAAGTCTCTCGCACCTTAACGCTTAAAGAGACTGAAAGGTGTAAAATATTAATGAGTGCCTGCCAAAAAGTTCTAGCATTTAGAAAACTGCATCATGGCCAAAAACAGGTTCTCAGAAAGATAGGTTGACACGTTTGCCTTTCATTGTATTTATTTTTTTGTCTTTGCTGTCACAAATGATTTCAGTCTCTTGTGTTGTTTGGACGAGCAGTTCCCGAATAAGCTGCAACCTACAACGAGTTATACACACAAACAGATTTTAAGTTAGTGCGCCGTCATAACTGTGGCTGTCCTGTTTTCAAAACACAGAGTTTATGATAGCCTGGGGTGACACGTGTGACACTCTTCCTGAACAGGTGCTGCACGAGTGTTAAAATGTCAGTAATAAGATCAGCCAGGGCATTATTGTGAAAGGAAGGCAAGATTTTTACAGTCCTTAATATTTGTGCCAGGAGAGGCAATAAAGCAAAGGTCAGTAAGCTGATGTTTCCATTGTGAGCCTCCTGTTTAGTAACTTTAGCGCCTCTTTATGTTTCTCCAGGTCTTTTTTAAACTTTTCTGAAAATATATAGGGAATTTTTCGAAAAGACGTTGGCTCATTTGGAGCTCATGTGATGGAACTGGACTGCTCGGTATCTTCTGCAGGTCCTTGCTTGCCGTCTGGTGGCTAAAGGTCAAAAACTATGATTCACATCATCCTCAAACTGTTCACTGAACATGGAAGCATCCGCATTTGTTATATTTTGCTTGCAAGTGTATTCCGGAGAGCTTGCTTTTCATTCCTATTTCTTTGGCTTGGTTGGGAATATATCAAGGTTTAGCATGTATTCAAGAGTTGTTTTGGCTCTTCTGCCTTTACCAATCTGTATGTAGCAAAAAGAGAGGGGAGCTGAACCAGACGGAACATGTTTAATATTAAGTAAAGAGATTCCTTCCTTAGTTTGTCCCTGATACTGCACTTACATTTTTATTACTGACTGGGCCTTGAGATTATATATTTATAACACGACCTCCATTACAAGTGTGTGCAATAAGTGAGAAAGAAATTCCGAAGGAGGACTTGATGAAAAACATCCTGTCACGATCCTGGGTCTTATGACCCAGTGTTTTGAGTTTAGTTTATTTGGATGTTTATATGATTAAGCTCATGAGTTTTTCTAGTTCCTTGTTATTAGATTCCCCTTGTGTCTTCCAACCCCTGTTAAGTCTCCCTTGCCCTTCATGTGTCTGTTATGTTGAGTTCATGTAGTCATGTCTGCGTTTCATTATGTTTCCTATTTTATTTTCTAAGAGGTTCTGTGTTTTGTTTTACTCTTTCCCTGTGGCGTTGTTGTGTCCATGTTGTGTCTACTGTGCCTTTCTGTCCCATGTTTCAGGTTCCTATGTTCTGTCTCCTCAGTTGCTGTTAAGTTTGCATGTCTAGAGTTCAGTTAGTGTGTTTCCTGTTGTACTTTGAAGGTCCGTGTCTCATGTGAGTGATTCTAGTTTTGCTTCCCTTGTCTCGTCCAGCCTGATTACTCCCAGCTGTGCTCTCCTTCTGTGTCTCATTCCCTCGTTATCCCTCTGTGTATTTAAGCCCTGTGTTTCTCTTTGTCAGTGTCGTAGTCTCCCTCATGGCTGTGTTTTCCTGTGTGTCAGTTTATCTATGTCTCAGTTTAGTTTTGTTATGGTTTTCATGCCATTCTGCAATAAAGCAGCTTTTTGAGTTTAATTCCTGCGTGGTGAGTTTTGCGTTTGGGTCCTTCTCCTGCCTGCACACAGCCGAAACATGACACATCCTTCACTGGTCTCATTTTGACAGGGCTTTTAAGGGGGACCTGTTGTGCTTTTCTTTATTTATAATCAAATATGTTAAAATGGTGAGTGATCATATTAAACATGGCAAAGGTTCCCAAGTAATGAGGTCAATGCATGTGCAAGTACTGTGAGTCCTTTGCTTGTCAGTGAGAGCCCTGATACGGTCAGATCTGTTCAAATGTTCTGCTTGTGAGCGCCGTTTAATCAGTGAAAAAGCGTCTTAGAGTGAAAGGAGAGGAGCAAACTGGACCAGTATGAGATAAATATGGATGATTTTAAACTGTTAGTCGTTCAAAGTTGCTCTATGAGAGTTCAGCAATAAAAAATGAAGCTGGAAATGAGCATAAGGTACTGAAGGTCCCCTTGAGTGGCTGACCCTGTGGTGCAAAAACAGACAAACTCAGATCTCCTCTATTTTTAAGCTGGGATGTACAGAAACATTAAAACTAACTTTATTTTTGGTATTATGTTCCTAGAACTTGGTATGTTTTTTGCATAACTGTAATTTATTCTTAAAGGAGTGTGCACCTCGTTCAGTTGAAGTGGTTGAACTTTCTCTTTTGAGGTCATTGTGATAAAATGTAAAAAAAACCCTTGATGTTCATAGTTTGTGCACAGAAAGTCAGTTTAGCATCTAAGTGCTTTTTTATATATATATGAAGATTTGCATTCAGGCTTCCTTTTATTTGGTGTGAGCTTTGTTAAAGCTGTGTAGATTGTGCCATTGGTTACATGAATCACATATATCAGGCAGTGTTAGAGCTGACTAGCTCTGATGTGCTCCGAGCTCTGTGAATTTGTTTGATGGGTTCTGTGACATTTTATCTCTCCTCTGACCCGCTGGAGTATCTCCCTCTCTTTGTTCTGGCAGCTGATCTACAAATTAAGCACAGGGTAGGAATATGAATAATTAGATGAAGAGAACGGGTGAAGAATAGATGGTGTTGTACAGTGCCAAAGAGGCATGGAGAGACAAATGAGAAACCTAATTACTGATTTCAGTCTGATCCATGAAAACTAGAAATGTGAGATAATTCATGATTTAGAGGTTAAGAGGATGTGCTCCTTGGCTTCAGGAAGAAGGGCTGGTCCTACATATTTCTTTCATTTTGTGTCCCCAGTTTAGCAACTCTATCTTCACTGTCAGACTTCAGTTTTTTCCCTCCAATGTAAGTGATTACAAAGAACCACATTAGAGTATTCAAATTGTTTTTTTGTTGCAATGGAAAAAGTAATGTGTTGATTGTTCTATACAAATAACCAGTTATTTAATTGCTTACAAATCAGTAATCAGAGAGCACAGCCTTTATGTTAAAGTCATGCTAGGGAAAACAGCAATTACATCAAATTTGTTTGTGACAAACAGTAATAAAGTGCAAACTTGTTGTCTGTTACAAATCAGTTGCTGTCTACGTGCACAGAAATTCATATTAGTCACTTAAATTCAGAATCTAGTTACAGCTTCATTAACTTGAAGCAAAAATTTAGAAATACGTTCACAAATAGTGATATAGTTGCTGCAGAATGGTGATTTAACTGCAAAAAATGTCTTATTTAATGAATCATCTTATTTATTTTTTTTAATCGGACTATAACCTGTTGACAACCATTTGGCAAGTTGTGCTCATCAGTGCATATATGTGTAAACAAACATATATTAAAAAAAAAACATATATAGTTACATGTGGAACGT
The DNA here is from genome assembly GCF_013358895.1 of Oreochromis aureus. Classification (NCBI taxonomy): domain Eukaryota; kingdom Metazoa; phylum Chordata; class Actinopteri; order Cichliformes; family Cichlidae; genus Oreochromis; species Oreochromis aureus. Next base: position 38,405,935 of record NC_052947.1, read on the forward strand.
AACCCTCAACTCGGATTTCCAATTTCCATTTGCAGAGGCCCAAAGTGTAAATCTGTTAAGGCACTGTTGTGTATTTGTAATTCATAAAGCCACATACAGGCGCTGATCAGTCTATCCACAAACATGTTGCAGAAAAAAGAAAAAAAAAGCCATTATTAAGATTGTCACCACATAGCTGCTGTTTTTTCTAATATTGTTAACCTGAATCTAACTAGTTTCTTTACTTTAATTAAATTCTTGTTGGCATGTCTGGCAATTAATGGTTTGAATAGTTGCTCTGCATATTTTGTTTAATCACTGATATATTATTTTGTGCTATTCAATATTCTAAATATCACAGATTTTGTGCTATTTAATCATTAATGATCCATAGATGTTGATATAATTTATCATGCTCCCATTAAAAATGTAATTCATTTATGCTCCTATTATTTGAATCGTATTTTTTTATAATCATGTCTTAGCTGAAATTGTGCCTAACAACATTGAAATTTTCTTTCATATTTTTATCTTATTTGTGTACCTTTTAAAAATAACTCTATTACTATTATTCCCATTTTGAAATAATGTGATTCAGTCTGGTTTTTTCTGTTTTCTCTGAATTAGATGATCAACTGATTTTTATTTTCACATCGAATCATTTAATTCAGAACTCAAGTTATGTAAAACTAAACCAAAAAAAAAGAAAGTTTTGCACTTCTGACTATGAAGTCATGCAATGTGGAGGTTTAGGACCTGAATGCAAGAACTGAGGTAGAATTTTGAAGGACAAACCATTTATTTTGTCTGATAAGAATCCAAAGCCTTTAATAAGGGAAACAGGGAAACAAGCACCTGGGGGAACGGTACGAACGGTACGACTGGACAATGAGCCACTGAAAGATATGGCTACTTATACAAGAACTACTGAGGGCTGACAAGGAAAATGGAAACAGTTGGGGAGCAAGAAACAGGTGATGACAAACAAAACACTGAGACAGGAGAAAGTCAGATTAAACAGAGTTAAACAGAAGAAACTCATTATCGATGTAAAACAGGAAGTGTTCAATATCAACAGAGAAATGAGAACTTAACAGAGGGAGAATGCCGACAACTGAAATACTAAACTAATACCAGGAAAAACAGAGAGAACTAAACATAAAGATATTCTAAAGTAAAAATTCAGGTGATAGAGTAAGATATACAGAGGACACACAGGAAGGCTTACAAATAAAAGGAAACAAGAACCAAACTTTAACATGAATAATATCAAACTGAAAGACTGATAAACTCCATCATGACAAAAATGGCCCTTTATTTTTAAAAACGTTAAACTGAACTTTTCTTTTGGGAGCTGGATTTTATTTTTATTTATTTTTTTAGCATACAGTGATGGAAAGAGGCAGCAAATGTTCTTATTTCTGAAACTAAAGGAGAGACGATTTTAATATCTGTGGGGCTTTTTCCCCATTACGTTGGTTATAAGTCTGTAAAATGACCTTGGATTTTTTTACGTCTTCAAACTAAACACAAGTGCATCTGAATCCTGTGTTCTATAATTCTTGTGTTCTTCTCTGTTCTTCTCTCCCGCGCCTGACAAAAATCCTCTCACCTTGCATCACGACTGAAATAAACCCCGCCTTCAGCAGCTTTAGAGATTCACAAAGAAAAAAGTTGAAAGGGAAAGATGACATCATGGTTGGATTCTGCAGTGAAGGCTCATGTGTGAATGCACTGCAGCAGAATGTTAGCGTGGAAAGCCTTAAACACGCACACACACAGAGCTAATTCACGCCTCAGCTCAGTTGTGCTCCCTCACTCCATTAAATTCTCACAGTCCTTTGGTATCCCACGCCTCAACATGTGATGGAGGTAAAAGACCAGCAGACACCTGCCTCAGCTTATCCCCTGCGGTCCCCATGACATCAAGAGCATAGCAAGCAGAGGGCAGATAAAGGAGGCTAACACATCAGAGGGATGTTGCAGATCAAAAAACATAAATCTAATCCGTGTAAAAGCTTTTCTGGGTTTCGTTTGTTGTCTCGTAGAGAACTTCACTGTATCTCGTGGATCTCTAGAGATTTCATTGTCGTCATCTGAGGTGCAGCTCACTCTAATTCGCAGAGATTGCAGCATTGTTAAGATGTATAGCTTCATATACAGCGGGGGAAATAATTATTTTATCCCCGGCTCAATTTGATTTCTGCTCACTTACAAAGACATGAACAGTCTATAATTTTTATGGTAGTTTCATTTTAGTCGAGAGACAGAATATCAAAAATCATATATCATCTATCATATCATATCAGAAATACCAAAAATCCAGGAAAAATCCAGTACATAAAAGTCATCAATTAACGTGCGTGTCAGTGAAGTAAGTGTTTGATTCTGAAGCAAAACATGACCTAATACTTGGTGGAGAAACCCTCGGCAAGCACAGGGGTAAGACGTTTCTTGTAGTTGGTCACCAGGTTTTCACACATCTAAGGAGGGTTTTGGTCTTAGGTTTCTTGGCTGACGCTTGGCAACTCGAAGCTTCAGCTTCCTTCACATATTTTCTATAGGATTGAGGTCTAGAGACTGGCTAGGCCACTCCATGTGCTTCTTTGTGTTCGGGCAAGACCCTACAGCACGTGTGTGGCACAACACTGGATTAAGACTCGAATTCTGATTGCAAAAGCTACCAGACAAGACAGGCTGAGTTTTACTGTAACACAATGAGGGAGAACATTCAACAGGAACCTCAGCTGTGGCATTTGCATCACGTTTTGGAACAAAGCCCATTTAAAAGACTTTCTTTAACCAACCAAAACAATCTCGACGGTAACTTTGTGCACTTCCCAAACATATCAAAGTGTTTTTCTGTTTACACGTATTCACACTCCAGTGAACACATCGGGAGCAACTCTGGGTTCAGTTCTTGCCCAAGGATACTTTGGCATGCAGACCGGAGCACGGATGAAACGGCTAACCTTCCGATTAGTAGATGACCTGCTCTACTCCTGAGCCACAGCCACCTCTACCCGCCAAGTGATTTAGTTCCTGTTTCTCTAATTAGTTGCAGCTTTGTTTGCTTCTTTTATATAATTAAAGCTGAATATGTTTCAGTTTTGGACTGCTGTTTTAAGAAAGCTAGACCAAAAATACCATAATGTAGAGCCTGGGTGCTATAGTGGACCTTTTTTCAGATTTTTTGACATGTTATGGATGAAATGATGAATGGAGACAATAACTGGGAGGTGCAATAATGGATTGCATTTATTAAATGATAAATGAGAAACATTAATTACCACCGACCTAATGATTTCTGAAACTGTGAGTTTTGGCAGACTTCATTTTATGAATATTCTTGTCTGAGGTGATGTTTTGTGCTTTTTCACTCTTTTTAGTGTCATATATTATGTTTTAAGAAAATATACCTTTTCATGCTCTTTTATCTTTCATCTTTTATGATGCTTCATTCACCAGTTGAGCTTGATAAATAATTACCACTTCTAATATTTTCTTTTGACTTTTATTCAAGTCATGCTCCCCAGAGAGAATATAACTGTAAGGACATTTCTCTGTGAACCAGCAATTGTGTTTGCATCCAAAATAATATAAGTAGCTTTAGTATTTAGCTTCACTAAGTATGTTCCAGTTAAAATCAAACTGAAATATCATATAAAAATCTATTAGGAAATCCATTAATAAAAAATACAACAACAAGAGCGACTTTTTCCTAATGCATCTGTCTTCTGGTTAGACGCTCACACTGCTGATGTCTTCGCTCAGACGTACTGTATACAGACACTAAACATACATGGACACACACATCCAGTGCACATACGCATGCACAACAAGTCGATCTCCTCCGCCTCCACCCTTTTCTTCAGCAGTCAGTTAAAAGCGCTAATGGACAACAGTGAAACCTAATTGTGCTAATGCTCCTTGACAAACATACTTATATCCTGTCAGACTGCTTCACTCGGATGTAACTGGCCTCTCTGATGCTTCCTTCTTATTTTGGTACAACTGTTACTACTTTTTGTACTACTGTCAGTAGTACAGACTAGTAGTATTACAACTACAAAATTTGTTAATCACAAGCTGTTAGCCAATGAGCAAACTTTGCCTTATTCTGAAATTGTAAATGAACATTGTGATGTTTGAAATCTTAATCTTATCACCTATTCAAGTATTCACGGAGAGAATAGATCAAGTACTGTAAGATATAAAGCTGTCATCACTTCAGCTGGTGGTGATGGTGGTGCTTTGCCTCTATTGCATCTAATTTGGTGGAGCTGCAACTGAATTTTTCAAGCACATCACTGAAGCAATGGTATATGTTGTTTTCTTGAATTTTTTGCTAAGTAATTGTTGGACTACTTCAAATCCCACTATGGCGAGACTTCCAACATTATCCAAGGTTATCCAGCCCCGTATCTTTCATTTTGGCCGTATGGTTGTGTAGCCATAACTGACAGATTTGGAGGATAATTTTTAGGCAGAAATTTAAAAAAAAAAGAAAAACAAAGCCTACTTGAGGGATTGAAATCCATTATTATGCAGACTTTCCTCCTCCACACACTAACGGGAAGACATCCACTGGTAACAGGACTCTGTGGATTTGGCTGAGATGTACGGTAACAGCGGGTTTCCAGACCTCTCCTTTCCTGGATGCTTTACAAAACACAAGTAGCTAATTATGTTCCTGCTCCTCCTACAGATGTTACCTGTAAACATCTGACTTGCTGTGTGCTTCTATAAAAATTAGTTAACACATATAACATTCTTAAAAGGCACCATAAAGTTTGGATTATTTTTTCTTTTCCTCATACAATATAAATTTATTTACACTACATCTGAACAACCTTCCTGCAAAGTCAGCCATGCTAATAACATCTTCCCTGGCAGTCCTATACTCCTCTTTGGATGTAAGATGCACACGTTTCCCATGCTAAGAGGCGATATATGTGACTCCACGCTCCAGTTTCCCTTTTGGGTTCGATATATCCCCCGGTGTCGGGCAGGGAGACAGAAATGTTTGACAGCTGTGCTCCCAGATTGCAAAAACAGATGGAATTTCAATGTGAGTGATTGGCAATGGGAGCCTGCATGCATAGAATAAAAGAGATAGAGGAAGAGAAGGAGGAGGTATGCATGTGCTTGAGAGATATTGCTGATGCATGGTTTGTGTGCAGTTATTGAAACCCAGAAACATTTTGTGCAAGAAGTACAGATATATAGCTTTATATTTTGTTTTTTTAAGACTACAGATGCATGAATTTATTCTACACCCTCTGCCGACTGTAACAAAATCTGTTTTTCTGTACATGGCATGTGTGTTTTTTGCTTTTGACGAGTGCCCACTTTCTCAGCTTTCTCGCTTCTTGCTCTTCTTGACTTTGTTCGTCTTTGCTGTACTTGTTTTTTTTCTTCTCCCGCCACCATCTCTCATCCATCCATCTACCTCCACCCCCCGCCACCCGCAGCTCTGTCTCCACTCTCTGAATAATTCAGGCCTGCAGAGCTAGTGTATTTTTGGTTGTTGTCACCTCAACAGTAACACAAATACACCCGTACGCGTGCATGCACGTACACACATGACTATGCCAGCACACCCGTGCGTGCCAATCCTCACAAACGATGCAGACAGCAAAGAACCAGACTCTGTAAGACCGCTGAGACTCGCTAACTAAGAAGAGTCGTACTTACAGGGATTTCACATCATCACCGTGCTCCACCCCGTCTCTGCCCTGCTGTCCCAGCGCTGAATAATAATATGTCTCACTTTTCTCTGTCTTCGAAAGTTACAGAAAGTTGGAGTGTTGAGTAATTTGTGGGGAAAGGAAAAACTCTGAAACTTTCAGTGCCTGCTTTTGCTCACATGGATTTCCCTTTACTTCTACTTGTTTTCGTGCATGTGCTGACTTTTGGGTTTTAGGCAGTTTCTGGAATAAATTTAGAAGTCATTACAAGCCAGGCTTTGGTTTTATAAATGTAATCATTATTTGTCTTCATTAGTCCCATTGAGATCAAGAATCTATCATTAAGCTAAGTGTAAAATCTGCTGAATAAAGCAACACATTTACATATTATTTAAAGGCCAGTTTTGAATTTGTAGGCAACACTAAAATATTTGAGCACATAAAATGCCCCAGACTTCACTGCATCCTGTGGATGTCAGGAATCATCGAGGGATTCATCTAAAGTTTCAATCACCGGTTTTCTTTTCAGCACATCCTGAAGGGGCAACATAGACCTCACATGATAATGCTGTAATAGTGAAAGTATTCATGGAGTAAGGGTCCAGTATCCAAAATGTTTTCCACGAACTTCACGGAAAAATACATAACTCTCAAATCAAGAAATCATCCAGCAGTTAGTCACTTCCTAACAAACTAACTGTATACCAAGAAGTTTATTACATCTTATTCAGGAAAGCATTACACAGACAAACGTGTCCGGGGGGTGCATTTAAAATCAAAAACAATCTCTTTGGATGCTGCTAGGTCTTGTTGTTAGGGGCGTGGCTGCTTTGATTGACAGGTGTGCTGCACAGGCTACCTCAGCCAATCGCTGTTCGCGACGCCTCACCTTCCCTAAATCACGTCACTAAACTTGACCTTTTGGAACATTTTTTATCGAATTATCTAACAAATAAAACTGTTTGTTTGGTGTTTGGTGGCGCTCAAGTTTAGTAAATGAAATTCTAGTATTTTATTAGTTTGTTACTTACAACTAATTAGCAGATACACTTGCCTCTGCATTTCACTTACAAAGTGTATTTATGCAAGTAATGATGCTTTTTCACTGCACATTAAATATGGGCACTTCCCGCTCCAAACACCTCCCCAAAAAACCAGACAAACAAACAAAAACACGACAGTGACCAACAATGATAAAAAGATACTTTTTGGATACTCCACAACAGATTGATCCACATGCTTAATTTGGCACAGATTTTGGGGATGCCCTTCCTGACACAACCTCCCGTTTATCCTGCAACTGGGTTTTTGTCTCTTTCTGGTTTTGATCTTATGCATATGAGGCAAATGTGTTAACCACTACAAAAATGATAAAGACGACTCTTCAAAATGCAGAATCCAGAAGGCAGTGGGTGGCGTTGTGGTGGCAATGTCCAGCGATAGCTAAGTCCATCTTTTATATACAGTCTGTAATTGACATGACGCACACTATGACCGCTGCTTTACCATTACACATGTTGTGGTATTGTTTAGTGTTTAGGTGCTTTAAGCGTGTGTGATCAAATGATTCTAGAAGATGCAAATGTTTAACAAAAATGCAGACAAATGTGATTCATCGTGAAACCCACGCTCCTGGTTAGAAAGTATGTTTTCTACCACACAGCGTGTCTCTGCACGTGTATCTGAAGGGCTGTCGTGCACGGTAAAGCTTAAGTTTTGTGCAAACATTAAACTATTCTCAGGCAGGGTTTGTGGTAGATAGCAGACATAATACTTTTTTAGTTCATCTGTTCATTATTTCCATTTAGCTCAATTAGGAGATCAACACAGTTTTTCAAGCATACAATTCACGATAGTTTAGTCTGGACTAAGATGGTAAACCAGCTGTTTGGCAGTCTGACAGTGACTTAGACTCAGATGGTTAATCTTCCTTCCTTTCTTTGAAAATTGAACATATTTCAGTTTGCTCTGCCAGTTTATAATGGGTTGTGTATTTTTTGTTTAGACACTTTATGGCTCAATTTAAAAAAAATAACACAACCTGACAGATTAATCGAAGTAAATAACTTCATAGTCCAAGCATGAATCTCCTCATTTGTTCTGCTTTAAAAACCAGATTCTCTGTGGAGCAGCATCTCATTGACTTGATAATGATAGCATCACAGCACGATGTCTTTAGTGGAATTTGAAGAGAAAAGAGACATGCCTGTGAGGAGAAACTCAGCGAACGAGAAGGCTACACAGCCGTAAAACAGTCACGTCGAACAGCTGACAGGATAAAACATTGGTGAAGATTGACAGCAGAGCTCCACCGGTGCCAGCTGTAGCAGTCGGACTGTGCAACTTTTCTGAATGTGCTGAGAGGATGTGACTGTTTTAAACTGGAGCTCCCCTTCAGGCCCCGAGGCTGTCTAAATGTTAATATATGGCTGTCTGACATTCTGGTGCTGCAGTCACTGGACTGTGGACCTTCATAGACAGAAACTGGAGGAGAGTTGGAAAGAAGCATAAGAGGAAGCCCTGGGGTGGACATGAGAGAGGCGTGGGGGAGAAAGGTTGAGGTTTGGAGGAAAAAGTTTGAGTAGAGTGATAAAAAGGATTTGGCTTGAAAAAAGAAAGTGATGAGAGGTGAATTCCAGGTAGAGGGAGAATGAATTGGTAAAAGAAGGATGGATTTCAAGGGAAGACAGAGCAGAGCATGCAGGCAGAGCTGCAGGGCTTAAGGGCCTTTGGGGGAGTTGGAGGATAAAGACCTGCCCTGGGCCACTGGACCAGAGCCTTTGCTCTTCTTGTGTGAGTGTTTGTATATGTGTGGCCTGAATGTATCGAAAGCCCCTGTAGAGAGCCAACGGTGCACATCTGTTCACCTCTTGAGCTCCCACCTTGGCAGAGCTGTGGCCAGAGCAAACTGGTTTTAAACAAAGTCTTCTCTGCATTTTTACTGCCGTTTTCTGTTGATCAAACAGGTGCACTGTGATAATCATACGTAGAGCAGGAAATGCTGGGTTTATAAAAGTTAGGGATGCTCCTTGAAACACATTTGCTTGCTGATTGCATGAGAGAAAAAAAATCAGAGGGCTCAAATGCTGTGAAAGTAAGAAGACTCTGAGAAAACTTTCCGAAGTGTATTTAATAGTCAAGGTTAAATGATTAAATATTGAATATATATTTAAAAGCCATTGAAAATTGTTAATCACACGACCAAAACTGTATAACATTGCGCATTTGTTTCAGGTGACTTTTTCTCAGTGTAACTAGCATTTTGCTGCTAATCATATACAGCAAGTAATGCCATCACGATGTTACCCATTCTTCAGTGTAGTGTCCTTCTGTAGCCTTTAGCTGAGTTTTTGGTGTAGCCAACCATGACGTGGCACATAGATCAACAGTGCAAAAGGCTGTTATTCCACAAACTTCTATACAACCACACGTCTTTGTGCAACCCAAGGAGTCGACCCCTGCTGGTTATCAGTAGCATCATCACCATTTAATACCATTATCCCAGACATCCTCATAGCCAAGCTGGTTAACTTGGACTCCCCCCTCTGCTACATGTGCATGGATCAAAAACTTTCTTACTGATTGATCACAATCTGTCAAGGTTGGCAACCAAAGATCATCCACCCTGTCACTCAGCACAGTCCTCTCGTGTACACCATCTACACCAGCGACTGCATCCCCATGCATCCCTGCAACATTATCATCAAATTCACAGATACCACTCTGATAAGGCTCATCACTAACGATGATGACACCGCCTACAGAGATGTGGCTTGACTACAATAACCTAACCCTCAACACCAGGAAAACCAAACAAGTGGTCATGGACCTATGTGGAGAGGGTGTCTTCCTTTAAGTTCTAAGTTCTTCAGGACCCACATTTCCTAGGACCTATCTTGGACTACAAACACTACAAACCGCCTTAGTGAAGAACGCCCAGCAGCACCTTCTTTGTTTGAGGGTTCTGAGATGGCACAGGCTGCAGACTGACCTACTACTGTTCTTCTATTGAGCCACAATGTGCTGGTGCACGCCATCTCCATGTGGTACGCTGGTTGCACAACAGCCGGCCTGGGCTGCTCCACCGGAACCACTGTCCAGGGTGCCGGAAACGGTCTCCCTGTCAGCAGCTCGTAGGGGGTGAAACCTGTGGACTGGTTAACAGAACTTCTTATGGTCATTAAAGCAATTGGCAGGGCTGCAAGCCAATTTAACCCCGTCTGCGCGCAGATTTTGGCCAATTTGTTCTTCAAATTTAGGTTCATTCTTTCTACTTTCCCTTGGGACTGAGGATGATACATTGTCCCGAACTTATGCTGGACTCCCAACATTTTCTCCACCTCTGCCAGGTCTTGATTCCTGAAATGGGTTCCATTATCTGATCGAATTCTCTTGGGAAACCCATGCCTTGGTTTGTAGTGGTTGATCAGACACTTAATAACACTTTTCGTGTCCTCTCGTTTGGTCGCCCATGCCTCTGGCCAGCCGGTCAGAGCATCCACACACACCAACAAATACCTGACTCCTCCCGGTCCTGGATTGATCATGTCGGTGAAGTCAATCACAATTTCTTCTCCTGGCCTCTCTGGCATGAGGAACTTACCTGCTTCTGGCTTCACCGCTGGCTTTGGATTGTGTGCCCCGCAGATTAGACACGTTCTGGCTTTCTCCTTTATCATGTCTCTCAAATGAGGGTGCCACCAGTGACAGATCCAACCAACAGACTAAAAACAGCTTCTACCTTTGGGCTGTCAGAACTCTCAATGCACCAGAACACTGACAAACCTGCAGTCTTCCCCTTTGAACTTATGGTAACCTGAGTGTGTGTATGTCAGCGTGGGTGGATGTGGGTGTGCACGTGTGAGCAGACCTCTCTCATACAGTCATTCTGTGCAATATCTTGGCAAATGTGCAATAATCCCATTTTTCTTTGGTAACTTATACATTTTTTTTGTAACTTATACATTGTATAAAATGTATATATATTGTATATTGTGTATATAGTGTTTTTATATTGTTGTTTTGAAATTTGTCACTTTCTTGCACCTTTGTGGTTTTGCTACCTAATTTTGTTGTGCAGGCAACTGTACAATGACAATAAATAAAGTTCTAAGTTGCAGGTTTAAAGCGCTTCCTCATTGGCTTCACTTTTCACAGCTGGAAGCTGCGTACATCCATGCTAATAAACCATCTGTGAGCTGTTAACATGAGCTGCACTCGGTGTCTGTTCACATACAAAGGGTTATCTTTATCTAACACTTGAGAAAAAGAATGTCTTTTGTGGGAGTGTCCTACAGGAACCTAGCAGATGAAACTGGAGCCCAGTAGTGCAGAAGTAGTGGCTCAGTAGTGCTACCGGTCCACCAATGTGATCAGCTCCTTCTTTTCCAACCACAGTCTGAACACACAGCTACCTGGCTCCGTCAGAGTGGCTGGATGACTTTGTGAGAACTTTTTTCGTCTCAGCACAACGAGCACCATAAAAGGGAAGCAACAGATCCACAGTTCAGCTTGGAAATGTGACGTCGCCACATTCAGATTAGATGAGAGTGCCGATGGCTAAAATGCCTTTAAGTGTAGCCTTAGGCAGCATGAGAAGTATTCAGCAGAGTGATAGAGGTGATTCAATTATTAGTTTTCCAGTCTTAAGAAAATCCCAGCTTTATGGTAAGCATGTTGCACTGGGAGAAACATAATGATTTACTTTTTGTCAAGTGTATTTATTTTATTTTTTATTTCGTTTGTCTCACACTGCAGCTTCACTTTTATTGATTTAAAAGTGCTCGTCTCCCTCAACACACCCACACTCCACTGCTTTCTTGCAAGTATTTCACATCAGTGTGGCGTAATGAACTGAAACAGCCTCACTGAATCAAAGCGTTGATCAAACGCTGGTGAATGTAACTTCTGTTTGATGTGTTGGAAAGAAGACACAAATTAACCAAAAACGATCAAACTGAGGTTTATTTTTTTTAATCTTTTATTTATTTATTTTTGTAGTTTTTGCTGTTATGTCAGGTGACAGTGCCATTCTTCCAGTGTGGGATTGATTTATTTGTATATCCACAAAACACACAAATTTAAAAAAGGTATGTTCAAGTCAGTTTTTAGACAGAAATGTATGCAATAAACCAATAATCAGATGAATATACCAAGATGCAAGAAATATACAGGTTTAAAAAAACTCATTTTCACCTGTTACATATTTTGTTTTGGTATTGTCTCACATTGAGACTGTGGCTGTTCTTAAATAACATGTTTTCCTGCAGACTATTAGAGAAAAATGTGTCAAGGACATGTTTGTGTAGATTTGTAGCACCAGTTCCCCCTTACCAGTCATCTCAAGGTATTCTATAATGTAAGCAGTAAAGAATCTACAATATTAAAGAGAAAAACCCAACGATCTCCTGATCCCATCTGAGCAAGCACTTGGTCATGAAAGCGAGGAAGAACTCCCGTTTAAAAGGAAGAGACCTCTGGCAGAACCAGGCGCAGGGAGAGGAAAGAGAAGACAGAAAAGAGGAGCAAAGAAAGGCCATGAATAAAAAACAGACCGTACAGGAGAGTAGACACAAGTAAATGACAGAAAATAGAAGCGTTAACCAAGCCTGGTTTTCCAAGTAGGTAGTGTTTGTATCCTAAACCCAAACTCTGAGCTGATTCCAAAGGAAAGGAAGGAAGGAAGCACTTTGAAGGACAATGAAGAAAAGCTTTTGTGGTGTGAGATAGTAGATCATGTCTCATTTACATATTTAAATATAAGCTATCAGATTAGAAAAATTGTAACAAAGTAACAAACTGGGGAAGTTTTTGGCCCCTTGATCATATTGCACGTGTTGTCTCTTCTGTTAGATTAGTCAGAGCTGCAATTTAAGAATTGGAGATTTTAATTCACCCAAAGCTAAATTTCTGAAATCTAATGATGTTTGAGAATGCTGCCTCAGAAACGTATGTGCAAACAGTTGCTGTATCATTTAGTTTGTTTGTCAGATTTGGTAGCAAACAGAAGAGATTTGTACAAAGTCAGCATCAAGGCACTTAATTTTAACTTCAAACTTCTGAGGAATGACTTCGGGGTGTAAGGGCGTTCCTGCTCACCTCGGATCGCAGCTCCGCTGCTGAACACATTTTGGGACAATGTGTTAAATGTGGAATCTCATTTTTTCTCACTTCATCCTCATCCTCCCCCTCCCCCACCTCCCCCTCCCCCTCCTCCTCCGCAGGCCGACTGTCGCTCCAGAGAATACCTTCGCATACACTTCCCAGCTGCAGATACGTGATTCAGAGAATGAGGTAAGCGTCAAAATCTTACACGTGTGGGTCTCACACTTCGGTGTACACGCTCACACATACACACTCCGAAGTATGTGTAGTGACTTCATCGCTAAAGTAATTTACAGTCTTAAAAAAAGCTTTAAAGCCAGTGACTCAAAGGAAATTCCCCAAATCCAAAAGTAAAGCCCAGATTGTTGGTACAAAGCCTCATCATTCTCATCTAATTTGCTGCCGGAATTAAGCAAATCTATTATGTAGATGAATAAACAGAAGATAGCGTTGTGTTCAGAAAACTGAAATTGTCTCAGAGTCAGTTTTCTTACTGCTTATTAGTTCAAGCATTGAAGGGAGAGCGGCAGGAAAGAACCCGTAAAACTGCTCCAAATATTTATGGACTCCACGGCACAAATGCCGATGTCTGTAAGAAGATATTTGAGCTTTATCCTTCATCCTCAGGGAGGTCAGAGGTCATCTACAGTATTTGTGAAGCAGCAGTCCTACAGCTTGTCTTCTGTGACAGTAAACAACTCCATCCTGCCACAGAAGAGTGGAAAAGTTTATGTTGAAGAGCCTTTGACGGGTTCTCTGCATTTTCAGGGGGGTGTGGACAGGCCAGAGGTGAACCAAGGACACTTCAGGTTAAGCAGAGACACACAGGCAGTCAGAGAGAGGGAAGGATGAGGAGAGAAAAAGCCTTTGATCCTCTGATTCTCATCTGAAATAACAGGCAGCGCTGCCGAATCTTACCCTACCTTCCTCATTACTGATCAAAGCTGCAGACAGTTAGCACACTCAGATGCTTCGAAAACGCAATCATCTTTCATTTTCCCGAGTATTTTTAATCGTGCACAGAATCAAACCTTTGGGTCCGGAGTGCAGATGCTCGAGCGAGCTCACACTCACGCGCTTGAGGATGTGTGCACCCTCACGTCCCTTGATACCCTACTTGGAAACATAATGGGACGTCCGTGTTCATCCGCTCAGAAGCTCCCTGACTTTGTGAATCCTCTGAGCGCGCTCCACACTTTGATCACCCTCTCTACAAAGAGACTGAGACAGCGAGAGAGGCTTTGTGCTGAGTAGGCAGGGCTACAGCGGGTTCCTCCAGGCCTTAACCCAGCTTTACCCTCTCACTCTCTCACTCACTGCAGGCACATTTGATCAGATGCACTGTACCTTAGTGGTTTGAGCTGAAGTACACACTTTAGGCAGGTAATTGCTTCATTTAAAGAATAGCAAGACTATATGATTTGTATGCGTGCTGACCGTTTTGTAGGAAATTGCTACTTTGAAATGTTTTTCTATCAGAAAAAAGGGATGCTGCATAGGAACAGGTGAGAACCACCTTCCCAACGCCACACACGGACACAATAGTTGCTGTGCTCTTTATTTGTTGCACCGTGCTCGGATTGGGCGTTGTGCACCTCGATACTGAATTTTCAGCTGCCGTCAACTCTCCTCCACACTGTAGCTCCTCCACCCGGTCCCAACATGCTACTGCATGAATAGGGGAGGCTGATTGGACGTTATGTAACAGGTGTTCCACGGAGCCTCCCCTAGCACTACACCCTGAATCACCCGCCCCCTCTCTCCTCCCACAGCTGAGCCACAAACCACACCCCACTACCACAACACTTAAGTGGATCCACTATGCTTTCCTGATTGTCTGTCTGAGCATCAGACTGACTTCAGTGCTCGATTTCTGACAACTTTTTTACTCCAGGATCTGCAGGTTTCCATCGCTTTGTTTTTTAGGGCCAGCCAATTGAAAGAGTGCTGATTTAAAATTTAAAGCTAATAATACATATTTTTCAAGAGCATAATAGGTTCTTTTTGATACCAGTTTTTAATTAACTAAATGCTTTGTACTGTTTGCTCATCCATCCATGCATTTTCTTCTGTTTTGTTTTTGTTTTGTTTCTCTTCTCTTTCTATTTGTGGTGGATTAGACGTAATGTGAACATAACATAAGCCTAAAATATTTCATCATCCAATTTTGTTTTTTATTCTTATTATTTTTTATTTTTGCGTGACTCCAATGATTTATGAGCTACTTTCCCAAGTGTGTTTGAAGCTTTAGACTTTTAGAAATGTGAGGTAGTTCTGTTCAACATCATTTAAAAGAGGTCTCTAATTTTGACACGTTTTGGACACTTACTACTCCGGCAGTGCTAGTCTACCTGATTTAAAATATCTAACCTTGTGAAGACTCTGTCCCTGGGTGGCAGAGGAAGAGAAATAGTCTCTGTGTCTGTCAGAAAGAGGAGAGACACATGAAAGACGGAGCAGCAGGAGAGGAGATGAGGAGATCCAATAAAGGATGGATACAACAGGAGCTGCAGAAGGAGAGAGACAGAGCAAGAGTGTGGAAAAACAAATCAATGGCTGTGTAAGACAGAAAAGGAAAGGAGTCAAGGCAAGACGATAAAAGCTTATCAGTAATGTGAGTGATGGAGAGATATGCTGGATGTGCTTACCTGTTGTGATTTACTCTGCATGACAGTTTGCTTTGATGTAACCCTTCGTCTATGGGCTGAATGGGCTCAGTGGTCTACTTGGTGCTGTGTATTTTACATGGGAATTACTGTAAAAATCCAAGTCTGGATTTAGTCTATTCCAGCTGCCATAGGGCGAGAGGCAGAGTACACTCTGGACAGGTTACCAGTCTGTCACAGGGCTAATACAGAGACAGACAGCCATTAACACTCACATTCATGCCTATGGCCAATTTAGAATCACCAGATAACCTAACCCCATGCATGTCTTTGGATCACCCAGAAAATTAGGTTAGACTATAGCTAATAAGCAGGGGTGCACATAAGTGCACATAAGAAGTTGCAACGCGCGTTTGCGTACATATAAAAGGCACTGTTTTTGTCCTCTAGGGTGGGATTTTCATGGCATATTCTGCACCAAATCTCTGTGCGTTCATCATTTGTTTGAAGCCAGCTCACCTCCTGCAACCACTTTTCTGAGAATACGCACTTTTTTTGTGGTTCTGACTCCTTCTGACATTTCTTTGGAGGTGGAGGAACACCAAAGTAATTGTTTAAAGGAGCTTGCTTCTTCAACATCTTTAAGAGTCCTAAACAAATGTCTGTCCTCCTCCAGAAAATCTTATGTTCGCAAACGCGTGTTGCAACTTCTTATCTGGTGCGCGTCTTTTATTTTGACAACGAATGCGCACCTGCGGACCACTTATGTGCACCCCTGCTAATAAAGTTTCTGGTGAGCATATATTTTTTATTCTCCATGACAAAGTTGTCGATTAAAACAAGACAGAGAGAAAACTACAAAGTTTAGTAAGTAAGGTTTAAGGGAGCAGGGAAAGCATAGCTTGTTTCAGAAAAATGATGAACTATATGGATTCCCCAAGTCCCAGTATAAGATTAATATAGATTAGTTTGATCTTTTGATTAGTTCAAGAAGCGGGAGGAACATAGGGTGACATATAAGTGAGGAGGGAGGTGCACACAGGTGGGCTACAGCTTATGCAGAAGGTGCATTCTGAAAAAGGAGACTCCACAGTGGTGTAAAGGGAAGACTGTAGCTAGGCAACATTTAATGATAGTCTGTAGGATGGCTTCGGAAATCAAGAAGAGGAAGCAAGTGAAGGCAGATGTTAAGGATTAAATGGTGGAAGCTGAAGAAGGAAGAATGTTGTGCAGAGTCCAGGAAGGACTTGAGACAAGCTCTGAGTGGTAGGAAGGAGTTACCAGATAGCTGTGAAAGTACAGCTGATGTGGTGAAAGAAACTGCAATGAATGTGTTTGTTGTATCCTCTGGACAGAGGGAGAAGCATGTGAGGCTGGACACTAAGGAAGGAGAAAAGGACTTTTGGCTAGGAAGGAAGATTGAGCTGGAAAGGATGTGCATCTCCATAGGAGAGAAAATGACAGAGGGAAGAAGCTGATGAGCCACAGGCTGAACAGGTTGAGTGCTAGTATTTGTGAGTTACAGTATGTCCAGGTTCTGTTGTTTCATATCCTAATAGCCCCGTTGTAGCATTGTCACAAACTTTCAATAAGCCATCTGCAAACTATTCAGTTTGAGTTATTGAGATCAGTTCAATCTACATCCTGCTGTTATACAAATTTTACTGCCCTTTACAAAAACATTTCTAAAATGTCAAGGAAAATGTTGGAGAACAAGTCGGGCCCAAGGTTGGGCCGATGAGCTCTGTTGGGAGCAGCCGCACTCATTAAAAACTTATAGCAGTACAAGGACACAGCTTGTTGCTGGAAGTAGTATTCAGCATGAGTATTAGCTGGAGGACGGAGCTGCAGAGGCATTTGGTGTTTCTATTCTTCCATCTCAGAAACACAGGTACCACCGTCTATCACCGGCTGTCAGTCTGACATTTTTTAAACACAATCACTCAGTCTCAGCTCACTTTGGACTGATTAATTGGGCCGTCATGAGCGAAGATGTGTGTTTGTGCCCAGGCTGCGTTATATTGGAGTTAAGCTAACATCTTTTTTTGAGTCTGGCACGTATGAGGAGAGATTTTTTATGCTTCTTCACACAAATATGTTTGTAGAAATATACTAATTTTTAATGTGCCGTACTTAAAAAAGATACATTACATGAACTTAATACTTTAGCAAAGTAAATTAGCTCTAATTTCTCTTTAGCAAATTAAAGTAAGAAAATATTAGTGTAAATGGCCGAAATGTTTGTCTTAGAAAGCTAAGAATACCTGTACAACATTTTAAAGAACATAAGTAAATGAGTTAAGTGGATTTGTATGACTTTGGCAAAACTTAAAGCGCCATTGCTCAGATGCATCTTAACACCTTATGGCGCTGTAACCACCCAGATTTGTTTCACTGGACACTCCCCATTGCCTGACTCTAAACCATGTGTTTACATGACCAGCCCATCCTTGTTGGTGCTGCGGTGGCAGATGTATATGTTCATGCAACTGCTTGTTTTTCACATTGATCCTGTAAGCTTTACTGGAACTTTAACCACTTCACATCATCATGTCCCATCACAGCTTATCATCTTCTCTGTGGACCGTGGGGTGGCTGAAGTTGTGTCAGAAACCTCTCCTCTGTTTCTAGTCTCAATTAAGGTGGCCTATTAATAACTAAATCTTGCTAAACACTACTGTTGGCTACACAAGCCCTAGAAAACGCAATGAAAATTATGAAATGAAACAATATGCAGAGTTAAACTGCTCTGTATGTGGACAAAAACTACAGATAACTCACTAGAAGTACATAAACTCCAAATTTACCAATAAGTTAAAGGGGCTGAGAAACAGTAGCACAGGTAGAGGAGTTTCCTAGTGTTAGCTAACTTCAGTTACTTTGAACTGTAGCATCAAAAACCTCGAGTCCATTGAATCAAGCAGGGATTTTATTAGTTATGAAACATGTCATTTGTGACAGAGAGATTATTTTAGATCAAAAGTCTTGCCTTAAGTTCAAATTGAGTATCATTGTTAGATTTCGGCCCGACACAATATCCCAAAGTTTGCTTCATCATTGTGTGTGGAGGGCGCCGCGGCTCAGTGTGTCCTGCAGGACTGTAGCCTCCGGCTGTGTGTGGAGGGCGCTCGGCCCAGACTGACCCAGACTGTGGAACAAACACTTCTTACGCCAACTCTGCTTCTGAGGGACAGTAAATAAAACATGTTCAGGTGAATAAGGGGCACAAAGCTGTAATGATAGTTTTTTCCTATTACTCTCTGTGTTCATTTGTTCCTCATTTTCATTCTCTTTGCTGCACGCATACACCATCAATTCACAATTTAAGTTAATGTGAAGGAGTACAGTTAGAGATGATTGTTAGTGAGTACGCCAATATCATTTGTGAGCCATTGATTTACACGAGCAGATAGAGGGTTAAACAGTAAACCAAAAGGCTAAACATACAAATTGGAAAGAGAAAATGGAAACATAAACACGGTTTTTCCCGTGCAATAAAATCTATTGACATTTTGGCTGTGCTCATTTTCTAGCTCCAACTAAAGTGACATAGATAGTCTAGCTGAACAATTGGCTTTTTAACAGCCGGTCTGATTCTCTGCTCACTTCTGTTGGGTGAGATTTCATTGCTTTGTTCTCGATGCTTTCTCAGATGTGTTACTTTGATGAGTACATAACACACACAAATAACAAAAACCAGTGTCATCTGTTAACGCTGCAGTAGGGTTGGGTTACAGCCTCCTCTGTGTGATTCTGCCCCAAGCAGCAAAAAACACTGATTAATGCTGCCTTAAACCTGCATTTTAAAGCGTGCAGTGTGTTCTCGAAGCTTGTTTTTTTTGTAGGCGTTCACAATAACTGCAAATCCAAACATTTGGCCATCAGTAGTGTCAGAGTTTTCATATTTCTTCTGTTCATAATCAAATATATGGAATCCCTGTTTTTAAGTGCCCGATGAACTGCATTCAAGCAGCCCAGCGTGTATTTACAATCTCTCTTTATCTCTAACATCCCCAAATCCAAATATGCTTTATCACATCCTGTCGGCGCGGAGTGCAGAGTAATGTCACCGCATTATTACTGTTTGTTGGGCTGTTTCTTTCTCTGTTTCTGCTTTGTACTTTTTCTTTGTCTCTGTTTTTTGTGTGTGCATGCAACAAAAAACAGAAAATGCTCCCTGTTGAATTTAATGTTGAAATTGAAGCTGGAATTATGACGAGGCCATTTTTGTCTGAATCCCCGAGGACTCCCTTCGGTACTTCTCCCGTTTCCTTTTCTTATTAGGCCTCATTTCACAGTCCCCACTCACTTGTTCAAGTTTCACTGGCTCAGCTTCATCAAAATTTATTTGTGCTTTGTATATATTTAGCTCCCTCTAATCCGCTCTGTGACTCCTCCTTTATCTGGCAGTCAGATGCAATCACTGGCACATTCTACTCTGTGTTGAGATATTAGCAGATGGAGTCATTAGTAATTTTGAATTAGTGAAGGGCAACCTTCAGCCAAGATTTTTTTAAATCCATGTTTTCTTTCCTTTTCTTCTCTACTTGTTAGTGCTTGACTCTGGGTTGCCTTGATGTGTGTTTCCCTTCCTGCACCCTTCCCAGTGGAGAGAGTTGCACAGCTAGCCTGAGGCTGACATAGTACAGTAACAGTGAAGAGTGTGTATACGATGAGTGTGCATTTCTGTGTTTATGCATTGATGGGGTGATAAGTAAGAAGACAAATTGCAAAAGGGTCGGGCAGTGCAAGGATGGCCAGGGGTTTGCGTGATCAGATTTAGGAGGTTGTGAGCAGAGATGATGGGGAAGGAGACGAATAACGAGATGATTTGAAACCTAAAAGCTGGGAGGAGGCGAGAGGAAGAGTTGGCATCATTGGACTGTGAAAGAGTTTCTCTCCTTGTATATTTCCCGTTTCTATCGGCATTCTGTCATCAGTTTCCACGTCAGCAGAGATACAAATTGCATAGAAAACAGAAGAGAGGGGAAAGTAAAAAGGACACGTTGCACTTAAAGACTGACTCCCTGGGATAAGCAGAGGAGGAGGAGAAAGAGGAGAGGAGTAAGATGTCGAGGGAGTTTCTAAAGGAGAAAAGCCGATGCTTTATGTGGAATTCTGCAGATAGAGAAACGACCCTCCCCTCTCTGTCTTTTTCTTCTTTTTATTTATCCTCCCTCCCGTCTGTCTGATGCATTGGAGGAGAAACTGCATTAATTCCACCATGGCCGCACACAGTAAAACCCTCGGCATCGCATTTTGTGCCGCCTTGCCTACCTCTGCCAGGATGCCGCTCAAGTGTTGATAAATTGCCACCACCCACCTCATTTTTCACCGCAGCCGTCTCATCGTCAAACACACTGACACAAAACCCCTGTATGCTCCTCAGCAATAACAAGAACAATCGCTGAACCCCAGGAATCAGAGATGAGGAGATAGAGGGGAAGGACAAAAGGAGAGGTGGATAAGTAGGTGTGTTCTAGGAAGGGGGCAGAGAAATGAAAACACAGCTGCAAACATTAATTTAGTTTTAGTTTAACATGCTTTGGGCATCATTTTTCATGTGTGAAACACATTTGTCAGCAAATTGTAACAACTTTGTGTTTGGAGTTCTGATTTTTACATTGAATATATATTGGATATACTGGATTCCTGTTTTGACATCTTTACCGTAAGCTTTAGTTTGACTGTAATATTTGAATATGTTTTTACTGTTCTCGTGTTCGTTTAGAGTTCTTGTTCTCTATTTAGCTTCAGTTCCTTTTCTGAGTTTATCTCTCGTGTTTTTAGTTCCCTCGGCTTTTCCCTGTTTGTTTCTCATTTTGTCTCATCTCTGTAATAATGCCTTAGTTCTCCCTGTGTTTGTTAAGCCTCCATTTTTATGTCTATGTTGGTAGCCTTTAAGTCATTTCCTCTTTTGTTTTGAAGTCCTGTGTTAGTTTTACTTCCTTAATGTTCTGTGTTCCCTCATGAATGAGTTCATTTCTGATTATTATTAATCTTTGATTTTTGAGGGTCTCCTTGTTTCAGTATGGTGATTATTCATGTCCTGGTTTACATGTTTCCTCTTGTTTGCTGCTTTGGGTTTTGCGTCCTCCTCGTCTGATGGTCTTCACCTGTGTCAGTTACCTGCACATGCACCTCGTTCTACAGCTGAGTCTAATCCCCAATCAGCCCTCAGTTAGCATATAGTCCGGTCCTCCCTACTCTGTGAAGGTGTGGAACTTCTGTGGATTTTCTTGATGTGCAATCAACTGCTTGTTTTTTTTCCTTGCCCCCTTTTTTTTCTTTTGCCTCCTGCATTTGAGTCCATCTCTAAAGTCTAACTAATCATTTGCAAAAACATATGAAAAACAACTTCAAGACACTGACCAAGATAAATCTTTCCTCCGTCCTTTAAACTGGACTTAATCTCCCCCACAGTTGCCAGTTCTGATTTTACATCTTTCCGTTGCTTATTTCAGGAAAGAATGGTGACATATATTTATTTTTTTATTGCTTAGCTCTTTTCTGACCCTGGGGACAAATGTGATATATTGTTAGTTTAAAGACCATACTGATTTTTACACATCTATGTACAAAGATAAGTCAGAAAATATGCAGAGACTGACATTTAATAGCAGAATAGAGAACAGTGATGTATGGGATCCACCGCCAGTAATAAAATGTATATAAAGCACAATGGTAGACGGTGTCTGACCTCTTGAGGTGGTGGTCAGGTGCATTTTTAAGGAGCTGATCACTATGATCCAATAAAGGTGAAAAAGTTGCAGAAATCAAGTGTTTAAAAAAAAAAACAGGGTGTATTAATTTAAAACACATGTAAGTTTCAGGGTGTGCAAACTTTTCAATGAGAGTTTTAAATGATGATCAAATCCTGATGTATAATCAGGTCTCCATACTTACATGTTGTTCAGCATTACAATGCAGGACAGTATCATTTGTATGCATTACAGCACTGTTTTGGCTGACAGCGCATGCTGTGGGTAAACATGGTCGTCATGTTATGGCAGAATTTCTTTGTGTAGTTTTTAGTAAATTAAAGGTAAAAGACAGTTTTATATACACACATGGTCATGTGAATAGCTCTACTGTCCCCACATGACACAATGTTTCACCTACAGGAGGATTTCATTGACGTTGAGGTTTCAAACTGTGGCACAAGAGGATTAAGGTCTTTTTTTCAGCTGCTGATGAGTTGTGAATTTAAGCTGTGTCACTGCACGACAAGATAAATATTTGTTGCCTGCTTCCGTATCCCAACAGTGCCATCAATTCCAGCCACGTCACGGTAAAAAAATTCACCCAGGCAGTCGTGTTGGAAGGTTTGAGTCACACCGCAGGTTCCTGCCGCATACTGCTCTGTTCGCAGGACACCGGTTCGGCAGGAGAAAGGTCTTTGGGTGACTCAAAGATGTGGAAAGACACATAGACAAGTTAATCAATTTCTCTCTGCTGCCATCATGCTTTGACCTTTTCTGCTGGTGAATAATGTCAGTGAGAGGGAGTCATGCCTGATATCGAGGTTCATGCACTGATGAACCGCTCCAACAAATCACTGGGTGGAAAGATCTTGTTTGTCTGTTTCTGAGTAAAATGTGGGGATACATCACACCCCCTCTGTCTCTCCATATGCAGGAAGAACTATGACTTGGAGAAATTAGAGGAACCGAGAGGGATTATTGGGGAACAAGACTTGTATAAGACTACTGCTGTGCTTTTGCTAAACTTGTGGTTAGTTTTATGGGACAAATAACTAGAGACAGTTTTACTAAATGGATAAATTAATTCCCATTAATTCTGGTATAATATTTGTTAACAGTGATGTTAAAATAAAGTTTTTGATTTGCATGAGGTGCGATAAAGTTTTACAACTCGACCTGCAACTTGCAAGATCAAGTGCATCTCTGCACCACTTCCAGCTCATCCTCCATTTTCATTGTGTCGGTGGTGTGTGCTGAATCTAGTCATCTGTCAACTGGAATTTCATTTTGGGAAAGAGGATATAGTTATGAGAAGACTTATCTTCAGGGAGGCAGGAAGCCACACTTTAGGTTGTTTGCACTGAAAGTTCTCCCTCAGATGTGTGATGATGTTACAGGAGAGGAGAGTGCTGACAGTCTCACCCTGAGGGATGAAGCCAAGGTGCGCAGCCCTGTCAGTGTTTAATAAAACAGAAAAAACCAACAAGCTTTCTGCCAACATTCCTGATCTGTCGCACTGTGTGTGGACTTTTTTTCACAAAACCGGACTCCCAGCTCTCATCATCAGTGATGATCCTTCAAATTAAAGACAGTCAGTTACATTCTGGAGTTATTTGTAATATGCTTTATTATAAGTCCATGTCGAAAATGTAGTATCTGGTCACATGTTGTCAGGACATCCAGAAAAATGTGAAAAAGACCATAGACTGGAAATAGAAGCTCAAAGGTGCACAATAAGATAACCTTGAAGTGGATTTGATCTAAATTTGGGTTGAATTTTGCCACGTTTTGACTGATTTGCGTTTGAGTTAAATTTAATACAAGGTTAGAAATTTAATGTTATTTCTCTCAAAGATGAATTCCAACAATTTAACACAGTAAGGTCAGTTTACCTTTGGGCTCCATAGTCTGAAACTATGAGAAATGACTAATCTTTCTTCAGGTAGAAAATGTCTGAGGAACATTTCTGTCACGGTTCTGGGTCCGTCGGACCCAGTATTTTGAGTTTATTATGTTTTGGTTTACTTTTGCATCATGGATTATTCTTTATGTTTCTCTGGTACTTTGTGTTTCAGTTATCTTGGTGTTTTGGATTGTTTTCTCATTCTCTTGTGGTGGTGGTGATGATGGTTATTATTAGAGTTCATGTTTCTGTTTATTCCGTGCTTTAGGATTTGTGGTTTCATGTATTGTTTGAGTTCCATGTAGTATTTTCTGTCTCTCAGTGTTAAGTCTGCGTGCTTGTTCAGTAATTCATGTTTCCCGTTTTATTGTGAAAGTCTTTGTCTTATGTTAGTGTGTGCAGCTTGGTTCCCCCGTCTCGTTAGCCCTGATCTCTCCCAGCTGTGTCTCCCTTCCGTTGCCCATTCCCTCATTACTACCCTGTGTATTTAAGCCCTGTGTTTTCCTCAACCCGGTGTCGCGTCGTACCATCAGACTACGCCTGTGTGTTTCCATGTTAGTGTTTCAGTATTCGCTACCATTGCTCAGTTTATGTTTTGTTTTCGTGCCAGCAATAAAGCTGAGGTTTAAGTTACAATTCAGTGTCTGAGTCCTGCGATTGGATCCACCTCTCCATCCGCCTGCACACAGAGCCCTGACAATTTCTAAATGCACTGAGACGAATAATCCAAAGGGTATTTTTTTTTTAAGTTTTCTTGGAAAATTCCTCCTTACTCTGGATATACAAATACTACTGAATCATTAGAGTAAACTTTGTAAGTTCGAGAACTGTAGAATATTTTAGTTCCTGAAGACATATGAGTCAAAGTGATAAATCACTGTGCCTTTAGCCTGAACAATCTAGCCATGATTAACTGCTTGGTTCTTATTGTGCAGTAAATTATTCTCCCTTTCATGCGGATATGCCGTTCCTATGTTCAATGCCGTGTTAGAGGCTAATGATGAGGGGCTTCAATTGAATTTTCACAGCATCTAAATGTAAAAGATGAATGTCCAGAGAGTGTGTTTGACACGGCCTTTAATGACACTTTTTTTCTCTTTCTGAAAGGCTAAACCCAAAAAGAAACACTGTCTGGGTTTTGTTCTGTTTTGTATTCATTCTCCCAGAAATGAAAAACAGTGTCTCTTTGACCTCACACCGTGTCTCCACCTTTATCTGCAGCCTCCTGCTCTGTTGTGGCAACCTGACATGTGAGTGATTGATAGACGGTGGGGCTGACACCGCCTGGTTCTTGACTTATAACGACAAGTGCTCTGCTGCAGCATCGGACAAATTGCCTTGTTTATATCCAATAGAAGCCTCGGCGCCAACACAGCCATCAACACCAGCATCACACCTGTGTGTTTTTACCCCAAGCAGGTGTCTTCACCATGAGTTCAAACTTCTCACATGGCCTCCCTGTAAACCATAAAATCAATTGGGCCTTTTTTTCCCTGAAGCTTCTAAAGACAAATCAATTGAGGACGATCCATTGTAATAAGGACGTATCAGCCTTGGACGAGGCAGAGGAGATTCTGGGGGCGGCGGTTATTTGATTTTCCTGCGAGGGGAAGAGAGGCTCAGCTGACAGGGCCAAGGCTTTTGTTTTCATTGAGTGGCTATTATGTGAAGTCCACCCCTGCTTAGTGGCTCCATCGTTGCTGGCGGCAGACCGCTGCGCTCCCACTTGTAAGGTGCTTTAGTCAGCAGTGATGGTCGGCTTCGTCAAGAGTGGGATTAATTCTCTCAGAAGCCTTTCCCACCGACGTGGACGTTTTGGGCATTAATGAGATTCCCACCTTAGCTTTGTTGCGTAACATTGAACTGTTGTGTTAAACTATTGAGTTGTGTGTTCAGTAGGTGTCTGCTGGTCCATGATAAGGATGTTAAATTAACAGTCCAGCCATTTAAGTTCAACTGTTCAGTGCTTTCGTTCAGAGAACAGTAGCTTAATTAAACCTTCCAGGCAGTGTTGGGTCAAAAATGAGTAGCTGAGACACCATTTAACCCATCGTTTCCTGGGTATGACAACATTTTAGCATAAACTTTGAGGCTTGTTTGGTTTTTTTCAAGCTTTAAATAGTTTTGGATGATTTAAACAGATTTAAGTCATAAAACCTTTGCTTTTTAATTTAGCTTTTAATGAGTGCACCAGTTTTTTATTTCGCTTTATTAGTTTCTTTTGGACTAATAAAATTTTTTTTTCTATTTTTTAATGAAGTGTTTAGTTCTTCTATTTTGTGTTTTTCTTTTAATTCTTGGATTTTTATTGAGTTTGTTAACTTTCATTATATGAACTGTGCTGTATAAATAAATTGATTGAAAAGTAATTTAGTGTTGTGGTTCATAAAGAACTTCGAAGTCACTAGGGGCTGTTAGCAGGTGTATAGCTGTTGTTGATACATTGTTTGACATTCATCTGAATCCAGATTGGGATTAACACTATTTTTTAAATGATTCTTTAATGTAGTAAGATGGGACAGATTTGTACAATTTGTGTCATCAATTTGTCATAAATATACTTAAAATTGGTCCATATGTGTGATATGGAGCAAATTATTTAACCTGTGAGGAGGCATGAAGTGTAGGAGGGTAATTATATGTATAAATTTGACTCATTATAGGCACCGGAAAAGTACAAAGATTATATTTTATATTTACAGATAAAAAAAAGCG
The DNA here is from genome assembly GCF_013358895.1 of Oreochromis aureus. Taxonomy (NCBI): domain Eukaryota; kingdom Metazoa; phylum Chordata; class Actinopteri; order Cichliformes; family Cichlidae; genus Oreochromis; species Oreochromis aureus. The sequence goes on from NC_052947.1 coordinate 38,432,636, forward strand.
ATTATTATAAAAATACAGCTGAAAATCAGGTGTATTAAAACTAAACTTTTTGTTGGTGAGTCATCATTATGATGAGGTGCTGCAGTGGTAGGACTTCAGGCCGGTGTTTCTGTCCCCTTTCACTCTTTCTGTCATATTTGCCCACATACACGCACACTTGACTTTAAACTCTTCTTATAACATAAGCACACACTTATGCCCATGTACACTAATTATAACCTCTGAGGAAATATAGGTTGAAGCCCCTGAAATAATCAGATTCTGATCTGCAGCATCAGCCTCTCATATTGACATCCCATCGGTAGCTATGGTGCCATTATCCCCTCTCGCCCACGTGTGGCTCTTCGCTCACATTTCCCCTCAGGTTCTCGCTGCAGGTATGTGTTTGAGCTCATGAGTATGGGCTTTCCTATTTATTTATTTTGCAATATGCCGTCATGCTCACACTTCACCGTGGGAAAAAGCTTCAGCTTATATGCACACACACGCACTAACCCCGCTCGCTCAGTCACACACACATTAGTCACTATAAAGAACCCGCAGCCTCTTTCACTGCAGCCCACTGTAATGCTCCGTCTCACAGGCCATTCATAAGCCAGAATGTGCTTGTTGGTGCAGAGTAGATCAACATGAGTAGTGGCGGCTTGTATTGCCTGCAAGTTTCCTAAAGAGATCCTGTTCCATGCATCACGCCCACTGCAGCCGATTTGCATCAGAGTAATATGGTGTTTTACTCCAGGCAAGAGGCAAGAGTGTGATTTGTTGACGAGATGAGCAGTGAATCAGCTATGTTGGTATTTGATTTCAAAGTCAAATGTCACACACATGCATGCAAGCATCATCTACTCTACGGTCATGAATTTATGAAAGACAGCTTGTCACAGTCAAATCAAGTCAAATTTATCTGAATAGCATCATTTAGACACAGGGTAATGCAGAGGGCTAGAAAGAGGAATGCAAAGAGACATTTACACCGTATAAACCGTATAACTGTGCATGCAAGTAAAGCATGCACAAGCAATGATGACAGAAATGTAACAGCAACAATTAGAAGTGTTCACAGATCTCTATTTATCTGGTGCTCTAATGTCTACTGTAGACAGCATGCAAGTTTAGCATACTGTACCCAGGATCTATTTACCTTAACATTGGCAATCTGGATAAACGGTCACGCAGAGCTGGTTATCAAATCCTAAGTTTCTCCTGCACGCTCTCATGAAAGGGTGCCGTTGGTAGCTTCTAACCAATCACAATTATGGATAAAAGTATTGATAAACATACTGTCATGTTCAGGTTACATTACATGGTGATTTACCCTAGAAAGAAGTGATCCTTTGTTCCTTTGTAGTATTGAAAACCTTGGTTAACCCTGAAGTTGGTTAAGATGGAATCCTGTTGTGTAGTACAGGCCTCTGGTTTTACTACTAAAACTTTTGTGAAAGCAATTTCAAAACAGCAGTAAAACTATAGGAGGATCCAGTCCTCTAAAGACAGCTGTTTACTCTGGCAGTGAATAATCTTTATACCGTGTGTGAACACAGAAAAACACCCATTAGAAATTAATATAAGGTTAAGAGCAGGCATGGTTTATTGATAAGCCTAATAAAGATTTAGTTTTAGCTGATCTCAGGGAGCTTGTTCCACAGGTGAGGACCATCAAAACTAGAAGCTGCTTCACTTTCTTTTGTTCTAATTCTGGCAACACACAGAGGGTCTGTTCCTGTGGACCTGAGAGTTCAGGATGTTTCGTAAGGCCAAAGAAGATTTGAAATGTAGCTAGGCGCTTTTAGTGATTTGTAAACTAGTAGAAATATTTTATAATCTATCATTTGGGACACAGAGAGGTTTGAGAATAGGAGTAATGTGCTTGATCGTTTTAGCGTTTGTTAAACTTCAAGCAGCAGCATTCTGATAATATTTTGTAGCTGTCTGATTGCCACATTGTGCCACATAGCTACAGAACATGTAGCTATGTGGCAGTAGGGCTGATTGTTATAGGTGCACAGTATGCATGTTATGTTATGTCAGTTCTCTTCACTGACAGGGTGTAACAGATGGATACTTCATCTTTTCTCCCCCTTCTTATCTTAGATTCAGTGTCAAGGCTCAGCAGGTAAAACCTGACTTTTAATGTGACACCTGCACCTCTGCACATTCTGTCTCTTTATCTTTCTACTGAACATTGCTCCGTTTTCTTTCTAACTTTGTTTTCCTCTTCTGCCTTTCTACCTTATTTTTTTCTTTCTCCCTCCTTTTTTCTCCACATCCAATTTTGTCCACCGTTCAGATGACTTGTTCCTTTTTTCCTTATCATCTTTTCCTTCCTCTTCTTCATTTCTCCAGCTTCAGCCGTCTCTATGACTCTGCCTCCTGTCCATCACCTTCTCACTCTGGTACACAGCTGTCAGGCAAGGCAGTGAATCATATCGCACCGGCCCAATCAGAATTCAGAATGAAGGAGCATCTCTTCAAAGCGATTGTCAGCTATTGGCAAGCAGCTGCTGTAGAGCAGAAACCATAGAGACAGATGGACAGCAAATGAAGGACTGTGACTGAACTTCTCGCTGTTCACTGATTCTCTTTGACTGATTAGTCAAGAAGCTGCACATGTGCTAGGGACAGTTCAGCCAAATGAGTCAGGCTAGGTATGGAGATGTAATGTAAGTTATTGAATCCTGAGCAGAATTTAAACACACTGTCAGCATTTATTAGCCGTCACAGTAGTACTCTGTTCCTGTTCGCTCTCTTCCACTGGCTGAAAAGGAGGGAATATTCCTTTTTTTTGTAAATAATTTCTTTTTGGAAAGGAGCCAGTGGGCTTCAGCAGGCAAGCTGTTGATGTTAACACTGCCAAAAGCAGTCTGTGGTCTCTGCTGCTAACAATGCCTTTGCATGTTGCTAATAGCAGTAGACCAACATAACACCTATTGTACTATTACTAATACTACTGTTGAGCCGATTTCATTGTGTACAGGATAATCTCATTAGGATCTGTTGTTTTCAAAGGAATCCTGACAGTGTTTCATTATCGACTGCAAAGATAAACAAAAACCAGGCGAGAGCACAGAGAAGAAAAAGCACCAGAGAATAATTTGTAACAAAATCACTTTTGTGTTACTAAATTCAAAGCATGAAATACATTAGGTGCAAAAAGTACAAATGCTAAAAGAGATCAAATGGTGACATTAACTACTTTTCTCTCATGGTTGTGACTGACACGAAACACATTTGGTAAAAAATGCCACAAGTTAAACAGTCCAAAAAGATTCAGTGTTTCAGTTTGGACATTAAGTTAAATGTGTTCTGCACAGGCTGTGTTTCTCTCACACTCTGAGCTCCATCTTTGCTGCTTTTCACCGGCACATTTCTGTGGATCCTTGTGCATTGCCTCCACCACTGCATCAGTATTCTAGCTTTAAACCATTGGCTGAAATTCGAATTGCATCATCTGCATGCTCATTTATATCTATATTTATATCTTACTGCCTTGGCCAGTGCGTCCTTATTTATCCCGGGAGTAGGTGCAGCCTCCTTTTTATCGCCCCACGTAAAAACGTCTTCATTAAAAACTTATTTCTGTATAACATAATCCAATTAATGATAACCATAAACTTATATATGAGAAGTTTAATCTGCAACATTATGTTTTATGCACAGCTGATGCATTTGCAGTGTGCAAAGTCTGCTGCTCTAAGTTTCTGTCATAAATATTTGGTAAAAGTGTCAGCTCCTAATGTGCTGTTGATGTCATTTTGAATCATGAAGGCATGAGTTCTTACAAACTCAGCCTCTGATCTTGACTTGTGGCCTGTCACCACACCACAGATGTCAGCCATAAATTTTGGTGCTTCTACATTTTTTCTTCCCCCCTCCATAAGTCGGTCAGCGTTGTGCGTAGGTAGCAAGCATCTCCTGGGGACCGGCTCAGTGCCAGGTGTCCCATTCTCTGTTACACTGCCATGTCCTTATCAGTCAGGTTACTGCTAACGTCACAGTGTTGATCTGAGGCCTGAAAGTGCATCATCTCACATACTCCAAGTTCTATATTATCACGGGATACCTGTCAATCATCCTCTCCTCTCTTTCATCTAGATACTTCAAGGGTGTGACCAGTAAATACTTGTTTTAATTGACTTCTTCTTCACAGAACCTATTTCAGACTAGTGAGAGTAAGACTATTCCAATGATTTTATAAATATGAGATAAAAAACTGAAAACTCTTGCACTCTTTCCAGCAGCCAGAAAAGAGTACAGTGCTGGAGAAGAGGTGCTGCCCCAAGACGAGGAATTTGTCAGGATGTTGTTCATGATTGGGGGAGAGTACACTTTACCAAATCTCTGTAATAAAGAGACAGCTGACACTCCAAAGGGTTCAAGGTCTAAGCCTTGGAGGCAGAGAGAAGAGCTCAGAGAAGAGCTGCTCCTCCACATTGACAGGAGCCAGCTGAGGGGGTCTAGGCTTCCGGGGCAGACCCAGGACATGCTGGGGAGATTATGGGCTAGATTGGCTTAAGAGAAAGCTGTGACACGATTGCATGTAAAATGTAGGAACTCTGGGATTTCGTTTCTCAAGATGCAAAATATAGTGAAGAGAATAATTAAATCAAGCGCACAACCTGAGTTATAAACATTTGTGAGGTGTGAGGGAGGTGGGGGATGCCAGATCGGGTGCCCCCTTCCGGCTCTCCTCTCTGCTCTCTCCTATCTTGTCCCTTTTGTCTTACTTCTCTCTATCACCTCCATAAAGGCTCCATAAATATTAAAGAGGTAAGTATTACTTCTCAGTTGCAGTGAATAGATAGAAGAAAATAAACTGTAGAAACTAAACAGAAGAAAGTAGAAGAGAAATAATAATTTAACATAAACCAGTGACACACTCCAGGGCCTGATCAACCCTGGCAGGGCCTGCTTAGATGAGGGTGTCTATTGATAATGGCCGAAACACCCGATGAATCCAAGGTCCACTACTGACGATGTGTCCCAAATTTTAACATGATAATCTAGATCAGATCTCTAATCCCTAAACCTAACCAAGAAAGGAAAAAAATGGCAGATTAGCCTGGGTAAAAGACCGAAAGTTGAGGCACACAACGATGTGTCCCCCTGGTAAAGTTTCTGGGCTGCCTTTCCTCATAACAGCCATCCCTCAAGATTTTCTCCATTTAAAGCAATGCATGGTCAGGGATTGTAACATCTAGTCCTTTTACTGAATCAGAATGTCATACAGAAAAAAAGGCATGTCTTATTTTTCGCACTTGATATTGAAATGAACTGACTGCACCTGTGTTTGTAAAGAGTACAACTGTAAATCACCTGTAAAACTAATCACACCTGTCAGCACTATTTTGGAGATTACCCACAATCCCCAGATCTGGCCCTATGACTCTTGGCTGACTTGGGAACCACTGACCCTAAGAATGGGAGGCTGACTATAGATACAAGAGGTCTGAGCAGTTAAAGGTTGTCAAGAGATGTACTCTAAGACACTTCTTCAGCTGAGAATCAGAGAGGAGAAACACACAGTTTTACTTGCATGCAAGGGCAACCACAGAGCACCCGCACTTGGAGTGAGGGCTCCGAGACTCGCACTCTGCCACTGCCCTGGTCTTTATTTATATACAAGAAGAGTAATACAACAGTGATTACGTTTGTTCAGTGGAATATTGATGCACGAGCATGTGCGGATATGTGTGTGTGTGTGTGTGTGTGTGTGTGTGTGTGTGTGTGTGTGTGTGTGTGTGTGTGTGTGTGTGTGTGTGTGTGTGTGTGTGTGTGCGCGTGTGTCAGGAGAGGCTCCTCTACCTGGTACAAAGTGAAACTGCTTATTAAGCTCTTATCTAGCAGGTACTGCTCCTTCCCTGCATGATAACGGGTCACAGTGAATTAAAAACAGTCTGAGTTATAAAGAGGTCATCATGCAGTATTCTATCATATGCAAACTTATATTATTAAAAGATTATACTGACTACTAAGTACAATTTTCTATTGACAAAGGTGAAAAGCTGTAAAAAATCTTGACTTTTCTTAAAGTGAAAGAGCCTAAACTAAAAGGCTGAACCTTGATGTTTTTATTTTTAAAGGTTTTAAATGGAATATATGTCTCCACACATGACTCATGTATCTGCACATAAACACTTTTACAGTGCACATTGATCTCATTCAAACTTCAGATGAAAATCAACCTTGCTGCACTTCAATCGCACAATCTCAGCTTTCACAGTGAAGGATTCATAGGCAGGAGTGCTTAATACCTACGCACACTTTCTGTAATTCACCGTATGTGCCAACTTTCCTGAGAGACTTGCCCGTCAGTGACACGTGAATGTGGTCATACTGCCACTCCCCAAAAAACAAAACAAAACATAGGATAGTGTAGGGAAAAAAGCTCAAGCTAGACGCTGTCATGTGGTAAATGACAGCTTTTGTAGTTATTTATTGCACTTTTGTGAAGCTGTTTGCATTTTAATGAAATGTGAGCATGAGATTTACATATTCTTGTGATGTTTTCTAAATGTGTAAACACTGAAATGTCACAAAGACGGAGCGATCAACAAACTGAACAGCTCTACATTCATATATGTCCTCTGGACTGGGATATTAATATTTACACTTGCATAATGTGCTTGAATGAATAAAGATACATGAGATAAAATAATCAAGAATCATATCCAAGGTCATGTATACTGCTTAAGGGACAGCTCAGGATTCATTAAAACAACACAGATACAAAATTTAGTTTAGTCATAAATTACTCATAAAACTGAAAATACATTTTCACCATACAGAAAGCATATTTTGGTATGGCACAGTTATGGAGAGGTTTTGGGATAGTAACACTTTCTTGGGTAATCTTGCCTTGGATGGATTGAATTAAAACAATCAGAATGTAAATGAGGTGCAGACTGAGCTTTAATTTAAGACCTTTAACAACAACACTGCACAGCTGTGTAGGAATTACTGCCATTTTTATGCAAAGCAAGAAAGTTCCAGTATAAGACACATGCAATCTGCAGTAAATTGCATGCTATGAATTTTAGTAAATCACTTCGTATAATTAATTTGCTTACTCTCTTCCCCTAAACCTGTGTACACATTTCAGTCACAAAACTGACACTGTGTCCATGTAATGAATCCAGCAACATTTTTAACACACTCATATTGTTCATGGTTTGTAAATTCATTACGGTACAAATGTAACTGGGCCATAAATTACATATTGTTATAATTACACAAAATGTGTTCTAGACCCCAAACCGTTCCTTTTATACCTGACTTTTAGGACCTCCAAGCCTGTAGTTATGTTCATTATCAGTTAGAGCCCCTCCTCATCCTTTTCCTCTTCCTCTTTGGTGCACCCCTATAAATTCGGGGTACCCCTTTGGCCTCTCCCCTCCCCCCTGTGGGAGAGGTTGGTGTCGGTTTTTTCCAACACTGTACAACACACATATACTGTATATTTAGCCACCCTGATGTTTCTGATTGTGTGTTTTTAGTTCAGTTATTGTCATCAGTATGCCTGTCTTTGCTACATGCTATAAATGTGTAGTACTTGTGTGCCACATATGTGTTGTAGGCACCGTCAGTGCTAGCATGAATGGATAATTCTTGCTAGCTTGTTGGACTGAGCTAACCCTCTTCCCGACTGTTTGTATTTGGTTGTAGGAGCTGGAGTGAGTTAATTACTTGGAGGACTTTCTTTCTTTTTACCTTTCATCGTCAGACACAACACAGGAACACACTGGTTACACAGACAAAACAAATAGGACATAAATTCCTCAGTTAAAAAAACAGTTTAGTTATTTATTGTCTGTCGCAGGACTTTTGTGAATTCTGAGTAAATAAAAATTATTTGTGGTATCAAACTGCTCAGTTCTGTTTTTCCTAGCAGAATGTTTACTTGGAAAGGCCAGCGAAAGGTTTAACAAGAAAAGTCCAAACAAAGTAAAAACTGTCAGAATAGATGCAAAATAAAACACTGGAAGTGGGGCTTTTTTATGTCGTGATGGTGGGTCAACATCGCTCATTCTTATTGCCTTTAGAGCCCTTTGTGAACTCAACCACCCAAACACTGCAGACACCCACACAGATGACGTGGGTTAAGTGTCTGATGCCTTTATGCATTAGTGATTAGGGCTCAAGGTGAAGATCTTATGTGTGAGTCTAGCTTCTCTCTCTGATATACAGCAAGCAAATGTCTGGTTTACTAACTTAACATTATGATTGTCCCACGCAGCTGAAAATAATCATAGTAAAATACAACAAGAGGAAAAAAAACAGTAATTCAACTCTCAGTGTAGCAACAATGCAAATTGACTATTTCATTAATTTATGAGACACATTTGATCACATGCATCAATAATTTTGGTTTCTTGGTACTTTTTTAAAGTAATAGTTTGAAAGTGTGCCCGTGGTATGAAATAAATAATAAATAGGAAACTACAGCCAGCAGCTCATTAAAGAAATACTTGTTTTATATTTTTGTTTTATTAATTGAAAAATACACAGAATATTGAGAAATGCATGAAGTAACCATATCCACCAAGACGTTTATAATTCAATTCAATTCAATTTTATTTATATAGCGCCAAATCACAACAAAAGTCGCCTCAAGGCGCTTTATATTGTACAGTAGATAGCACAATAATAAATACAGAGAAAAACCCAACAATCATATGAGCCCCTATGAGCAAGCACTTTGGCGACAGTGGGAAGGAAAACTCCCTTTAACAGGAAGAAACCTCCGGCAGAACCAGGCTCAGGGAGGGCGGGGCCATCTGCTCCGACCGGTTGGGGTGAAAGAAGGAAAACAGGATAAAGACATGCTGTGGAAGAGAGACAGAGATTAATAACAGATATGATTCGATGCAGAGAGGTCTGTTAACACATAGTGAGTGAGAAAGGTGACTGGAAAGGTAAAACTCAATGCATCATGGGAATCCCGCAGCCTATGTCTATTGCAGCATAACTAAGGGAGGATTCAGGGTCACCTGGTCCAGCCCTAACTATATGCTTTAGCAAAAGGAAAGTTTTAAGCCTAATCTTGAAAGTAGAGATAGTGTCTGTCTCCGAATCCAAACTGGAAGCTGGTTCCACAGAAGAGGGGCCTGAAAACTGAAGGCTCTGCCTCCCATTCTACTTTTAAATACTCTAGGAACAACAAGTAGGCCTGCAGTGTGAGAGCGAAGTGCTCTAATGGGGTGATATGGTACTACAAGGTCATTAAGATAAGATGGGGCCTGATTATTTAAGACCTTGTATGTGAGGAGCAGGATTTTGAATTCAATTCTGGATTTAACAGGAAGCCAATGAAGGAAGCCAAAACAGGAGAAATCTGCTCTCTCTTTCTAGTCCCTGTCAGGACTCTTGCTGCAGCATTTTGGATCAGCTGAAGGCTTTTCAGTGAGTTTTAGGACATCCTGATAATAAAGAATTACAGTAGTCCAGCCTGGAAGTAATGAATGCATGAACTAGTTTTTCAGCATCACTCTGAGACAGGATATTTCTAATTTTAGAGATGTTGCGCAAATGGAAGAAAGCAGTCTTACATATTTGTTTAATATGTGCGTTGAAGGACATGTCCTGGTCAAAAATGACTCCAAGGTTCCTCACAGCATTACTGGAGGCCAAGGTAATGCCATCCAGAGTAAGAATCTGCTTAGATACCATATTTCTAAGATTTTCAGGGCCGAGTACAATAACCTCAGTTTTATCTGAATTAAGAAGCAGAAAGTTAGCGGCCATCCAGGTCTTTATGTCTTTAAGACATTCCTGCAGTTTAACTAATTGGTGTGTGTTACCTGGCTTCATGGATAGATAGAGCTGCGTGTCATCTGCATAGCAGTGAAAATTTATGCTATGTCTTCTAATGATGTTGCCTAAGGAAGCATGTATAATGTAAACAGAATTGGTCCTAGCACTGAACCCTGTGGAACACCATAATTGACCTTAGTGTGTGAAGAGGACTCTCCATTTACATGTACAAATTGGAGTCTATTAGATAGATATGATACAAACCACTGCAGTGCAGTACCTGTAATACCTACAGCATGTTCTAATCGCTCTAATAGGATATTATGGTCAACAGTATCGAACGCAGCACTGAGGTCTAGCAGGACAAGCACAGAGATGAGTCCACTGTCAGAGGCCATAAGAAGATCATTTGTAACCTTCACTAAAGCTGTTTCTGTGCTGTGATGAGCTCTGAAACCTGACTGAAACTCTTCAAATAAGCCATTCCTCTGCAGATGATCTGTTAGCTGTTTGACAACTACTCTTTCAAGGATGTTTGATATGAAAGGAAGGTTGGAGATTGGCCTATAATTAGCTAAGACAGCTGGGTCTAGAGATGCTTTTTAAGTAAGTTTAACTACAGCCAGCTTGAAGGCCTGTGGTACATAGCCGATTATTAGAGATAGGTTGATCATACTTAAGATCGAAGAATTAATTAATGGCAGGACTTCTTTGAGCAGTTTTGTAGGAATGGGGTCTAAAAGACACGTTGATGGTTTGGAGGAAGTAATTATTGAAGTTAACTCAGAAAGATCAATTGGAGAAAAAGAGTCTAACTTAACATTGATGGTACTAAAGGTAGCTGTAGATGATATTACATCTGTGGGATGATTATTGGTAATTTTTCTCTAATGATAAAAATTTTATTTGTGAAGAAGTTCATGAAGTCATTACTAGTTAACGTTAAAGGGATTGTTGGCTCAGTAGAGCTCTGACTGTTTGTCAGCCTGGCTACAGTGCTGAAGAGAAACCTGGGGTTGTTCTTATTTTCTTCAATCAGTGATGAATAGTAAGATGTTCTGGCTTTATGGAGGGCTTTCTTATAAAGCAGCAAACTATTTCTCCAGGCTAAATGATGATCCTCTAAATTTGTGACACGCCATTTCCTCTCCAGCTTACGAGTTATCTGCTTTAGGCTACGTGTTTGAGAATTATACCACGGAGTCAGGTACTTGGATTTGAGGCCTTAGTTTTCACAGGAGCTACAGTATCCAGAGTCGCACGTAGTGAGGAGGTAAAATTATTAACAAGATAATCGACCTCTGTTGGAGTAGCGTTCAGGTAGCTGCTCTGCTCTATGTTGGTACAGGGCAATGAAGATGATAACAGTGGGTGGATTATATTCTTAAACTTAGTTACAGCACTTTCAGAAAGACATCTACTGTGATAAAGTCTAATCTCCACTGCTGTGTAATCAATTATTGTAAATGTGAATGTTATCAGGAAATGATCAGACAGCAGAGGGTTTTCAAGAAACTGTTAAGGTTGGCTGTGTGGCAGGCAGGCAAAGAGGAGTGGTGGACCCAAAATGCAGGACTCAGACTCAAGGGATGAACTCAAAATACTCAGCTTTATTTGCTGGCACGGGGAAAAACGAGCATACAAAGCAAAGCAAACTAAACCAAACTGGGAAACAACATAAACTCACGGGAAACACAGGGAGATCCACACAGCATGAGGGACGACACGACACTGACTCAAAGAAACACAGGTTTTAAGTACACTGGGAAGTAACGAGGGGAATGAGACACAGAAGGAGGGCACAGCTGGGAGAAATCAGAACTAACGAGACAAGGAAAGCAAAACCAGATACACTAACATGAAACACGGACTTTCAAAGTAAAACAGGAAACATAACACAGAGACATAAACCATAAGACAGAACTCCAACTAAGAAACCAAAGACTAGAAATGATAAATAACATAATAACCTCAAAACCCTGGGTCAACGACCCAGGCATCCTAACAGAAACACTGTTAAATGTTCAGTTTCTATGCCATATGTTAAAACAAGATCTAGAGCAGGGGTGGGCAATTCCAGGCCCCGAGGACCGGTGTCCCTGCAGGTTTTAGATCTCACCTTGGGTCAACACACCTGAATCAAATGATTAGTTCGTTACCAGGCCTCTGGAGAACATCAGGACATGTTGAGGAGATAATTTAGCCATTTAAATCAGCTGTGTTGGTTCAAGGACACATGTAAAACCTGCAGGGACACCGGTCCTCGGTGCCCACCCCTGATCTAGAGTGTGATTAAAGTGGTGGGTGGGTTCGTTTACATTTTGAGAGAAGCCAATTGAGTCTAATAACAGATTAAATGCCATGTTGAGGCTGTCATTTTTAGCATCTACATGGATGTTAAAATCACCCACAATAATTATTTTATCTGAGCCGAGCACTAAATCAGATAAAAAGTCTGAGAAATCAGAGAGAAACTCTGTGTAAGGCCCAGGTGGACGATAGATGATAACAAGTAAGACTGGTTTCTGAGTTTTACAGCTGGGGTGGACAGGGCTAAGCATCAGGCTTTCAAATGAATTAAAAGTCTGTCTTGGTCTTTCGTTAATTAATAGGCTGGTGTGAAAAATTGCTGCCACACCGCCCCCTCGGCCTGTGCTTCGAGGTTTCTGGTAGTTAGAATGACTCGGGGGTGTTGATTCATTTAAACTAACATACTCATCCTGCTGCAACCAGGTTTCTGTAAGGCAGAGTAAATCGATTTGTTGATCAACTATTAAGTCATGTACTAGCAGAGACTTGGAGGAGAGAGACCTAATATTTAATGATCCACATTTCACTGTTTTACTCTTTGGTTCAGATGTGGATACTGTATTGTTCTTTCTTTGTGATTTTTTATGTTTAAGTTGTTTCTTGCTGGTTTTTGGTTTGTTTTTTGTCTGTTTGGGAGCTGACACAGTCTCAATGGAGATGGGTTTTTGGGGGGGTAGCAGGAGGAGAGAAGCTGCAGAGAGGCGTGTAAGACTGCAACTTATACTTTGCATACTGTATGGAGATTTTATAGAAGTAATGTTAATGTTAGTAATTGAGCCTCAGAGGTACCACTCTGTTTGTAGCCTCTCCCCCATCACAGCCGGGAAGGCATCAGCCTCTTTGGATGGATGGATATTTCTGTGGCATGTCCACAGGAAGGAAGGGTGTGTGTGTTGTTGATACGAGAAAACACATTATGACAGCAAAACATAGCATAATCGAAGCTCATTATTGCTACTATATCAACTGAAAGTACAATATGTATATCAGCCATAAAAGGTGACCTAAAGCTGTTTGGAAAATTAGAGGTCTTTACACAAAACAGTGACCTCATATGCATCAGTGAAAACAGCTCAGCACCTCCACAGGCTGTATCTGTAAGACCCTTGGCCTCTGTCTGCACCCCACATGCAAAGACCATAAAGGGCAGCCTTCGCATGGTACATCAGAGCCCCCTTCTTACTCTCTCTCTCTCTCTCTCTTGCACTCTCTCTCTCTCTCTCTCTCTCTCTCTCTCTCTCTCTCTCACACACACACACACACACACACTGTGACCCCATCCACCACGATTCATCTCCCTGGCACGGTGAAGTGTAAAGGAGATTATTACCGGTGAAGGGCTGAAGATCTACTGCTCTCCTGCCTGCCTTGCAGAGGAAATGGGAAAATATTGCTAATGTTTACAGCCGTGTGGTTGTTTGTGTGTGTGTTGGTGGGTGGAGGAAATCTTGTGTGCGCTAGTAATGCCTGAAGCCTGACCAGCATGGCAAAGAAGCTCGGAGGCTTGTTTACCATCTACAAATGTGCTGACTTCAGAGAGTTTTATGTGCAAATGTTTCTACACACACGGATGCATTTTCAGAACTGTGTGTGTGTGTGTGTGTGTATGTGTGTGTGTGTGTGTGTGTGTGTGGGTGTATGTGGGTGTGGGTGTGTGTGTGTGTGTGTGTGTGTGAGACCATGGGTTATCAAATGTAAATGTATTGTTGTACATTAAAAAACACCCAGAGACCGGCTGTTGTTGACTGCTGTACAGTATGTTTCATAAGCAGTGCTTCTCTTCTTCCTCCTCTTTCTTTTTTAATCTATATTGCATTTTCATCTTGGTGGGCAGTGAAAGGGAAGCTGACTAATGTTCCACAATAAATCAATGCCCATTTGTTCATGTTATGTAAATTAAAGGTCAGTGTCATTACTTCCTTATGAACACATATAAAAGATGTAACCACCATCCTCCTGTTTGTTTCTGGACTCCACAGTTTGAAGTCTCAATGTCAGCATTTGGCTCCGGTTATGTTGAGTTTTTGGTGCCAGAAGTGACCGTACTTGGATGAAAGGGTGAGGTACTAAGTCATCAACTAACCCTAGTGAGCATAATTAGCAAGCTGCATCTATAAACTATATGGGTGCAATGCACAGACACACATATCTGCTAATCACCGTTACTTAGTTACCAATTAAGTAGCAGACTAATTACTCAGCAAAGCTGAAGCACAAACTTCTTGGACAGTTGGTACCTCACAATATGCCATAATGTTTAATAGAGATTCTCAAAGGCACCAACAATACAAACATGAGCTTTTAGTTCCAGTTGAGTTTCTCAAATTAGTGGAAAGGAGACAAACAGCAACTGGCTGCAGCTCCTTGTGTCAGGACACCTGTCTGTCAGCCATACCCCTATCTCCAGTATCCAGATGGATGTTATATAAATATTCACCCACCATAAAGCTGTTAAGAAGGAAGAATTATGCATAGAGAGCAAAATCATTTTTGTACTATGCTGCAAACATATTTATTTTTTACTGTAAGATTGGGCCTGTGGAGTTTGGCTTGCTTTTGAAGCCAGCCTCAAGTGTATATCACACAACTACATTCAGTTCAAAAATCTCTATGAGTTAATAATGTCTTGTATTTGTTCTTTAACGTTTACATAATCTTGCTGTTATTTGCAGTTTTTGCATGCACGTCATACAAAAGAAGGATGTGCAGAGGCCCGATTCCTTTTTTTAACCTCTTTCTGTTTGAAATAGTTTTCAACTACAGAATTGCATCCCCTCATAATGAGCAGATAACTTTGAATTTTGCCAATAAATTTTAAAGGAGTATGATTTATCAGATTTGTAACAAGTAATCACAATGTGTTACTTGTCAGCTGAAATAGCTGCTCTGTGAGGCAAAGCATGTGCATCTTATTTAATAGCAAAGCTAACATACTGGTGTTTAGCAGGTATAACTATCACAAAATGTCACGGCCTTTAGATATGCATTGTCTGTCAAGGCTGATAACAATGTAAACGTGCAACTTTGTAGAATGTGATTGCAGTTAATGGGTTTTCCTCTTGTTACTTGTCCACTAAAGGTTATGAAAATAGGGATGCAGTTTTTGTTTAAATATGCTGACTGGAAAAAATGTTCTATAAAAATACTTTTATCTTGCATAGACAAATAATGTGGGAGAAAAATGCTTTTAAAATGGTGATGTTGCAGTATTTATTATAAAACTAAATATAAAAAGTAGACGTGTTTAAAGTGAAAGAAAACCTGCCATAGACATGTGCGGCAGGCTTTTCTAATGGCAACAGAGACATTTTGGCTCCGTTGCCATTAGTTTTCACTGGCACACACTAAGAGATCCTGTCTCATTTCCTCTGATCTGCTCTCATTCTCTGTTATGTGTCCACTCTTGTGAGTCTGACATACAATTAGACTGTGGTTGGGCAGTGAAACCAGATCCGACTCAGGCGGATCACTAAACACACGGGTCGGACGGGTTAGCAGAGATGGCACCTGGCTGCTAATGTCAAAGGTCAACCTTTTTATCTCTTTCCTTCCTTCTGTAAAACCACTTAGTGAAAGATAGCTCTAAAGTTCAGCTGAAACACTCTTATACAGGTTTAACACTGCCCTTCAATATTGAATCGACCAGGAGTTTTTACTCCAAGTATATTAAAAAAATATTGAAAAGGAGAACAAAATGAATAAATAGGTTGGTTTTAATTGAAGAAAACTTCAAATTCAGCAACCATGTATACTATACTTTAAATCCTAAAAGCCATAAACAGTCAAAAAGGATGTTACAAACTGACATATGGTCTTGTGCAAGTTTCAGATCAGCTGTTTTTTTGAAGAATTTTTATAAAATCTTTTAACCTGATTTGCTTGAAGCAGAGGTCTCAAACTCATTTTACATGGTTCTGTAGTTCAGTCCAGTTTTTTGTTGTTGTTTTGTTTTAAACTGTAAAGCAGAAGTTTTGGGGGTTTTATTAGAGGCATGCCTCTTGTAATTTGGCATGTTTGTGAATGTTGAAATTTTTTTGGTACTGAATAGCAGAAATGAGGCTTTGTTGCCAGAGGTCCTTTTTTGGCAGGTTCAGTGAATTTTGGTCAGAGCAAGACGAAAACTGCTTTCAGCACCTGAGGGCTTGTCTGTGCCGTCAGGTGAACGGGTAGATCCGTGCTTTGTGTTTACATCTTTTTGAGGAATCTGTCTTTAATCGTTTGCTTCATTAGCTGTTTGGTGGTTGTTGAAATGGTTTGTGAGCTTTCAGCTGAGATTCTGACGTTTCTATGGATACCACACGTCTGTATTTAAATAACAGATCAGACGCTACATCACGTTAAACCAGATGTTCTCCTTCTCACCCCCGTTAGCGGGGATATTGGGGTTCAACAGGTTAATTGTTTATTGCTTAATTACTTTGTGTAGTATGAATGGCCATAACTGAGATTTTTATCAGAATGAGAAGCTGTAAAACTTGTGAAAATATAGTTAAAAGTCCAAAATTTCTGCTTGTGCTTGTTTGTGGTGAGCAGCAGATGAGACAACTTAAGAATTCTAAATGGCTTCAAGCACACGCTGAGGCCTGTGAGACTCATTTAGCGACGCAGACACTGAGCTGTGTGCTACATGCACACTTTTCTGCACCTCTGCCATTCAAAGACACTTTCTATATAGTTTATTGGATGTAATATTCAATGCTGAACTATAACTTCAATCTTTTTCAAGGAAGGAATTTTTTTTTAATTTTGTTTAGTTTTCATAAAATGGACTTAATAGTAAGAGGGAGAACACACATGAGATTTAAGGCCTGGATGAGTATGAAAGTTTTTGTCCTTCACAGGTATTACTTTATCCTTTATCCAGCTCCTAATTTTATAAATTCTTTCCTCCACTTTGCAGTCTCCACTATCATTAAAGTGCAGCCAGATGCTGCTCATTTAGCATTTGTGCTCCTTTTGTCACTTTTTTCCGACATGCTTGCAATTAAATCCAGCTTCCCCGTCTCTCTGTGTACCTGGCCTGTACCACTACACTTGCTGTCTCAGAACGTCTGCCCCCCTTCCTTCTTTCACATAATCATCCCAGTCTGCCTTTGCATGTGATTGGCTGCATGGTGTGCCCATCAAAATAAAGTCCCACCACCTGCATGGATTCTCAGCAGGGCTGAAGATTCAGCTCCCACATACTGACGGGGCCATTAATAAGTGACATATGAAATTATCCCTGGCCGGATGTGGCCCACAAGCCGTACGTTTGACACCCTTGGCTTAAAGCTTTAGGATGCTGAAGGATATGAGTGCCTTGAGACCTTAGAGGTTTAGGCTGAAAGTGGGTCTGATATGTTGTTTAGAGCCATTAAGGGTCTTGGACACTCGGAGAGGCTTAATTGATTTGAATACAGAAAACTGAAACAAGCAGAGAGCAGATTTCTGTGGACAATTAGCTTCAGTCAATGAATGCTTTTTAGTTTAAATCAAAAAGAGAGAAATGGAGTAAAGAACTATGTGTAAAATGCACTGTGAATCACATTAGGGCTAAGAAGCTTCTGATATTTCTTCATTAACAAATTAGAAATGTGATTATGAAAGTGCAGCTTACCATCTATAACAAGCCTTACACAGCCTCTAAAGAGAGTCTGTGGAATTTTATCATTAGGGACACGGAAATGAACAATTTTATGTCATCAGCAATATATATAACTTTGTGTAGCCAAGGGTTATGAGATATAAATACATTGTAGATGGGTTGATTATTATACTGACTTGTTATCTGAACCTTGTTATCTCTGAATATAATAACATTTAGGTTTTTGTTTAAAAAATGCTCAGAGTGTCGACTGACAATGATTCTGGTATGTAACTTGTAACAGCAAATGTCGAACACCGTAACATCACCTGAAAGTCTCATTTAAAAAAAGAAATTGGGGTTTTTTTGTATACATTTATTGGTTAGGTTGCACAAAAGTGGTCCCAATCTGGATCCCTGTGGCATCCCACTTAAAATGACACTGCGTTATTAGAATAATAGTGACCGAGTTTGATCATTAAATTGAGTTAAACCAGTATTTGAAAGAACTTTTCCCTGCTTGTCATTGGCACTTGTGATTGATTTCAACTCTTCCTGGAAAATCAGGCCTAGCAGCTTTGTTTACTCAGAGTCTCTATTTTATTTCAAAAGTTACCTGTAGCTACAATATCAATAATTTGGGACTCAGTAGATTTCCTCTTCCTTCATCCTTCAAAGAACCTCAGGGTTTCCTTTTTGAAAAATGGTACAATATTGCTTGACACACAGCTCATGGGGTGTCTGACAGCACAGCAAGGAGGACTGAAGCAAAGAAACCCAAGGCTATTGGCTAAACCTGAACACAGCCAGACACCTGCATGCAGACAGCACAGGAGTAAAAAAAAGTACTAACTTCATGTTTTCTGTTTGTAAATGCATCAAGTCTGGGTGTATTTAAAACAATTAAAGTGGCCCCTACTCATAATTAGTGGTGCATCCCTACAGTATCCTCTCATGTATTATCATGTCTTATATCTATTTAGAAAAGATCCATTATAGCCTATTAGAGTAATGCTCTCCAACACTAATTATCTGAGCCATCAGCCATCAAAGTTCTACTTTGTCAGTTCCAACACTCATTAACTGTCTTTAATTAACAATCACCTTTTAATAGACAACACATGCAATGTCAAAATGTGTTGCTGAAAGCATGTGTTTAAAAAAAGATTGAGGCCACACTCAACAGCGAGGATATTTTTACTTTAATTAGTGTCTATAATAGCAAACAGTAGAGAAATACAGGACGAAATGGGAATAGGTCACCTTGCTCTTTTCAACTATTCTATGTCAGTCTGACATTGTCTGTGTTTTTATTTTACATTTTTACATTTTTATAGGTAAAAGCCACACGTGAAAAGCAAGACAAAACATGAAATTGTTCCTCAAACTGTGAGAGACAGAGCCAGTGCTTTGAGACATGTGAAAAATCCAGGTGAATTCAAATTAATCTTCTGATTTATGAAGGGAAATTAAACTAAATTAAGCTGGAGTTGCAGATGTTATCAAGCTGTTCAGTTTTTTAAAATCAGCTTGGATTTTTTTTATTGTTGTTAATCATTCATACAAATTTTGGGGTTGTGGAACTTAATGGAGATGCTATAAACAGTTTAAAAAACAGAAAAAATAACAATAAAAAAGCAGAAAATGACACCTTTTCGTGTGATACAGATCAGTCACACTGTCTTGAAAGTGCAAATGAAAACTGCAAACAGTAATCCATCTCATTACTTATTAATAAGCTTTTGAAAGCAATTAAACTCTTTGTCAAAGCCCATCAAGTCTTTGTCTCAAATCTTGTGCTGTTTTCTACAATATTGAAAACAAACTTTACTAAGCTGTCAGCATTTAGGTTAGGAAGCTAAACTTATATTTGTCTGTGTCAGGCTTCCTGGGTTGTTCACTCAGTGTTTTCAGTTTTGGACCTTTTGCCATTGTTTAGTGACCCCATACCTGTTTCCTGTTTTATTGTGTTAGCCTCTTGTCAGTGTACATTATGTTTAATTTTACTTCCTCAGCTCCATTAATTAGATTCGGTTGTTTCCAGTCCTCTTCATTATCCAGTTATTTAAGCACTCAGTTTCTCTCACTTCCTTGTCTCGGTGTCGTCAACTCCTCTCGTGTTTCCTGTCATTCAGTCATTTATGTTTAGCCTCTCAGTTTAGTCAATAAAGTCGGGCACTTTCTCAGCAGTCCTGCATTTGGGTCCTCTGTTCCATTCACCACACACCAGTACGTGACAGACTAACAGTGGCCTGTCAGCATAGGTAATCACTACTGTTAAATTGGAAGACTTTCTACTAGATACTTTTTCACAGCTGCTAGAAAGGTGTTCAAGCACAGTGGCCATAATGCACCAAACCCGTCTTCTCCAGCGCACTTAAGGTTAGCTATGGTGGGTCATTCAAGATTATAGAATGTGGCACAGATGTAAAATAATAATAGTAAATAATTATAGAACAAACAATTTTATATTTTCATAACTATTTGTGTTAACCTCTTTAAAATATTATTGACGCAGTTTCCTCATGCCAAACCAGTCGTGTCAGACGGCTGCGTCTCCCTGACTCTAGTCTGCTACAGATTCTGTCCTGTTAGAAGGAAGTTTCTCCTTCCCACTGTCACCAGGTGCTTGCTCATAAGGGGTTCTGAAATTTTATCTCAATTATTGTAGATCTTTACCCTACAATATAAAGTGCTGTGAGATGACTGTTGTTGTAATTTGGTGCTATTCAGTTCAATTTTATTTATACAGCGCCAAATCGCAACGCAGTTGAGTTATACCAGGGAGTCAGGTAGTTCTGATATGAGGCTTTCTTTTTCAGAGGAGCCACAGTATCCAGAGTCGTACGCAGCGAAGATGTAAAACTAGAGTTTAGGTAGCTGCTCTGCATTGTTTTGGGACATTGCATTGAAGAATATAACAGTGGCAGAATTATATCCTTAAACTTAGTTACAGCACTTTCAGAAAGACACGTAGAGTGATGACATGAATTCTGCAGTGTTGTGCTTTTTTTCTTTTGAATAATAATCTATATACTTGTAATTTGAAACATAAAAAAATGGACTGTACAATTTTTGGCTTGAAACTGTTACCCATTTTTGCTCGTCTACAGGGCTTTGGTCACAAGATGGAAAATTATGAATATATTCATTAACACAGTTATTCAGTCAGCCAATTAGAGAAGCTCACCTGCAGCTCATTACACACAAAGCTATCCCAGAGGGATCCACAGGTACCTAAAACTCATAATACAGAAATAATGCCATACTATCATGGGTATGTCTAATATTTGGCAGCTTGTATTTGTTGCCCATCTGCCTTCCGTGTGGTATCTCTTGATAGGTACACTATCTTTGTTACTGACAGAAATTATGGACAAGTTGCACTACACTGGAAATATCATTTAATCCTGATACTGAAAGTAGGATTGCATGGAAAAAGTGCCAGTAATAAAGTAAATTAAAGGCTTCTGCTAGAAAAAGTGTTAACCCCGTCCACTTAGCAGCTCAGAGGGAGGGAGGGATGGAGCAGTTTAATGTCAATGTGTTTAATGTGTCACCTCATCACAGTTAACATTCATATACAGTAAGAATGATCTAGCCCACCCAAGTCCATAATCAGTAGACATAAGTAAGTCAGCTAAACAGGTCAAGTTATAAAACATTTGATTAATAAAGCAGGCTAAAAATGGCTCAGCTGTGACAGACCAGTTTTCAGTGAACTGGAATACTTTTGTCTATAAAGTTACAATTTAAAATAAGAGAGAAAAATAATTTCTTATAGTTGATGTTGTGCTATTCTCCCAGGACAGACTCAAGGGTGCTATGTTAATTTAACAGAGCTCCACCTACAGAGGTAATTTTCCAGGAAGCAATATGACCACCAACAGAACTAATAATACCTCTCCATAATTACCAGCCATGACATAATGTGTCCATATCTAATAGCTAATATATCCGGTAGTATATTAACATCACTTCCAGTGGGGGCCGTCACTCACTGATGCAGACACAGCGTGGGCTCATCTTCTTTCCTCCAACTGAGACCCTGGTTCAGCCTCGTGTAATGACCACATTGCCATTACCACTCCATTACGATGCCCTTTTATTACCCATTCAGCACCTTGACCAGCACGGTAGTCACCTGTAGAGCGATGACAGTTCTCCATCTCCTTCTCCATCTGGCTCTCGCTTTTGTCTCTGTGTTGCTCTCCTTCCAGTTAACTTGCTGATACTGATTGACTCTGTAATGCACTGGAAATATCCTGGGTGGCCATTGGGAGCAAATTGCTTTGTGTAGTGTTGCTATAGGGCCCAAACTAACTGGACTTGAGTTGCAAGCTCGGCCTCTGCAGTGAGGGGGAAAAATAATGACACGGGCTGCTAATGGGCCTCGTTGTTAGGTTCCAGTTTTTGCTGCTGCAGCACAGAGCTGTGGTAGGATGCTATAATATGAGCAGTAATATATGATGAATCCCCCTGGCGGAAAACTGCCCTTTAAGTAAAATCACTTCTCCACCATCAGGATACTTTCCCAGGAAGAGATTGGGGTTCGTATTGATCAGCGGGAGATTACTGTGGTTGAAAATTCTCGTTGTGACATAGCTAAGTTATGGTTAGTATGGTTTCTATACGGGTTTAGTTTTAAGTTGTTCTGTTATTTTCTTCCCATGCCTTCTGTATTACTCTGTCTGTCATAAGGTTTACTGCTGCTTTTCATGAGAGCCTTTGGCTTCTTGTGGTTGCTTCCTGTTTTACTTTAAGGCAGGGGTCCCCAACTCCAGGCCTCGAGGCCTCCTGCAGTTTTTAGATGTGTCCGTGATCCAACACAGCTGATTCAAATGGCTAAATGACCTCCTCAACATGTCTTCCAGTTCTCCAGAGGCCTGGTAATGAACTAATCATTGGATTCTGGTGTGTAGACCCAGGGTGCGATCTAAAACCTGCAGGACACCGGCCCTCAAGGCCTGGAGTTGGGGACCTCTGCTTTAAGGTTTTTCTCACTTGTTTTGGTTTTACTTCCTAATTTTGTTTGCTCCACAATCATTTATTTTAGCTTTGTCTGATTGTTTCCATCTGTGTCGCATTTTATAGTCAGCTCTTTATGTATGAATATCTATATCTATATATATATATATACGTGTGTGTGTGTGTGTGTGTGTGTGTGTGTGTGTGTGTGTGTATAGACTTGACTTTCACTTTGTCAGATTATCTGTTTTCCCTCCCATGAGTCTCCGGTGCCTTCTACCTCATCTCTTAATTGCCCCTTGGGGATAAGTTAAGTCTTTCTGATTCTGATTCTGATTCTGGATTTGGAGTCCAGTTCCTTTTATGTGTTGTCACAATCCTGGGTCTTTTGACCCGGCGTTTTGAGTTTTAGTTTATTTTGATGTTTAAGTCCTTTTCTAAGGTTTTCTAAGTTCATTTCTACCAGGCCTAGGTTGCCGTTATAGTTCTTAGTTTATTAGATTTGACTTGTGTTAAGTCTCCTTTGCCCTTCATGTGTTTCATGTCTGCATGTCTTCTGTTGTCAAGTTCTTGTTGTCATGTCTGTGTCTCATTATGTTTCCTGTTTTATTTTGAAGAGGTCTTGTGGTTCTATGTTCGGTGTGTTTAGTTTTACTCTCCCCCTGTGACGTCGTTATTTTCATTCATATCAGCTGTTTTTCCCCTGCGTTTCCACTTCACCTGATCACCTCATGTGTGCATTTAGTCTGTGTGTTTCCAGTCATTTGTCGTCAGGTCGTCTGCTAAGTTCACGTCATGTTTCCAGGTTTTTCCATGTATCCATGCCAAGTCCCACATTCAAGGTTTTTTTCATGTTTTAATCTTAGTTCACCCAGTTTAGGTTATTGTTTAGTTTCATCTTTGCCTTTCGTTTTGTACTTTTGTTTGCCAGCCTTAATAAACGGCTCGTTTTTGTCACGCTCAAGTTTTGTTTTGTCTCTTCACGTGTTGCTCATGGGTCCACCTCCTCACTCCACACAGCTTTGCAGCCAGACTGTGACATGTGTGCACATTTGGTCAATAAAGCTGATTCTGGTTCTGATACCAGTTTACCAGTTTGTGGTTTTCACTTTTCTTGCCATTGTTTGTTGGACTTTATCAGCTTTTTAATAAAATTCACTTTTACTTCAGTTTTAGATGTTTTTGTCTTTGTTGGTCCACCTTCAGTCCGAATTTTGACTAAATGTAAAAAAAACAAACAAACAAACAAACAAAAAAAACCCAAATCACTCCAAATGTATCTCTGCAATTATAAGTTTATTGTAAGACAATGGTGGCAAAACATTATTGAGGAGTAGAGGAGGACAGCTATGCAGATTCACTCTAGAGGTTAAAAAAATGGTCCATCTCCATGTTTCCTCTCTTCCTGTTTACGTGCCCGTCTAATAAAGGTAAAATAGAGAAGCTTTTAAAAAAGTGATGACTGTTCAAGTGGATGATTCATAAATCAAACTGTTCACACAGCTGGGCATCTCGGTATGAGCACTCTACAACTTAATTAAAAACAGTCATGTAATACATTTACTCAATAGTTGACATTTTCCTAAGACAGCAGAGCGCTTCTGTTTGCATATGTTAATATCATCATATTATTATCGTCTACTAGCTTACAGTCCTGGGATGCACCAGTTAAGAATTTCAGGGCAGATACTGTTTACAGTAACAGTTTGTTTCAATGATGTTAGCTCATTTCTTTGTTTTTCTTGTTCACACTTGGTGCCAAAGAAGAAGAACATGCACTATATTGCCAAAAGCATTCAGTCACAAATCACTGAATCATGAAAAAAAGTTTATGAAAGTGAATCCTGGATGCAAGAGCCACAAACTAACACCAGCCACTGTAATATGTTCAAAAAGGTGAATCTCAACCGTCAGTGTTTGGTTGATAAATCGGTTCATACCTGTTTTTGCATATTAACTGATATATATATAAAATTTACACATAATAAAGTGCTAATATTTTCTGCATGTCACATTTTACTACTAATATTTAAAGCCAGAGCTGTAAGAGAAACCAACATGTGATCAAAGTCTCTACTCCTGTGCAGCGTAAAAGAGCAATGTTACGCAGTCTTCCAGCTGAGTACGACACATAATGAATACTTCTCACATCCCACTTAGTATGAGTGTTTTTAAGTTTGAGGTTAATTTTCAATACGAGTGATTCTGAAATGCTTAATAGACAAAAGCTCAAGTGTTTTTTAGCAGTCTGAGGTGACAGCAGCTACTGAATGCTAAATGACTTTTATTTTAATGTGACCATCAGTTACGCTGACTTACAGGTTTTTTAACATTGTTCTTTTTTGGTCTTTAATACTGTTGACTCAGTAAAATAGATTTTGTATTACGTGTCTTTGGTTAAATGGTTTGCTCTTTGTCTTTCTTTCTCTTGTGCCAGGTTGCAAATGATGCAGAGAAGGATGTCAGCGATAAAAGCCAGCAAGTACAGAAGACACCTTAAAAGTCCATCAGTGTGTGTGTGTGTGCGTGTGCGTGTGCGTGTGCGTGTGCGTGTGCGTGTGCGTGTGCGTGTGTGTGTGTGTGTGTGCGCGCAGTAATTTTTAAAAGCGAAGCTGTTTTACTCTCTGCCAAAAAGACACTGTCAGATTAATTGTATCTTTTTATGTACTTGCCCCATATTTAAATTGGATATGGGTCAGCATGGCTCTTTTTATGTACTGTTCTCATTACGTTTTTGGGTCACTCAGTTTTTTACTCTGGGAACCTTGTAAATAAATCATAAATGTCCTTGATCTGCAGAGTGCTTGTCAGCTGTTAATATGTGTGTAATATTCATGTTGAATTATGTGGTGAGCTATAATGGCTGCATGTGGTAACCGCACACAAACATCACTTTGGCCATATCCTGTACGTGTTGTCGCTGAGTGGCTCTCTTTAAATGAGTTGGACTTGGCAACCTGCACCGCTGTGCCAGCCTGGTCCCAGCGAGGCAAGCGGAAAAGGGCGGGGGGGGGAAGGGGGCTGACTCTGCAGGGATGTGGCCAGGAATAGAAGTGGTCAGATGGGGCAGTATTGATCAGCAGGAGGGGTCGGAAGATCAGCTGATGAAAACCGCAGACTGGACAGAGTGAAGTATGTATCTTATAACACTGGACAAATACTATACTGTAGATACACAGTGAACAGATTGCGATATGATATCCTTGATGACTGATTACAAACTAACAATGTTTGCTCTCATTGATATTGCTTAAAAATTGCCGGAGTGATCGCTGATGAGATCAGGGATCTCAGGGAATTCAAAAGCCCTGTCTATAAAAAAATACATTGAAATTGCATTCTCATCGTGAACTTTTTAAAACAGAGAAACTAGGAGGTCTGAAAGGTGTTTTGCTGCTACTAAAAGGTTTCTGTACATGTAAACATCCAACCATTTTCTGCTGCTTATCCAGGTGCGAGTTTCAGTCATCTCTTCCAAATTAACCAGGGCGTTCCCGAGCCAACTGAGAGACACAATCTCTCCAGCAAGTCCTGGGTCTGCTCTAGGGCCACGTTGTAGTAGGACATGCCTAAAACACTCTGCCTCCGGAGCCTCTGGTGTCTCACAGGCTAACCAACCCTTTACAGGACTCGTTCTTCAACTCAAAGTCCCTAACCTCCCTCATGAATACAACTGAAGCTGTGCTGGAGGAAGGAATTGGAGTTCTTGTGGACTAGAGTGTCTGACAGAAGTTCCCAGCACACCCTAACTAAATGCTTGGGTACAGGGGATCTAGTTGATAGCTCAGCTGCTCAACTAGCAATTAAATCCATCAGGAAAATGTGTGCTTAGGAAGTAGATTAATATTCTCTTAAACTTCGATAGAAATTTCAACCAAAGTTCATCCTGAACTTTACAAAAATGGTGGTTTGAGGCACCTGAGCATTACCTTTAACACATAAATTCCTACTTGTGCCCCTCACCTGGTCATATTTTAATGTGTGAATACAATCTTCCATAAATTGTGTGAAGGTAAGGCTTTAGCGGTGTAAATGCTACTGGATTTTTCTTTGCGATATATTTTGTCTTTAGTAAATTGTTGTTACTGGATCATTCAGCTTCACTGGTCAGGGAGGAGCTGACACTCAGAGACAGAATCTGACAGCTTCTTCTGCAGTTCTTTGTTTGCTTCACAGTTTTCCCATCTGCAATCACTCCATCTTCTCCTCCATCTCCCCTCTCGGTCGCTGTGTTTCAGAGGCACTGAGCAGGCGGGCATCTTTGCTTTTTCGTTATTTAGCGCCCGAGGACTCTGACAGAGGACAGTGATCCTGCAGTCCTGTTCTGACAGCTCTGCTATTGTTCTCTCTGCAGCATTTCTGTCTTCTCCATTTTCCCTGTTGTTTTTAAAGAAACAAGTTGTTCGGCTGAGCATAAACTATGAATTTTTTTGGCTTGTTTTTTTCCCATCTTTATACAGTTCTCGTATTGGCCTCTTCTCCAGCGTTGCATATCTTGCTCCATATGACTTTCTCACTTCTATGTTGTTTTTTATAACAGTAAAATGCAATGGGTTAATTTATTACACTTAGTTTTTAAGCTCAGTCTTAACCATTATTTGATATGCCGTACGTCACCAACATGATGTCACACACTGCTTTTTAAATGCAGATTTTACTTGCCGTAATGCAGGAATGTCTTAAAGACATAAAGAACTTGGGTGACCTGTAATTTCCTGCTTTTAAATAGATTAAACTGAAGTTATTGAACTTGGCCCTAAAAGTCTTAGTACCTGTGCGGTATCTAGCTAGATGCTTACTCTCAATGGCATTACTCTGGATTCGAGTAACGCTGGGAGGAATCTGTACTTTTGATTCCAAGGACATTTTAAAGTAGAATGTTACGCCACAATCGGCCTGGTCTGCTGGGAGCTTCCTGTTGAAAGGGAGTTTTTCCTTTCCACTGTTGCCAAGGGGTCGTCTGATTGTTGGGGTTTTCTCTGGTTTTCTTATTGTAGGACATTTAACTTACAACATAAAGCACCTTGATGCAACTGTTGTTGTCATTTAGTGCTACATAAATAAAATTGTATGGCATTTTTTGATTTTTTGAAGCAAGATTTGATCAAATTTCAAAGAAAAAATAGACTTTATTCATATGGTTCTATGGTTACAATGCACATATATATATACATACCTGCTATTCAGTGCTAAGCAGATGAATAAAATACAAGCTTTTCACAAAAAGCACAAAACTGGATGTACTACACAGACAGCCATATTATTATTTATATAATTAAATTGAAAATGTTCTGAAAAGCAGCTCAAACACAGCAGAGAGGAGCAGACAATGAAGACTACAGGGAGTGCAGAATTATTAGGCAAGTTGTATTTTTGAGGAATAATTTTATTATTGAACAACAACCATGTTCTCAATGAACCCAAAAAACTCATCAATATCAAAGCTGAATGTTTTTGGAAGTAGTTTTTAGTTTGTTTTTAGTTTTAGCTATTTAGGGGGATATCTGTGTGTGCAGGTGACTATTACTGTGCATAATTATTAGGCAACTTAACAAAAACAAATATATACCCATTTCAATTATTTATTTTACCAGTGAAACCAATATAACATCTCCACATTCACAAATATACATTTCTGACATTCAAAAACAAAACAAAAACAAATCAGCGACCAATATAGCCACCTTTCTTTGCAAGGACACTCAAAAGCCTGCCATCCATGGATTCTGTCAGTGTTTTGATCTGTTCACCATCAACATTGCGTGCAGCAGCAACCACAGCCTCCCAGACACTGTTCAGAGAGGTGTACTGTTTTCCCTCCTTGTAAATCTCACATTTGATGATGGACCACAGGTTCTCAATGGGGTTCAGATCAGGTGAACAAGGAGGCCATGTCATTAGTTTTTCTTCTTTTATACCCTTTCTTGCCAGCCACGCTGTGGAGTACTTGGACGCGTGTGATGGAGCATTGTCCTGCATGAAAATCATGTTTTTCTTGAAGGATGCAGACTTCTTCCTGTACCACTGCTTGAAGGTGTCTTCCAGAAACTGGCAGTAGGACTGGGAGTTGAGCTTGACTCCATCCTCAACCCGAAAAGGTCCCACAAGCTCATCTTTGATGATACCAGCCCAAACCAGTACTCCACCTCCACCTTGCTGGTGTCTGAGTCGGACTGGAGCTCTCTGCCCTTTACCAATCCAGCCACGGGCCCATCCATCTGGCCCATCCATCTGGCCCATCAAGACTCACTCTCATTTCATCAGTCCATAAAACCTTAGAAAAATCAGTCTTGAGATATTTCTTGGCCCAGTCTTGACGTTTCAGCTTGTGTGTCTTGTTCAGTGGTGGTCGTCTTTCAGCCTTTCTTACCTTGGCCATGTCTCTGAGTATTGCACACCTTGTGCTTTTGGGCACTCCAGTGATGTTGCAGCTCTGAAATATGGCCAAACTGGTGGCAAGTGGCATCTTGGCAGCTGCACGCTTGACTTTTCTCAGTTCATGGGCAGTTATTTTGCGCCTTGGTTTTTCCACACGCTTCTTGCGACCCTGTTGATTATTTTGAATGAAACGCTTGATTGTTCGATGATCACGCTTCAGAAGCTTTGCAATTTTAAGACTGCTGCATCCCTCTGCAAGATATCTCACTATTTTTGACTTTTCTGAGCCTGTCAAGTCCTTCTTTTGACCCATTTTGCCAAAGGAAAGGAAGTTGCCTAATAATTATGCACACCTGATATAGGGTGTTGATGTCATTAGACCACACCCTTCTCATTACAGAGATGCACATCACCTAATATGCTTAATTGGTAGTAGGCTTTCGAGCCTATACAGCTTGGAGTAAGACAACATGCATGAAGAGGATGATGTGGACAAAATACTCATTTGCCTAATAATTCTGCACTCCCTGTAAAATGTGATGGCACTCTACTCAGTCAGTCTGAATCACCCCTTCCTGAAGCCTTATATGTCCAAATTATATGCCTAGCATTAGCAAGTAAATCAGTTTCTCTGATTTATTCTATTAACCAATAATTTTTCTTTGACTGACCATCTTGGCCATCATGAGTGATGCAGAAGATTTAAGAGGTCACCTGCATTTTTGCTAATACATACTTACATTATTAAACATACTTTGATATTTAGGTATTTTTCATTAAAAGCATTTTTTTTTTTAGAAATACATAGTTATCAGGAAAGACACACTACAACCATGATTTTATCAAACATGATGCATTACTGTGTATCAAACCTGAACCATCTACAGCATCAACATTGACCCATATAACACTGGAGGGGAACAATTTTCTGTTTAACTTTTACTTTTATACTTGATACTATAATAATAATAATAATGTTTTAAGTTTGGTGAGGTGTTTTAATACTTTTACTAAGGAATAATTCAAAGAGAAAATCGTCTACACTCATCGTTGTCAGCTAATGGTATTTTTATGATTAATAAAGAAGTAATCATATTTTATAATTTTTCAGCGAGGAAGGAGTGAATACCACTGATGCATACAGACTAAACCTATTTTCGTAACAGGCTGTAAACATGTTTCATTTTAGGAGTCTACGGGATTTGACCCTCTTTTTTGCAGGCAGACTCAAGTGGCCATTAGAGGAACTGGAGGTTTTGGTACATCCACACTGGTTTCATTTTCCAACCACTGAGGTCAGGAGAAAATACAGGCGATAAAGCAATGGACCATAATCATCAGTGGAGAGAGGAGTTCCTCTCTTTTTCAAGCCTACACAGCAAAAGGAGAAACTGTCTTTAAAAGCCTGGAACAAGAATAAAAGGAAGTCCTAAAGAGTCAAACTGTTGAAGGCACGACCAGGATAAATGAGTACAGGCTTTGCTGCAGCATTTCAGCAGAACTGCAGCAAAGCCAAACAAAAATGAGATGGAGGTGAAGGCTGTGGTCTTCTGAAAGAGAAAAGTTCAGCTCTCCTTTGTGTGGAGTCGTCTGAGATAGAAAGCGAGTGTCTGCGGTGAAGTCTGCAGCAGGCTGATGAGTTTCTTTACAGCTGTGAAGAAAATAAAATCCACCAGAATGTGAAATACAGACGGTATATTGCATTTAATGACATTTTCTTTTTCACAGATATTCATTTCAGTGACTACATGTGTGTTTCTTTAAACATTTCCTAGAACAATCTCTTAAAAAATACTGTACATGCAGCTAGTTAGAACAACAAATCAACAGAGAGAGGTAACATCCTTCAAAAAGTCTTATATAACAGTGCCTCATTATTTCAGGGTGAATGCTGCTTTTATGAATGCAGAATGGCCTTTTATTGTCAAAATCGAGGTCATGTCTGACTGTTTGTGTCTTTTTTTAAACTGTAAAACTGCCAGAACTGAAACTTGTCTTTGTTTCTGCGTTTTGTTTTTATAACGAGTTTTTAATAAATGCCTCTGTCATTTGTTTCATTTTTCATAGAAATAGCCTTGTTTGTGAAATCATTAGAAAAATTTCAAAATAATGTGAAGGTCCTCTTCATTTTTCTCTCAATGAAGCAAATCATAGATTCACACACTGGCAATTTTGGAAATATTATGATAACAAAGTATTAGGATAGCACAGGAATAATTGTACACAAAGTATTAATGCACCAAATGAAGATGGAGATGTAAACATGTGTTTGAAATTTCTGCTGAAATAATAGGCTGCGTGTTTATCTTATTTAAATTAGGTGACTGATTTATAAAGGATTTTGCTAAAATTTAGTCTAATATATGTAATCTGGTTATTCTTATTGATCAGCCTGCTCTTCACAAATGAATCACTTGTAGGTCAATCAGTGCTCGTCTGTTAAAGGCTGCCGGGTGCCATCAGTGGGTGAGATTTTCTAGTTTTTCATTTCATGTTCATGTTGGCAACAAAACATTTGGTTGGTGTGCACCTCTTTGCCTCAAGCCTCCTGCTTTAATCTAGCCACTATTGGCCAATTCGAACACCAGCACAAGTGTATCAACAGAAGTTTTATACAGCTGATCATCAGCGACTGAAATCCGAGTCTCACACAGTCACCTCTGTGTAGTACAAGGCTTAACATCCAGACCTTTTATCATGTGTAGATGAATAAGACTCCCTTGTTTTCCTTTGTTTCACTGAGAGGTATTCCTTGATATGCTGGTGTCTGTGTAAGCATCACACTGTCACTGATACTTTGTGCAGAATCACAGAAATGGGAAACAACTATTTTTGTGATCCAAAACAATATTTAATTCCTTCAGATGAACGACTTCCAACAGAAGGAAGAGATGAATTGCTTCCAGTCGCTTTTATCCCGAGGGTTTCACCCAGCTGATTTCTCACTACTCGGTTTAACCATCAAACGGTGTTTCATGTGGTCCCCAGCTCTTCATGAGCTGAAAGTCTACAGCCATTAAATATTAACTGTCTATGTCTCCCTCCTGGAGCAGCTACTGTATACCTGCACCTTGTGGTGCTTTTCAGCTGGATGGAGATAAAAGAGGCCAAGACAGAAATCATATACAGAGCTGCACAAAAGATGAACATAAAGAACACACCTCCTGCGCCTTCCTGGTTGAGGGAAACACCGTGTGTTCAAGCAGATGAGAATGTGTCTGCATTAGAGTGATGTGCAGGAATTCTTTACTGGAAACTAAAGAGCTCTATCTACATTCGTCCAGCTCTGTGTCCTCTCTGTGTCCTCTCTGCAGAACTGTCCCACTGTTAACCTCTTTAAGTGTAATGTGAGGGTTCAATCTGTGAGTCAAAGAAAAATATCCTCAAAGTTTTCAAGGACAATCCAGAATCAGAAATCAATGTGCTGAAATTATATCTAATTTCCAGAAGAGGAGGGAGATCTTTTCTTAATTGTCATGGCCCTGGATCTCCCCGTGGATTCTTCTTGTTTCTCCACCCAATGTTGATGTGTGAAGTGTTGATCGTGGGCTAGACTCTTCCTGAGTCTACTCACATGTGGCTCATCACCCACCTGCAGCAGATGAACAATCACGGCCCTTTTTAAGGCCGGGGTGGACAACCATTCATCGCTGGAACGTTGACCTACATCGTTAGTGAAACCCTGGCTCCTCTCTAGTTGACTTCTCCTGCTTTTCCTTGCGGCTTCCCTCAGTGACTGTTCGTTTTTCCTTGTGTGCAGGTGTCCCCTTCGTTGTGTCCCTGGAGTGTGGTGAGAGAGAGAGTTTCCCCTCAAACCGTGAGGGTGTGAGTGGATCTTGAGGATTGGATGTTTGGACTCGCTGTAACCTGGATCTTCCCCCAGATTAACCCTGTTCATCTGTGTGCCCTGTGGTTATCTCTTGCCTGTAAATAAACATTCTAAACATCTACAGCGAGCACTGCCTCTGAGTCTGCTTACCTCCGTCTGATGTGACATTAACAGGTATAAATCCCAACACTAGCTTGGATATCAAAACACCAAAATGCATCACTTGTCACAACACATCGTGAGTCTTTTGAGCATTTTCTAATCCAACGCTGCAGTCAACATTTTTCCAGCTACCTCCAATTACACGAATGTTTATATCTACTACAGGATATAAACATGTGTAAGGGAAGCAGTATCCTTGTAATGAATCTGAACCAAGTGGCAACCTCTGAGGTTGAACAATGAAGCCGACTCCTAAATACCAGAGCCTGCAGTTTCTCTAATGGTCACTGCGGTATCATCCACTGGTTTGTGAAGTCCTGTCTGACTTCCAGGGCTAAAGAAAATGTCAGAAAATGCCAAAAACTGCCACAAAAAGTGTCATCAGCTTAAGTCACTGAAGAGAGGCCTACTGGCAGTCGAGCAGCTGATTTTGCGAAGGATAATAAAATTGCAATGTTAGAAAAATGTCAAGAGGTTAAACACACAATACAGGCTGAGTGTAACAAATCAGCAGTAACAGGAAAACAGGGTACAGTAGTTCAGTTTTAAAAGCACTACATGAATGTGTGTGCACTGTAAGACAGGAAAAGAACTCCTTTATTAATAAAGTTTAGCCTGTTTGAAAGCAGAAAGGTCAGCAACAGAGTATAACACTCATTTAGAGTCGGGGGAATCTGATTTAGATCTGCAAAGACAGTTGTAGTTTTTATGCTGTCAGTTGCACTTACTGATGGTGTTTAACACTCTGAGAGCAAGTAAATAATAAATATCAAAATACAGTTCAAACAGACACTTGGTCTACATGAAAATTTGAGATAAGACCCAGAAGTATAAAGACTTAACACACCGTTAGACCTTAAATCCTTCTATAGTCCATCCACTCGAGGTCCGAGGGATCTTCAAGGAATGCTGGTGATGTTTTCAAGAAAACTGATGATTACGCTGTGATGTACCCCAGTAAACATCCGGGAAACTAAGGTTTCACCACTACAGTATATGGATCCACTTTGCTTGAATTAGCTGGTAACTTAGTACTCAACCTTTTCACCTAAAAATGGTCACTATCGGCTCCCAAAAGAACCCAAAACAAACCAACAAAAACGAGATGTTGATCGCCTGAATTCCTTTTAAGATGATCAGTTAAACATGTTGCAAAAACTGCACAATTTAACACTATTAATGAATGTAAAAGCACATTTCTGACATATTGTATTTTCCACTCTCTGTTTTTTACTTTGTTTTCAGCCCCATCAACTCAGATGGGAAACATCTGACTCCTTCTGCTTTACTCCCTCTATCTGTGATGTTTATTGTGTTGTGTTTACACTGTGGGTTTGTTCATAGCAGCCTGGTTTGGCTGTAGAGGTTTCAGTTGTGAAAGTGGATCCGAAAGTAAATTTGTGACCTGTAGAGCTCTTCTCTATTTTGTCTACCAGCAGAAAAAGAAAACGCTTAACCACCCATGTCTCAGCAACATGTCTCTTCATTAAGTGAGCATGGACAATACCAGGATTCTGGATATTGACTCACCTAAATTTAAAGCAGTACTCATTAGTTTTATTGATGACAAATTGGATTTTCCTGCTTTGACATGGCAAAATGTTTATAAGCTGTGTAACAGATGCTTTTTGGGCAGAAGCAAAGAGCAGGGCAGGATTTTACTGACATATTACAGTTTGATTCAAATTATTTTTGTCCAGGTTTAATATTTAAAAACCTCCCTTCAGTTATTTCATTCCTCCCTTACTTGATGCATTACTTTTTAATACTATAACTCTTTCTCGGTGATGAGTGTAATAAGTTTCAGCCAAAGCTCGACTCATTTCTCCAAATGAGTGCACTCAGCTGTCAAAAATCTTTTCGCTGCCAAGGCCAGTAGCAGACAAACTTTGTTGGTGTAACAGCTGTATTAGGAACTGGGAGAAAACAAGTCCTGTTTGCAAGAGTGACAAAGTCTGCATAAAGAGGCTGTAGGGGTGAGTTATGGTGACCTAAATTACAAGCGTGTCAACCAGTGGACCACATTTCTCATTCTGTATTTGGGAGGTTTGTGTTTTCCGTTTAGTTTTGTTTGTTTTCACTTACTTTTCAGTTTATGTACTTAACGTACTGCTGGGTTAGGAGTACAGACAAAAAATCCCATCGTTAGGAAAAAAGATGGATGGTTTAGGTTAAAATAAATAATGTTATTCATACATGGAGGCTTATTTGCTTGTTTTTCTGTGTGAAGGTCAGTCTGAGACAGTTAAGTGGAATCGCAAGAGATTTCCAGACATTCCTTTGGGATTTGGGTACAACACAAGACCAGGAGAAAGATTTTTAATGAGTCTTTGAGCTACCTGTATGTAGCTAACAGGAGAAACAGGCACAGGATTTAAGCTGTCTTTGGGTCAGCAGTGAAGTCATTGATGAGGGAGGATTGGAAAAGCTGGCTGGCCTTATGTTCAGCTGCCTCTAGTCATATGAAGATGCACAGCATCAAAAACATTTCATTTAGCATGATTGCTACATAAGCAGAAACTTATGTTCATTTTTATGATTCTATCCTCTTTGATTTTAATCTAAATTCAATCCATGCGTTACTAACAAATGTTAGTACAGTATGTTGCTGTGGAGAAGATGCTGACAGTTGTTTGGGGTAAAGTTGCAGCAGAACATTAATATTAGACTCTGCGCCTTTGACTGAAGAAATGTTTTTGGGGTTGTTTATCAGGACCTCTTCCTGTGATGGCCTTAGGAGACCATCAGATTCCCTCAAACAGTTTTCATCCAAAAGCAGATGTTCTTTGCAAATATGTATGTTTGCTTATGTCACTCAAGACTGGGGATAAAACTGAGTTATGGAAACTCCATGATCCATTTACATCATTGTAAGTAGATTTAACATGACTTTATTAAATACTGTGCTTCGTGCTACATAGGATGAACTAAGATCATAAAGAAGCTAAGTTACTGTAAGGCCATTGTGGTTTTCATTTTATAGAGCATAGTGCTTTTGGTTGTGCATAAAGTATTACCAGAAGTGGGTTTAATTAAATGATGTGATGCACTTAAGTAACCGAGATTGTTGATTGCATTTTGGTGTCCAAACGTAGAACAACCCAAACTGTGTTTAATGAAATTAACATTTCTAATTTTTTTTTTTCATTTCAGCAAATCCCATAAAAAAGTAAAACCGACCAATTAGATTGCCTTTTTTAGACTTCTCTGCCCTGTCTATGGCATTCCTTTGTCAGGGTTCCTGGGTCGCTGATCCAGTGTTTTCAGTTTGTTCGTGTTTTGTTTATTTTCCACATGTTCATGTTTCCTGTTTTATTATGTTTACATCGATGTGTGTGCATTTTGTTCTGTTCCACTTCCTGTGTGTGACTAGTTAGCTTAACTTCAGCTGTGTACTCACAGGTTTCCTGTCATCATTTAATCCCTCAGTTTCCCTCAGTTCAGGGTCTTCTCATCGTCAATTCCACGAATGTGTTTTTCAGTTCGGTTAGCCAGCCATTCAGTCAGTCAGCGTCAGTCATTCTGTTATGTTCTGTTCATCCTGCCTATATAATAAACACCATCCTCATCCTTCACCAACCCACGAGTCCTGCGTTTGGGTCCTCTCTTCCTTCTACCCACACCGCGACGCCCCGACATCCTTCTTTAGATTTCTTTTTAAACTGCTGATTTGTACGCAGCAGCTTTGTTGGTCTCAACCTGTATTTTGTGTTTAACCTCTTCACATTTTTCTAACATTGTAGTTTTAGCTTCCTTTCCAACATCAGCTGCTCTCCTGCCAGTGGGCCTGTCTATGGTCACATGCAGATGCACCCTGCTGTTCATGTAAGCTGCTCATAACTAGACTGATAAACCCTGAGTTAACTTATACACTTAATAAACACCTTGTTAGCGTAAATGAAGTCAGCCAAAGGAAAAATATGCTGGACATGGTGAACTTGCTTTGTAGTACAGGCCTCTGTTCAGTGACTCAAACTGGTGACACTTACCAGATAGCTAGTGTTCCACAGTGGCTGTGGTTGTTTTGTTTTGCCCACCACTATGCTGTTTGTCCAAAGTAAAATGTGACAGTTTTTGGATGAAAAGGGTTTAGTTATCAGTTAACGGTAGCTAGCATGCTTGGACTATAAACTATATTAGTGCAATGAACAAACAAATACTGTATACCTGCTAAATAAGGTGAAATTACAGACTATAAAGGGCTAGAATTTCACTCACCAAAACAGGTGCACAGACTTCTGGGATAGTCTATATAAAAATAGTAAGGTATATTATTAAACTGCATAGTATTTGAGATTATGGATTTTCAATACCAGAACAACCATTCACCCCATTCTCTCTCCTGAGTAGTAACAGAGTAAGATTTGATCAGGACCTGTTGACGTCACATTGAAAAAGCATTAGCCAAACCCTGCGTTAAATCTCGCATTTTTCACCATGCAGGGAGGTCTGACAGACTGTAACACACGCCCTTCATCTTCTAAACTGGAGAGCGGGAGGTTTTCTTTTTCCTCATCAGAATATTACCCCAGAGAAGACAGCCTTAACATTAAAATATGACAAGGTGAGGTTCCAGGTAATGTGTTAGGCTGGGATGAGTTGAAAGTGACAGTGTTTGTTATACTGCAGGAGATTTTTTATTCCACCTTAGTGTCAACTTAGAGAAGTGGTTCTCAAACTGTGGGCACAAAGCCACTGCAGGCCATGCAAACAGTATGAAGTGAAACTAATGTCCTACTTTTTTCTAACTGAGCACTCTAATCCCCACAATCTGTTCACACTATATTCAAACTATCCTGCACACACTTGCACAGATGCACTTTGGGGTTCAGTATCTTTCCCAAGCACACTCTGACGTGCAGACTACAGGATCTGAGGATTGAACTACAAAAAAATAAATAAATACAACCAACAAAGAGTTTGAGAACCAATGCTTTAGTTGTTCCAAGACATCACCTTTATCCTACAGTGACACATTTCTATTCCGGTTGGTTCTTACAGTAGTAGGCGGTGGTAGGAGGGTGTACACAAGGCTGTGTTCAGGTGTCCTCTGGAATTAGTTGTGACCACATGGACACTTTTCCCACCACACTACAAAGGCACCAGTGGAGCATGGTTTCTCTGAGTGGGCTAGAAAGCTATACTTTCTTAAGATTCCTCTAAAAGACTCCAATGCATAATGCAAGGACGGGTTTACAGTTTAATGAACAGTGACATCTCAAAAATATATACTGCAAGGTAAATGGGGAATTGGGCAGGAGTGTAGGGAATCCGCTGGTCCAACACAGTTTCCTTATTGTGAAGTCAGGTAGAGTTCAGAAGACAGGATACAGGGAACCAAGGGAGAGTTTGCTGATATCTGCGAGTCCTTATATCGAGGCGATTTTTGTTGTTCTTGCACTCATCTATTGAAAAACTTCAAAAAATAAGCAGCTAAAATGCACAGGAGGAAGTGCTGCTAAATAATAGGCAACTCATAATAGTTGCAGGCTGCATAGACGCAACATTTAGTTACAATTCTAGGGAGGTGCACATCAGGTGACAGTGTAGGCTACATCATAGGGTTTCAGAAGTTGTACAGCTTAGATTTAACAGAGAAATATAAAACCTCCGGCATACTCTATCACACCTGAGAGCAAGAGAAAGACAGAGAAAGACAGCACGCCATCAGTCTATCATAAAATGCCCCCTGGCTCATTTGTCTGTGACCTTAGTAAACACTTCTCTGATGAGCTTATAACTTCAGCCACAACTTTCATGTCTTACTGGAAATAAATTATGGTCCCATAAGGCAGGCAGGACATGATTTACCTCGTCACCAGACTACTGCTCTGTAATATCCCTCTGTTTTTTATTAGCAGGATATATTTACTGTTATCCTGGTCGTCTTGTGGGATTCTAGACAATAAGCAGGAAATCAAACGTGATGTTCACATTCAGTTTAAAAGTGCTGCTGCTTTATTTACTCTGAGGACAGTGGGAGATATCAACATTTCTCTGAAATGTTTGGAAGATGCAGGAATAGCATTGAGTATATAACTGATGGACACAACCCAAAAACAATGCTGTCGCTACAGTGACATAAAGGGAATTCAGAGAACTCTGTATATAATCCTTTAACTATTCCCCTCGCCATCACAGCACTGAAAGTTCTCATGGCACCTCTCTTAGCTTAAATCAACTTATCACCCATGTCACAGCTACATTAACGTGTTTACACAGTACAGTAGTATGCATGCCGAGGTGAACGCGCTTATTAGAAACACATCAGAAGAGATTGTTCCACGCTGCGTTCTCTCGTCTTTCTGAGGAGAGCTCCTTTCCTCCGGGTTGCATTTGAAGTGTCTTCTCTCTCTCAGTCCTGTGTCACTGCGAACTTTGCGGCCACATGCCTTCTGTTTGGCTTTCACTCCACTGCTGAATCATCGCTTTGATTCGGTTCTTTCTGACTGTTTCCCTCCATCATCTGCCAGCTCTCAATCCCCAGCCGCTGATCCAAGAAAAAGTTGCTGCTTCTCTGCACTTGCTTATGTAATTCCAACTTATTTATATGTTATATTATGTAATATTTTTTTTTATTTTTGCTGCAGCAGCAACACTCAGAACAATATCCGTGCCAGTGAAGCTTTATGCAGAAATGAATCACACTGAATCGAGCAGTCGTCACGACTAGTGAACAACGGTGTTATTACCATGACGCATTCATTAAGCAATACACTCTAACTGTCTTTGTGAACTTGGTTTCACTTGCTAACATACACTGAGCAAATTACCAAACTTCATTCAGTTGTAGAAATGTTACTTTTATGTCCCATAATTCTTGGATCTTCCTATTTACACAGAACAGATGTCTCATTTAGATTTACACCTGGAGCCATATGATTCAACTGGATTCCCTTTAGAAGCTCACTTCTACATGAATAAGTAGAAAAATAACCCTTGTGGTGTTATCAAGATATCTTAGCTTGTGCTTCAGGGAAGAAAACAGGAGGTCTGCTTTCAAATCCAGGGAAACTCATTTCAAAAGTTATTCTCCAAAGTGTGCAAGGAGGTCCCAGCTAAAAGAAGCCATTTTGCGAAACATCAGGTTTGAAAACGTAAAAGTTGTCCTCTCTGTTG
The DNA here is from genome assembly GCF_013358895.1 of Oreochromis aureus. Lineage (NCBI taxonomy): Eukaryota > Metazoa > Chordata > Actinopteri > Cichliformes > Cichlidae > Oreochromis > Oreochromis aureus. Next base: position 38,472,718 of record NC_052947.1, read on the forward strand.
CATCGGAGACAAAATTACTTCAGTGACAGGACTGATTGAAAATGTAACTGCTTCTACAAACTACGGATACAAGCCAACAACATGGGAAACAGCATGAAAATATGCAACCATACTGTGCAGTGTACTGCTTGAGTGTTTATTTATTATTTTGCACCATTGTTTTAGTTACATTGTGGCTTTGAAGTTTGCAGTGTGTGATCAGTTTTCTCAGTTCACAACTTTTCTCTTTCCCAGGACATCTAATAGCTGCCGGCATCTCGCAGGTTCATGTAAGCTGTACTCTGGCACCGGTGCAAAGAAACACAGGTCCAGTTCATCACACATGTACGCTTGTGAATACACATATTTTGACCAAAATCACAGTCTGTTCCTAAATCTAATCAAGGAATTTCTATTACCTTAAACTAATTAAGACATATTTGGTGCCTAAACCTAACCAGAAATAAAAGACAAAGTAAAACTTTGAAAACTAAACTGGTCACCAGCTCAACTCATCTCAACTCAAAACCCAACAAAACAAAACAAAGGTCCCAAACTGCACACAAACCCATCTCCTGGCTGACAAATTTATGACGGGACCATTAACTCCCAACAATCCCAGTAAAGTATTGCCAAAGCCAGCGGGGATGCCAGAGGACACCATTCGCCTATCTCTGCAATGCCAGCAGCACCTCACGGAGCAGCAGTATTTTTTTATTTTTTATTTTTTTGCCCTTAGAGGAGAATGTATTGGGCCTAAAAGGAATCAACAGTTCAATAAAATAATTCAATAAAGAAAGAATTTAAGAGACATTCATAAATCCCAGAGTATGAATCCTAAAGGTCTCTGTGAGCCTCAAACTTGTCATTTGTCCTTTTCCGGTATTTATGGCAGGATAACTGTAAATCTTGTAACATTTCTATAAACTTCTGCCATCCTTCAAGATTGATGAGGAGGGACATGACAGCAAAGTAGGTTGCCAAACACCACACTGGTGCACCAAGCTGTGCTTTAAACCGGCTGCTCAGCCGGCCTGTTTCACCTTTACTGTATGAAACTCGTTTTTACTGCTTGGCTGTGATGTGATATGACCCTAATATTCTTATCACAGGGTTCCCAAAAAGTCTTAGAGTTGATATTTTACACCCCAAACATCGCAAAATTGGACACCCACAGTCAACTGTCCTGTTTTATAGTGTGATGAAGTCTGAGGTTAGAGATTAGTGGCATAAGCCAAATGTTTGCCAGCAAGAAGTTTGTGGTTTATGTTCTGTTTTAAGCTTGTTTCTGTGTGTGTGTGTGTGTGTGTGTGTGTGTGTGTGTGTGTGTGTGTGTGTGTGTGTGTGTGTGTGTGTGTGTGTGTGTACTGTATACCTGTTAATATGCAATCGTCAATTCACAGTTGACCTAATTACTTTGCACATCCCTTGGCTCTGTTCCCAGATAGAGGAAAGGCAAGTGGGCAGGTGTGTAAGGGAGAGAGTGCTAGTTTAATGTGTCACTTATGCTCTCTCGTTCCCAGGAGGCCACATGGCGGGGCGAGGAACCGGCCTCGCTGAATGGCAGATTTGGGCCAATTAAGCCGGAACTGGAGCATGCATACACAAATTCTCACACACACACGCTGCAGCTGTAGCTGGAGCACAGGCCTGGCCTGGCCTGACAACACCCTGGGGATACACCCTCCTGTCTGTCCGTGCACACACACAAACACATTTCCCTTCTGTTCCACATCTCACAGGCACTTAAGCAGGTACTCAGCCTGTTTTATCCACATAAACACACACACATAGATACTGCACACTTTTGTCCCTCCCTCCGTCACACACACACACACACTGCAGTAATCTTGTCTCTTCTTTCCTCTTGCAACACACATATTTGCTGCAGTACACTTCCAACTTGTGCCCTTTATATGTTCCCTCCCCCCTCTTTTCCACAGGGAAAGCTGATTGATCCGATCCTGCAGATTCCCCTCCTGTGGCAATCTGCTTGGGAATATTCAAATCAAACATTGCCTGTTCTCCCTCTCAGACCTTGACTCTGAACATGAGCTCAATGTCATACAAAGCTGCTAAAGGCTCCAGTACATGTGTAGCCGAATATTCTCCTTTACTCAAATCCCAACAGTGAGAATGTAACACAGGCGACTTACTCTGCAAGCCATGGAAGTGCATCTGTGTGTATCTGTGTGTGTGTTAATGCGCATTCAAGGTTACTCTCACATTTATAGTGATGCAGACGGGGCAGTCAGGAAATGTGTTTGTGTGTTTTTATTTTGTTTTTGTCATGAATGCCAGCCTCTCCGCCTCACCAGAAGACACAACCGCAACAGAAATGCTCAATCCCGTTTCAGGCTTGTTCAATTATTCATACTGCTATTGCGGTGCTCTGGCACAGAGAGTGAGAGAAAGAGAGGGAGGGATGGAAGAAGCAGCGATAGAGGAGAGGCAGAAAGAGAGAGAGTGGAGAAAGAGGACGGAGTTTTCTAAGACACGCGGCATTACAGATGGAATATGTATGTAGCCAGTGGCAGCATCTCCACGGTTTCACTGTCGTCAGCCCTGCCCTGCTGCGCCTGCCTCTCAGAAACTCAACCATCTCTTTGTTTCTGCTTCTGAATTTCTGTCCCTCTGTCTTTTGTCAGCCTTTTTGTTGCTACATTTGATCTTTCTCCTTCATACCTTCTAATTTTTCCTCTTCTCTGCTGCTGCTGCTCTCTGTTTACTTTACATACCGGTCCCTCTTTTCACCCTCTCTGATTGTATGATGCCATAGCTTTGTCCTATAGACCAATTTCACTACATGGACATAGTTTCTGGCTTCAAAAGTGAAGCCAATGTAAAAGTGACATTACTTTGTAAGGCCAAGCATGGGGCAACTCTTCCAGTTGCAGATGTAGACTGTATGCAAATGTCTTGAGCCACTCTTCATTTGTGATTTCCAAACATTTTAGGAAATTTGACAAATGGAGAACAAAATAAGTGGCAGGCTTAAAATACTAACCTATAGCCACTGTATCAGAAAGTTGCACCCTTAAGAATCATGAAAAATGCAGCAAAGACGTGACACAGGACCTGAGACACTGATCCATCTACTGCTCACTCAAGTCTTATCAGAAATGGAGGAAGGCTGGCTGTCAAGAAGCCACTCCTAAGGAAAGGAAACAAGTATAAAATGATGAGGTAATGAGAATAGGTTTGTCTGAGTGATGAATCCAGATTTCAAAGTTTTGGTTTATGCAGACACAGCCACTAATTAATGCTAATTAAGAAACCAAAACAAAATAATTTCACTCACCAACACTGAAGCACAAACTGGTTATATGTCAGTAAATTAAGTAAATCATTATGTTATTCATTAAATTAATTAAAAGGCTCAAAAAAGAACCACAATAATAAACACTGTGTTCGGTAACTGGCTTTAGGACTCAGTGTGTTCAGTTTTGTTTACTTTCCTGTTATTTTCTGTATATTCATATTCTGAGGTTTTGTTTCTCAGTCCTGCTCTGGGTTTTTGTTTATTTTGTCTCCCTCGAGTCCGTTCTGTATTCTTGTCTCCCTTATGTTCCTGTGTCGGGTCTAATCCCATTTCTGTGCTTTGTCTCACATCCCTTTGTGTCAGTTTAGTGTTGATTACTCAGTGTTTAGCCTCTTGCTTTGTCAAGTTTCTGTCTGTTTGTGAGTCCATGTTTCGTTACTTCCACTTGTACTTTAGCGGTATTATGTCTCCTGTGCATTTGTATCTAGTTTTACTCCCATTGTCTCATCATTTCTGATTTGTTCCCGGCTGTGTTCCTTGTCGTCTCAGTCTCGTTTCCTTTTGCCCTTTTGTCTTCCCATGTTCCCCCTGTCTTCTCCTCTAAGTTGAGGGTTGCTCAGTTGTGTCTGTCTGGTCCATGTCCGGTCTCTGTAGTTCATCTCATCTCCTCAGTCGGTCATGTCTCTTTCACAGTGTTAGTTTCCTGTTTTACTTTGATAGTCCCTTGTCTCGTGTGTGTTATATTCAGCTTAAATTCCCTTGTCTCCTCCCCTGTGATTAGCATTAGCTGTTTCCCCACCTGTTTCCTCTTCCTTTCTTACTCACCCTGTGAGTTTCATGTTTCTGATATAATTTTCAAGTTAATAAGTTCCTACTTTCTGTCCAGCTTAAGTGCCTTTGTATTCTGTATTGTGGTTCTTGTGAAGCAGCGATAAAGCTACATTCAAGTTTGACTCCTGTCTCCCATTTCCTGCATATTGGGTCCAGAATACAGAGCACACTGAATGGTAGCATGTATCTATAAGCCTTACTAATATAACTTCACGATGACTTATGAAAAGTTAAGCGGCTGCACAAGTGTCTAATGGGACTGACTTGTTTTTAGAGTCAAGTGGCCATTAGAGGGACTGCAGGTTTTGGCACTTTCTCATTGGCTTTCTCTTTCAGTTAAAAAGTCAAAAAGCCAGCAGCCAAACAATTGCTGCAGTGCATCGTCTTTGTAACATCTTTTTGGTTTCATATTCCGACTTGGAAAGCACATGAAGAAGAGCACATAGAGCAGGCCCCAGTTTTACAGTCAGATTTTGACAGCTCGAGGCTTCACAGCAGGACTTCATTAACCAGTGGGTGAAGTCAAGGCCACTACATCCATGTTTTATGTACTCTGTCCACTCCTTACAGGGAGAGTCCTGCCATTAGAGCCCTCAAAACTCAGGGGAAAACCAGGCGTTTGTCTTGACCAAGCTAAATCCGAGGACACTTCATAGCCTTCGTCCTGCCTGACCTTGAGCTACTTCGTGTACTTAACCCCCATGGAGGTTACATCATCCCATTTACAGTTCACCCTGCACTTCAGTAGCTCCTGTGAGTACTGAGGAGAGGGACTGAAATACAAATCCCAGACTTATATTTGGCCCATATTGTCATCTCAAACCTTTTGACCTGCTTGTCTTCAGCAGGTGCCTTTTTTTTCTTCGTGTCTTGTCTTTTTTTATCCTCTCGTTGGTAATCTTCTTTTCACACCCTTTTTCTTCTTGTAGATTCTCTAAATGTAGCTGACCAATGTGAGTCGCCCACCCTGCCTCCCCAGAGAGGACGACAGAGAGGGAACATAAGAGGGAGTAAAAAGGATTTGTGAGGAATGAAGGAGGGGAGGAGGAGGAGCAGAATGGAGGGAGAAAATAAAGATGGGAGGAGGGCTTATGAAATCTGACAACACAGAACACAGTGGCGAGGATCATTTGGAGAAACCCAAAGCATCGTGTTGTTCGATTATGTCATTTTCTTATAAGGAGTTCCTGTATGACCAGCACTCATGAATGCTTTATAGGTTGAAACTAATTGCTTTAGTATGGATTAATTAATCATTTAAAGGTCAATTATAAGCTTTTAAAACCTCTGGGAAAATTGTTTTTCTAACATGAAATATTCATTTCTAAATAAAGAACAGTAAAGTAAAATGAATATATAAATCTGAAGGCATTTATTGATAGTCAATCATACAAAAAAATGTACGAACGTCATCCATTCTGTGATTAACAATCAATGTTCAGAGTATCATATTTTTAGTACTAAACTCACTTTAAACACTTTTAAATAGCCATCGTTATGAAATTTATTAATAAAACTTCTCAGGTAGCCCCTCCCACCTGCTGCTGAAACCTTTTGTTTGTGAAGGGTAACCAATAAGAAGCAAGTTGGCTAAAAGGTATAAACTTACCTGTTCAAGAATAAAAATATAGAGCTTGAAATGATCAGCATATGTCCAGTTTTTTTAATTTACTTTACATTTACTCGCTGCTGTGTGGCGCAGTTCTTAAGTTTCTCATGATGTAATTTTCTCTGATTTGGGAGAACTGTGATTTTCTTGTTATCTCATCTCCTCCTCGTCTCCCTCATTTCCACTGTGGAGACACAAAAGCCGGCTTTTTAAATGAGATCAGGACTCCTGGTGACAATGACTCCTCCCCTTCACCTTCCCCAGTATTCCTTCATCTTCCTCTCTCACATCCTGTTGTTGTGCGTCACCCATACATATTTCATTGAGGATTCAGTGAGGGGTAAGTGGCAATAGGTTAGGGCCAAGCGCATTAATAAATCATAGAAGATTTGAAGCATCGCAGGAAGTTACTGCAGCGGCTTTTGTTTTTGCTTTTCTCTTTGCCTGAAGTGAAACTTTACACCACAGTTAATAACCTTTATTTTAAATTGTAGTTAAAAAAAACATATTTACATTTCTGAATAATTTAATGAAATTGATAATGAGTTCTTGAAAATACATGCAACATAAAGGCCCAGTAACCAGGAAGTGCCCGGGAATCACCTGGAGAAAACCCTTCATGAACAGAGAGAGGAAATACCTTAGAGCTCCAAGCTGGAGGTGAGAGCCTCCATCTGCAGAGAGGTGGGTTATAACTCAGCAGGGTTTCACATCAAACGCACACTTCAAAAAGCTTCTGCATCTTGGAGAAGAAGCCTGAATTGTCAGGACTGTCCAGACTCGTTTGGGATGCAGACAAGCTCGCAGAGATTCTGAATCTCAAAGAAGGTTTTGTTTCACTTTCAGAAATTGCTTTTGTATTATTAAGTGAGAGAGAAAGCTACCCCCCAGGCAGCTGGATCAGTGTTAATGTGCAAATACTTAGTCAGTTTGATGATAGAAAAGGGTTCAACTAAAGCTGTGAGATTAGATCAATTACAAATTACAGTTGCAGCCTAAAAGCAAACTCACTGAGTCTGTGTGCAGCTTCCATCCCGCACACAGACTGATCGTCCTGATGGTCCTGAGCGTGCCTCATGTTGCACCACATTTAAACCTAAACTGAACATTTCTTTTCATGTGCTTTTGAATGGTTTCCTCTGCTCAGCCCTTCTGTCTTTATATACTTTTCTTCTTTTATTACTCTTTGGCCTTCCTCTTCAGCTCCTCTTTTGCCTGGCAGCTCTGTCTTTATATCTATCACCCAAATACTCACTTTGTCTTCTCCTCCTGTGCTCCCTTACTGTAGCTGCCTTAGCCGTCCCACTCCTATAACCATTTTTCTTGGAATTGCAGATTTTCCAGTGTCAGCTAAAAAGTTATTTTCTCCATTGTGTAAATTTATTTTAATACTGACTTCCGTGTGTTGACAGAAAGCTCAGTGTTATTGCTTGTATGGCTTCTGCCGAATGTGTATGCAGTAAGCGCTGCTGTTTTTTCGGGTCTTCGCCATTTGCCGGCGCGCTCTCGTCTTCGTTTCTCTTTCTCCCCCTGTTTCTAAATGTGAATATCTTTAACAAGTCCACTGTCTTTCTTTCTCCTGCTGAATTTCATTCCTTCCTTCCAAAGCATACCTCTACCTCTACAGGTTCTCTTCAACCTGCTCCTAGGGGACCCTTTTTTTAAATAAACATTATAGTCCACAGACTCCTACCTGAGCTCATCTGTCATTGTAAACATGAGAGGGCTCAGCTCTTTGTGTGATGCCAGGCTCCCCTCAAACCTTTCTGCTGTTAGTGTTATAACTATGCTAAAACTTTTAACTGTGTTTACTTTATTTCATTTGATTTTTGTTATTAATCCCTTAATTGTGTTTTTAATATTTTAATGCATACTTCATTTCAGATACATTTGAAGTGGGTCCTGAGAAAAAAAGTTCAATTTGGGTCCTGACTCTGAGTTCCTCTGTGCATTATTAATAAGTCAGGTTCATTTAGCTGATCGGCATAATTTTATTTATGAAAATGCACTGTGAAGAATTCAATTTGCACATAGTTTCTCTATAAATCTAGGTCACAAAGTTAGGTAATAATGCACAAACTCTCAGGTGATGTAATTCTTTGTGCAATGAATAAGCAATTTCAGATAAATCTCTGACTTTTAGGAGCTCCTAAATCTGGCTCTTTCGCCCCACTTCTACACAATCTGTTTGTTAGCATTAGCATTACACTTCAAAGATTGTGATGAGAGGTTTAAGGAAATAATAAGTGTAGCACTGTTACGCGATGCAGTCTCTCCTTCAACGATAATGCATGAGAATGCATTAATGAAGTCTACTGATGCAACTCAGGCTAATTATCTTGCAGCAAATAGAGTCTTGAAATCAAATCCAGCATAACTCACAGCACAACTTCAAAGGGAAGAATAATATTGTGCCATAGCTGCTTGACATATCAACAGGGAGCTGTTTGCTCAACTTAAGAGATGCTAATGTGTCGATACTGTAGGCAGAAAATACTTTACTGCAATTTTAAAAATGCTGTAAATGTTATTGTGCAAAGCTAGAATACATAAAGGTATATCACTGTATACCCGTTACCACCTTCAGCTCCTCTTCAGTCCAGTGCTCAGCTTATTTCACAGCTGCTGTTCTGGGCCAAAGAAGCCCGGTGAGATTTGTGTGATAATCAGATTTTATATAAAGAGGGATTACGCCTCACTTGTCCGAAATGACTGGCTAAGAAAGGGAGGCATGGATCCACCTTGATCCCAGGCTGCCCAGGAAGCCTCATTATCCTCCCGCCATCCTTCCTGGAAGCCTCTGCTGATCAGTAAATGCCACAAGTTTCACTCCCCGCTGTCACCTGGAGCTCTCACCATGGGAGGAGAAGGGAGAAGGGAAAAAGAGAGCAGAGGAGGAAGATGAAGCTCTCTTTCTCTGTCTTTTTTAAGAGGAAAGATTGATGTTGGCAGTTCACTTTCAAGCATCTGCTCTGAGTTAAATCTCTTTGACCGTTTCAAGTCCTTTAGCTCGACATGAAACGGATCCACTGGCAGAAATAAACAGGTTGTCAATAGTCCAAGGCCTCATTATGTGCTGATATTTGACACTCTCTCAGCAGACATTCTTCTCAGTGTTATTTGTTGAGCATGGCACAACCATAAGTCTCATTACATGGTGCTGCTTTGTCGCCCAAAGTTAACAACAGTAAATGCTGCAGCTCTGAACTGAAGCATTATTCCTGTCTTCCCTCTGCCACCAGGGACTGCTTATGAATTAATGAGATGTCAGCAAAGATGTCACGTCTTTATCCACTCAATCTCTCTCTCCACCAACAAAAAAACAAAAACCCAGAGGAATTAATATAACCTAGGCTCATGAATCTTGTCTGTCTTGACTCTGGGGGGGCTTCACCTTAATAATACTTCTGTTTTGTTATGACAGTTTGGGGTAAAATATATTTGAAAGTTTGGATTCTTGGCTTTATTATTTTACTAGTCTTGGTTTGTCAGAATTATAAACCCCGCGCGCGTGCACGCGCGCACGCACACGCACAAATACATTTGATTTTTGATTTTCATATTTCACATCAAACATTTATTAAACAATTAAGGTTTCATTCAATTGGCTTTATTAACAGCTCCGTCCGCACCTACACGGGTATTTTTGAACGCGCAGCCGTTTCGGCACAAGCCGCATTTTTTATGTAGGTTGAAAACCTGATTTACTAGTCTTGCAATATAGGATGTGCCTTTTTCACGTCACACTGTGCGCCACGTTATTGTTTACATGAGATGATTGCAGATGGCAGACAAAATACTTAATCTGACTATCTTCAGGATCAGGTAGGCCATTACTGTCCCTGCATTTAGAAAGGCAGAGGCCTCATGCATGCAGTTGTTTTTTTCTGTGTAATAATGTTCAAGATTGGCAATACATTTTCAAAAAAACCCCTACAAAATGGGTCCCGATGGAAAACTAATTCTGCAGGGAGACTGCACACTAGGGAATAATGCATCACCATATTTTCTAGTCCAGCTTGGAAGCAGTTGGTTTGCTTGCAGGTGGAGGTTGCAAAGTTTTTTTCCTTTTCATGCGCGCCCCCTGCAAAGCTCTGCGCCCCCCCTAGGGGATATGCTGCACACTTTGGAAACCACCTATGTGCCACTCTTTGGATCTGGGGCCTCATGCATGCAGGTCTAGATTGTTGCAGCACACTAGGGAATCATAGCTGATCCATGCAGGTGCTTGCAGTGGAGATTTTTTTTGCAAACACCATTTTCACCAGTCATTGCTGAATTGTGCAGTCATTGTGCAGCACATTTTCAGGTTTTTCTGACGGTGAGTAGTTGGCAAGAGAAAAGTTCATTTTTGTGTTTGCAGAAAAGTCGATGTCTTCCATGCAATCTACCGGCAACCCCAACAGTGACCTAATGTGCTAATGACCACAGCAATCACAATGGGGTTTTTTGGTACAGCTCCTTCTTTGCTACCAGTTTCACACAGCGAAGTCAGTAACCTCTAGCATCAACTCACCATTTTTTTTCCCAGTGACTGGTGGTTGCCAGAGAGTCACTGACCAGTTTCTAGGCCTGTGTATGTGGGACCTTAAGTAAATAAATGGATAGAGAAAATGTTGTAGGTTGCTTTTAATGCAAAATAGGTAGAAAAGGTTAAAAAAAAAAAAAGTACAGCATCACTTAAAAAGTAACACAATTAGCTGTTCGGCTAAAATGCTGCTACGTGGCTAAAAGTCTTGATAAAAACTTTGCCTAAATAAATAGCATGTGATGTCTGAAAACAAGTAGGACATCTTCTCCTTACATAAAGTACAAACATCTTTAAAAAAAGCATCTTACATTGGTTTGCATTGCCAGCTGAGGAGGTGCCCTAGAATATGTGCTTTGCAAGCATAACATCATGTAATATCTTGTACCTTAGAAGCAGAAAATTGCTAACGACCTTCCAAAAGTATCTGTGTACTTATTGTCCTTCAGCCTGTAGCTGCTTATGTCAAGGCTTTACAGAGCAATTTCATTATAATCAATTGACGCAAAGGCGAGTGTAACTCCCGCTGTTACGTCATGTCGAGTTATCAGTCGAGATTGCTCACGTAAGAGGTGGCTTTGTGTCTTATGTATACAAAGTGCAACATCACCCTTTAGTCTGCGCTGATCTATTTTCGTCTGTCCGCTTTAAATTCTGCACAAAGCACAAAATGCTATTGCACTGCAGCAATATATTCAGTAAAGGCTTATCAGCATTACCCCGGCAGGGTATTAGGTGTGTGTAGTAAGCAGACCTAGTGATTATGACTATGTGCTCTTTGATGGGTGTGTGGTGGCGTCAAAATGTGAAGTGGGCTTTTGTGGCTCTGTGAGAGCCAGTATTTCCTCAGATAGCTGTAGGATAATTTGTGGTCCCCCCTGTTATTTATATCATAATAGGGGGATTGTTTTATATTGTAGAAGGGCTGAATTCTCTTAACTTCAGGTATCCTAATGTACAAAAGTATAATTTGATGAGTAGTTTGGGATCCATCTACGGAGTGGTAGAGGAAATATTTTCCTGCCCTTTATGTGTTTATGTGTGTTCCTGTTTAGACATCTTTGTGGGGACTAAAAATTGGAATGTTACTATACTTGTGGGGACCAACAGTCACTTATGGGGACAAAATGCCCATCCAGCAGTTTGAAGGCATTTTTGAGGCTGTGATTTTAGTGTCAGGGTTACAATTAGGTTCTGGTTAGGTTTAGGCTAAGGGTTAGAGTTAGGCATTCACTTTTGATGGTTAGGGTTAGGGTAGCGGCTAGGAAAAGCATTATGTCAATTAGATGTCCTCACTAAGATATCAAAATGAGTGTGTGTGTGTGTGTGTGTGTGTGTGTGTGTGTGTGTGTGTGTGTGTGTGTGTGTGTGTGTGTGTGTGTGTGGGCACCCAACACTCTTACAGGAATTTGCTTTGTATTAGTGCCTTGTCATTCTTATCAAAGGCTCTTGACCCTGGCTGCTGTCTGCTGAGCATCATGGGAGATTAAAGTTAGCCACAAAATTTCTCTTTGCTAAAAAGAAAAAAAAATCCATTGCAAGTTCAAAGTTTTTCACAAAAATCTACTTAGCAGAAATGCCTGTTAGGACAACTTTGTTTTTGCCAAATGATGTTTAAGTCAAGGCCTGATGAATTTATTCATAAGCTAATAGAGGAGTGAAACAAAACACAGTGTGTCAACTAGAAAAAGAAACACTTTTAAATTAAAAACACACGTTCAAGTGCAAGAAAATGATTAAAATTCTTTAAAAATTTCATGTTTACAGTGAAAAAAAATGAAAGGAGTTCAGGTGCTGGTTGAATTTGAAGCTCAGAAATGCTTGAACTGTTTAAAAAAGTGAACAGTGTTGATATATCTGTAGGTGATTTGTCAGTTTGTGCAGACAATGAAAGGAGCTGCAGTGTCAGTTGTACTTCAGGCGGCAGACATCATTGAAATGTTAGCTGAATATGAATCCAGCTCTAAAACTTGACTTTTAAAAGTTTAGCTTCAGTGTGTGAGCCAGTGCCAGCAGGTGAAATGTCAGTTTATGTGTGAAGAATAAAGAAATTCCAATGAGTGATGAAAGTAGAGTAACTGTCATTCAAAGAGGATTAAAGCAGCAGAGATGTCAGGTGAGCTATATATAAAAAGAAATAAAGAATTTTGAAGTGTGTTCACTGTAAGTGTTGAAATATCAGTCAGTTGTGTATCTAAAATGTGACAGCAGTTGAATGAATCTAAGAGTAAGATCGGTGTGAAAGGAACTTGAAGGAATCACTGAGCTGGTTTTATAGTCCTGCAAATGCGTAAATGATTCCACGATTCCATGTTTTTAACAAGTTCCTGTACAGTTCCCCAAGATCCTGATCCATGTGAGCTGGAACAGAGCAGGGAGAACAGCAAAGGAAATTTAAAGGTCAAAAAACACAGTATCAAAAGCAAAGACAGCGGCTGCAGTGACAGCAGCAGTCTGTTTCACTCTCCTCCACAACTGAAGGACCAACAAAAGCAAGAGTGCCCCAGCGATCAGTTGGATCACATATGTTGTGCACCGCCTCCATCTGGCAACAGAGCTCCATGCAGGCAGACGGGCAGTCGCTGGACTGGAGCGGACAGCGAGCAAAACCAGCTTTAAGAAGCATTTACGGTCCCCCAAATGTGTCCACGTCCACGCTTCCATGGGTCTTGATCTGTATGACATCAGGCTACTTTTGTGTCTGAAGCTCAGATGCATTTCAGCAAGATCTGCTCGTACTCAAAACTCTCTCCACATTAAAAACATCACATATCTCTCCGTTCACTAATTATTGTTGTTTTGTATTGGTTAGTCTTGTTTTCCTCTTAGGTTCTTTTCCTTCGTGTGTCCTCATGTCTTTATAATGTGTGTAGTGTTCATCCCGCGGTGACAGAACTTTTTTCCTTTCTTTACTGTGAAGATTAGTTTTCTCATTTTGGGGTTTTACTTCATGCTTGTGTTGCACTGGTTTGTGATTTCCTTCCCCACCCTCATTACCTTCCCCTGATGCTAAGCACTTTCACCTGTGTCTTGTTAACCAACTGTTTCTCGTTCCTAATCAGTTCCCTTGTGTATACCCAGCCCCGTTTTCCCTGCTGTCTTTGTCTGTTGTGATTTCTATTGTATGTCAAGTCTCTCTCATGTTCCCCATATTGCTTTGGCCTCCCGTTTAGATTTCTTTTTAAATTCTGTTGGTTCATTAAATGTCAGATCGTCTTTAGTCCTTCTGGTTCTGCTGTGCCAGAGAAAAGACAATACAGATGCTAACTCAACTTATTAATGTCTACCCTAAAAGTCAGTTTTATACTAACTCATTTTATATTTTAGGAGTAAAAATGAACCATCACTGAAGAAAAAACACACACCGGTGTTGGCAGCATTGCTCCCTGAGTGATGATAGAAAAATAATAAGACCTGTACCTTTTTTATGTTTTTACTGGAGGGAACAAATGCAAATGTTCTAAAGATTATAGGTCTATTTTCCTGTGCCTGCAGCTGAACTTTACATTTTTGTTTGAATGTGCGGCAGAGCCAGATGAATTTTTAGTGCGCTTTAGCTGAACTGTCAAATGCTCAAAGCATCTGACAGGTAAGTGACATTTCACTGCAAAAATGAGTTGAAATCCCCACAAGCACCAGTTTATTGCTGTCAATAAAGGCCTAAAATGCCAAAGAATTATTTAAATATAATTAAAGCACCGAGAGAGGATTGTTTAATCATGTCTATTTGCAGCCTGGTTATCAGAGTTTACATCATTAGCTAAATGTGTGGAACAAAGATTCAGCCGAAAGCCGAAACTGGAAATGAGCTTGTGTTGCCACTCAAGCCCCAGATTAACAGAGTGGTTACTTACATGTGAACATATGTACATTCTGTCAAATAATAATGAAAAGCAACCAAACATAGGCTAAAGTAACACTGACTGGTTGTGTCTCGTGGAAAAATTTGAGAATATGTGGAAATATTTTTGAAGTGAAATCCCATTAGAAATCCAAAGTTATCAAGTGGTTGTAACTATTCCTGCCTGTGTTATAGGAGAACACAATCGTAATACAAATGCTCCTAATGAAACCTTTCTGTTTAAACCCCAAAAGCTGTTAGCTTTATTTTAGGAGGCAAACCTCACAAACCAAATGTTACAGACTGAATGAGACAAACAATTTCACTTGAATCCTTCACACTCAGGAAGTGTGAAAATCCTGTGACAGAAGAATTTTTAATGCAGGTTGTACTTTGTGCTTTAAACTATTTAATGCTGATCTTGATTGAGACTAGGGATTTCTTTCCTTTATGTGTCTTTTATTCTGGTTTTCACTTTAAAATGAAAAATATTAAAATGTCAATTTAAAAAAAATACTGTTCCATTATTTAGCTAAGCTGATGTCCTCATGGGAGTTTTAAAAGACTCCACTTTAATGTGAGTAATGTAAGCAGCTGATGACCACTCAGAGTGGTCTGAAGAACATTCACTCCAAGGTCAAGCCAAAGATGTAATGAATAATTATTGTGGAAAACAGAACAAAAAGCCTAAAGCTGTTTTGTTTTTTCCTCCAATAATGTTTTAGTCAAGTTTTGGTTTATTCTTTTTAGCTTGTTTAGATTAAAATGCAGTTTAATTAATCAACAAATTGTACCCCAGCAGAAATTATTCAGCACCACATGGCATGATGAATATTTAAGGCCCTGATAAGATTTCTTAATGAAGAAAATGCTTGGTGAGAAACAAATACAACAGCTGCCCACACTGAAGAATATTTCTCAAATGTCTTTGGGTAAAATTTCCCAGGATGGTCTACCTGTGGTTGAACAAATTGCTTTCACCATTTGATGCTTGAGCCTCAGACTAAGTGTCTGATTTAAATTCAGGAAGCATTAACGGCGACACACTGTCAGTGGAAACACTTGGTGCTATAATAACAGGTAATGTGAGTGAACTGACAAAGAACGTTTAAAGTGTTGAAGTTTGAGTTCAGGCTGAATTTATTTGAACTGGGACACCAAAAGGCTGTTATGACAAGGCACTTTTTCCCCCCTCTGACTGCCGTAGTGCAGGCGCCGCACCTCACACCACAAACAATAAACGTGGCAATAAGGGCTTATTTTCTTATCCAGTCACCTTAAGATCTGCACTGCACTCCATGCAGTTTCTTTTTGTTTTCTGCTTTGTGACCGTCACTATCGCTTCCTTTTCACCTATCTGGTTAAAAAAACTCCACTTACTGCTGTTTGTTACTATAGAAATGTTCACATAAAGCCAGGAATGCACTCTGACATTAAGTATCACAATTTTATTACAAAAATTAAATTCTTCATCTCTCAGTTTTGCCATGCTTGGAGCATATAACAATACAGTAAAAAACCCAGACCCGGAGAAGATAGTAAAGCAGATTTCAACAATGCTTTCACAGCACTCTGTCATTCATGCTGTTACTATACAGTTACTGTAACATTCCTAATACAGAGTAGTACAAACACCTGCCAAAACACGTCATGTCAGATAACAAACTGTAATTAAATCACGTTTACCAGAAGAACAAGAAACTCAACCCAGCTCAGAGGGGAAAAAAGAAAAACAGAAACCAGTAAACATTGAATTTGCAACTGAAAACATACCGAATGTGCTGAATATTTGTACCAGCCCAAGGCACCCAGGCTTCTAGCAATGTTGGCAAGTTAACGACATTCTTACAGAAACACTTGAAGCGAACGATGATTACAAATCGA
Organism: Oreochromis aureus; assembly: GCF_013358895.1. NCBI lineage: Eukaryota > Metazoa > Chordata > Actinopteri > Cichliformes > Cichlidae > Oreochromis > Oreochromis aureus. The sequence continues at coordinate 38,488,652 of NC_052947.1, forward strand.
CTTGTACCACAGTTTGACTTTGCAGTGTCCTTCAACGTACCCTCCTCTCCTGGCATTCCTCTTCATCAGTCACAGTGCAAGTTCCGGAGGGGCGGGGCAAAGTGGAGGAGGAGGGAGGGCGGCGGGGAGGCATGGGAGGAAGGGAGGGGTCACGGGGAGCTGTACCGCATCAGACATCACTTTACAGCGCCAAACACTGACAAGAATTGGACGGACAGCGTAATCTCCCACTCTCCTGAAGGAAGGGGGGGGAGAGAGTGGTTATGTAATTCCTCACTTGGATTGTGAATTGTCCAAACATAAGGCGCAGATTGCCAGCTGCCAGTCCAAGACGAAATAAGCCAAACGAAAAGCTTAGATGTGCTTTCAACTGAATGTCCAAGAAAGAAAAAGGATAACAGCAATACTTTCTCACTGAGGTTTCCAAGATGAAATAGATTCTTTTTTTTTTCCTCAAGATGAAAAGCGTTGTTTTGCAACATGGATACCTAAGAATGGTGGAAATCCCAGATTTAAGCTTACCAATAACTCAGAGAGTCTCTAACAAACGTCAAATGAAGACAAGAACGACAAAAGCTCAGAAATACAGATAGGCCTTTCTTCAGCGGTGAGATGCAGTTCAGTTGGCTGAACGGCAAGGCTCGAAGGTCCATTTGGTCGCTCCGCCAAACACTTCAATGTTGCTCTCTGTCCAGGAGAACACATCGCCAGTCGATGCTTTGCTATTGCAGGTTGCCAAGTTATAGATCTCGGTGATAGAAAGTTTCCTATTCCAGATATTTAAGTTTGCCAGCTCACCAACAAAGGCTTGTGTGGCATCAAAGCCTCCTCCCAGCGTGTCCTGTGAAACAAAGGGAGTGTTAAGCATTTCACTTGGGGGTTTTCACAGGACAGTTGCAAGGTTATCCAGACAAGGTCAGGTTTACAAGATGAAAAACTCGGGCCTTTAATTTGTACAAGGATCACACTCTGGTTTAAAGTGGGATCCTCTTTGTGGAGGACAAAAAGTGCCAGGATCCAAAAAGAAAAAGAGAAACTTGATCAAATGTAATCTTAAAAATAAATAAATGTTTTTAACTTTTTTATAATTAATTATATAAGTTTGTTTCAGTTTATTTCTGTCACTTATGTCAAATTATGCAAATAAGAGGCTGAGGGCTTGGCAAGTTTTGCCATGTAGTTGATCACTGGCAGGCTCACACACAAGAGAAAATTACAGTAACATTAATGAATAAAATGGGGAAAATGGGAAACAAAGTTTAAAAAAGGAATTAATTCAAGCTAAAGAGAAAATTAAAACAATTAAAATAGAAATATCATTTTGTCCCATTTTAGGAATTAAATAATGCCTCCTATTCTACAAATTCTTGACATTTTTTATCTTCCATACTCCTGCAAACACTTGATCCAGGTAGAAAGCCAACAATCACTTTGAAAAAACTGTGTTTTCTTTAAGATTTAGCTGGATTTCATTTAAGAATATGATTGCAATATGGAGGATACATCTTGCTTAGTTTACTCTGTAAAATAGGTCTCAAATGATGCTTCTCTATCAAAATTCAGGCCTTGCACACACTGGAAAGCATTAATTGACCACCTCTGCAGTGCCCCCATGGTCTCATTTCATAAATATCGCCACTTTTAATCTTTGTCCAAATTTAATCACATAATTGGTTGAGAATTATTTCCAAATAGGTGTGGGATTAAATGTCTAAAAATGAATATCCACCTGCTCTTGTCCCAGGACCAGCACACCCTCTGGTTTGATAGGGTGGTATGGCGCCAGATTTTCCCCGCTGCCCCGCTTCACTCCATCCTGGAAGGCTTCCCACATCCCGTCACGGGTGGTCCACGTGATGCAGAGGTGATGCCATTTTCCATCGTTGATGAGGAACGGCAGTTTTGCAACCTGGAGCAAAGACATTTCGTAAGTTCTATTGTTCAATATGTCTTCCACACTTTGGTAAGACAGACTCGGCACATCGTGTTGCCTTCCTGCTGAATCACTTCCCCCATATCACATATCTTCTCCTCTTCTATAAAAAGGTTGCTTCTGTTTCAAACAGCACCTATTTTAACTCAACCTCCTGTTGTGTTACAGAGAAGCTGTCAGATTACCCTGACTCATCCAAGCAGAAAGTATTGCAGCTTTCCCCAACTGTAAATTACTATTTTGATGTGTTACATGCACTTCCTGCAAAGGTGAGAAACGTGTGAATTCACTTTGCTTCCAGGATAATAGCTTTTTCATTACCTTGTCATTGATGAGAATCTCCATGGGGTTGTTCCCCCACTCAATCAGCACGAGTTCATTGGCCTGTCCTGGAACTGCATAGGAGAAGGGGGTGCCCACCCCAGGCGAAGCATTGGACTTGATCCACAGACACACGGTGAAGGAGTACATCTCAGGAAGGCTCTTCTTTGCTTTGGCGTACATATAGTTGGTTCTCAGAGGGAAAGTGATCTGGAACTTATCTGTTGGCCGGGTGTCTTTGCCTGTTGATGAGATTACTGTTAGTTAAAGCACTAATAGTGAGCATTTTATTCATATGTCAAGAGATAAATTACAGGAAAGCTGAACATCCATACGCCTACATACATTTTGTAAAACTATGGTACATGAGTCTGTTTCTTTATGAGGAGAGTGTCTTTGAAAAGCAAAAGGAAGCTGAAGGCTGACAGTAGTTTCATACAATCTTTTTCATCATGGTTCTTTGCACCATTGCGATCCCGTGATATTTCGTGTAAGATGGCTCTGTCTCCTCCTCCTTCGGTCTAACATACGCACGCGCGTTTGCACGTGTTGGAATTTGAACCGACCTTGGATATTTGCTCCAAAACGCGCCGGTGCGAGGCGCGCGACGCAAAGTTTCACTAATCCCCTTTGCAGAGGCTCATATACAAACTGGATATTCAGATTCTGAATTTGAAAAACAAAAACTCAGCAAAGCAAAAGTGCAAACAGAGCCTGAGATATGCAAAGCAATGCAGCTCCCCTCACCACCCTCATATATCCGTGCGCACTGTGATGGTTGCGGTAAAAAGGTTTCAGATTGCCGCTGCTACCTGTTTGGGGGGGGGGGTCTAAGGGATGTTACGTCCTTGAGCGTGAAACACAATTAAATTGCATCTAATCATCTTTTAAATTTCCGTGGTTCGTTTTAATGCCGTGAAAGCAACACGGGGTCGAACAGTTTTAAAGTCCCGTGCCCGTTGAAATCCAAACGCACCTTTCTCCAGGTCTGTTATCCGGTGGTGCAGAGAGGTGAGCGTGGACTCCACTCTGTTCCGCTGCTCGGTGTCATTCCTCGATCCGGCTTTTGTCTCCTCTAACGTGTTGACTCGGGACAGAACTTGCTTCTCCATGTCATCTATCTTGTTTTGCAGCAGGTCTTTCAGGCTGTTTGCTTGCACGGTGTTATTCCCTCGGCTGTACTGCTGCATCGGACAGAATGAGACAGAGAGGGGGTTAAAGAAGTGACAGGGAAGACTTATTTTTCTTTAAAGTCCCTAGAAGCTGTTTACTCACTGCCAAGCGCAAAGCTTTATCTTAACCGTGCTATTCGCTTGATTTTATAGACTGCGGAACATTTCACTTTACACGGAGCTTCTCTCCAACAAACAGATAAATATGTTAGAAAACACATGTGGCTCCAAGTACAAGCTGCAGAAAGCCACAGCAACACACAATCAACGAGTTAAAGAGTATTATCCTTTAATCTAATTAACTGTGGAGGCTATTTAATTAACTTTTGACCTTGTCAGCGCTTCACTCGCTCTGCTCTCCTACCTCTAGATTCTCCAGTCTCTGTTTGAGCGTCTGTAAAGTCTGTCCCAGCTGGGCCAGAGTATCCGTAGTGCCCCGAGATACATCCCCCATCGTGTTCTTCGACCCCGGCCGCCGACCGCCAGGTCCTGCGGCCGCAGGGAGGCTCTGGCTCTCGCAGCGGCTCAACTTGGACGTTAGTTCCCTGATTGTCTCCTTTTGGTTCACAATGGTCTCCTTTTGCTGCAGCACCGTCTCCCGCAGCTGTATGATAGTGCTCTTCAGGTCTTCCGCCGGGCCGCTGTTTTGCATGGTAGCTGTGCACAAGTCCATATCCTTGGGCACTGACGTGCAAATAAACTGCGTCTGTCCGAAGTCTTGCCCGAGGCTCTCCACAACAACCAGGCAGGAAAGTAGAAAAAGTTTCCACGAGAATCCCTCCATGGTTCCAGTCATGTGTCAGAGATTGAGTGTGAGAGAGAGTGGTGTCTCCGAGATTTCAGCACCACGGAGCTGTCCACTGAAGCTGTGAGACTCGTGCTGCTGTGTGCGGCTTATATAGCGGACAAACGCAGCGCAGATTCACTGCATCACTGAGGGGAGGCAGCGGGTTCTGCCAAGCCCACAGAGTCCAGCCCCTTATTTAAGGTCGTACTCACTGTTTCCTGCCACTTACAGTGGCAGAGTGCGTGTACACCACATAGTGAGATGAGAGCTTGGAAGAAGAAGAGGAGGGGATGTAAAATGCTTCACGTGAAGTCTCAATCACTTGTGGAATAACTGTCTTCAGTCTACTGCTAACAAACCTTCAGAATGACATAACGTTAAATAACGGGTAAAACCAGTCTCCAGTTTTCTGTCACGGTCGTGATTTGATCTTAAATTCGAAATGATTGAAACAACAGAAACATTATTTTCACTATTTTAACTGTTTATTGAATAAGAAAAAAATGTATGAAATGATTAAATGTAATGTGTAAATATCTCTTTCGAAACCTTGTTCATTAACATCTATATTTTCTGGGCACGTAAGAATATACATAAACAGGTGGCAGTACATTAACTAATAGTAGAAACATAACATAGGAAACAAAAAGACATAACACTCAGTCAAATATAATTTCTGATCCGTTTTTAATGCCTTTATTTGAGATAAAGGATTCTTTTTCTGGAAAGTTAAGCTATTCCACAATTTTGACCAAATATCATTTTTACTTTACTTTAGAGCTTAATAACATTTTAGTAACAAATTTTGCATTTCATTTACTTATATAACCGATGATGTTTTTATTGAACAATATATTATTTTTCTTTTAAAGCCTTAAGTTTAATTTTGAGTGATCTCATTTTATTTTAATTATCACATTCTTTCTGAACTGTGACATCAAAGTTAACGATGTTTGAATTTTGTTAAACTGCAGAGAAATTAAAAGGCTGAGCTGAGATGTTAAAGACACATCCCCCACTCACTTCAGCGCCCTGTGCACCATACATTTGTTTGCGCTTCACGCTCATCCAATGCGCGTTTGTGGATGTGAAATTATCAGTCCACCTTAAATGAAAACAGCTACCCATCCTTCAGAAAAGTCTGTCCCACGGTTAGAGACCCCACCACAACCTCTCATTTTCTCACCGCCCTCTCTCTCTCTCTCCCTCTCTCCCAGTCTGTCTTTTTGGCACGCGCGCTAGCGTCGTAAAACCGACTCCACTGGTGCCCAGAAATGTACTCCACGGCGCAGGTTCTTCAGTGACTTTAAAGTATGACAGCCTTGTTCACATCCGCAAACAACACGCTGTCAGAGTGTATTTTCCTTTTTGTTCACTGTAACAAAGTGTGCACCGCAGCAGCCACTCGGAGCCTGACAGAGACGCGCTTTGGGCTCGTCTGATGTGATGGTAGCAGTTATGTTATATCCCACCACTACAAGAGCGGAGGCGCTAAAAGGAAAGTCAAATGTTTCCAAATAATTAAACAGACTGTTGCGTAACCACCCCCGCGGCTCTCACACGAAAAAAATAAGATGCACAGCGAGCAACACTTAGCACAGATCATGTTGCGATAACAAATCGCCAGTGATACGTGCAGGGTAAGGATGAGGCTTTAAAAAAACAATCACGTGCATCCAGGACTTTCCACTTTAGCATTAGAAAATAAAAAGATATTTATGCAACATAAGCTGATTTGTTCTCATGTATGAAACGAATTTACTTCCTCATACCAAGTGTGGAGGGCTGAACTGAAATAATGAATACATACAAAGATAGAGTACTGTGCACAAATCTGGAGCCACTCCCCGTGTCTTTACATTTTGTTTCCAAGGAGCCAGACTTACCTATAACTTGTCTTGTGGTGGTCTTGAGCAAGTTGTGACCCATTTTCCGTCCAGTCCTTATACCTAATCACTTTCAGAGAATAATTTTCTACTTGATACTTAACTGACCCATGACTCATTCAAATAGGAAAAAAACATAAAGAAAAAAAAAAGCTCAAGCAAAGAACTGACACAGGACCTAAGAGATGTATCTGGATCTGCAGATGGTCAAGCTATTGCTCACTAAAGCCACATTAGAAATGGTCTCAGTGGAAGGATGGCTGTTCAGAGGCCATTCTAAAGGACGGGTAAAAAGGAGAAAAGGCTGAGGTATGGCCAATTACACACAAGATGGAATAGAAATCTGTGGGAACAAGTCTGATGGAGGGATGAACTGAAATTTAATTTTCAATTCATCCCTCCATCATCCCTTCAATTCAAGATGTTGGGAGAGAGGAACAACAGTGAGTGTCTAAGGTCACGTGTTAACATGGTGGAGGCTCTGTCTTAATTTGGGGCTGTATTTCAAACAGTAGTTTGGGGGGTTTGTCAAAACGGATGGAATAAACATAAAAAAGTACCATCAGATTTTGATCTGCCATGCAATACCGTCTGAAAAGTTTTATTTTCCAGCATGACAATGATTCCAAACACAATGCCAATGCAATAAAAGCATTTCTGGATGGAAAAACACAGAATGAGAACACTTATCAGTCATGGATCGGCTTCCCCAGAGGTTGAACCTGTTTGAAGCAGTTTGAGGCCATCTTGACAAAGAACAGAACAAACAGCACTCAACATCCAAAGAACAGCTTTGAATGTCTTTCAAGGAGCCTGTTCAGGAGGACTGTTCCTGAACATTACTTAAATATATTAAAAGAACATTTGCCAGTGAGAGTTCAGGCTAATAAAGCTGACATTGGCCAACATTGACTTCGAAGCTCTTTAGAAAAAGTTTGCACGTTTTGACAAATCGCTGCAGGCATTTTTTGCCCTAAAAAATATCTATAAAGAAATGAGAGGCAATTCCGGAACTTTAAAAAGTAAATATATATATATATATATATATATATATATATATATGCCTACATACACACATTAAACGGTATATATGTTGTTTATACACACATGATTTCACGTGGATAGATAGATTGAATTCTGGTCGATCAGAAAAAAAACTACTCAGCACACTGAAAGAAGAAAAAGTTGTGCATCGACCGAGGTTAGTATGTGTAAAGACACAGAGGCGAGTTTAACCTTTGTTATCAACATCATTGGCAACTATAGGCTCTCCTTAATTTGCATTTTAAGTGAAATTCGGGGTCCTGATGACATTTTTTATTAAATAAAAAGATCATCATTAAATTAGAAGCTCATTGTTTTAAATTCAATTCAATTCAATTCAATTCAATTTTATTTATATAGCGCCAAATCACAACAAAAGTCGCCTCAAGGCGCTTTATATTGTACAGTAGATAGCACAATAATAAATACAGAGAAAACCCAACAATCATATGACCCCTATGAGCAAGCACTTTGGCGACAGTGGGAAGGAAAACTCCCTTTAACAGGAAGAAACCTCCGGCAGAACCAGGCTCAGGGAGGGGCGGCCATCTGCTGCGACCGGTTGGGGTGAAAGAAGGAAAACAGGATGAAAGACATGCTGTGGAAGAGAGACAGAGATTAATAACAGATATGATTCGATGCAGAGAGGTCTATTAACACATAGTGAGTGAGAAAGGTGACTGGAAGGGAAAAACTCAATGCATCATGGGAATCCCCGGCAGCCTACGTCTATTGCAGCATAACTAAGGGAGGATTCAGGGTCACCTGGTCCAGCCCTAACTATATGCTTTAGCAAAAGGAAAGTTTTAAGCCTAATCTTGAAAGTAGAGATAGTGTCTGTCTCCGAATCCAAACTGGAAGTTGGTTCCACAGAAGAGGGGCCTGAAAACTGAAGGCTCTGCCTCCCATTCTACTTTTAAATACTCTAGGAACAACAAGTAGGCCTGCAGTGCAAGAGCGAAGTGCTCTAATAGGGTGATATGGTACTACAAGGTCATTAAGATAAGATGGGGCCTGATTATTTAAGACCTTGTATGTGAGGAGCAGGATTTTGAACTATCGTGTGAGTAAAAATAAGCCCAGTCTCGCAGGGGAACGCCCAACACTGACTTTTCCCACATCTGGTTGTAACACCGGGTCTTATTCACAGGCATCGACTCACTAAACAAAAGTCCAAATGCACCAGTCGCAGGTTTGCTCCCAACCCGCCTGCTCCGACACAAATACCCGCTCCGTCTCTGTCGCATCGGTGTAGTTGAGCTCTGCGTAAAACGCGGAAACGAATGAACGCTCCAAACAGTTTTTTAAGCAGCCTTTAATTTGAACTCTGCTGCATTTTGAGAGGTTTTTTCAGACTTTTATATGACGCCGCGGCAGCTGCCGGCTAAGGTGGGATGAAAATTGACCCAACAGTCCCCTGTAATTTGTTTAATTATCGATCCAACGCGTTGTAATCAGCAAGGTGCCAAGCTGAAGGAGAGAAAGAGCAGATATAACAAATGGTTAATGGCAGGGTCTAATTGCTGAGTTGCAGGACAAGCAGAGTAACAAATTCTCCTTATCTCAGCACATACACATTAAAGATCAAGCGCTTGCTATTAGCGCTCAGAGTGAGAGCAGCTGCGGATCAACAAGTAATGCCTCATTCAGTATTTTCAGCCACCAGCAGCGACGCAGTGCTTGTTTACCAAATGAGAGCAGTTTTAAAAGCTCTTGATGTGCAAGAGCTAATGTTAATGACGCTGCTTCTTCCCACTGTACTGAGAGGTTACACTATAAGGGACAACTGCTTATCACATTTATCTATTCAATATTCATCTCCTGTCCCACGCATTAAACCATTCTGCAGCACCATATGTTCAGCTATGATTCCCCCCATCCTCGCCGTGTGCCTGCCACTTACTCTGCTGAAACTCCCATAAAACTGATTTAACTAGCTGACTAGTTAGCTTTTCATTGAGCTTACCAAAACCTAGGAAATTGTAGCGGGTGGAATTCGTTTTTTCTGTTCCTTTATACTTCCTGAAAGTGAAGCATTTAGATGGAACTTGATATTTCACAGCTAGATTTACATCTTTTCTTCAGTTTTTGAAGAGGAGTTTTGACCCATTCTTCCTTGCAGCTTGCTCAGAGCACAAGGTCAGATGTGGCAGTGCATTAGCCAGCAGACCAAGCTGGACTCCAGGGGCCGGTATGGAAAAGGGCTGAAATCCATAATGATCAGTCTCTCAGGTTCACTGAATAATGCAAAGCTTTATAATAGAACCCACTCTCTAATGGCAGAGATAAATAAGGACCATTTTGCACACTGGCAGGCAAAACGCCTGCTTATTTATCCAGCATCTGCAATAGCAAAACAGAGAGAAGACGTAGGGAGGGTGGCATGAGAGTAGGTGTGGTAGTGCAGCACAAGCAAAACAAGAAGGCAAGAAGGGGGGTTGATGTTGGTGCAATCTGAGTGTGTTGGGTATGATTTGTCTGTCACCTCTGTGCCACATCTGAGCACTGTTTGTACTGCTTCTCTTTGATCAAAATTCTCATTTCACAGCTAGGAGGAAGTGTATTTTCAGTTGCAAATCTATTAACTTTCCTCCTTTGTTTGCTCTGTCCAGCTTCCACAAAGTAAACTTTGTTTTTCCCCTTTATGTGCACACTCCACTACATCCCTTCTGACTGTGGGGAATTCAGATGTGCTGCCAGGTAACTGAAGCCTCAGTGCTGAAACTCCAGTGTCTCTGCTACTGCTACACTGATGTCTCCATTTCATCACATCTCACCATCCGAACAGGTAGGGCTCTCTGATGGGATGCCTGCACTGTGGAGTAGTCTGCCGTTATGCATGTACTCCCACCAGGACAGCTGGGAAGAGTGGAAGAGTGGGGGACTAGAGTGGAGCAGAAAAACGCCAAAGAATCTGTCTCTGCCAAGAGAGGTAGTTTTATTTTATGCACACACACACACACTGACAAACTAAACATTATAAACCGTGTAAATTATAAATTCCTCTGCATTCCTGTATGTAGATGAAATACAGGACTAAATGATTTGGCCTTGACCTTCAGCTCTATGATCTACTTCTTATAACATTGTTTTATTGACGTTCGCCCACACTGGAGGGTCGTTCAGTAACTTACTCCTCTCTTACTAAAACCCAAAGTGACATAAACAAATACCGGTGGCATTAGGCGTTCCACTGGGCTCTGAGCTAATCTCATCATAATTCTCCAAAGCCTGCACATTAACGCTCTCGCTATGACAGCGCTGTTCATCAAGCTGCTTGCGTTGGCCTCGTTGGACTTGCTCCAGAAACAACATTTTACCCCATTAGGCCTTTACTTCGACAAGACTGAGGCCAAAATGGGGGGGGGGTTGTTCTTCAGCATCAGACTGACTGAAATGATGGTCCTGTTTTTATTTTTAGAAAATAGGTTGGGAAGAGGATGATGTTTCAGGTGCTAGATGAGTTTGTGTTTCCAGTGTTGTATTGGGCAGAGGGATTTTAAAGCATGTGCTTAAAACAAACTACAACAAGAACAAAAACAAAGTGTCTTGATAGGCTGTTGGAACCGCCTGTGCAGGCAGAACAGCTTCACTGCCCTCTATGCTTTATCATCCGTCCAAATCTCTCGAATAAAAATCTCTAAAATTGGACTTCTGCACTAACCACAGTTTTGAACCATGATGAACACCATGTTCAAGCAAGTGCACATGGGAGCAGGACAACCTAGGTCACAGATCTATGACTGATTTTGTAATCATAGCAGACCTGAAGTCATATGTTGTAGACACTTTGGTAAAGAGAGGAGCAGGGCTGGAGGACAAGGTCAAGGGTGGATGCTGCACAAATTTGTCTGGTAGAGGTCCTAGTGTGTAAGATCTTTAATTCCCACCTCAGACAGAGCAGAAACAGGGAGCATGGGTGCTGGATCTACCATTTGCAAACTTGTTTTTTTAAATATCATCAGGACGCTACACCACAGAGCAAACACCATTGCCACAGACACAGCTGTCAGGGAAACAAAAGAACATCATATCAAGAAGGCCTTGAGTAAATGTTATCCCAGCTGGACGTTTATCGAAGCTGGGAAGGCACCAGGAGAGAAGGACAACTGCTGCCTAAGCAAAAACCCTCAGTGATCGCTTATGTGTTAACAGTATCAGAACAGTTGAGACGCATTCTCTCTAAACACCGTGTCTCTGTGGCTTTTAAACCCCAAAACACGCTGCGCCAAAAATTGGTCCACCCTAAGGATCGGGTCCCCCGACACAAAAACAGTAACATAGTGTGCGCTGTTAAGTGCCAGGAGGATTGCCATGATTTATACATCGGGAAACCCAAACAACCTCTGACTAAGCGGATGGCACATCACAGAAGAGCTACCTTGTCAGGCCAGGACTCTGCAGTCTATTTACACCTACAGACCAGTGGACACTCTTTCAATAATGAGGATGTACACATCCTGGACAGGGAGGAACGCTGGTTTGAGCGCAGAGTCAAGGAGGCCATTTACATCAAAGGGGGAAGACCATCTCTGAATCGAGGAGGGGGCCTAAGGATACATCTGTCACCATCTTACAATGTTGTAAATGGTGAATGGTGCTCATGGCCACTGATCAGTGGTCATGATAATTTGCTTATTAATGATCATGAAACTGACCTCACAGCCCATTGTTAGTCAGCTGTGCTAGTTTCAGTCATTATGCAAATGTACTGTTTATATGGTTGGGGAAACCTGCAGTCAGCTGAGACTGAAGAAATGCTTCTCCCACTGAAAACACCACGGCCAGATGAACAGAATCAACTTTTGGGACAAAAATTATTGTTTGATAAAATTGTCAAGAGACAGAATGGATTGAGTTTTTCATCTATAGCTCAACATCTTGTTTACATCCACATGTGTACAGTTTTCCTAAAAAGACTTAATTAGAGTTTCAAAACAGCACTAAAATGAAGAGTATGTGTGAGGGAGGCTTGTACCTTTATTACAGCTCACTGTATTTCCCCTCACAGAGGTCACTTTTTCTCTGCTTTTTAAAATGTTACAACTCACATGCTTTTAAATCTAACCAACTTTCAAGTGTACGGTGGCATCATCCAGATAGAAATAAAAATTAAGCCTTCTAAAATTTTACACAGTGCCATAATGGAGCAACAGTTCTCACAGCCTTAAAGACAAGCTGAAGCACTTAGTGTTTAGTGGCAGAGCAAGGACATCACTCTGTGGGAGCAGGTGTGTTTTAGGACTCAATAACATCGTGAAGATGAAACCCTGTAAAGCAGAAGGGTTTGAAGTGGAAGTGAGTAATAGGGAGAGCGAGCTCTCCGCACATCCCCTCTCAATTATATCAAGTGACCAAAGTATCTCCTTGTAAACTACAACATTTTCTGCCATAGCCTTCCTTTGTGCTGGGTTATTTCTCCCCAAAGGAGATTAAATTTTGACTGAGGTTGAAAGAAACCTAGTTTACAGAGAAGGAAAATAGCAAGAAGGAAATTTCATCAACACTTGATTTAGGAGAGGAATGAAACATGGCAACAATAAAAAAAAGAAGCAATACCTGTTTTTCCTTCATTATAAAATTCTTTCAAATTAAAAGCTTCTTAGCAATCTTGTTTTCTGTCAAATTTGTGTACAAGTTTTGCTTTTCTTAAGTGTTTTTTTTAAGAGGAAGTAGGATATTTTATTATATATTATACCTGCGTAAGGAGATCGTTATCTACACTGTGAATTAAAACAGTGTTTTACATTCATATTTGGTTTGGCTGGATTTTTCTAGTCTAAATTATTCATAATGTTGAAGCAACGCTTAGAGATCCCAGCGTTGTACCACACGGTTTATTTATATACAGCAAATCAGCCGTGGCGTTGTGCTGCACATGAATAATATATATGCATAGGGTTTTTGATGAGTGCTACTGTCAGCTGTAGGCACGTTCAGGCTCACAAACCTCCTGCTTAATAGCCAGAATGTCTCATTAATTCTCGGTACAAATAAAGTGAGATCTCCAGATGCTGCTGCTTTTCATTGGAAATCACACCTTTAGGGAATAAACCATGTAACAATCCCTTTTAGCTAATACATGCCAGTTCTGCTTAACATTTCTCACATTTTACACTTGCGTACAGCATGTCCTGTTAAACCCTCCAAGTTCAGTAAATGTACATTTTCTCTTTATGAGCATTTGAGGCTTCCAGTGAATACAAGTGAGCCAGAGCCATCCGAATGTGAGAAGCAGCGTCTTTTGAATCAGCGTGATTCGTTGCCTTTTTGTAGCTTTGATATTGCACATAAGGCCACTTGACATTCTCCCTCCTTCTTTCTGAAGTGCTCACTCTGAAGCCCAGAACAGAGGACAGCTGACTGCTTTGTTAGATGATGCATGTCTCATTAGCCTTTATTGCAGTCTGCCAGGCACAACTTTATCTACCAATTCATTTACCTACAGTCACATATAATTCTAAGGTTTTTTTTATGAATAAGAGCATACTAAAAGAAAAGAACTCATTTGGTCCTTCGCAGGTCTTTAAATTAGGTAAATAGAACCTCCGATGAACAGTATGAGGTGACACGTTGCAGTGTGCTGTTATTAATTTAACAAATACTAAGCCAAAATGCAGAAGCAGTGTGTGAAAAACTAAGTACATCCTATAATTCAGTCATTTGTAGCACCACATTTAGCTGCATTAACTTTAATCTTCTCTGTTTGACTTTATGAGTCTCTCACATTGTTCTGCAGGAAATTTGGCCGCCTCTTCTTTACAGCAATGCTTTGGTTCATTGAGATTTGCAGGCATTTATTTATGCACTGCTCTCTTGAGGTTCCACCACAGCATTTCAAATGGGTTGTAGTCTGCACTTTGACTAAACCTTCACAACATCCTGATTCTTTTCTTTTTCAGCTGTTTTGCTGCAGATTTGCTGCTGTGCTTAGAACCATTGTCCTGCTGCATGGCTTAGTTTCAGCCAGGCTTTAGCTATCAGACAGCTGGCCTCACATTTGACTCTGGAATACTTTGGTATAGAGGGGTTTTTCTCCAAACTTTGGTGGGCAAATCAAGCGAGGGAACACAAGAGAACATGAAAGCACAACACAACAACAACGGGACACAGAAGACATGATAGACTTGACATGAAAACCAGGGACTAAACTCAATGAAAAAACTAACACTTTACAAAAAAATCAGAGAAACGTCCCAGACTCAAAATGCTGGGTTGAATGACCCAGAACAATGACACCACTATTGTTTCTAGTGTGGAGATGTTTGTGCGCCAGTTTGCTATCAGAGTTGCATTGTACTTAATTTGCCAGAATCGTCCCAAAATACAAACACATTTACATGCGCTGTGTTCGAAATGTGCATGACATCTTGCTTGATTGAATGATTGATTAAAATTCATTTGTCTCCCTTTGATTGTGAACACAGAACACCAGGACATTTAGAAAGATTAATTTCCCCCCCAAAAACACACAAAGGTAACCTGACGTCAGACAGAACTGTGAACACATTATGTTCTGATTCTCAAGTGTGAACCAGGCAATCATAAGAAAGGACAGAAGAGAAAATGGGATTGTATTAAATGTAAAAGACGAGAATAATTATTTGAAAGATGCACAGAATGGCTGAGAATCACTGCTTTATATTCCAGTATATGCTGAATTGTTACCAATTTTTATATTATGTAAAGGTACAAACTGAAGAAACAGTGCTCATCCCCACTCACAACAACTCTGTATTAATGACTCTTCCCCCCGACTGGTGACCAAAACCATGCCGCCAAACTGCCCCCCACAGCCCAACAGGGTTAGTCGATCTCCTCCAAGATTCATTTTCCCTTTAATATGTCACCCGTCTGCATCCATCCATCCTTTTATTGCTGCTTGTATGGCTTTGTTAGATTCATTCAGTTCAGTTGATGATTCAGTGCCCTTTCATAATACAAGCACCATCTCAGTCAGCTGAAGTGGTCTGTACTGCTTTGCTCTCAGACCCGAGTACTCCACTCCGCCTACACCTCTCACGGTGTTGGGGAAGGTGAGCCACAGCTCACTGTTGTTCGGTGTTATGGTAAATGCTCCTCACGCTGGTTGTGTGAGCTCGTTCAGCTAACAAGTATGAACATGTGGCTCTGAGTGCTCATCACTTTCCTGTGTGTGTGCGTGTGTGGGTCAAAGTTGCCTTTTCTGTGGATGCGACAAGTGCCAAACTGAAGTGGCACAAATCTTTCCACTGGCTGCTCTGTCAAATACAAAGAGACATCACCATTACTGAAGACATCACTTCAAAACTCAAGGTCACGGTCAATTGGCCCTTATCTCCCTCTTCTTCTTCTCCCACTCTCTTTTTCACGTGTGCGTGCTGTCACGTTGTCTGTTCACTGAAATGAGTAGTGATTATCATCCAGTATCCAGAAAATGGTGACGCCAGAGTTGTTCCCAGTGCAAATAGTTGGGAGCAAAAATAATTCTAGAAAAATAAGTGAACTTTCCCTGAGAGTGAAATATCACTTTCCTAAACTGCTGATGCCAAAGGTTCATTTTTGCTGGTAGGAGGACACACGATAGACACACACATTCATTCAGTTAACCGAGTGTTGTCTAATTTCATATGAACTCATTGATCACGGGGAAAAGGAGACATGTCTGGAGGATGTGTGCTCCATGATGCCTGCATACGGTCATGAATGAATAGGTACCCGTGTATGTGGTGATCGATTATCTTGTCAGCACAAGCTGCTGGCAATTACAGAGAAGCTGCATGAACACAGAGGTAATTCACACATCTCTCAAATTATTGACAAAGCTGTTTAGTAGGTTTTATGTCAGATGGAGTCACATTTAAAATCCTGCCTCCAAAGTGTTTCTGTACCCCAGGTGCCAAACTTCTGCGTGAGTGACTAAATGCTGCAGTACAGCTGGCACTGAATAATCCGTGTACATGTTTAAGATAGCATATTTATACAGCACTATATTTGTTTCATCTAAACACTTCAGTTTATGTGTCCATTCAATCCTCCTCCAGAAATGGAGAGGGAAAGTGGGCAGAACCTCCCCAGGGCTGAGGGGCATCAGGGGGAACTGTGTGTCAGTCAATTCAGTTATTATTAAAAAAAACAATAGAAGGTGCAGTTGTGCTACATTTCACACTTACTTTCATCTAAGGCCATAATGTCTCATTTATGTAAATGCCTGCTGCCACTGAGTCTTAGTCCCCTGCCCCAGGGACTAGGACAGGGGTGGGCAATCTCAGTCCACGAGGGCTGGTGTCCCTGCAGGTTTTAGATCTCACCTTGGGTCAACACACCTGAATCACATGATTAGTTCGTTACCAGGCCTCTGGAGAACTTCAGGACATGTTGAGGAGCTAATTTAGCCATTTAAATCAGCTGTGTTGGTTCGAGGACACATCTAAAACCTGCAGGGACACCGGCCCTCGTGGACTGAGATTGCCCACCCCTGGACTAGGACATGAAGAGAGGAATCAAGGTGAACGAGGTGACGTCAGTTCCTCAATAAGGTGGGAGGAGCCAAAGATTAATACCTGAGAGGCGGACTCAACAAGCAGCTAAAACTCGGGCTCATCACATACGAGCTTAGCTTCTTATCTACCTGGACTGCCGACACCGTCAAAGCTTAATTTTTCAGAGATGGTAATTGATCTCAGCAGGGACAAAATACAACAAAATGATGGGTATATAATGTTATGTGGATATACTACAGTAAGGTCTCTTTTGGGGTCCTCAGTGAATTTTTGCTGCAGGGCTCCAGTGTTGCTTTATTTACTGCTGTTCACTGAAAAGTGAGAGAAAAATTCATTTTTATAAAAACAGATTTGTTTTGTTTGTTTGTTTAATTTGTTATTTTTGGATTAGTTCATGAAGCGTATCCCTTAAAACAGACAAAAAGGTACATTTTAACAAAAACCAAAGCATTTATTTAGCCATTCATTTATACATTAATTTGTTAGTTACATTGTAATTTTGGTGAAACAACTATGTGAGGTGCAGAGAAACATCAGAAATCAGTGTTTAACTTTGGCCATCTGGATTAATACAAGAATAGAGGAAAGTGGGGATTTTAACAGCTACTTACATATTTATGTGTTTGTTTTTTGTTATTGTTGCAATTTTAAGAATGAGTTTTGTATAACTGGCCCCTTCAGGCACACTTAGGAACTACATACTCAAACTGTGTAGTACTTTAAAAACAGATGAATTTATTTTTTTCATACATTAATTCAGTTTCCTTGTAATTTTGGAAAATAGCCAAATGCAACTATTTGTGGCGTAACGATACAGCAGTCATACAAACCAAAACCCTATTACAGAGTCATTATAATATGAACATGAGAGTTCACATCGGGGTTAGGGTAATTAATTGAAACCACTGAGTAATTCCAGTAAACGCGAGTGATTGGTTGAGTGAAATCTGGATGAAACGTTGGATAAAAGAGGTGAAAAGAAAGCCTGACACATTTCAGTGTTATGCAAATAAAGACGGGCCTCGTCCTTCAGCTCCACTGGCTCAGCGGGGCAGAAAAGCCAGGTTTTCACAGACTCGACGATTTCTTTCAAAGCAGCACATCCACTGACTATTTTCTTCAGCATGACCTGCACTGAAAGCCATGCTGACTCCGAGAACACCGCTTTCATCACGGAACATGTGAGGTTTCAAGGTTTTTAGAAAAGGGAAAAAAAGGGTAGCATCGAAATGTGCTGCCAGGAGGCCACGAGAGAAGTTTGTTGGGTGATATTAATTACTTGTGAGTGCTTTAGACCTCAATTAATCCTACCCACTGTCTGAGAAGAGTCAGACAGCGCAGTTCAGTGCGTGCAGAGCTGCAACATGTGTGATATATTCGAACCTTGTAAATATCTAATGTAGATATGACGCCATTGACTTCGAAAAAATACTGAATTAAACATTAGGTCTGTATCATTTAAATAGTTTTCGTTCAAAAAAACAAACATTTTTAGGAATTTAATAAAAAGAAAAGGAAAAGAAACTTTTTCTAGCAAGGACATGCAAGTTGAAAGTTTGTGATTTCTATTCGTTAGACCAGGGCCGGATTAACTCAAAACAAGACCCTATAGGCAAAAATGAGCTTATGGTCCCCCGTTATGTTTACATTTCAAAATCGACTTGCTTTTAAGTAGTTGGTTGTTCATCCCAAATATATTTAACAATCTACAAAACAATATCACAGAACTCACCCTTCTATGCAGCACATAGAGATAACAAAGGATTTATTAAACACATGTTCATTTGTTAAAATTAGCCCACTTTTGAATGAAGCAGACAAGTTTCAGGAAAGTTTAAAAAAAAATGGTAGTGAGACCTGCTGTGATGTATGGTTTGGAGATGGTGGCATCAAAAAAATAACAGGTGGTCATGTAGTGCAGGAGTATGTCTGAAGGTTCTGAGTCACCCAGGTCATCAGGAGCTTGGAAAGAAAAGCGTCTGGACTTCTTTAAGTTTCCTTGAAGGCGTTTCAGACCAGCCACACACTCAAACAAAAACAGGTTTATCCCAAAGACAAAACTAAACACAAATTTAACAACATAGTGTTTGCTGTACAGTGTATCGAGGAATGCTCAGACCTCTACATTGGAGAGACCAAACAGCCACTTCATAAATGCATGGCACAACCTCGACGGGACAAGGCTTGGCTGTCCACAAAGGTCACTCTTTCGATGATGCCAATGTTCACATTTTGGACAGAGAAGACAGATG
Organism: Oreochromis aureus; assembly: GCF_013358895.1. NCBI lineage: Eukaryota > Metazoa > Chordata > Actinopteri > Cichliformes > Cichlidae > Oreochromis > Oreochromis aureus. Next base: position 38,507,529 of record NC_052947.1, read on the forward strand.
GTTTGAAATCCATCTATGTCCGCTGTGAATGACCATCTTTGAACAGAGGCGGTGGCTTACAACACCAACGGTCTGACATCAATAATCCAGTTTTGAGATCCTTCCCAGACGCTTTAATGCCCACTCACATCCTGGGCCATTTGACCTCAGTAAATCACATGATAGGGTGGGGCTAGATTTCACCATGGGTTCACCCAAAACCTTGGCTGATTGTGACTTACACGCGTTTTCACACCTTGTGTGATTAGGCAAGAGGAGCAATAGGGGGTCCATGACCCTCGTGAGGGCTCAAAATCTGAGACTCTCAACCAATTGCTCTTAGAACTGAAGAAGCTTCTCGGATGAGAGGTGAAACATCTTCAAAGAAACCTGACGAAGTCCAGTCTCTTTTCTTTCCAAGCTCATTAGACTAGTGCAGGAGTATTTACTATCTTTATTTTCACTAGATGCAGACATATTCAGCAAAATATTTCTTAAAACAACTTTTTTTTAAAGAAATACTCAATAAAATTTACCAGCTGCTCTTTTAACCCTTGTTCTAACATCTGTGTCTGTGTGTTGTTACAGTGTGGCAGGCCTTTTCACTTGGAGGATGACAGCCGCTGCAGGAAGCGAAAAAGAGTCGGCTCTGTTCAGCCTGGATACGCCCTTATCAAGGTAACACTTAAGCTTACTGTGCAGGACACTCATCAGTAAAAGATCTGAGCATCTTTTCCAGCTGTGAAAATACTTAAATGAAAAAAAAATGTGCAAAGAGAACAATATAATAACTTCATTGCTTTATACTTTTAAAATATATGATTCATTAATATTATTTACTTCCAATAGATGCAGATAATATGTGACAAGCCTTGCGCGACAAAACACTCTTTATTTGATTATTATTCTTTTTTAAATTCCTTTTTATTCAACACTTGTTGTCACTTTAACCTTATTCACCCTTAATTCTAACATAGACCTGTTTGTGCTGTTGCAGTGTGGCAAGGCTTTTTACTTGGAGGACAATAGCCGCTGCAGGAAGAGGAAAAGAGTATCCTCTTGTCAGGAAACCTCTGGAGCTGGCTGTAACAAGGTAATAGCTGCTCTTACTGATTGAGACAGAGGGGGCATTCTAAATTCAGATATATCTGGAAAAATAAACACCCATGTGGTCTTAGAATAGAAACAAATAAAACAAAGTCATTGAATTAGAAACAATCGGCTCTTCACTTATTCCAGGTCCAGGATTTCATCCCAGAGGCCAAAGCTTCCAGTTGTCCTGACCTCCATCAGGTCATCACTGTAACACAACTTAGCACTGCTGCTCTGACACCTGCGCGGGCCCAAGGATTCACTGAGCCATCAACTACTTCTCCTGTCCAGGATTTATTCCCCACTCCTCAGGCCTCTCCCACTGAGCTGAGCCCCGGTGGTGTCCTGGAGCAGAGAGAGACACCTCTGTTGATCCATGGATACACCGTAGAAGAGTATCAGAAGATCTACCACTCTGTAGTGGATGATATGCTCAAGTAAGTTGATTTTTATTAAAATAATTAAAAATCTGTCTCATAGACACTTTACCCAATTTAAATATAAAATAAGAATAATGAGAAATTCCTCTTTATTTTTTGGAAAATTAACTAAGAGAGATTCTCTCATATTTTTTAAATCAGAAACAATTAATTTGTGTGTGCTCCTGTCTTACAGATATAAAAATGGGCGGCCCCGGCCATATACTGTTCAGCTTGGCCGTATCATAAAACAGCGCCTCTGGGAGAAACTTAACTGTCCACGGATTAGTTTACAAGAGGGTGATAATGGACTACTGATGGTCAGTGAATTACATGAGGACGATGTTTATCCTCCTCTTATAGAAGTGGACATCTCACATGAACCGGATCCCCGGGAGCCTTCTTGGGGAAGGAAAGCAAAACATTGCTAAATACAAACATTCTGTAGAAAAAAAATCAAATTGTAAATATTGATCAAAAGACTCAAAAAGACTGAAATCAGCTGTAAATATTAAACAGACACAGGCTTGACCTTGATACAAGAAAAAACTCTGGCACAAAACTCAACTGCGACCTCTGACATCGAGTTACATCTCATTCTCCACCTACAGCAGCAAACATCCATGCTCCATATTCTACCTCATGCATCCTGAACTTTAAGTGAACCCAGCCTTCCATCAACATCTTTCAGGAGCCACCCACAGCCTCATTTTTTGTCGCTTCCATCCAGCAGCCTCCGAAGCCTCTCATCCGAAGCCTGACCCAAAACCTGCAGCTTCTCCCAGTGCACGATTTCCACCTTTGTCTGCAGCCGCAGTTGATTACAGCAGCTTTATGCCACCAGCTCAGACTCAAGCCTTAAATGGCAGCATCCAGCGTGAACCCTGATTCTTGCAGTCTTTTCCAGCAATCCTCCGTCTCTGCCAGCAGCTGCTGCCTGAAGACTAAAACATCCTTTGCCTGAAGATTCAGATAGTCTGCCGCAACATCACAAACTATTTCAGATCTCTGTCCTCCACCTTCAACCTCCAGGTGGTACTACAAGCTTCAGTGCCATCTGAAGCCTGAGAAAGTGTCTGCAGCATCTATACATTGTGCATTTTCACCTGTAGCCTTTAGATCTGCCAACATCCAGCAGCCAGATGTTGCCTCTCCCTTAATATAAAGGCTCTGAAAGCAAACAACAGCCTCCTCTAACCGTCAGCCTGCATCCCAAATCCACTGAGTGTGAGATAACTTTTAAATGACGACAGCATGTTTGAGGTTTTTCCTCAGCATGATGAATATGTAATGTGTTTTCACTTTTTTTCTAATAAGATGATTGGATGTTTTTAACCAAACATCAAGCTGCTGCCTGGGCTCCCCACATCACTGAGCAGATTTGAAGTCTGGGGACCAGAATTGCAGCTCAAGGAAGAAGACTACCCGCTGTGTAGCCCAGCAGACATATGTACAGTCTCTGGGGGGAAATCACTGCTCTGGGAAGCGCTTCCTCTGCAACCTGTAGTGATAATCAGCATAATCATCTCCACTTTCTTGAGATGTTTTTTGTTTGTTTTTTTATGTGAAAAATGTATTTTGCAAATAAAACAATGCGTGTGAAAAAGTGTTGTAGTGGATTTTCTTTTCTTTCTAGTGCATCAGGTGCGTAAGACTGCACACTATGTACACTCACACTGACATGGACGTGCGTATTTTTTCCAACCAAAGTCAGAAAAGGATTTTGAGTTTATTTTGTATTTTTGATTTTCTCTATTATATTGAAAATATGTTAAGTTCTTGTGTTGTAGGTATTATTAGTCAGGATTTTGTCAAGTTTTATTCTAGTTTTTGTTTCATCTATGTCTCATGATTTATGAGTCTTTTTCTTGTCCTCATTGTTTTACTTTTAGTTACACCCATGCTCTCATCTCCCTTATCAGTTCTCATGTGTCTCCCCATGTGTTTTGTCTGTGTGTCAAGCTTGTGTTGCCATGTCTACGTCTCTCAGTGTTTCCTGTTTTATTTTGAAGAGTCTGGTGTTTCCATGTTCAATGTGTTTTGTTTTACTTTCACTGTGGTGTCACTGTGTTAAATCCAATCAGTTGTTTCCCCATGTGTTTCCACTTCCCCTGATCACCTCCTGTGTGTATTTAGTCTGTGTATTTTCATTCAGTCTTCGTCAGGTCGTCTGTTTTCCTCCCTCCACGGTACTTCAGGTTTAAATTCTTTCATGATTCATGTTCATGTTTCCTCTTCATAGTTCCTCGCATGCACCTGTTCAGAATCATGTTCATGTAACTTTTGTCATAGTTAATGTTTTAGTTTTCGCCCCCTGTTCACCTTGCTTCATTTTTGTATTCATGTTTTTTCAGCCTAATAAACGGCTCGCCTTTTGTATAAACTCAGTTCCGTCTCCTTCCGTGTCTGAACCTGGGTCCTCCTCCTCACTCCCACACAGTCAGCTTCAGCCAGACTGTGACAGGATCTGGGTTTAAAACAAACCTTATGAATTAACGACCACATTATAATAACAAAGACTACAGTCAGAGATCACGTCTCACACTGAAAACTCTTGTGCTTCTACGTTCTCCTCCCTTTGCCTCCCTCTATCATCTGTGTGGGTGTGTGCTTGGCATAACTTCTTCTGGCACCGGTTAGCTCAGTTGCAGCTCATTACCACTTACCAAGAGTATTTACCTCCAACTCTTCTCTCATTGCTTGTTGCTCCCTTAGTATTGCAGTGAAACTCAGGCTGCCCTTTGATGTCACACTTTTGCTACTCTGTGAACCTGTGCTTACCTGCCGTGCCCTCCTTCGTGCTAGATGGCTCCCTGACATGCTAGTCTGACGGCCCTTGCACTTGATGAAACACACCTGCAAAAACCAAGAGAAAAACTGTCAACTGGAAACGATTCTGAAAAATTCTACTTGTTTTGGACCTTCAGAGAATTGGACTTTGTAAACGTGAAAAAGAACAATTCTTCATTCCAAGCTTTGAGTATTAATGCAAACCTTAACTTGTGTATTTACCTGATTGTTCCCATTAAAGACTGTTGAATTTTTTACAGTGTGCCCTGCCAGTGAGTTCTTCTTGCTAAGCTATGATAAAGTCTGTGGGTCTTGCAGAGTTTTTAATCTCTGCCTGCTCACTCCTCATTTGGTAAAACATTTTCGGCCTGTGTCCACCCGCCTATGGCATTAATTTAGGAGGGCATTTTAATTATACCTCCTAACCAAAACTGCAGCAATTAGTCCAAAGAAATGTAATTGGAAACAGTATTGATTATTGATGAGGGGGCCTTGTCTTGCATATAGTAACCACCGTATTTGCTGAGTCTTGGTCTATTTGGCAAAAAGAAACAAGAGATCAGATGTCAAAAACTTGCATTCTGGAGTTACTCACTTGGTCATTTTCTGCAATCAACAGCCAGAAGTGGAAACAGTCATTAGTAGCAGCTCTACTCTTGTCACCAATTTGCCACAGCCTGCACCCCAGTGTCTATGCAGCTCTCATTTTCAACATGCAGCAAGGATAAGCAACTATGTGCCTGCAGCCTCCAACAACCAAAATAATAACAATAAAAAAATAATCTGATATCTATGTAAATATCAACCTCCTGTGAGTATCATTTAAAGCCCACACTGAGGCAAACAGTGTGAGCCTGTCTTTCACATTTCAGTTGGGGACTTGATGGATTTACAATTCATATTCTCAGTCAACCTTGAATGTGAATTATGAAGCCTGAGACTCGCATCGGAGCTGCTCAGAGGGTAAATACTGATCATCATAATGCAACTTAGAACAAAGCATTAATCACTGTAGCTGATTTTATTGATGTGCTGTAAACTTGGCTTAAACAGCAATAGATGCAGGATTAAAACACTTAAAAAAAAAAACAAACTTACTCATATTTTATGATTTTTATGTTTTATTAATGCATTTTATTTCTTGTTGAACTTGATTTATTAAAGTGCTGGGCGAATAAAAAGGTTTCTGAGGGACAACATTTCTCTAAAATATGACTGCAGACGAGCCAACGATTGATGCTCCAGTACACCTCTTCTTCTTCACAGGAGTCACCCGTATATTGACATCCTATTCGAGGATCACATGATAGCAAAGCTTCTTCCTATGAACACTCACTTCCTCAAATCTATACATTCATTAGTCTCTTTTCTCTCTGGTCTTGTAGAAATCAATCTGTGGAAAAGGGATTATAAGCCTTTTCCTGCCCCAGTCTTATTTGGCACCAGCTCCTGAGATCTAGCCCAGTTGATCATGTCACCTTAGTCTCTACATGACAGAAAAGCACATGAGGAGAAAAAAGTAGACTAATCTCCTCTTTTTTTCTCACCACCATTAGATATCAGTCATTCCAGGGTCCCAACCTCTATCACACCTGGGAGATTGGATTGGTTCCCCCCTGCAGTGGACACTGTGGCTGAGAATCAGATATACCTGTGAGTTTCTTGCACACCGGATTGCTAGTGCGGTAAGCCAAGAGGCCATAGCAATGATTGTCGCGCTGGCGAATGCAAAGACGGGGATATTTTCATGCTCCATCCATCTGGTGTAGCATTTTCATGTTTTCTGATGAGCTGACAGCCCAAAGAAAGCTGTTAGTCATCAGAGCGCAGCATTGTCCTTTGTGCCCAAGACAGACCATGTTGTGCTTGATTAAAGTCATCAAGGCCTCAGAGCAAATCTATTTGTTGACTTAGAACAAACTGATAAACATGTTGATTGTACTCCCTCAATTAAACAGCTCTCAGTAATGTCACGACCGACTGCCTGAGTGAGTACACAGACTACTGATTTTTTTCTCTCTCCACGAGGCTTCTTTCAAAAACAAACCTTTGGCTCCCGCTGTTTGAGAAATGAGTGTGAAGCTTTACAGCAAAAGGATGTTTGGAACAAATCATGTGTGAAGATGCACTGTTCACCTGACTCCTGCAGGTGATGAGAAAAGCAAGGCTGTGCACACTAAACCTCATTATTTTGTTGAACAAGAACAAATAAAATGAGTGTTTGGACACTAGAAAACCTACAGCAAAAATGATCGTGTGAAAATAATGAGACAATTTTGTTGAACAAGAACAAATAAAATGAGTGTAATTTGTCGCAGGCAGCTGGTTTTAGCAGACAAGCTCTAAAACAGTGGTTCCCAAACTGTTTTTAAAGACACGCACAAACACATCCTCCAAACACACACACCCCTGACATTTAGTTTAGAAGGACCGGCAATAAATTACTGAAATCTGTACAGCAAAAATGATCGTGTGAAAATAATGAGACAATGTGAAACTGCTTTTTAACTAATCATTTAATGTTCAATCCCAACTTTATTAATTCACTCGTAGCTTGATGTCAGCGTAATTAAATGTCCAAAGCAGGCAGCTGGTTTTAGCAGACAAGCTCTAAACTCATGGAGGGAGAATATATTAGACTTATTTCTTATAAATATTACTAAAAATGAATGTAAATGTTGCTTTTTAGCATTTTAGCAGCTCTCTGTTAAAAATATACATTAACTGTTTTTGTACACATGTGGGTTTAGACTTGGAGGAAGAGGAGATACAATCATGGTCCAAGCAGGCCTTCCCCAAGGGAAGGTGCACTGCTGTTCTCAACTCAACTGATTAACACTCCAAAATTACCACACTCCTCAGCGACAGGAGCACTTACAAGGTCTTGAGGCGAGACCCCACAGCAGCTACAAGAAGAAAATAATATATTATCTATAACATCCTGAAAAACCTGAGGTGGGGGAAGCCATATCAATACCCCAACAATGCTACACCCTGTATATATGGACCTCCCAAGAATCATAAAGAAAGAGCCCCTTTCTGACCCTTTCTCATCTGCTGACTCCAGGTGAAACCATGCAGTCGTTTTATGTTGTTTCACTTTTTACATATATACCCACAATCAAGGCAGTTGATCCTGTCAGGAAACAACTACAGAAAGACAGCTCCTCAAACAAGCTTCACCCCTGTTTAGGTTTGCACCCTGTTGGACCTCTGCCTTACCACCCCATATTTCAGATACAATGTGGGTGTCTCCTGGTAAAAACATGCATGTGCCATGGGCTACTGATTGTCACCAACACAGCCAACCTTTAAGTGAAGGAAGTGGAAAGTAAAGCTCTGGGCTCTTTGATGGGGACAAGACTTGGGTTCAGATATGTCAGCTTCGCCTGGGTCAAAATCAGAACCCAAGAGGTCCAGTCCTTCACTTGATGTGTTTTCCACTGAGTGGATAAAAACATCAAGTTCACCACAGAGGATACAAAGGAAAAGGTTACCATTTCTGGAATGTGTTGTGTTCATTTATAGAGGGTGGAAGCCTCAACAATGAATTTTACCTGAAATCCACACACAGAGACTAATACCAGCTCTTTGACTCCCGGCACCCAGTGGAACACAAACAATTAAAGAAATGTCAGATAACAACCAGGGAGAAAAAGACTAACAGACAAAACAGCATTGTAGATTTGTTAGAGAAACTCAGAAGAATTTTCTCCAAGCATGACATTTCAGTGCACTTCAAACCCAGCAACACCCTCAGACAAAAACTGTTTCATCCCAAGGACAAAGCATCCAAACAAAAGCTCAACAAGCTCGTATACGGTGCAGTGCAGTGAGGAGAGCTCTGATCTCCAAACAGGAGACACCAAACATCCGCTCCACAAAAATATGGCACAACATAGATGAGCAGGACAAGACTCAGCTGTACATCTGCACTAGGACAAAGGTCACTCTTTTGATGATGCCAAAGTTCACATTTTGGGCCGAGAAGGAAGTCTGTTGGAGAGAGGAGTAAAAGAGGCCATCTATGCTTGCTGTGAACGACTATCGTTGAGCAGATATGTGGGCTTACGACACCAGCTCACAACTCACATGATGAATAGAGGTGTAACAACCCTTAGAATCACCTCCAAAGTAGATAGCCCCCCACTAAGGGTTTATTACCTGGGACTTTCCACCAGTTGTTATAGAACAGAAGATGCGTCTTTGATGAAAACCTAAAAAACTCCAGCTGCCTTTTTTCCGAGTTCTCGAAATCACCTGGATAACCAAGAACGTACAAACAGAACTAATCTCTAAGTTAAACTAATATTTCAAAGTCACACTGCAGGGCAGCTTATGGCAGCTTATTGATACAATTAATTAAATATTAAGGAAAATGATTGAAAAACATGACTTTACAGCACTGATCAACAATTTCTTACAAATAACCAAAAATTTACTTTTTATCTTCATCATATTTTGACTATGACATCAATAATTCAGCAACTTGTGTAAAAACTGGAACTTTGAATTATTCTCCTGAGCTGAGTTGTTATTTGGCTGAATTTTCACAGCTGACTTAATTTTTTCAATTATCATTATGAGACCAAATTAAGGAAAATTAACAGAACGAACAAAGGTAACAGATTTTAACAAGTGCTAATTTACATTACATGACATGTGGCATTATTTATGCTTAAATTGCCTTCAATTTAGAAGACTGTGTGATCAGAGGTTTGACACAAACGCCCAGAAAGTGTCAGTCATCATAAAATGACTGCAATAAATGGGCAGCTTGCAGTATTCAATGAGAGACAACACTGCACTATTGAATTAATGCAATTATGAAAGTAAGTATGTGGTGTGTGGATTGTACTATGTAGAAGAATGCAATAGTCGAGCCTAGAAATAATACATACATGAACTAGTTTTTCAGCATCACTCTGAGACAGGATGTTTCTAATTTTAGAAACTAATTTCCTAATTTCCACTAGTTTGCTATACTGGTTTAAAAAGCACAGCTAAAGCCAGTCTAAATGGCTGGGTTTGGGCACATTTATGACTTACACATAACACAACACTCCTTATGAACTACTGAGGGGCGATGTGCACATTTTCAGGTTAAATAAATCTCTCATTTACAAACATCTTCTTGATTTCGGTCCAGATTTTTGGTCTGGTTTATTCTTTCTGCTTTAATTATTCATGAAATGTGTCTCAAACTTCGCCAGATTCCCTTTGTGGCACACTGAGTTGATTGGGGATAATATAGTGAGGCATACACATGTGCAGATAAAAGTCCTGCAGGCAATCCACGCTGCTTATCGGGGTAATATCAGTGCAATGAAGTCCAAAGAACTCTCTACAGACCTGTGTGGTTAAACTATGGTGAGGCACAGATCAGGCCAAGGGTATAAAATCATTTCTAAAGGTTTGAGTGTTCTGGGGAGAATATGGCCTAAATATTTATGAAATGGAAGACATTTGAAACCATCTGGACCTTTCCGAGAGTTGGCTGCTGGGACAAGCTGAGTAAACAACCAAGTAGAAAGTTGACCAAGAAATCAGCCTGCCAAAAGGATGAGCATCCCAACAGCTCACTGTCAGTCAGTTTTACAGCAATCAGACAGAAGCAAGTTTTAGCCTCTCAGAAATTGTCAGACTGCATTCAGAGAGTAGTTCATACTTTCCATCCAGTTTGGTAACACTTGAAACGGAGAATGAGATAAGCTATGGAAATCTATTTTTGTTTTCTGAACCTCACTCTATTATTGCATTTCTGTTTTATTTACAGTATGTTAATGAAATCTATGCACTTCACACAGAAAGGCTCCAGCTTTTCAGCTGGCCTGCAGTTTAAAAGCAGGAACCTTCTTGGTGTGGGATGACAGTGGGATAACCATTGCACCACTGTGTGTGGATTCTCTCAGACACGCATGTAAGGTTAACAGGCGATTCTAAATTCCCCTCAGGTGTGAGTGTGAGTTATTGCCTTTTTTCTGTTCCTCTCCACGTTGTATCCCACGTCTTAGCTTATGACAGTGGGGATGGGCTTTGGCCTCCCGTGACTCAGAATTGGATGAGTGGTTAAGAAAATGGATGATATGGTTACTGGAACACTGTATCAGATTTCATCCAATGATTCTAACTTTTTGGATGCTTGAGAAGTTCTTTTGAGGGGCTATTCAGTTCAGTTTAACCCAGATGCCATTTCCCATAATGGGATAACTTTGAGTGGCATCAGTGGCTCGTGCTATTTCCTCACAGTAAGATGGCTCTGAGATTGAGCTCTCCTGAGGATTTTATTTGTACAGAGTTTCCATGTTCTTAAACTGTGACTAAGTGGGTTTTCTCCAGGTGCTCTGGTTTCCTCTCACAGTCCAAAAACATGCCTGTTAGGTTAGTCGATTATTCTAAATTGTCCAGGAGACTTGTGTGCATGTGACTGGTAATTTAAAGCACACTGGGTGATTATTAAGCAAGAGAACTGCTGTATAAATGTCAGTCCATTTCAATAGTATTGACGTCCTACTCATACAACAAGTCAACTGATTGTATAAATACTGTATGGCTTGTGGTGTAACAACTAAATTAATGTTAGCTGGTACTGATTAAAAAAATAATGCCATTTAGCAAATGTCCCCCCAAGTGACAGCAAAATTACCTGAAATAGTTTCACAATTAAAGCAAATATTTTGGTGTTTAGGATGAAAGGAAGGAAGGATCCATGCAAGTGCTTTTTCCCACTATCGCTGAATAAATATGGCCACAAACCTGTGTAAGTGTATTCTTTATTTTTTTTGTTAAAACTTTTCCCTTTAATAAGGAAAAATAAGGACATTTGGTACAAAAATAAGGACCAGATTCACAAGTGCTTGTTAAGTACAGCCTTTAAGCTGTTTATGAACACAAATATCTAATCAACCAATTGCATGGCAGCAATTCAATACATTTAAGCCTACTGGAAATAATTGGTGGAGCTGTGGTGAGACGTATTTAACCATGCATGGGGTACAAGTTATTTCTGTAAGCTAATAACCAAGCTGATAACATCACAACCTATTTGGGATTTTATGAAGTCACATTTTAATAGAAATTTGATACATAAAACAGGTAGTTGGGAAAAATATGTTGGGGGGGAAAAAAGTCCTTGTTTCCAGACCTCAGTTCTCATTTTAAAAATAACAAAGCTCCTTTTCTTAAATAACGAGATTTGTTTTCTCAAATGAAGTTGTAAAGCACTTTGTCAAGCTGAAGTTTTTTTTCTTTCTTTGAACTTTACTGTAAGTTGAAGATGCAGAACATAAAGTTCAATACTTATAAAGAATACTACAATTAAATTCAAGGGAAAAATGTCAGGAGAAGAAAGAAAACCAAAACCATAATAACTTCTTTTTCTTAATTCCAAAGCACCTTTTCCTAAACAGTGGGATTTGTCCCTCCAAAGGAAGCAGCAAAGCAAACCACCTTGTCAAGCTGAAGTAATCTGGTGATAGAGCAACATACGGGAAAAAGTCATAAAAATTATATGTAAGAAATACTAATTTCGATTCAAGAAAAAAAAAACATTGACAAAAAATGCCCATTATCATTTAAATAAAGCATTTACAAAATCGTAAATGCTTTTTGAAGGGAAAAAAAGGTTTTGCGCTGGTAAATGTACACTTACTCTAAAACTGCAAGTATTACAAAGACTTCAGTTACAACCTTTCATTAGTTACAACCTTCGTGCAAGGACAGCTCAAAGCCACTTTGTCGTGCAGGTTTCAAAGGCTTCAGGCTGACGTGAGTACGTGTGTTTATATTTTGGTGAGTGACGCCAGGAACAACAGCTGTGACGTTTCACGACAGCTTCGCCGCCCCAACGGTGCATTCTGGGTTCAACCCAAGATGGCTGCGCCCTTGCAGAAGTGCTGAAGAAGTGCCTCTTCGGAGAAATTCTCGGAATTATTTGAGATTTCCTCGAAGACCGTCGCTCGGAGCCGACTACCAGGGCCGCTGGTACGTAGAAGGAGTCCACGCGAGCCCAGTCATTGATAAGTGCGGCCGGCGTTACGTGTGGCTGTGGCAGACTGTCCGTGTGAAGATGGGCCTCGCCTGCAGCCCCTTCCCATAGCGAAGAGCCGTGGGGAGAGGAGCCGCAGATTCCCCTGCAAACACGCGCCCGTGCAGCTCGGATTTGACGGCTTTGACTTACTCTACAGGCTCTGGACGCTGCCCTACAATTTGCTGACCAGGATTGTCTGTGCGACCGTGTCTGTCATTGTCCGGAGAAGGAGAGCTTCCACAGCCCGGGCTGATAATCCCACCGCACCAAGGTCTGCATCTGCACGCTTCGCTGACACTCTCCGTGCCTTATCTGCACATCTGCTCGGTCCTCTTATCTCTGTCACGCGTGTGTGGTTTCAGAGCCTCGCTTTAAAAAGGCTTTAAGTGAATATTACCGGCCTCGGTGCAGTCTGACACCTGACAGCAGCAGAGCTGTTACATTAGCCGCGCTAGTTTAGCTTAGCTAGCTGGACTGGACTGAGCCTGCTGCTCGCCAGCATCCGTGCAGACAAGTTTAACACAGCTGGGCCGTTTTAGCACGAATGCAGAGGCACTAAAGATAAAACCCATCGACCTCCTCTCCCGTGGCTCCAGCTGTAGAGATGAAACATCTCTGCAGCTGTTGCTTTACTACAGAGTCAGGCAGCTAGCCTGTTAAAATAAAGTGGAGGAAGCCAGATGTGAGTGTGTTTGGTTTCAGTTGCTGTTGTGGGTTTCATTCAAACAGGATTCACAGCATCAGATTCACACGGCATAAAAATGACTCATAACCACCATCCCATGACTTAAAGGGCATAAAGTGGAAAAGTCAGCAGCCAGTGTTGATAATCAGATTGTTATCTGAGTGTAGAAACAGCCTGCTTAGTATAGCCCGTAACAACAGTACAAGAAGGGATGGACCTGTTGTTACTGTATGGGACAGTAGCAGTCTGATGATGACCGAGCCTTTGGGGGGCTTTTGGTGTACCCATTGTTTACAACTGGAGATAGATTTTTCAATCCAAGTTACAGAATGGACAGTGCAGAGGTCAGCAAACAGCAACAACTGTTTGAATGTGCCGGCCGGCCCTGGTCCACACAGCGTGTGGAGATTGTATGTTGTTCTTGTGCTTACATGGGTTTCTTTTGGGTACTCTGGCTTCTTCCCACAATGCTTGTGAGGTGTGTTTGTGATTATAAATTGGCTGTGTTAGACCTGCTTTCTAATGCCAGCTTGGATAAGCCCTGGCCCTCACCAATCCTGCATAGGAAGGATTTAAGAGGACGGATCTTTATCAGATGATGGGTGATCCATATTGACAAAGTGGACTTTGGCCTAAAAGAAATGGCTTGTATTTGTGGTGGTAGCATGGCCAAGAGGGACAAACATGTCCGAGAACGTACAAACAGGGACGGCTGCCTCTGAGGTCAGGTCTTCATCCTGTAGGACTTCAACAGCTGCACCGAGAGACCTGTGGATCTAAGTCATGATTGTTAATTTTTTTATACTAGTGCTAAGATAATATAATCAAATGTTTTATTTTTATAACCAAAAAAGGAAGCAAAAGTTCTCTTACATGTTGTTTAAACACTGAAGATGTTTGAATGAATAAATTTATCTAAATCTGGATCCAAGTCTCGAGCTCTCTGAACAGGCCTACTGCAGTTATCTGACAGCGCGCTTTTATTGCTGTTTAAATTTTCCTATGAATATCTCAGTTGGTAACCAAAAATGTATTTAGGGATGCTTACATCTGTTGTGTATATATTCTGTTTTTACTGTGTTTATATATTATTTATCTTCCATTACTTAATAAAATAGCTGCACTGTATGTTTTGATTAGCAAATTTAGCACATTTGGCTGCATCTGGACTGGAAATTTCTCCAAATTTAAGATTTAAGTTTTTTAATTATTTATTTTTTAGACTAGTGTCAGTATTGACTATATGCAGTAATTAAATGGCTAAAGTGAGCCTACAAATCTTTTTGTGGATACCCAGTATAGCTACAGCTAAAGACACTTCAAAATCCAACCAGTGACATTAACATGAGCGCTCTCCCAGCAGGGCCCTGATGAAAATGGACTCAGACTTGCTTCATTCACCGGCCGTGGGCCTCGCTGAGGAAGAGGAGGCCGATATGAATGACTGGAAACTTCAGTTGGCCTTCATGAAGAAGAGGCACTCAGAGAAGATTGAGGGCTCCAAGGCCCTGGCGCAGAGCTGGCGGATGAAGGACAGGGTAATTTCTCTTCTCATCCATGTCCAGGAGTAATTCAAGAGCCTGAGGATGTTTCCTGTGTGAGCTCTGCTTTGAGGTCACAGAGGCTGTTTTTCCTTTTATTTCAGCTCATAGAGACTTGTATAGCTGCATTTTCATGCTCATATATCTGATGGGACTGTGTTAGTTTTAAGCTGGAACCAATAAAACAGGAAATCTAAGATTGTTGATTTAATTTAATGAGTTGTGATGCTTTAGATACAGTTTTAGAAATGTTCAACACTGTTATTTTAAAAAGATAAATATTATAGTATGGTTTTTCCCCTCTAATCAGCAGTTCCCACAAAAAGATCAAACTCTGATACCATCTTTCATGTAACGTATTGATTGAACATGGATTTTTATCCTAGAAGGATTTCTTGTGGTTTGTAACTACAGCAGAAAATTCCTGCTTTATAGGACAGGATGGGTCAAATGGTTATCCACGGGGCCAGTTCTCAAAAATTCAACTCATTAAAAAGACAAATCAAACTCCTTGATGCTACACGCTGTGCTTCAAGAGCTTATCAGTCTTTAAACAGCAGCAAATCACTGGCTACCCTCGTCTTTATTACACTGCCAATTCATTTCATTCTGCTTGATTAGCAGCTACCAATGCTACGCTTTCAGGGGGAACCTCAAAGGGTTTCCCACATGAATGGTCACCGTGTGTTTCAGCTCCCCTTAAAGCTGCCGTTTGATCCACTGCAGTGCTACCAACCTGATTATTTTATTGCCTCACGGCTACAGAGCACTGCCATTATAATGATGGCAAATGTCACTTAGTTGTACATAACCCTCAGAAACTCTGCACCGATTGTAGAAATTCACCCAGATGAAAATTTAAAACTTCGCTGCTGTTAGGACATGAGTTGAATTACTCCGCAGTGCCCGCTGAGGTGTCAAGCTGCAGGGAAATGAAGGCATCATTAAATGTGGAGCTGCTATTGATTTAAAAGAGGTAATATGGGCTAGCTGAAATGGACATTCCTATCAGGAAGTCATGCTAAATCAACCACGTTAAATCTTTCATTGCTCAGAGCATTTTCAGGCCCTCCGTCCTCATTTGTAAACTTGTAAGAAGAATGTGTCCTTTCACATGTCCGGGGTACGAGAGCTTTATTTGTGTGTCTTATGCAGAAAAGAATTTAGCTTTGAGTTTGACTCTAGCCTGGGGATTGGGGAATTCAGAATGCATTTGAATGGTTTTTTTATTTTCTGAAAAACATGATTAACGATACCAGTGTCGATTGTACGCAGTATTTGAAAGGTGGTTGAAGCCACTTTGAAGTCATTACTGGTTCGTAGATTGGTTGTCCGTCTGTCTGTTTTTGTTTCCTTTTGAGCAGGAAGTGACCGTATATAGATGAGACAGCGAGTGCTAAGTTGTTGGCTCAGCTTAGATACACAGATACCTGCTAATTAGTTCTAAGTAATCAGTTCTAAAAAAACTACTATTTAATCAACTGAAGTGGAACAGCAGACTGCTTGGAAGCTTTGTACCACATGAAATCCCATGTTATTTGTCAGATAATTTCATTAAACATACTATGGGCACAACAGCAGAATCATGGTTGAGAAGTCAGTGACTCGAGTTTGGTGAGGTGAATCCTACCAGATTCTGACTGGCGACCTGCTGAAAAAACTGTTGTAATTGTTTCCATGTAGGTTGTAACAATTTTGTAACAATTTTTATAACTTGATACTGAACCATGCATTTAATGCTGTAAAGTTGTGTTAATATGGGAGTCTAGGCCATTATTAGAACTGCAGTTTTTGAATGCTAACATTTTAAAAGGCAGCAGAAATGGCAAATCCTCTGCTGTGGACACATTGGTAAGAAAACATGGTGTTGAATACACCACCATTTACATTACAATAAAAATAAATAAAAGGTCCAGTGCAGTGAGAGTGGACACACATCTAACTTTAAGTCCTAAGGGATATAAGTTTGCTTTGCAGCCTCAAGTGGCCAACAGAGGAACTGTAGTTGTTGGCACTTGAACTTCCTTTTTCAGCCTGGGATGTTGCTGATTGCTGCTAGTGTACATTAGCTTGTTTTGTTGAATTCAGTTTCTTTTTCTGAACTTTAGAGCAGAAACATAAAGGACACAGATGAGGCTGTAGTGCTTCTTCGGTTTATTTTACCAGTGAGTTTTGCATTCGTTAGAATTTTTATCTAGGTGATTGATGATGATGATGGAGTTCTGATAATGTGGAGTGCTTTAGTTGAAACCCTTTAATGACATGAAGGTTTAGACCTGCAGCTTCACATACTTTCGCCTCTGGTAGTCGAGACCACATGTAGTGCTTTGGCTGATTTAAGGTGATGGACAGTATCGACAGGAGTTTGCTTAGAGAACAAGTTGTTCAGCAAAAAGTTAAGGCTGGCAACAGAGGCATGCAGTGAGAAGGCTTTTAAAAAACTCTTTCTGCACTTTGGAGAAGAAAGTTCATGATTTAGTTCAATTTTAATAACATTGTGTTAAATGTCTGGGCATTTTACATCTTAAAATCAAAGCATATTGTAGAGAAGAAAAAGCCAAATGACTAACAGAGGTCAGTCAGAGGTCTTGTTCTGTGAGACACATTGACTTGACTCGGTATGGTGACAGGTAAGCTGCACTATTACTAGGCTTATTGGTTCAAATTGTGTGTTTAGTCCGCTGTTGGGTCACTGACAGCTATTGAGTCATCTGTGTGTTTGCAGTTATCTGCAGCCACTCGGAGCAAAGCAGGCTTGTGTGTACAGCTGCTGAACCTACCAAGTAAAATCACGATAACAGCTATCAGATATCCTGTAAGAACGCTTGTACAGTACAGGGCAGTCAGGTGACGAGCAGCTTACTTTAACTAATAAAGCGCCATGTCATTTTTGATCAGAAAGCTTGTCGTGTTTGGGTAGTCATGTTGATTGCAGTTAGGTAGTAGTTAGGTTGGTGGAAGGATCACATTTCTTTTATCGAGCTGTCAGACCTGAAGCTGAGCAGTCAGTCTGACCGAGCGTTAATGAGCGGGATTAGGTTTGCAGTGGGGTTTTTTTCTTTCTTTTTTTTCGGGGGTTTGATTGACTCCCATTGATAAACTGAAAAGGCTTTTCAGTTTATCGCACTTTCAGCACTTTCATATCTATTTTTGTCTCTCCCCTCCCCCACAGTGAACAGAGAGCATGAAACCTTTATCTTGATGGCACAAAAACCTGAACATCCACCTGTAGAGATGATGGATTGCAGTGCAGGGCGTTATTGATTCCCAGGATGTACACTTATTTTTAGCCCAATAGTTTCCAAACATCAGCTGACACTGACCATTTTAACAGACGCCCAGAATGAGAAGAGGAAAAACAGTCACACTTGCTATGACTGTATTAAGGATCAGCATTTTAAACAAAATAGTGCTTCATATTTGCTGACAGCGTTTTGACTTCACCAGCTTTCAAGTGACTGAATAGTTGTGGTAGACTTGTTACGCTAGCTTTAGCTTGCAGTGTCTGTACTCATTTATTTTTGAGAACCTTCTAAAGGCTCGAGCCATCTTTGGCTTTGCGTGGAGTTTTTGTGTTCTTGGGCTTTTTGTTCTTGTTTCATACTACCACAGTCTTCAGGAAGTTAAATGACCATTCAGATATTCTAAAATCATTAGCAGCTGGCGCCATTTTGGATTCACATACAATTCTCTAATTTATGAAGTTGCACTATTAATCAATTAATTGACTTTTTTTATTAGTAAAGACCACAAAATATTCCCCGTATCTCTGGGGTTTTCAAAGTGTGCAGAGCCACAGAAGATGGGATGATTACCATCAGGTGAAAAATATGAAGTGGGGGGTGATTTACAAAAAGAATGATGCTGCTGCTGTGCTAACCTTTAAAAGGTTCTCCTTGAATTTTCTCAAACTGGATGGATTACAGAGTACACACTTTCTTTGTTTTTGAAGTGGAGTGC
Organism: Oreochromis aureus; assembly: GCF_013358895.1. Lineage (NCBI taxonomy): Eukaryota > Metazoa > Chordata > Actinopteri > Cichliformes > Cichlidae > Oreochromis > Oreochromis aureus. Next base: position 38,526,024 of record NC_052947.1, read on the forward strand.
CACTGAGTTTGATTGCAAGCTAAATGATACGATGGCTAAATATTTATTCTGGAACATCTGAATCTTTGATAATATTACTGAGTTAGTCATTTGCTTTGGTAAATTTTGTTGTTGAAAGGCAATTCTTTCACTCCAGGTTTTCTTCAAAAACTTCCTTTCCTTAAATTCTCTCTTCCTTAAACACTTCATGTCATGATGCTGCCACCACTACATCGCAGGGATTTGACAGTTCATGAGCTTTGCCCCACACAAGCTGCCTACCGTCCTTCCCAAAGAGACTTGTATTTTAGTTTGCATTTATATTAAAACATATGACAGCATCAGGGCTTTAAATATTGTTTTGAATGATAGATAAACTGTCTCAAAGCAGCGTGAAACTTGAGCTGTCATGCATGCACAGGAACTTTTCCCTTCCTACCTGTCATGCTTCACAATCCCTTGTGGAGCTGTAAGCGGTTTGACGTCAGAGTGGTTGATGCAAACTTGTCCTCTTATAGTGTAACAGTTTCTTCGTAAACCCTGACGAAACCCTGTCCTGACTCGATAGCCTGTCTGTCACAGAAATGGCCTCATTGTGCTTGTTTTTAGGACTGATTCAGCTTATTGAGCATGAAGGCAGATCAGCATTAATTTTACAGCTAAACAGGATATCAGTGTACAGCATCATCAGTGGGTGGGTGAGAAGTTCATATCAGCCCCTTTACACATCATTCTGTATACAGTGTTTAACAAACTTATTAGACCGCCTGTCATAAAAACAAGACTACAAGTATTTTAGAAATCTGTCAAAAACTTGTTTAAAATCTAACAAATTTGGAAATTACATTTATACACCCAATTTGAGCCATCAGACTGGACTTTACAGAAGTCAGAAATTAGGCGCATTAGTAGAAAAAAACACTTAATTTTATCCTATCTTTCCTGTCAGTTTGTAAAGAAAAAAAGGCCAAACCTTCCAGTGTTAAAAATAAAAATGAAAAATATTGAACTTACTCATAATGCAATAAACTGTTAGCACAGTGTAGGGGCGTAGTTTGATTTTGTACTTGTGCATTTTCATTTTCCCTCGTTTTTTTTATTACTGCTGATCATAAGACAAAAGTAAAGCTACAGCAGCTGGAAAAAGCTGTTTTTTCCTGTCTTTCATGTAATTTTCACATCTTATATCAAACCCCGAATGTGACTCGTCCTTGGGACATGTCTGTAAACATCGGATTTTGGAGATACAAGTGAAGTGTGGCTTCATTTTCCACTGATTTTCCTCCATGATGGTATGTGACAGCATTTTAAAATTGTCAGCAATGACTTTTTTGTTACTTTGTTATAGTGACAAAAAATTGTTGTTGTAGTTAAAGCAGAATATTGAATTGTTGTAGCAACTTTTCAAAAAAAAAAAGGCCTGAGGGTTTTTTTTTCTCCCCCCCCTCCCCGCCTGAGATTTTAAAAGACTGATCAGGCAGTTAAGCAACCTTTTTGTTTTGGATTTACACATAGCTCAAGGCAATCTTCTCTTTTTTTCAGGACTCTGATCACCATATTAAATATGTTTTCTAGGAATTCATTATTATATGGCAGCGAGTATGGGAGCAATGCTTGGTTTTTATAGCTTTGTGGTTTGTATTGGTTGGTAAATGACCTATAACACACGTTTGTCTGGCTATTGGTCACACACATGAGATTCAATTAAATATGTTTCCTTTCTTTCCCTGCTGGTTTCCAGACATGGTGTGTTTTTCAGCTTAACGATAATGAAATCAATAAGTCATCAATATCCAAGCTCATAACAATAATAATAATAATGATGTGGAAACGACACAGGTGGGCTGTGCTGGTTTCACGTCTGCTTCATTAGTTGAATTCAATCAATGCGTGCAGTTCATTAGGGAGCATATAGACTTTTAGCTACCGAGCCATGAAAACATAATGTATTTGCTAGGTGCTAAAAAGAATTGCATGCTACTGATTTTGTGTTGATTAAAACAGCGACTTCGCCTGAATATCTGCAAATTCCATTAAACCGCTAGCTCCAAATTAAATACCAGTTGGTTAACACTGTCCCAAGTTGTCATGGAGCAGAATACTAACGCTGTCAGGAAAGAATGGAAGTTTTTTTTTGATGAGGTTATACTTTTTTTTTTTTTTGACACTTCCAAGAAATTGAAAAACAACATTGCATTGATATGAGGGCGTCTCCATTCCACCATCTTGTATTTCCTCTTTATGCCACTGTAATTATTGCAGAGATAATGGGGATGTTTTCATTGGCAATGAAGGCTGATGAACTGTATCAATCATTCTCTTGTGGTGGAGATGGATGTAGAGGGTTTGCCAAGTAAACAGTGTGATGTGGGATATTGTCTTGGCTTTCTGTCTGGTAGGAAATGGCATTAGCCTTGTTCAACAGAAGTAAGGCCAAAATACCAAATAAGTTTAAAGTATGTCAAAATGTGTTTGACCTGCTACATCATAGGTACATCTCAACAGCAAGCCTTTCTAAACATCTTTTTAGTGCTCCGAGTGTTCAAGTGGAGTAGAAAAGCGCTACATAAGCACCAAATCACTTTTTACAGATAAATGCAACTATGCAGTCTTTAAGTTATGACGTCATGAATCCAAGGTCGTAGATTTGACATGGACGGAAGGGACATGTCCCCACCAATATCCAGCGATTATTGAATTGTCCCCACCAATAATTTGATCTCTTCGAGTAAAGAAAAACAAACCCGATAGAAAGAAAAAAAAGATCTGTCAACGTCTCATTCACCCAGCGGTGCAGAAAGAGTTAAATTACGTTCTCTACTGGAGTCCTACATCATGTGACAAATATGGCCGATGTGATTGGCTGAGCCTTTCAGGGAGCTCTGTTTAGTTTTAGCAGCGGCAAGCCTGCGCTGCGAGGAGGAGAGGAGGATGGCAGCAAAAAGGAAGAACCTGATATAAGAAAGTATTTTTCAAAGAAACCTGTAAGTCACTTAAAGTCAAGTTAACTCATAAAATGTGTCCGTCATAATAACGTTACAGGCTATGCTAGGCTTTGGCCCACATCAGTCTAAAATTGTATGTAACCATGAATAACGTGTTTTGGAAACTAACTGCACAACAGGCAGCACTATTAGTTATCTCAGTCTCAGAGTAGCATTTCTAACTTTGATTGAAACTGTCAGAGAAAACGGCAGCCTCGAGCAAGCCAGGATATTAGTTTACAGAGGCTGTTAAAATTATATGTCTAACGTTAAAATATTGGTGACACATAGGGTTAATTTTTGAGACAATATATCATGAGGTAGTCATGATTTTGCAAATATTCCACCTTGTAGTGCAGTTTGCACAAATTGTTTTAAAAATGCACTCACACTACAAACATTACTGATGAGTCAAGATCTGCACACATTGACAGAAACACTGAAGCAGCTCCACATTTTATTCTTATTGTCATGTATGTCCTATTTGTCAGGTGACAGAAGAACCAATGGATGATGACTTGGTGGTTCATGACTGTATTTGAAGCACATGTGTGACTGCATGTATTTTTAATATCTCACTGTCATTTATCAGGTGACAGAGGCAGCTCTGCCATGTTGTAGCTCGGATGAGGTGAAGAGGCAAGGTCACAGGTGACTGACTGATGATTCGGTGCTATAGATTAACTAGTATTTATTATCATGACAATTGTTAGGCTGCTGATGTAAATTGATTCATTAGTGTATATTTGACAAAGAATCTGACAAGTCTCACTTTTTATATGGCACGAATCAATGTGTTATTTTATCAGGTGGCAATATGTCCTAGTGCAGTCAGAGGGGAAGAGCCAGGGCCAAAGGTGAGACACATCAAGCACAGAATAATAATTTTAATCTGAGGATAAAACGCATGTACTGAGGCTGAAAGAAGCTTCAGTGCTCTCAGAAGACTAAAAACATGGCTAAGGTCAACAGTGACTCCAATGAGATTAAACAATGCTGCTGTATGTCCACCAGGAGAGACTGGACAGTATAGATGTAAAGCCAATATGCCAGCAGTTTATCTCAGTTAATGAGAGGAGAAGGCATGTGTTTGGCTCCTTCTCAGAGTGGACATTGAGTTGTTGTGTGGGGCACCAGTAGTTCATGTCTGTTGCTGTAACAGTAGTTCATGTCTATAATAAAAAATCCCAGCTCACTGATTTGATCGGGGCAATAGTGCCTAAAATGTTGCATAATTTTGCTGAGAGATCTTTTACTTTGTGGTCGTCTTAGATGAGTAGTTTTATGGACAAAAAACAACCAGGTCAATCAGTGTTCCCTTGGTGCTAATGTATAAGAGATGTTGGTGTACTATAACTGAAGTAATGTTGTTAAGTCCTTAAAGTCATATTCGTTTATTGTCATGACTGTATTTTTATTTTTGTATGATACCTGATTTATATGGAATAAGGCTGAAGTAAACTAAAGCCTAAAATAATTTAGTCAGTCATTTGTTTAATAGTAATTTAACATTATATAATTCACATATAAAACTATGAATTGTAATTTTAAATGGTTTAAAAGCATGTAGAATAGCATATGTAGGAAAGTATATTTCTCCTTTTTTATCAAGAAGCAAAGACAAAAAGGGGAAAAAAAAGGAACAGGGCAGGGTTCGGTGGTTCAATCATCCGTCCCCACCAATGCCAAAACCAAATCTACGCCCTTGGATGAATCCTGCTTCTGGGTCCAAAACTACTCTGCGTTTAATAAGGCTGTTGTGTTTTTTACTTGTTTTAATGCTTTGTATCTTGTTCTATTTAATCTCAACAAGCCCCTAAAAACAGTCAGTGATCACTGTCGGCTTCTCTCGGTTTTTATTACCACTGTTCATCTTAAAGCTCAGTTTTTAAAACCTTACGATGTAACTACAGCCCAGCCCGTGCAGCAGTATATTAATGACTAACATCATATTGTGGATGGATTATCTCAGTTGTTCTCCTGACTGAAGTTTGGTCTGTTTACAGCATCGTGCCATGCGATTGCATTTGTCCCTAACCATCAGGAACCCTCACGTTAACTTTTAGCGTTAACTTTAGCGGTCACGTAGCACATCATTATATACCAGCTAGTCCAACTTCAGTAACACTACAAACGCTGTTTAGTTTTCTGTCTTCATTTATTCTGGAAGTGATAGCAGAGCTGTAAAGACCGGATTGGCCCAGTTGGGTTTTTTTCCTACATATTTCCAGCTTTTTCTTTAGCTTCTTTTTTTCAACCTGACTCAAAGTGCAAAGAAAACATGACAGGAGAAACCCCACTAATAACTAGACACACAAGTGTAATTGGAGTTGGCTACTTACAACATTAGCATAGGGTAAAAGACAGGGTGGACCTTGGGCAGGTTGTCGGTATGTCAGAGGTGATGTTTAAAGGTTAAATGGTCCGACTTTGTCCTAACGGGCAAATTACCTGTTCCAATCTCATACTTTCAGTATTGACCGTAATCTCTGTAAACAGATGTCTGCATATGAATATGTAGTCCCAGTTCTATTGACCAATCATGTTTGCCCCTGCGTTCAGGCCAGTTGACCCGTGTGAGTCAACTGGCCTGAAAAATGTCATGTAGATGAAAAATGTCTAGCAACAAACCACCAATAAAATGGCGAATTGCGCGAAGCAAATGTCATCATCAAATGTTGATTGTGAAGTTCAGTGCGGATTTTTGTGTGACTTTTTTTTGTGACCGTGAGGAAAACAACTCTGTAATTTACATTATAACTAGCATCTACACACGTGGTGTTCTTCAAGCTTGGTTATCGGGTCTCCAGCTGTCTGTGTCCGTAACAGAGTAGAATCGAGGCCTTGGTCTCTCTATTTGGTTCCTAGCCCTGTTTAGATGATCACAAAGCTGATATACTGGCAGGAATGGAAGAAATGTGCACATGAAGCCATCACCGTTGCCTCACAGCAGGAACGTCCTGTTTTTGAATCCACCAACTGGCCGTGTGGAGTTTGCATGTTCTCCCTGTGTCTCTGTGAGTTCCCTGCAGGTACTCCGGCTTCTTCTCACAGTCCAGAGACACATAATTAGTGGGATTAGGTTAATTGGTGATTCTAACTTGGCCGTAGGTGTGAATAGTTGTCTCTCTGTGTTAGCCCTGTGAGAAACTCGCAATCTGTCCAGCGTGTACCCTGCCTCTTGTCCTCGGGCAGCTGGAATAGGCTCCAACCCCCCCTGCGACACTGAATTGGATAAGTGGAAGAAAATGGATGGCACATGAAGCTCTTCCTCAATAGCTCTCAGTAGCTCGCTCTCTTTTGAGTTTTTATGGCAGCCATGCTAGTTTCTCCTGGTCCTATACTGTCTTATCCTTTCCAAAAACTGTTGCTGTCTGGGTCCCAGACCGAGTCATTCAGTGACGGGTGAGGAGAAATAAAATGACAACTTCTAAAGAGTTTTTAGGTGCTTTTCTATTATCTCTCACTGTGCAGCATTGTTGACATCTGCTTGCCATTTTGGAGTGAGTGGGAACACGCCAAGCGATGGCACTTTCTAGATGTTATTGCCAGAGGTGCACCTTTCAAACAAAATCCATTTTGTCTGTGCTTGTCAGTAGGTTTTCATTTTGGCCTTGCATTTATGTGTTCAGTTCATTTGTATGCTGAAATGTATCTAGCATGTGTAGCAGCCTTTGCACACCACTCATCACTTCGAACAGCTTTGCATCATCGCACCTCTCATCAGTCAAAAATGCTGTTGGTTCCTCCTGCAGCTCATACACAGGTCGGTACTTTGCTGCGCCACAGCCAGTTCTTAAGGAGCAACAAGTGTGCACATCATCAAACACAGACGCTAGGTCTGCTGGTGAAGTCTCGCCTCGTGGGGCAAGATCCAGCACTGCACATCTGGATCTCTTTCTCTCTGCTAACGAAGCCTTTGCTGTGTCGACCACGACTGCTCATACAGGCGTTCTCCATGTTCAAGACATTCTGATATGATCTGATATTTTTGCTGTCTTCTTTTTTTCTGGCAATGCCTTGCAAAATATAAAGTTTTACTTCACTTTCGGTGTCTGTTGAAATGTCATCAACACATCTGGCAATTGTGTTATCTGCCAAAGTGGGACTTTGGCTATTTCTTTAACCATGTCAGGGCTGAGCATCTCATACACAACTGCTTTGCATTCAGGTAGCAATAATGTCTCTGCCAGTGTGTGGCGGCGTTTTTGTTTTTTTTTGAGACTTGGCTTCGAATTTGCTACTAAGTAGCTAGCTTTTAGAGCTCTGGGAGACCTTTTCTCATTAAAGTTACCTGTTTCTTAGTGTGTTCTTGAAGTCGAAGAAAATAGTCCTTGTTTTTGTTTTGAAGTAGCAGATGTTTAGCTTAGAGATTGCATTTAAGCTTTTCTCCGCACACTAAGCATAACGGAGTCAGTGCAGCTGGATCTCCAGCGAAAGGAAATCCAGACGAACAACGCTCGCTGGATTGGCTCGAGCTCACAGTTTTTGCTTTGATTGGACCACCACTCATGCCAGACACTTCACCTGGATTATAATTTTGTCCAGGGCCCAGTTGGGAGTCTTCTTTTTTCTTTTTCCAATATTGATCCATTGTTGTTATGTCTCATCACCGTCTGTTGTCTTAACTCAACAAGTTCATTATTGCGCTACATGCTGCTTCACACGAACATGAAAGAGTATTTTATTATTCTGCCAGTCACTGCATCAAAGACACCGATGCTCAACAATGGCAGATTATTTGCAGTAATTAAATGATCACTTTATAGACTAATTAAGTGACGTGAAATAATTTCCCATGGCACACCTGACGATCTCTCATGGCGCCGCAGTTGAAAAGCACAGGCTTAGATAACAAAGAATTAACCTTTTTTATACGTTGTATAAGTTACTGTGTGTTTATAAAATTGTTGACTTTTTCACTGATGATGATGAAGATGATGATAATAATAGAGGTAGAGGTGCAGTTTACCATTAGCTTACTATTAGCTTGTAGAGTCAGGCAAGCATCCACTGGTTGGAGCTCTGCAAAAAGGCCTTGATGTATTTAAAGACTGTTGTATAGAGATGAATGTAATGTTGTAGAGATGAAGCCACCCGTGAGTAACTTTAGAATCACGATGGAAATATTGGGCAGCTGCCTCTGAGTGTGAGTGGCGTGATTACCCACTATAGTTTCTTTTGTGTTGTGCTTTATTGTAGTCTACAATGAAATGCAGCTGTGGGAAAACTATAAAACTTTGCTGAACAACAGACAGTCTTTGTCTGACTCTACCAGCCATGTATGGGTCCATTTCCTTTTTGTCTTCTTGCTTCCTGTTTACAGTAATTCATAACATAATAAACACTCTTTCCTCCTTTTTGGTGTACCTGCCACATTTGCAACTTTTTAATATCCAAAATGTAGTCTTTATATTTAAAAATCAGATCAATGTGTAGTGATGTTTGGCCTTTTTCTGGTTTTTAAGATTAAGCGTCCAATATCTGACCGGTTGCTGCTATGGCACACGATCAATGCGCTCCACCATCTTAATAACCTTTATTTATGGCGGGCCTAACAAATGGATTAATCAGGGTCCATTGATCGACATAGCAGGTGGTGCTCGGGGCTGTATGGGAGTCTTAAAGGGGTCTGGATAGAAACGGCAGGAAAATCCCCCGGAGTCACGTGTAGTTAATGAGAGGAGGACAGCAACCACTTATATCTACAGAGCTGAAACAGGAAGACATGAACACACACTGAGCTGCACGTACATACTTTATCTCCCTTCCACACCCTCTTCTGTTTCACCATTTTTTTTTTTTCTTTTATCCCACTAAAAGAGCAGACTGCACAGGAAAGAATGAACTACTTAATTCTTATCTCACTTCCCCATGATATTATTGGAAATCCATGAGGGCCAGTATACCTTTATTATCTAATTTTGGTTAAATTTTTCACCTAGATTAGTGCTAACAAGCAAATTAACAGCCCACTGCCCCTATCTGATGATAAACGAACCACTTGTTCAGGGTCAAAAGGTTATTTTCTTTCTTTTTTCACAGTCGGAGAGGCTCTGCAAATCCTTGCTCTCTTTAAAACTTAGTCAGCTTGAACTCTTCTTGTTTTACTATGAAGAATATATCAAATCAAATCAAATCAAAATTTATTTATATAGCACATTTAAAAACAACAGTTATGATCAAAGTGCTTCACAAATTAAAAGATAAGATAAGACAGATAAAAATAAGATAAGAAAGATACAACGCAGGAGGAGACAACCATAAAAACCAACCAAATGATAATCAAACTATCTTACATCAGAGCCAGAGTGAAAAGATGGGTCTTTAAACGAGATTTAAAAGACTGAACAGTCTCAGAAGAGCGAATGGCAATAGGGAGGTTGTTCCACAGTCTAGGAGCTACAATGGCAAAGGCGCACGGTCACCTCTGGTTTTCAACCTAGACTTAGGTTGCATTAAGAGCATCTGGTTTGAAGATCTTAATGCTTTTATGGGATTATACAAATGAAGAAGTTCTGTTAAATAGCTAGGGGCCATGTTATTTAAGATTTTATAGGTGAGTAAAAGAATTTTAAAATCAATGCGAAATTTCACAGGGAGCCAGTGTAACTTGGCTAAAACTGGAGTCATATGATCATGCATTCTCGCACCCGATAAAAGGCGTGCAGCAGAGTTCTGTACTAATTGCAACCGGTGAAGAGAGGAGTGAGGGAGGCCTAAATAGAGGGAGTTACAATAGTCCAGTCTAGAGGTAATGAATGCATGAATAAGCTTTTCAAGGTCCTTGTGGGAGAGGAAAGGCTTAGCTTTAGCAATTTGACGTAGCTGATAGAAGCTGGATTTAACCACAGTAGATACTTGTTTCTCTAATTTGAAAGAGCTATCCAGGAGTACCCCAAGGTCTCTTACAACGTTGGAGAGGTAGCTGGCAAGTGGGCCAAGGGTAACAGTTAACTGGTTCAATGGAATATGGCTGTCAAAGACAATAACTTCTGTTTTACTGTCATTCAAGGTTAGAGAGTTTTGCGATAGCCAGGTTCTCACATCATGAAGACAGTTAAACAATGTATGCAATGGATCTGTGACATTCAAACTCAAAGGGAAATAAATTTGAATGTCATCGGCATAACAATGGAAAGAAATATTGTATCTTTGAAAAATAGATCCCAAGGGCAACATGTACAGAGAGAATAACATAGGGCCCAAAACAGACCCCTGGGGCACACCACAGAGAAAAGGAGCAGAGGAGGAGGAGTATTGCCCCATAGTGATAGAGAATGACCTCTCTGAAAGATAAGATTTAAACCATGATAAGGCTGTGCCCTTAAGGCCAACTACATGCTCTAACCTTGATAATAAAATGTTATGATCTACTGTGTCAAACGCAGAAGTCAGATCCAGTAAGACTAGAACCACAGAGCAACCTGAGTCGGTGGTTAAAAGGAGATCATTTAAAACTCTTAGCAAAGCTGTCTCAGTACTATGTCGAGGCTTGAAGCCCGACTGGAATTTTTCAGGGATATCATTGGAATCTAAGAAGGTCTGAAGTTGTTTACAGACCACCTTTTCCAGGATCTTTGACATAAAGGGAAGCTTAGAAATTGGTCTATAATTTGAAAGAACACTAGGGTCAAGATTAGTCTTCTTAATAACGGGTTGAACAACAGCATGCTTGAAGGCAGAAGGTGTGTATATATATATACTCTCTCGCATGCCTCATACTTCTGTGTGTGTGTGTGTGTGTGTGTGTGTGTGTGTGTGTGTGTGTGTGTGTGTGTGTGTGTGTGTGTGTGTGTGTGTGTGTGTGTGTGTGTGTGTGTGTGTGTGTGTGTGTGTGTGTGTGTGTGTGTGTGTGTGTGTGTGTGTGTGTGTGTGTGTGTGTGTGTGTGTGTGTGTGTACTGAAGCCACCTAATAATTCCTTATTATTACTTCTACACAAATAAGACCTTCGAAATATCATCCTGATCAAAGTTTAACTGACACTCAAGTTTGTGTTTGTACACAGTTTGTATCCAACATAACAGTTTAAAATCAATGATTATTGATGATTCATTCCTTCACAAGTAAACATGTTAGAAAAGCACGGCCTGGTTTAATCACCAACAAGATTGTTTATTGAAGTTCATTTAAGAACATTATTACTATGTGGAGTGGAAACTCTTTGAAAATACTTTACCTCATCTTTGATCAATATGAATTTGTGAGATGTTTACTGAATAAAGGTCATTCTTAAATGCAAATCTACCTGCCAATATATGATCACCTGTCAGTCGATGACAGTTGATAATCCACTGATGGAGCTCAGGAGATGAGCACATATTAAAAACAATGAAAAAAATAAATAATAATAATAATGAATGCCTGTTTATATAGTTTGTTGTGTTCTATATCTCTGTGTGTAATGTCTTTGACTGTAGATAAAAGACTATGTGGACACAAATTACCAGCTAATGCTAAGAAGCATCCACAGATTATGTTTGGATCTCACAGACAAAGATAACTGCTTATTAGTGATTATTACCAAATAATATATATATTATTTTACACAGCAAAACATATTATTTGTCAGAAAACGTCTTAAAAATATTTCAGTTGTGTAACTAAACTCCCAACAGCTAAGCCTTTCACTCACAGAGGCCATGACCTGCTATAATGGCCTTAATACAACTCAACTTACAACTTGTTTCAAAGGTGTTGATTGGCAGTATTTTTGCTTGTTATATTTTAATTTTTACTTTTTTTGGTACCAGTCTGTTAATACATCTGCTGTAAAGTTGACATTTTTCTGTGGGCGTTGACTTTTTTCCTTTTGAGCCTTTGAAGGAACTGCAAATTCTGCACTTTCATGTTCGCTTTGTTTGTTCCCGAGGTCTCCATTCAGCAAATAACCAACATTAAGGGAATCAGGACACCTCTATATTTCACAGTTTAAAATAAGTTACTTTTACTTTGTTTATGCCAGTAGTAATTACATCACTATAGCAAAAAGGCCAAAGGTCTGAAAGCCCCACCACCACCACCACCCCAAGGCTAGGAACTCATTTACACAAACGCATGAAGATTTACACCATTATATCTGATGCCCAACCAGTAATTTCCAAATTGATGAAGGAGTACTGTTCTTTGTTTTCACTGTGCATTGGATAATAAGTGGAATAAACAAGCAGATAAATCAGTAGAAATAATTTGGAGCACATCTGCGTACTGTCACACTCAAATGCCATGTTGTATCGCAGTGTTGAGCTGGAACAGAAAGAAACGCTGTCCCTCATTCATCTCCATTATTCTCATGCAAATTTGTATTGAATGGATTATAAATTATCTGCGTGGGAAGCTGAATGGAAACAAATAATTTCATCAGGGCTGTTTATACTATGATCTTAATTATATGCATTTTTGCAGTTTTCCTTACCTGACAAGTCTGATGCATTTCTTTGGTGTTTGTGTGCTGGTGATTTTTTTTTTTTTTTTTTTTTTTAAAGAAAGAAAGGGGAAAAAAAATGACCTTAAAATTTTCTCAGCAGTTTTCTTTGACATTTTACCTGCTATAACAGTAACATCTTTTTACCTCTCTCCGGACTTTGGATTAATATGTCTCTAAAGTGTGCTGCCATTTCAGCTGTTGTATTTTAAAAAGGGCAAATCTGATCTGGGTCTTCCCAGTTGAGCTGGCATCTTTGTGGTGTGTTTTATGTCTTTTCCCAGGCCATTGTTGTAGGTGTTTTGCAGGACTGACAGAGAATACCTACACTTGCTGCACATTAGCTGATAAATCACCTTGTTTTGTCAGTCGGACTCCAGCCGCTTTTAGTTGTCTGTATTTATTCAAATCGCAGACACACTTGTGTGTCACATAAGGAGATCACACTTGTTTGTTGTGCTAACAGAGTAAAATTACTCCCAGCAGAAGAAATAACTGCATGCTACTTATCTTTAAGTGATTTAGATGAAAAGATATGAAGGTTCGGACAAGATAATCGGAAACCTGACATAATAAATGTATAGCTTTCCAAATGCCCGAGTTTTCATTGACTTTTCTGCAATTTGAGTCCTGAGCTGTGTGTCAGGGGACATCATGCTTGAAGGAAAGCCACCATCCTTTGAAAGATGAAGGACGTAAAAAATCTTTATAGAGTGCATCCCAAGAAACCACACCATGGTCTAGATGTGGTGACAAGGGAGGTAATGGCATACTTTAGGCCCCTTTGATGAGATATCATTGGATTTAAAGATGCATTTATAAAGTAGCTGGAAACAGGTGTCTTCTGGCCTTCTAGGGACACATGTCTAGTTATGCACACACATTCATGCTCTCCCGGGAATAAAACCAATGACCAATAACTTGATAAACTTTCTGTTTATGCCTCTACTAACACTGACAAAAAGAGAAGATCATGCATTTACTTCATAAGAAAAAGAAGTTATAGTTAAATTAAAATTTCTATTTAAATCCTAGAATCTTCCATAAAATACCAGTTACTACATGACTTCTGTATTACTGGAGTAGTATCTGTATGTTTAGGGCTTTTATTATGAAAGGAAGGAGTGTATTTGCTTTATAACGATGGATTGAGCAGCTGTGCATGTGTACCTAAAATGATGATGACGGGATTAGAAAGATCTTGTAAAGGCAAAGACACCAAAGTTTTGCACATATGGATGTGTGATGGTGTCCATGTATGGGTGACAATCACAAAAGAAGTTTTCAGCTTTGGACTCTCCAAGTACTTTAATTTGCCAAGTACTCACTAGCACCACTACAGTACAGTGAAGTTGGAGTACCTTTAATCATGCGTGTAGTTCATTTTTTTGGCGAAGCAGCTAAACGATATCAGTGAGTGCCACAGTCGAAACCTGGCCAACAAGCCTGCTGGACAGGAAAGGCCAAGTTGGAAATAAATGGTCTGTGAACAAGCTACAAGTGACTTTCAAAATAAGATCAAGGAGATTGTTTGTCTCTAATATCTGACTCGCCTGCATAAGTGAAGTCTAAATCTGAGCTGCATTCATGTAAAGAGACAAACTTGATTTGTTTGTTGTTAATTTCATTGATTTGACCTCATTAGGTTTAAATCCTTCCAGTCTTATTTTCAGTGTCAGGGAATGTCACACCACTGTGAGCAATGCAATGTCTGTAATGGAGCTGTCATCTTAGTTTAGTTCTGCACAGCAACTGGATGACTACTGTGTGAATACTGTTGTGTAGCCAAGCAGAAAACTTCTATATCACTTCCCATTTGTGGGACCTAGTTCCTGACAAACACAGTGCAGTGTGGGGTGAGGAGAGCGGGTAAAAATGAGTGAAGTGAAGCGAAACGGAGCTCATCTGTGTGTGAGGAGGAGCGTACCTGTTGAGCTTGTCCTGCTGAGTCCCACTATCACAACAGTGTTTTGTTCTGCCAGTGGGAACGCACAGGGCACCTTAATTAGTTTCAAAACAGCTCTCTTAACCCTGCTCAGTTATGGCTCAGTTATGTACAGACAGAGATGGTATCTTAACGCTTGTTGTCAAAGGTGACTTAGAAATATTGCGCTGACCCTACATGGTGTTGTATGTGAGCATGCAGTCACTCAGTAATGCCATTCACATAAACAAGTGTCTCACTGCCTAAGCTGAGGAAAATCAACAGGAATGACTTTTACCGTAGGGCATCCCGTTTGTTGTTCAAGGTCTGAATGTGGAGACACAGTACATAAAACCTGTCATGTCAGTGCATATCTGTCCAAACCAAGGAAATTATAGGATTTCGATTGCAGGCCATGCTTCACATGAACCAGTAACAAACTAGGAAATCACTTGCAGACCCACACCAAAAAGGGTCGCAAACAACAAGAGAAAAGGGAAAAAATAACTTGCACAAAGCTGGGCTGAGGTTTTAACTCTCTTATTGCACCACAAAGAATGTCATGGTTAAAGCAGCACAGTAATGCACATAGCGGCACGTCTGAAACCATTACTAGTGACGGTGATGAAGACTCGGATGGAACTGTGCCGACAATATGCCTGTCCTGCAATTAACAATCGTACATCTGTGATGGTGTTGTTATGCACTAAACTAGAATTTTCTAACCCTGTAGAAACTCGACACACATGAAATGCTCACTACAAAAACACTGATGCTCGTACATGCCTCGTTTTCTTTGCCACATGCTTTTAGAGCTTCCAAATGAGTTTATCCATATACCAAAATACTTATGTGATCATGGGCTTTCAATGGATTTACATCAGATTTAAGATCTAGAATTATACAAATGTGGCCCAGCGTGTTAATAGCTGTAGTAGCGTGGCTGCGCACAAAAACAGCCAATGATGTAATCAAGAACAACTGGACTTTCCACTGTTTATCTCAATTTCACTCCAACTCAAAGCTGTCAGAAAACTGTGGTTTATTTATAACGCTTCCTGATGCATAAAGTGTGAAAAAATCCAACAGACCTCCGGGCTATGAGGGGAAAACTCCCGCACAGGGATGCTAGCTGGCCAGTCATCGAGCTCCCCTCAGTAATGCTGGTGAATTTTCTGTATTTAGCCTGTGGCGATAACGCTGTGTGGCTGCAATCCATCAATGGCCCTTGTAAACCTAGTAAACCGAGTTTTATCACTAGTTTAATCATTTATGAACATGATACAAGTGACTTTTTCACTGTTGTTAAACTGCAATAATTCACAGAACAGACACAGTTAAACAACCACAGAAAATATATATTGAGAAATGTAATCTGTTGTTGTTCATTTTAATACAGAAGATTTGAAATTTTAGGAAACCTAAAAAAAGCGAAAACATTCGGCTTTAGCCGGGTTATTGGATGCTAAATCACAAATAAGCCTTTAAAAATCTGTAGAGAAAGTAGTAGTAGTCAGCTGTCATCAACTGGAAAACAGTAGTAAAACATATAAAGAATTAAAGTCTTATAAAAACAATTAAAGAGTAAACTGGAGACAAACCTTCTCTTTCGCACAACTGATCACATAATTAATAAAAAAGCGGTTGCAGACATCAAAGCTTTGCAACCACTAAACTTTACTTAACACAGTTTGACCTGATTTCAGGCAAAGAGCTGCTGTGAGGGAACCCTGCAGGTAGCTAACCTCCAGGTAATTGGAGCCAAGATGACACACAGGGCCTTATGAAGTTCAAGCGCCGTCTGTTTCTGAGCGAACACCCCCCGGGCTTCGATTCACAGAGCGCCATGATGATGAAACCGTGACTCGACGCAGGTCAAGCAAAACCATCAACAAACACTTGACCCGCTGGGCGGTTTCAGTGACAGAGGCAGGTCGGCTTGTGGAGCAGAAATCTCGAGACTGAACTAGAAAATAAAACTCAAAGAATAATTAGCCACTACAATGTGCTCTATAGACGCTTCTTGCATTTTAAATGCAAAATGTGAAAAGATAAGTTCTCCCATAGTTATGTTTACACGCCACAAGACCTAGATGGTGGGAAATTATTGATTTGACAAGGTAAAATATAAATAATGTATACAGTATACGTTTAAATATGAATTCTGGGAACTAATGGGTGACTCGCTTGTGAATAGAGTCTGTTTTAAAAAAAATGGTTCCTACCTTAAGAAATGAAGGTCACACTGAGTGGTACAAAAATCGATTTGTTTTGTTGTCTCAAATTTACTAGAATAATGACTGAAAGGAGAATTCTATCTTACTTCCCCCAAAATAAACACAATTATACAGGAGCGAGCTGAATATTTTATTTTAAACCTCCTGCTGTAATATTAATTGTAAGAATACAGTTTAAGCTGTGTGGCCGATAGCTCGTCAGTTATGCCGCCGTGCAGTTTTTGTTATTCTTCAGCTCTGTGCAAATGTCACATTTTGTCATTTTAACTGATTTAGCACCATTTAAAATGACTGTTTTTACATTTGCAGTTGTGAAAAATATTTTGTTTTGCTCATTAAAGCTTTGGTAATAGTCAGTAAAATTACTATTCTTCTTGTGCAGCTGCATAACTTGTGTCTGGTAACAGATAGCGGTGATATAGTTTTTTTGGTGGCATTTATAAGAGTTTAGGCAGCTGATCATTCTGTCTTTATCTGTCAGAATCCTTTGAGATCAACTCTTTGTGTCAGTGTCTTCATTCAAGCTCATTAGAGCTACAGGATCGAACGGGATGTCACAAAGCTTGATGGTTGCTGTGGCACACAAAAGGCACTCTGAGGTACTGACAGGAAGGAACGAGTGACGGCCTACTGCTGGTGAAATGTTGAATTTGCCTTGTTGGAAGCCTCTACTGCCTGATCAAGCTGATGTGTCTGGTCCTGCCACATAACCCATGGCTCATGGTTGTTCTGCTTTGGTGGCCTGTTTGTTTTTGTTCCCTGTTTTCTTTTTTTTCTTTTTTTTGGTGTTCCCTACCAGTGGTGGTGTCAGTTTCTTTGATGGAAGTCTTCTGGCTTATTTTAATGTATTCGTTCTACTACAGGCCAGTGATCAGTGAGAAATTGTACTTTTAATGGTATTTATAAACATGTCCAATGCATATTTTGTTTTGCAAAATAAAAAAAAGCAAAGCAAAATATGCATTTACAATCAGCATGCAATCACATGACTCATCCCTCTTTCTACAATAATACAAATAATAAAATAAATAATAAAACTAATAATTACATGGAAAACCACAGAAAATAGAATTGATGGAGAAGATAATAGTTGGGGTGCTATTAGTTATATACTGTATTTATAGGCATAGCGGGGCAGTAGTTTCACAGCGCGTAGTAGTGGGCTCTACTGTGTTCTCTCTTACATTAAATATATATATAGTGTTCAAAATTCATGCCTGCAGTGTGACCTGTGTGCTGACACACCTCTGAGGTCACAGGTTAGATTCCTTAAAGGTGTGCCACCAACATTAGCTTCAGACTTGGGAATTTCTGGACCAGATGCAGAGAGTGCCAAAGGAAAGAGTACATCTCTTTTCTCATTAACTGCTGTTAGGTTCCCCCTGGGTGAGACACTTGACCTTCACCGCTCCAGTGGAGCTTCAGTGGCCAGCAGCAGCAGATTGTGGTGTACCGGGATAAAACTCCCAGGATGTACTTGAATACAAGTCTGTGTGCTCATGGCATTTTCTCTCATGAATAAAGATTTAATGGTGTTAAAAATAATCCACCAGCCTGTTTTGATTTGTGCATTGATGAGCCGTGTGAGGATTGAATTGTGTTCTGTGTCTGCCCCCCAGATGAAGACTGTGAGCGTGGCACTGGTGTTGTGCCTCAACGTGGGAGTGGACCCACCCGATGTGGTCAAGACCTCCCCCTGCGCCAGACTGGAGTGCTGGATAGGTGAGTCCACGCAGACACCAAACAAATAAAAGAGACTCGGATGCAACATAAAGAAATGCTCATAATGAGAATTATTGAGCTTAAATGAAACGTATGTATTTCACTGAAGGCTCTCACACTGTCCTGCTTCTGTTGTTGGTGTGAAAATAAACAGATTTTTCTCAGGCATTGATTTTCCTAGGTGTGAATGCTGTCAATGATTTTTGGACACACTTTAGATAATATGCATCAAAAACTCAAATGTGAACAAGCGGATATCATACACTAATGCATTCATTATCTCTTTACAGGGATTGTTGCATTATCCAGATTTGCCACGGAAAATTTATTATAAGTGCTAAATTTAATTTAGTGCAGCTGTGATTTTTTTTTTTACGACCTTAATGACGAGTGTTTACACCTCAGTTTATCATTACAGATGTGGTTTGACACACATTAGAATATCTTCTGGGGTTTTCCAGGATTATCCATAGTACGCTGATCGGCCTCACTAACTTTTGATGTGTACTCAGTCATCTTATTCTGGAAGCAGGCCTGAAATATGACAGAAACAAGGGTTACCTTAGAAGACGTCTGACGGGGAATGTGTGGAGAAAAAAGAGCGGACAGTAGAGAAAGGTCATAAAATTGAGAGGAGAGATATGGAGAAAAATATTAGTTTTCTGTACAAAGTACCTGGAGCGTTTTCTCTCAGGAACAATTTTTAGAGATCTGCCGAGCACTGAGGTGAAGACCTGTGAAAGTTATTCAAATTGGTAAGCTGACATGGTTACAGTTGGTTTTACACGTGCCATTTTATTAAGACTGCTAAAAAAGTTGCATCGCGACTGTGGCTGCCTCAGCCTCTGTCCTCACTTCATGTCAAAGCTGCAGGTTTTTGTGATTTGAAACCGCAGACAGGCTGAAGCTTGCTCTCCGCTTACAAAATTTGAGCAATGCAACACTTTTGCAGAGTTGTGTGTGGAGAGGGTTTGATAGTGCTTTTCAACGTGGCAAGAAAAAAATCTGAAAATACAGTTTTGTTTTCTAAGTCATGCTTTTGTTTTTGTTTTTACAAACACTGCCCTCCCTAAGGAGTTGTGTTCTCCCTATATCCAGTATAACCTCTCTGCACTTCATCAGT
This sequence comes from Oreochromis aureus, assembly GCF_013358895.1. Classification (NCBI taxonomy): domain Eukaryota; kingdom Metazoa; phylum Chordata; class Actinopteri; order Cichliformes; family Cichlidae; genus Oreochromis; species Oreochromis aureus. The sequence goes on from NC_052947.1 coordinate 38,545,418, forward strand.
GGCGAAATGGTCAAGAAAACCAAAAAAAACCCCCCAAAAAACAAGACATGCACAGACGCATCGATCAGTTTCTCGAGAGTTGTGATTTCATTTTTAGCTGTGTACTGTTTACATCTGGCTTCAGCCAGCTTTCTGGATTATTGAAAACGACAATTTTACAATATTTATGACGGGTATCAATATAATATACTGGCTAGTAGTTATTTTTCTGTGTTGGTCCTGTACTAGCTGGACTAATTAGTATGCAAAGAACACACTTCATGAGTTGTCCTGTACGTGAATCTTGATTGTCAAAAATCATCCATGCTGCTGCGAGGTTATACGTAGCAGTGTAACACAGGACTGCTGTGAAAGCCACTACAAACATTCGCCTTCAGGATGACTCACAACTGCTTTGCTCATTTTATTTCTTGGTTTGGTAACAGACTGTCATGAGGTTACATGGTTAAAATAGAATGTTAATGTCATACAGTTATTTCTGTATTGTGTCATGTTGCCATTTAGTCGTGTTGTTACTATCATTACTGTACACGCAGTGATCAAAGGGGATCAAAGGGATCCAAAAACAGCTTTTATTGGGCTGAAACACAGACTTCTTCCTTTTTTGGGTGAAAAATAATTTTGGTTCAAAGAGCAAGGCAGTGTTGTGGTGTTCAGCACTACTGAGCACCATGACTTTTACATGACACTAAAGCTTGAACTTTCACTTCAGGGATATTCTCAAGCTTTCCCGTGGGAGCTAAATTCATAAGGTCTCTGTCACATCGGGATGAAGCAGTCTGCCCTCACCGGAACCACATAATGTGACATAGAACAAAAACACAACCGTCTCCATTGAATGGGAACCTCAAAAAACATTGTTTAGCTCCCCTGGGATTCACTGACTGTTAGGAGTCAGGCAAGCACATTAAAGAGGAAACACAGCTCTTAAAGTTTCTGAAAGTTTTTCAGTGGCTTCTGAGGACGCTGTCGCTCTATAGACCTGCCACTCTGCTTGTGAGAAGCCATTTGGGTGTATGAAGTGTTAAAGGCTGGGATGACGTCCTAAAATGCACTCTAGTGTTCATCTGGATGCTTGAGCCACATGCAGATTGGGAGGGGGGGGCAAAACAAAAACCTCACATCTGCTTTTTCTTTCACTGGTGTGTGTGTGGTTTTGTGGAAACCGCCTTTCACTTTGCACCATAGCAGGAAATTGCGATGCCAGTGTATGCAGTATAAACAGAAGCATTATGTTGCAAGATGCATGTTCATCAGGTTCAGAGACGATATTACTGAGCACTCACCAAGTAGGCACAGATGGGATTGAACCCGAGATGAGAGAGCAAGGCCTTGTAAACATAGAGCACCTAATAGCTGGTTAATGATGAGCTGAGCTTTTATGATGTCGCGCTGTTAGTGACAAGTGACAAGTGAACGGTGATTCTGGACGACAATCTGGGGACGATGTGCGCTCATGCGGCACTGACTTGTTCATCTCTAAGTAGCCACATGCTAAACAGACCATGTTTTCTTGACTTTTTTTTGCTCTAATGGGACCACAATTTACAAAATGAACATTATGTTCTAGTAAATAATGTTTAAAAGTAGTGACTGAGACCATAAAGTCCCCATGGAAGTGTTCAAATAAGTGCAGGGGTCTTTTCGACTTTAATACAGTTGATCTTTGTTTTTAAACCAGAGGAGTTGGCCCTGTTAGCATGTTGCTAATATATTAAGTCATTAAAGACACATTCAAAGTGCAAACATTGAATGAAAAGGATTTTATGATCAATACATTTCAAATATTCAAATCTGAAAAGTCGAATTCTTTCTTATTTTTTGTCATTTCTAAACAAAATATTAAATATGATTTGTAAATATATTATGTGCATTAGACATAATGTAAAATAATGCGGGCGTTGTCGTGTTGTAACCTAATGTGAATAGTCCTCATTGATCAGAACAATAATGATTTCATTCTCCGCATATCACTATCCCCTGAAAACCTACTAATACATCTTTTTTTTTCCCGCTGAGCAGAATTTGATCTGTCCTATATCTATATTCTGCTTTTCTTCATGCCATATTGATTTACTCTCATCAATATTTCAACCTTAGCGGCTGCTGCTATTTTTCCATACTCCGCTTCAGATTTAATAAGAAATGTCCCTTTGATGCTGGAAAGAACTTCCAACAACTTCTCTTTGTACTCGTGGCGTGGCTGAATTCTTAATCACTAAATGTTAAAGCAGTAATTATATGGTTGGTTTGTTAGTTCTACATCGACTTGTGTGGTTTTGCTCAGTTATGGTTATTTTCTTTGCCGTGTGTGTGTCTGTATGTGTGTCTGTGTTAATTGCAGTGTGTTTACACTCTTGTGTTTGCTTCCCAGATCCTCTATCGATGAGTCCACAGAAGGCCCTGGAGACCATCGGGGCCAACCTGCAGAAGCAGTATGAAAACTGGCAACCCAGGGTGAGTCTTTAACCAACAGTGTGACCAAAGACGCAGATTCACACCTCTTCTGTTCAGGATTGAATTAGATAATGAATCAAAATAAATTAAAATAATATCATCATTGACTGATTTTGGCATCCATTAAACCATTTGCACTTTTCTGTTCTTTGAACTGAACAATCACCTACCTTTCAATAAGCAATAACCTCTCAGTAAACTCTTTGAATATTAGATCGATGACTCCTGCACCACCTCCTGGTACTCTGGTATTGATTTGACTGATCTTTGCTTAAAGCTCTGGGAACTTAACTTGATGAACAAGCTGATGTTTTTCAGACAAAAACATTTCACCATGCACAACACCGATGAGATGTTCAGCTGTTGTGTTAACAGTAATTCCTAATTTAATGTTCCTGGGTCTAATTTAGAGCGTGCAAAGCTGTTTTCATACATTTCAGACACCGGTGGAAGAATCAGGTTTAAAGTTTCTCACACGTTGTACAAAACAGGCGACTCTGTGTCAGTACTGGGGTAGACCATACAGGAGGGAGCACACACCTGATGACCCCTTGCTATTGTGAAATCTCTGGACTCTCTTCTGCTCTGTTGTCACATGGGCTCAGTCTGACATTACATGTGAAAGTGACAGTTTAGAGGCTGTTTAAAGTTCTCTTTGACTCATTCAGTGTCTCAGAAAACTGAGTCTGGATTTTCTTTTTCCTGAGGTGCTGATTCAGATTTTCTTCCTAAGAACTACAGTTGACATCATGCATATTTATTATTCCTACGTTTTTTTTTTTTTAATGTGCGTTAATTAAATTACACCACCCTTTAATAACTTGGACACTTTCTCACAACTACGTCAGCTTACAGGACCTTCTTCCAGTTTTACTCAAATAAGCTGAAAAGAAAGTGTTCAGACTTACTTTACTTTTTTAAATGCAAATAAAACCCAACTGAAAATGACTCGCAGAGTATCCCACTTGGTCTACAGCTTTCTCCGTGCCTGTGTAGGGCTGTGATGTGTGTAGGCCTCCAAAATGTTAGTTCTTTTTCAAGTTGTTGCTAATAAATGTTTAACCATATTTACTTTTACTGAAATTTCTGTAAGCAAAAAAGGGAGAAATGGGAAATAACTCTGTCTATGTGTGCATCTCAGAGCTCTGAAAACAAATAAACAGCAGATGCCACACTGGGAGATTCCTGCCTGCAGAGTTAGCAGCATGATGAACTGCCACAGTTCTTGTAGTCTGCAGTGATGCAATAGCTGCAGTAAAGAGTTATAGCGAATCAACTCGTATGAGACCGGTTGGCCAGTCAGTGGAAAACTTTGGTCTGTGGCTGATGGATGGGATGGGTCGGTTTAATTTTTAGATGCAGACTTTAGATTTGCAGGTCACCACTGTCTGCCCAGCTGTGGGGTTACTCTGTGTCCTGCAGACAGTACTGAAAAGTATTAAAACTGATGGTCTGAACTTCCCCGCTAGCCAAACTCTGTTTTGTCATCATTTCTAAATTATGCATCTTTCTCAGATTTTCATATTGGAGAAATATGGACAACATAGCTGTAATAATCCAGCATCAGTCAACCAAGCAATCAGCCAGTAGAGAACACACATTAAGATAGTATATGAGTTTATTTTAGAAAACATACTTTTTCCAGCTCCTTTATACGTCTTATATGCAGTATGCCAACAAAACGCCCACATGCTCTTGACAGTAATTCATACTTAAAAAAAATAAATAGATGCATTATGTGTTTTTGTACACTCAGCTGTTCTAAGTTTATGTGTGTGTATACATTTATTCGTTCATGCCAGCAGCAGCAGTTGTCCTTCTCCCAGAGCCTCCTTGGTGCTTTTGTCCTCCTCCAAAAATTGGGAACCCATTGGAGCACATGACACTCCTCCAAAGTAAAAGTCTCCCAAAGAAGAATTTTTATTTTCTAAAGAGCAAAAGAAATGGGAGAATAAGTGTAGAGAAACTTTCTCTGTTTGGACAGAAAAAGCAAAGAAGCAACAAAGCAGTGCTCACCATGACAGCAGGAAATCTCATCTTAGTGACTGACTGCGTTTCCAGTGTTTAGACAATGCTCTGCCATTCACTGACATGGATCACCATAATGGTGCAAGCCGCAGCATTTGTAGAAGTTTGATCTAACAGATTTTATTTCAGCTTTTTACAAACATAAAGATCCACGCTGACTAAATCGCAAAAGGCTTTTTTCCCCCCTTCAGGATGAAATCTAATCCCCCGGCCAATATTTCGAATAAATGCTGCTGATATGTGCTGATATTGGATTATGGCTGACAAATTGGCACCACTGCTTTTGTTGGTGAATTAGCTGAAAGAAGTCTCTGACAGACATGCTCACTTTACCTGCTAAAGCCAGCGAAGCTGATACAGCAGTCTGTCATGAAAGGAGCAATAAATCCTACTTTCAAGAAGGTTATAATGTTCAGCTCGTTGAGCAGGAAGATGCATCTGTTGTTGAACTCCATAAACTGCTCAGTGTTTTTCTGTCCAAAGTAACCTGTTATGAAAATATGAAATATGATTGCATATTTCTGAGTATAAATTAAATATTTCAAAAAATAAAAACAATGCCATGTTCTTTTCTCAGTGTACACTTCATGGATCTTTACGTATCTAGCTGTTAAATGCTCGATGCAAGTCTTCCTGAGGAAGACCTTAGCAGCGGGATTAGTGAAAGTTTTTGGTACCTTAAGCTGTCTTGTTTGCAGTCTGCTTGTGGTCCTTTACATGGATTGTGTGGAGAATTCAATTCAATCCAATTTTATTTATATAGCCGTAATTACAACAACAGTCGTCTCAATGCGCTTTATATTGCAAGGTAGACCCTACAATAATACATACAGAGAAAAACCCAACAATCATATGACCCCCTATGAGCAAGCACTTAGGCGATAGTAGGAAGGAAAAACTCCCTTTTAACAGGAAGAAACCTCCGGCAGAACCAGGCTCAGGGAGGGGCGGGGCCATCTGCTGCGGCAAGAGGGACTGCATTTTGCCAACATTCAACTGCAACTACAAACAAGCTTTTTATTAGCTTTTTATAAACCACAGATATCCACTGACTTCGCAACAAGCCCCGCAAGCCCTGAAATTCGGACAATTATCCCTAGAGACAAGGTTATCTGATCAGAGTTTAAGTTCAGCTCACCTTGTGATCTGTTTAGATCTTTCCCCCAAAGGTTTTTTGCAACATTGGTAATATCTGGTATATAAACTGTAGGAAACTGTGGCCAATACTGAAGAGGTTGGACACTTGTAGTGATTATATGCTGCTGGCATCATTTCGAGAAGCTGTCCAGGAACTAAAATCACGATGTTATTTCAGCTGGTTATCTTTTCATTTTAATATTTGGGGGGGGATTAACGTCCCATGCATGGTAGTTTAGTGTTAGCAGTCTTTTACTCTCCTATATATATATTTTTTTCTCTGTTCTTCTTCCTGAAAGACAGGCATTCTCTGGAGAATGACTCCAAAAAATAAGCAAACACTTGAAATTTGATCTGAGTGCTTGAGCTGAGTTGCTTTTGGTCTTATTGGGTTTGAATTCGATTTCAAACCACCTGCGAATATGCTTTAATCTGCTCATATAGTTTTGGATTTGATCATGGCCTTTTTTTTGTTTTCTGTTGAGACGTGGTAGCAGAATGTGAACATGGCCTCCGAGGTTTGAACAAGATGGAATTTTTTTTCTCTTTTTAGTTTCTCTTTTTGCTCAGGTGGAGATGCCATGCTGAAAAAAACCAAGATAAAAATGAGCCAGTAAAACAAATTTGGTGCTATAGTATCTACAGAGGATCGAAATTCAATTCATCCTGTTGTCGTGTTGCTAAAACCCTACTTACCTGCCAAAAAGCATCACGAGGCGGTAGAAATAAAAATACAACAGTGTGGTAAGAGGAGGGTGGAGGAAGAAACGTCCCCAGAGACGGCAGCTGAAGGAATGTAGGCTCGGGCTTGGTTGACCTGAGAGGTCAGCAGCAAATGGTGGTAGGAGTGCAGGAGGAGGAGTGGGAGGGTGAGAAAGCGGTTCCTTTTTCCAGCCTGAGGATTCACAGCTCTGCAGCTCCACACTGGAGTGCAGCTTTCGCCAACACACCTTACATAAAGCGTTGACAAAGCAGTCAATTAAACTGCAGTTATTACCTGCTTTGTGACAGCACTGAGAAATTGTGTAATAACTTCATTTCGGATGAAACGAGATGGGGAATATTAGACCAAATGAGAAGCCATTTTTTTTCCCTCCCCCAGCCCCCCATCCCCGTCATGTTGATATGTAAGAGCAGTGTTCGCAACAGTTGAGCTGCCCAGGGAGTTTAGCTGTGCCAACCTGCTGTCACGAATCTGTTTCTCTGTTTGCTTCTGTACTCTTAAATTAACCCTCATGGACACAAAATGCACAGAGAAAGGCAAACTCTGTCCTGGCTGCTGCCCACTCACTTTCTCTACCAACTCAGCCCACTCTCTCTTCCCTTAACATCTCTCTCTCTCTCTCTCTCTCTGACCTTTTGTTTTCCACTCCACCTCAAATCAAGATTCTCCCGTGTCCATCCTTATTGTTGTCTTCTTGTTTTTACCATTCTTCTTCGCCTGTGGAGGTTTTTTTTTTTATTCATTTGAGTTTTTCTTTCTTTTTTTGTGCTGTCTGCTTTCCTTGCACTACAATGAAGAAAAGACATCCTTTCTGCTTGTTGATGGGTTTTGCATAGTAGGATGCAGATTATCTGGCATCCTGTTAAACAGCCTCTGCAGGAATTTTGAATAGTTGAATGAAGTGAAAGGTGCTTTTTGGCAGCAGTTGTATAGTTTTTGTACCTATTGGAAGTTTCTTCCTGTTAAAAGGGAGTTTTTCCTTCCCACTGTTGCCAAAGTGCTTGCTCATAGGGGGTCATATGATTGTTGGATTTTTTCTCTGTATGTATTATTGTAGGGTCTACCTTACAATTTAAAGCGCCTTGAGGCGACTGTTGTTGTGATTTCGCGCTGTATAAATAAAATTGAATTGAATTGAATAATTTATTCATATTGAATATTTTTCGACAGATAAATTGCTCCCCTGACTAAGAACAGCTTTGCAGCACCATCAACCAGAATCTGCACAACCTGATGGTTCCACTGTTGTCTCACAGCAAGAAGGTCCTGGGTTCGAATCCCCCATCCGGCCAGGGCGTTCCTATGTTGTGTTTGATTGTTCTCCCGGTGTCTGCATGGGTTCTCTCCACATACTTCTGCTTCCACAGCCCAAAGACTGTTTGTGGGTTTAGTTTAATTGGTGATCCTTAATTGGCTGTAGGTATACATGGTTATTTGTCTCTCGGTATTGCCCCTGCCGGGTTGGCAAACTGTCCAGAGTGTATCCCGCCCTCTCGCTCTATAGCACCTGGGATAGGCTTCAGATAAATGGAATATTTTTTTAAATTTCCCTTCACTTGCAAACTGTCAGCCTTCTTTGTTTTTTGATAATTCTTCACTTTGCTTTTGCACAGTGCTGTCACCACCACATGTTTGTCAGCCATCTTTGTTGAGCATCATCTTTTTCTTTTTTTTCTTTCTCTGCTGTCTGGGCTTCTATTGACTGTGGCTTTATTTTGTTATCTTACAGAGCTCAGACTGGATTCAACCAAGGACTCCTTTTGTTTCATAGACATGGCATCAAGAAACTAGAAGTTATGCGATACCTTAGTTTTCAGTTTCTCTTTGAGTTTTCTCTCTGTGTTTGCCTCGTCTGCTCTGCTATTCCCTTTCAAGCCTCACTTGTTCACTTTCATTTTCTCTGTGCACATTACCCTTTTTTCTCTCCCTGTCCTCTCTGTTATTTGTCTGGGAATCTAGTTTGAAACTCCCCCCTCTTGACTTGGTGGTTGTTTGTTATCTAGATGAAAAGCGATGTGCTTGTCTTGTCAAATGGGCTTCTCAAAGCCAGCACATTGTTTCTAAATTGCTGAACATGTTGCTGCTGCTAAACAGGTTCGGTATTTTTATCTAGCTGCATGGTGTCCTCTCATGCTACTCACTCTTTGGTTTGCTCTCCTTCCTGGCTACAGCTTGTGAACCCCTGCCGTCCACTCGGCTACCCCTCTCTTGCATAATGTATCACTGAGCTGAACCTCAAAGACTTTACTTTGATTAGATTTGCAGTCTTTTCTTATCACCCTGGAAACGCCAAGCTACACAGCTGAGGACAAGCACAAGTGAAGGGTTTCTGTGTAGCTGCTAATGATGCAACACACTTTGCAGGCTTGAGTTATGTTACATTCTTATGTTGTATTTTTAAAAGGCCATTACGGTTTCCTTTAGTAATGACATAGTGAGCATGAGCCCGTGGGGCACCTGTTGTGCCAGCTTTTTTTATATTCTACATAAGTAATGCCAATGCTACGATTGGCTACGTATATTTCTGTAATAGCAGAGCAACGGTAAATGTTCTTCTCTTGTGTTCGGGAAAGTTATTTTTATCCAATCGTCACAGGAAATTTTGCCACATTGCCAGAAAATAAAAATTTAGTTCCACTTTTTCAGTGTGAGGATTTTAGTTTGTCACGGAGGATACTACTCAGTCAAAAAGTTGTGTAATATCTTGGGGAACTTTCTGAAATGTGATAGACGATCTTAAAGATGGCTTTGCGTTTAGAGTTAAAGAAAGATTGAGTGGAGTTAAAGGATCGAGCATTTTTAGAGTTTAGTTCCCTCAAGATGTGTTGAAGCAGTTGTAAAAAACCCCAACAAAAACCCTCAGACTTGAGCCTGATTTATAATCCTGTATTGATATGCAGAGAGTCTCCCACCCTGTGCCATTGTGCCAATAAAATCTGCCTTTCTCATGGCTTCAACTGGAATGCAGTCTAACGTGTAACCAAACATGCCTTTTATGAGAAAAGTGGCCTATTTTATGCTGAAATGGGAGCAGCAAGTTTCTAAAAAGGCTATGAATGTGAGTTTTATACTCTTAGATAAAAACAAACAAACAAACAAAACAAACGTAAATGAGCTGCTATTAAAAGAAAGCACCAAAAATAAAATGGGGGATATTTTGCGCACACATGAATAAAAGGTGTCTCTTGAAATCTTAGTTTGCCTTTTGGCTTAAAGACAAAAAGGTTAAAAACCACTAGGGTAAAGTGCATACACTCGCCCTCACTCAAGGCCACTCCTCCCTGAGCCTGGTTCTGCTGGAGATTTCTTCCTGTCAAAAGGGAGTTTTTCCTTCCCACTGTCGCCAACATGCTTGCTCATTAGGGCGTCAACTTATTGTTGGGGTTTTCTTACCGTGTGAATGTGCAGTCTGAACAGCATTTTATTTTTTAAATTAAGCTCAAGACAATTAGGTAGTAACTGAATCTATGGAACAACAAAGGGGACAAAGATGACACATTAACAGCTGTTTTTGTCTCCCTTGGAAGGAAGCTGCCTTTTCACATTCAATAACAGAAACTGAACCACAGACATGTTCAGCTGCTGAGGGAATTTCCAGAAGTGACATGCCCATGTGACTTTAGGCAATCACTGTTTGCTAGAGTTTGTGGAAGTGGCATCATCAGCTCAACACTGTGAACGAAACCATAATTATAATTTTCCAGCCAAACAACCAGTGAAAAGTGATATATTCTCTGAGGCATGTGTGCCGCACTCATCATTGTGGTCAGTGTTTGCCTCTGTTTGGCGTTTGATAGAGTTGAACAGTTCCCCATTCTTGCATGGGTTAAGTTGTGTCATGTGGAGAAAAATAAAGCAAGGCAAAAAAAGAAAAACAACACAAATCACGTGAGGATGACGATGTATATGGATTTGCTTGGCCAGCAGTAGGGAGATGTGGTTTGTTCACTGTCTGCTGACAGTGTATTTAAGCTCAGCATACGACTGGGTGTCTCAGTAAATTGGTAAAAATTCCCATTTTAAAAACAAACAAAATAAGCATTTTGGTTTTTGAATAAAAAAAAAATGACTTGGCTGTTTGAGGAAAAGTTAGTTCAACCTTTTATTGGCTTTGGTGGTTATAGAGCTTCAGTAGTTGCTCTCGAAGCTTTCTAATTCAGTAACCAACACCATTCTTACACTACATTATTCCCTTTGAAGTCTATATCTTCATATATAAAGCACCCCGAGGCCATTGTTGTTGTGATTTGGTTATATAAATTGAATTGAACTGAATTGAATTTCACATCAGTTGAAACCCATCCGAGTTCTCCTGATGACTAGCATGTATGGGAAGCTGTACTGGGAATACCGGCAGGCAGAAACATTCCCAATTACCTCTCCTTGACTTCCCTCATGCACTCAGTCCTGCCGGAGCCGGCTAGAGAAAACCATTAGCCTATTGGAAGAAATATGAACATCTACCATTACATCTGGACAGTGTGCTTATGAGGAAGGCGACAGTTTGGAGACAGCACTGATCTTGTGTTAATGGTTAGGAGGTTAACTCTAGATACTGCAGAAGGGTTGTCTGGTTGTCAGCTAAGCTTATAGGTTGGACACGAAATGGGATGAGGGGTGTTTTGTTTTGTGTTTTTTTTGGGGGGGGTGAGTGAAGCATTTCAGTTTTATTGATTGCTCGTTCCTGGAAAACAAGTAAATTTATCATTCCTTTTAAAGTAGCATGTTCTGCTCCTAAGTGTTTTTCAGAAGCAAAGCTGCTCTATCTTATCTACATTAAAAGGAAGGCGGCAAAGTGAGAGCAGAGATGTTTAATGCACAGATCTCCACAGATGAGACATCTGAAGGTTGTGTATTTTGCTATATTGATGGTCCGATTTGACGCTAAAGTGTCAGTAACCATTGATGTATTGATGTGTGCGTGTGTCCCAATTGCATCACCACATCCACCTGTACCCAGCGCCTGTTGTTGCCCGTTTGGTCTTGAGAGACGAGACAGCTAACAGAGTGGAGTATATATTTGTAATTCTATATCACATAGAAACTGGAGAAATAAATTTTCTGCAGATGGATGATGAATTAAGGGGAAAAAAGCTACTTTAATAAATTCTTGGAAGATTGAAATGCCACTTGTGGTCAAAAAGTTCTGAGAAGATGGATCCAGAAGAATAGTTTCTGTGGGTTCTGTTCTGACTGCCTACTCTGTATATTCTACAATTTCAGTGTGAACCTCAAACTTTTGTTTTAAGTTGTCCCGAATTTTGTGTGGAAGGAGTTCATCGCTGGTGTTAGGTGACGGGTCTCCTGCTATAACTGAGCAGGTTTCTGCTGGAGCCACTCGCCTAGCTTGGGAGTCACCGCACCTAGTACTCCGATTACCACGGGGACCACCGTTACCTTCACCCTCCACATCCTCTCGAGCTCTTCTCTGAGCCCTTGGTATTTCTCCAGCTTCTCGTGTTCCTTCTTCCTGATATTGCTGTCATTCGGAACCGCTACATCGATCACTACAGCCGTCTTCTCCTGTTTGTCTACCACCACTATGTCCGGTTGGTTAGCCATGACCATTTTGTCCGTCTGCATCTGGAAGTCCCACAGGATCTTAGCTCGGTCATTCTCCATCACCCTTGGGGGCGTCTCCCATTTATATACGCTCATGTACATGAGCGGGGCACAGAAAGGGATTGGCAAGAATACCAGAGGCGCAAAACACCAGCTACTGGTAGACAGAACAGTCAGCCGAGACTGCAAGACCAGACTGACCAACCTGTGCACTGCCTGGATTGATTACAAGAAGGCCTATGACTCAATGCCCCACAGCTGGATACTGGAATGCCTAGAACTGTACAAGATCAACAGGACCCTAAGAGCCTTCATCAGGAACTCAATGGGGATGTGGTGTACAACACTAGAGGCCAACTCCAAGCCCATAGCACAAGTCACCATCAAGTGCGGGATCTACCAAGGAGATGCTCTGTCCCCACTGCTGTTCTGCATAGGCCTGAACCCCTCAGTGAGATCATTGACAAGACTGGCTACGGATACCGACTCACGGAGCGGAGCGGTTGTCAGCCACCTCCTGTACATGGATGACATCAAGCTGTATGCCAAGAGTGAACGAGACATCGATTCACTGATCCACACCACCAGGATATACAGCAATGACATTGGAATGTCATTCGGACTGGAGAAGTGTAGTCGGATGGTAACAAAGAGAGGGAAGGTAGTCAGAACTGAGGGGATTGAACTACCAGAAGGCAACATTGCAGACATAGAGGACAGTTACAAATACCTGGGGATCCCATGGCGAATGGGAACCATGAAGAGGTCGCTAAGAAAGCTGCAACCACCAAGTACCTGCAGAGGGTCAGGCAAGTCCTGAGGAGTCAGCTGAACGGTAAGAACAAGATCCGGGCCATCAACACCTACGCCCTGCCCGTGATCAGGTACCCTGCTGGGGTAATAGGCTGGCCAAAGGAGGAGATAGAAGCCACTGACATAAAGACAAGAAAGCTCCTTACCATGCATGGAGGGTTTCACCCCAAGTCCAGCACCCTGAGGCTGTACGCTAAGCGGAAGGAAGGGGCGGGGACTGGTGAGTGTCAGCACCACAGTCCAGGATGAGACAAGAAACATCCATGAATGCATCACGAAGATGGCCCCAACTGACAGCGTGCTCAGTGAATACCTCAGGCAGCAGAAACCCAAGAAAGAGGAGGGAGACGAGGAACCATCATGGAAGGACAGGCCCCTGCACGGTATGTACCACCGGCAGATAGAGGAGGTGGCTGATATCCAGAAATCCTACCAGTGGCTGGACAAAGCTGGACTGAAAGACAGCACAGAGGCACTAATCATGGCAGCACAAGAACAAGCTCTGAGCACAAGATCCATAGAGGCTGGGGTCTATCACACCAGGCAAGACCCCAGGTGCAGGCTGTGTAAAGATGCCCCAGAGACAATCCAGCACATAACAGCAGGGTGCAAGATGCTAGCAGGCAAGGCATACATGGAACGCCATAACCAAGTGGCTGGCATAGTGTACAGGAACATCTGTGCCGAGTATAACCTGGAAGTCCCGAGGTCAAAATGGGAGATGCCCCCAAGCGGTGGTGGAGAATGACCGAGCTAAGATCCTGTGGGACTTCCAGATACACACAGACAAAATGGTGGTGGCTAACCAACCGGACATAGTGGTGGTAGACAAACAGAAGAAGACGGCCGTAGTGATCGATGTAGCGGTTCCGAATGACAGCAATATCAGGAAGAAGGAACACGAGAAGCTGGAGAAATACCAAGGGCTCAGAGAAGAGCTCGAGAGGATGTGGAGGGTGAAGGTAACGGTGGTCCCCGTGGTAATCGGAGTACTAGGTGCGGTGACTCCCAAGCTAGGCGAGTGGCTCCAGCAGATCCCGGGAACAACATCGGAGATCTCTGTCCAGAAGAGCGCAGTCCTGGGAACAGCTAAGATACTGCGCAGGACCCTCAAGCTCCCAGGCCTCTGGTAGAGGACCCGAGCTTGAAGGATAAACCGCCCGCAGGGGCGAGATGGGTGTTTTTTTTTGTTTTTTTATAGATAGATATAGATAGATAGATAGATATACACATAGATAGATATTTTAATTCATGGGGTTGTGGACTGTGAATTCAACCCCTACGTTCACACTGTCAAAATGGACTTCTGCTTTAACCTGTGACTGTTGTGTGTGCCACGCCGTGCTGTCTCAGAGCCCGTTGAAAACATAGGTGGTTTTTCTTTTTTGGCCACGCCAACACAGCCTTCACTTGGTGTTCGCTCGCTTTGTGGTAGAGTATCACTTCCTGTTCCTGCTCAAACACAGTGGTGTTTCTGAGTAGCTTTTCTGCTTAGCAATTTACTTTAAATCTTTTGATACATCCCTTTTTCATAGTATAATCTTAACGTGCTTCATCTGAATCACCCTTTCTGTGTACTCACTACCTAATTTATAGCCAAAGTATTCACTCACTGTCTCTTTACTGTTTCGCTAGCTTAGCTTAGCTCGTAGCCGACTCGTTAGCACCATGGCTACTTCACCTGTCCCTCCTGCACTTTCCTGCTCATTGTGTCAGATGTTTAGTTACTCCTCGGCCTCCTTTAGCAGTAATGATACCTGTAACAAATGTAGCATATTTGCAGCTCTGGAGGCCAGGATTACTGAATTGGAGACTCGGCCCGCACCCTTCATTCACCCGTAGCTAGCCAGGCCCCTGTAGCTGGTGCAGCCGAAGATAGCATAGGCCCCGCTAGCTGTTCCCCGGCAGACCCCAAGCAGCTGGGGAAAGAGAGGCGGCTGGGTGACGGTGAGGAGGAAGCATAGTCTTAAACTGAAGCCCCACGTACACCACCAACCTGTTCATGTGTCTAAACTGCTTTTTCCCCACTCGGCGACACACCCGCCGGGGTCAAACTCTGGTAACTGGTGATTCTGTTCTCAGACATGTGAAGCTAGAGACACCGGCAACCATAGTCAATTGTCTTCCAGGGGCCAGAGCAGGCGACATTGAAGGAAATTTAAAACTGCTGGCTAAGGGTAAACGTAAATACAGTAAGATCATAATTCACGTCGGCAGTAATGACACCGTTACGCCAATCGGAGGTCACTAAAATCAATATTGAATCGGTGTGTAACTTTGCCAAAACAATGTCGGACTCTGTAGTTTTCTCTGGTCCCTCCCCAATCAGACCAGGAGTGACATGTTTAGCCGCATGTTCTCCTTAAATTGCTGGCTGTCTGAGTGGTGTCCCAGAAAGCGATGTGGGCTTCATAGATAATTGGCAAACCTTCTGGAGGAAACCTGGTCTTGTTAGAGAGACGGCATCCATCCCACTTTGGATGGAGCAGCTCTCATTTCTAGAAATATGGACCAATTTATTAAACCCCCAAAATATGACTATCCAGAGTTGGGACCAGGAAGCAGAGTTGCAGTCTTACACGCCTCTCTGCAGCTTCTCTCCTCCTGCTACCCCCAAAAACCCATCTCCATTGAGACTGTGTCAGCTCCCAAAAAGACAAAAAACAAACCAAAACCAGCAATAAACAACTTAAACATAAAAATCACAAAGAAAGAACAATACAGTATCCACATCTGAACCAAAGAGTAAAACAGTGAAATGTGGATTATTAAATATTAGGTCTCTCTCCTCCAAGTCTCTGTTAGTACATGACTTAATAATTGATCAACAAATCGATTTACTCTGCCTTACAGAAACCTGGTTGCAGCAGGATGAGTATGTTAGTTTAAATGAATCAACACCCCGAGTCATTCTAACTACCAGAAACCTCGAAGCACAGGCCGAGGGGGCGGTGTGGCAGCAATTTTTCACACCAGCCTATTAATTAACGAAAGACCAAGACAGACTTTTAATTCATTTGAAAGCCTGATGCTTAGCCTCGTCCACCCCAGCTGTAAAACTCAGAAACCAGTCTTACTTGTTATCATCTATCGTCCACCTGGGCCTTACACAGAGTTTCTCTCTGATTTCTCAGACTTTTATCTGATTTAGTGCTCAGCTCAGATAAAATAATTATTGTGGGTGATTTTAACATCCATGTAGATGCTAAAAATGACAGCCTCAACATCGCATTTAATCTGTTATTAGACTCAATTGGCTTCTCTCAAAATGTAAACGAACCCACCCACCACTTTAATCACACTCTAGATCTTGTTTTAACATATGGCATAGAAACTGAACATTTAACAGTGTTTCCTGAAAACCCTCTGCTGTCTGATCATTTCCTGATAACATTCACATTTACAATAATTGATTACACAGCAGTGGAGAGTAGACTTTATCAAAGTAGATGTCTTTCTGAAAGTGCTGTAACTAAGTTTAAGAATATAATCCACCCACTGTTATCATCTTCAATGCCCTGTACCAACATAGAGCAGAGCAGCTATCTGAACGCTACTCCAACAGAGGTCGATTATCTTGTTAATAATTTTACCTCCTCACTACGTGCGACTCTGGATACTGTAGCTCCTGTGAAAACTAAGGCCTCAAATCCAAGTACCTGACTCCGTGGTATAATTCTCAAACACGTAGCCTAAAGCAGATAACTCGTAAGCTGGAGAGGAAATGGCGTGTCACAAATTTAGAGGATCATCATTTAGCCTGGAGAAATAGTTTGCTGCTTTATAAGAAAGCCCTCCCAAAGCCAGAACATCTTACTATTCGTCACTGATTGAAGAAAATAAGAACAACCCCAGGTTTCTCTTCAGCACTGTAGCCAGGCTGACAAACAGTCAGAGCTCTACTGAGCCAACAATCCCTTTAACGTTAACTAGTAATGACTTCATGAACTTCTTCACAAATAAAATTTTTATCATTAGAGAAAAATTACCAATAATCATCCCACAGATGTAATATTATCTACAGCTACTTTTAGTACCATCAATGTTAAGTTAGACTCTTTTTCTCCAATTGATCTTTCTGAGTTAACTTCAATAATTAATTCCTCCAAACCATCAACGTGTCTTTTAGACCCCATTCCTACAAAACTGCTCAAAGAAGTCCTGCCATTAATTAATTCTTGATCTTAAATATGATCAACCTATCTCTAATAATCGGCTATGTACCACAGGCCTTCAAGCTGGCTGTAGTTAAACCTTTACTCAAAAAGCCATCTCTAGACCCAGCTGTCTTAGCTAATTATAGGCCAATCTCCAACCTTCCTTTCATATCAAAAATCCTTGAAAGAGTAGTTGTCAAACAGCTAACAGATCATCTGCAGAGGAATGGCTTATTTGAAGAGTTTCAGTCAGGTTTCAGAGCTCATCACAGCACAGAAACAGCTTTAGTGAAGGTTACAAATGATCTTCTTATGGCCTCCGACAGTGGACTCATCTCTGTGCTTGTCCTGCTAGACCTCAGTGCTGCGTTTGATACTGTTGACCATAATATCCTATTAGAGCGATTAGAACATGCTGTAGGTATTACAGGTACTGCACTGCAGTGGTTTGTATCATATCTATCTAATAGACTCCAATTTGTACATGTAAATGGAGAGTCCTCTTCACACACTAAGGTCAATTATGGAGTTCCACAGGGTTCAGTGCTAGGACCAAATTCTATTTACATTATACATGCTTCCCCTAGGCAACATCATTAGAAGACATAGCATAAATTTTCACTGCTATGCAGATGACACGCAGCTCTATCTATCCATGAAGCCAGGTATCACAGACCAATTAGTTAAACTGCAGGAATGTCTTAAAGACATAAAGACCTGGATGGCCGCTAACTTTCTGCTTCTTAATTCAGATAAAACTGAGGTTATTGTACTCGGCCCTGAAAATCTTAGAAATATGGTATCTAAGCAGATTCTTACTCTGGATGGCATTACCTTGGCCTCCAGTAATGCTGTGAGGAACCTTGAGTCATTTTTGACCAGGACATGTCCTTCAATGCACATATTAAACAAATATGTAAGACTGCTTTCTTCCATTTGCGCAACATCTCTAAAATTAGAAATATCCTGTCTCAGAGTGATGCTGAAAAACTAGTTCATGCGTTTATTACTTCCAGGCTGGACTACTGTAATTCTTTATTATCAGGATGTCCTAAAACTCGCTGAAAAGCCTTCAGCTGATCCAAAATGCTGCAGCAAGGGTACTGACAGGGACTAGAAAGAGAGAGCATATTTCTCCTGTTTTGGCTTCCTTCATTGGCTTCCTGTTAAATCCAGAATTGAATTCAAAATCCTGCTCCTCACATACAAGATCTTAAATAATCAGGCCCCATCTTATCTTAATGACCTTGTAGTACCATATCACCCTATTAGAGCACTTCGCTCTTGCACTGCAGGCCTACTTGTTGTTCCTAGAGTATTTAAAAGTAGAATGGGAGGCAGAGCCTTCAGTTTTCAGGCCCCTCTTCTGTGGAACCAACTTCCAGTTTGGATTCGGGAGACAGACACTATCTCTACTTTCAAGATTAGGCTTAAAACTTTCCTTTTGCTAAAACATATAGTTCGGGCTGGACCAGGTGACCCTGAATCCTCCCTTAGTTATGCTGCAATAGACGTAGGCTGCCGGGATTCCCATGATGCATTGAGTTTTTCCTTCCAGTCACCTTTCTCACTCACTATGTGCTAATAGACCTCTCTGCATCGAATCATATCTGTTATTAATCTCTGTCTCTCTTCCACAGCATGTCTTTATCCTGTTTTTCTTCTTTCACCCCAACCGGTCGCAGCAGATGGCCGCCCCTCCCTGAGCCTGGTTCTGCCGGAGGTTTCTTCCTGTTAAAGGGAGTTTTTCCTTCCCACTGTCGCCAAAGTGCTTGCTCATAGGGGTCATATGATTGTTGGGTTTTCTCTGTATTTATTATTGTGCTATCTACTGTACAATATAAAGCGCCTTGAGGCGACTTTTGTTGTGATTTGGCGCTATATAAATAAAATTGGATTGAATTGAATTGAATTGAACACCTGGACCACTGGTGTGATTTCACTCACTGCAATACTGTCAACTTCCCAAAAATGAAGAAAAATTCAAATAGAAGGGTTTCTGTTTTGACACACTGGAGGAGATCGAGTCCCCATCGTGGAGGCAAAGTGGGACTTCTACTGACAGATCTAAGTTTTAAACCAAGACAGGTTTCAGATTTTTATGAACCTCTTCTCAGAACCTTTTCATCACACCTCCTGTTCATAGTGGAGTATCTTTTATAAATGGTATAATTCTTAAGTTATAGTGCCATTTACAAAAGTATAATTCTCTGTTTGGGCATGTTACTATTATAAGAATTATTAGGATCATTATTAATCCTTTACTCAAATATGTTTTCTGTGGTCGATCTGTGTATAAAGGTGTTGATAGCATGAAAACAAGCAGATGCATAATACAAATATATATGTTCCCAAAATGATATATGATACATATATATGTATGTATATATATGTATATGTGTATATGTATATACATATGTACATATGTGTGTGTGTGTGTGTGTGTGTAGTCATTTAAAATAATCTGGCCAAGTGAAAGTATGTAGCTGTAGATTTTTTCGAAAGTCATTTCATGTGATAGCCTGCATCCTACCTGCGAAAACCTGCTATCACAGACAGGACTGAATTCAGTGGGAAGCTACACTGGTGTCCCATGCAGCAGTCATGAATGGATGCTGCTGTCTCCACAGTGAGTCACCTCTTCGTGTTTGCAGTCATTGAGCTTGAGTGTATGCAGATACTAATGATGAGTGTGTGACTATTATTATTACATCCTGACTGCGTAAATGTGTATGACCTAGTGTGTGTGTGCGCATGTGTTTGTGCTGACATTATCCATTTAGAGAGGATGCAGAGCAGGAGGGGACAACACAGGAGTCCAGGATGTGACTCAGGGGACAGAGATTAAAGATACAGCTCCCTTCATTCATATTTTTAAGCAGTATGTAAAATGTGCTGCTGTGATGGCATGTGCATGCCAGTCCTACAGCCTGCCAGCTGAACAGAGTGCAGGCACCGGTTCATGGGTGTGCTCAAGGACAATGGTACAAATTGTGGGCAGATCCAATCAGCGTAGTACTTCTTGAATTCCTACTTTAGCGAAGCACAGCAATGGCAAAAACCAGTCGTCCCTGAAGACATTTTTGTGACTTTGCAAGTCATTTGAGTCACTTCACTGCCTCACACTCTTCTTTTCCTTCTCACTGATGATCCAGAGCCTGTGTCTATGTTTCTGTTCTTTATTATTAACATAGCCCTACTCAGCCAGCCGTAGCTGCAATATTAAATTCAAAAGCCCTTTTGTTCTTCAAGTGGCTCTCAAAATTGTCTCTAGAGGAAAAGCGTTTCACATGGAGTGCATTTGGTCAAACATTTAACTTGCAGCATTCCTTCCTGGATTAAAAGATGGTCAACATGGTTAAAAAGCATCAGTAAACAGATTTTACCCGTTTGATCATTGTGATTAATAACTATGTTAAGATAATCATATTTCACTGTGAAATGTTAAAATCCATCCATCTGTTCTTTTTCTGATACTTGACTGGGTCCAGGTCATAGATGCCCAGACCTCTCTCTCCCCAGCCTCCACCTCCTCCAGCTCGTCTAGGGAGGGACAGTGAGGCCTTCAAAAGCCAGCAGAGAGACGTAATCTCTCCACCTCTCCCTGGGTCTGACCTTAGGCCTCGTCGTAGTTGAATAAGGTCCTAG
The DNA here is from genome assembly GCF_013358895.1 of Oreochromis aureus. Lineage (NCBI taxonomy): Eukaryota > Metazoa > Chordata > Actinopteri > Cichliformes > Cichlidae > Oreochromis > Oreochromis aureus. The sequence continues at coordinate 38,565,944 of NC_052947.1, forward strand.
TGCCCTAAAGCACCCCTCTGATGCTCCTCATCATATCTCGAAGGTTCAGCTCAGACAACCTTTAAATGAAGCTCACTTTTGCAGCCTGCAAAATTATTCTTTTGGTTAAGTGCACTTCATGGCCATAGGTAAGGGTGTGAATTTAGACTGACCAGTAAATCCACAGGTTTGCCTTTGCTCTCTCTTTACCACAATACTCTCCTGGCTATTGTGGTAAAGACTGGCTATAATGCTGCACCAGTGGGTCCATCTTAGTTCTAATGATGGAGCTGGGTAGGGGATATTTGGCCAGTATTCGAGAATGTTTGGCAGTCAGGTCTCTGTCAGTAACCATCATCTGTCAAGTATCTGTGGCATGATCTTTGCATTCACTGCCCTGGCAAAGAATTGTCTATTTACATGACAATTACCTTAGTCTGCATTTTGCACAGAGTCAGTTGTTCCACATAGAGATGAATGCACATGCGATGTTGCTGAAGATCTTCAGTCATGTCGTGAAGAGAGAGCCTCATGTTTAGTTATTTTAAAGTGCCTACATGCAGATACTACACTTGGAACATAGACACATTTTTCAGATATCAAATCACATTGCAGTCAGTCCTCAAATGTGGGCTCTTCACTAATCACATATATGTTAAATCCATGAGTTTTTATAGGTGTCAGACTTTCTAATATTACTGTTTTTACAGTACAAGCCACATTTACTGTTCTCTAAGACCAACTCGTAGATCAGGAGCAAATTAAAAACCTTTCTGTGTTGACCCGTTTTAGGGTCCATGAGTCTTTTTTGTCCAATCTCTGCAGTCCCTTTAAAATGAATAAGTAGGTACATACATATTTTTGTGTCTTGACATCCAAAATCCAAACTGGAATTCCCACCACCTCCAAGGCCTGCTCACATGTAGCTGTCACAAATGACTGAAAATACAACTTGATGCTTCCAGCTGCTTTCCCTCATTCATTTATGAGGAGGCTTTAAGGCCCGGACACAGGAAGATTTAAAAATGTGAAATTTACATCTAGTGCACATCTGCTTCAGAAGCATTCTCATTTCTTCCTCTGGCGTGGATGACGGGCTGCCTCTTGGCTCGCAGCTTTGTACTGGGGACCTCTCCACATAAATTCCATTGAATGCATGATCGAGCTGGTTTGGACATTTGTGCTTTTACATACAGCTCTGCTGGTTAATGCCTAGAAACGTTCACTGACTGTGTGAAAACAGCTGTAGATTCAGAGCTTAACTATTTTGGTTGGAAGATCAAATGTCCCTGTGTAGTGCGATGAGTTTTTTAAGCTTCAAATTAAATACTTGAAGGTTTGCAGCTCGCCAGGCTCTCTGCAAGATGCACGTCTCTTGGTGAAGTAATAGTTTAATGGTTGAAGATTTCTGGCTGTCTAACAGATTCTGGCTCAGTCTCATGTATGCACCACTGGAGATGAATGTCACCTTAAAGGTTATCTTAGCCTTTCAATATACTTTTGCTTCCCTTTCAAGGATAGTAGCCCCTAAAGCCAGAATATTTTGTACAAAAAGCTGCCTTTTGCCGCAGCATTACAGTTTGCTACCATTGCCAGTAGAGCATGTGTTGAGACTAATGTCCTTAATGAAGTTGCACCGGCATACAAAAGTTTGTGACACACATGATTAATTATGAGAAGTTTCCATTGAGCGTGCTGTTTATATACAGCAATAAAAAGTCGCTAGTAATTTTGAGTTTTTTAACAACAGCTGAGTAAAAGTTGAGAAGCAGCTTTAGGCCAGACTAATGGATTGTAGGTAATGAGCTGTTTTTCAGTGAGCGTGATGTATGTGTGGTGTTTTTATCATTGTAAACAATTGGGCGTTCGATACAGTTAACGTGCGTGAAGCTTCTTTTCTCTTTTGATAGGTCTGAAAATTACCATACTACTCAGTTTAATAATTATTTCTCCTAAAGTGGCTTCAATTAAAATGCGAGTTCTTCTGATTATGCACTCAGCAGATTGTGATATCTGTCTTCATGCCCCTTCGGTCATTAGTGCAGACTAGAAAGGCGTTATGTCACATTAAGACATAGCTGTACTGAGAGTACTCCGTCAGCTGCTACCCAGAATCCTTCACTTTAAATCCTGTGCCACTATCAGTCAGCCCCACTATCCTTCTCTGTGACCCTGATTGTTTCTGAATAGCTGGACCTGCACCTCTTATTCTGCTCTAATTAGTGGGACAGCTGTCTGTATAAATAATTGGTGTCCCCTTCTACCCCTCAAGTCTTAGGCTAATGGTTTTCCTGTCCCTTCTTTTACCCTCTAATGGTTCACTTTCCTCCTGTGGTTTCCCTCTGTCTCAAGGCAGTGTGGGATATCTATATCAACGACCTGAGTAGCGATGGCCCTTTTAATGGGCTCATTTTATAACATCCTTTCTGCTTCACTGTCCATGTTAAATGAGACTGCAGTTAACCCTTGTTATTTAAAAAAAACAAAAAACCCTGTTTCGTGGCAGACGACAGCTGCTTGTTAGAGTGACCCGATGCAGCGGGGTAGGGTAGATTTTATTTCCTTTTCCATGTTGATATTCAAACACTCGTCAGGGAAAAGTTCAAGTAAGTGACATGCCTGCTAGTGTAGTGCTGTTAGTCTTAAGTATTTATGAGGGTGAAGATTGTTGATAACAGTTGTTCTTTTTTAAAATATTAATTTAAAATTAATTAAATAACAAAAAGCAAATCTGCAAAAAAAGAAAAAAAAATCACTTTGTACATTTCTTAGTAAGGTAATAATGTGCAGCCACCAATCCAGCGCCCAGAGAGCAGCGTGTTCAGACGGTACCTTGTTCAGGGGTCCCTCAGGGTAACCGTTCAGTGGATTTGAACCCCAGACTTTCCGATCATGGGTTGTCGAGTGTAAACTTTGCTGCAGATAATAATAAGACATATCTTAAAATGATAAGCTGGTGAGTCTGTGTTATGATGATCTGCCAGCTTATCTGTAACTGTATCAGAAATGTCAGCTATGTATTACAGTGTAGTTTTACAGTGGACCCACCTCAGCAGCAGCAGTCCAAGCTGGAACGTGAAGCCTCCTTTCTCATGTAATTGTTAAAATGTTAGCTTATGATTTCAGTTTAACATAACTAGGTTAGAATATTTTTAACATGCTGCAGATATTAACTTAATATGTTTGTTCATGAATAATTTGGGCTGTGTGACAGACTGTGGCAGATTATTGCACACTTTAAGACCTAAACTGGGATATTTTCCACACGTGTCCTTTCTCACTGCAGGAAATGGGCTGCTTTGTTCACGTTTGCACTACTGAAAATACTCCCTGTGGTATAGGCACGATCTGATATCGTCGTGTTGGTGTTGTTCCCAGATCATCATACTAAATGTTGTTCCAGGATCAACATTTCAAGTGACCAATCAGAATGTTGTGACATCATACTTTTGCGACTTCGGGAAAAACTGCCGTAAAACAAAAAACTGTTCTTAAGCTGCGAGAAACCGCCTCTGTCCGCCGATCAACGGACCCTAACCCTAACCCCAACCCTTTAATAAACGGTAAGCAGAACTGATATTGTCCTTGCAACATTGGAATTTCATAAATGCACGAATGGCTTGGCGCGCAAAAGAATAACGTCACAACAATGTGATTGGTCACTTGCAATGTTGAACCTGGAACAACATTTTCATGATGATCTGGGAACAACACCAACACAATGATATCAGATCATCTGTGGTATAGATGGGGAGATTGCTTCCCTACACCGCACTCGGTACATTACAAGCACTACATCCACACTCAAACCAAGCTTTTCTGTTGAGTACACATGAAATAAGTAATAAATTCATTTTACGTACTTACAAAAAGATCCCAGTAGGTATACTGACTCTGTAACTAGTTTTGTTTTGTTTTTTTATCCAAGGAAATACATTTTCTAGCTTTATTATTATTATTATTTCATTTATTTTTTGTCTATCTTTTTTATTTTATTTTTTTCCCCCCCCCAAAAAAGAAGATTATTTGAATTGTGACCGACGGGTCAACCCCACGTTATTTGTTTTCTTGTATTCTGGATTTGAGCACATTTAAAAGTCAGAGTCAGAACTTTGAATTGCAAAAAGTAGAATATGTAGCACTTTTTTTTTTTTTTGCTGTAGAGGATAAAAAAGAAAAACCTCTGGGGATGAAATCTTGATATGTTGAATAGGCTCTGACTCACAGATCTTTTTTTCCTGAATAAAACACAACAGTGAAAAGCTTATAATAATGTCTTGCATGGCCTTGATTCTCCAGACAGCCTGCAGTAGCTAATCTAAGCCTCCGCCTCTGGAGTCTCTGAAGTTATGCTTTTTGTGCTCGTTATGTTGAATGTGTATAGAATTATTACGCTTGTACTTTTACACTGACTGACACGTAAAGGAATAGCAAAATGTGAGAACTGTATTACAGCTTGTCCTAACATGAGAGACAGGAAAATCCTCCATAAACCATAAAGCTCAGCCATGCGGAGTTGGACAGGGTTTCTTTATTCTTCCCTGTCCCTTGGTATCATTAAAAAGGAGGAAGAGCCTTTTCTGGATTAAAGGGGCTTGTAGTCTGCCACAGACTGTGGACAGTTGATCATTATACATCTCTTCTGCCCTCCACTACACCACTTTCCCTTTCCCTCCTTCCATTTTAGGCTATTTTAGGCTCTATCAACACTAAAGTTCTTAGCTCCCTGCTCCTGTCATTTCTTTCCTTACCTATTCCCACTTCAGCCTTTGTCTCATTATATCACCTCCCCAACGTGTTCTTCTTCAGTGTCAAATTTCTCCCTTTCTTGAAATTTGAAATTTAATTAAAAATACTTGTAAAGGAAAAAATTATAAACCTTAAGTGCCTCAGAGGGTGAAAGTATGTGTGCAAGAGAAGAAGATAAAAAGGGTGTCCCCTGTTTCTTTATTTTGCACAAATTAGCATGAGATGGACCATGAAACCCAATTACAGGGCCGTAATGCTTTATCACGATCACATATAGTGATGAGTGAGATTGGGTTTAATTTTAAATGCATGCACACCTTCCCTGTAATAGCAGGGATCTTGATGTGTGTGATCATGAAGGTGTTTCCCTGCAGAACCACGTGCAGAAACCTCAAAGAAATCTCTCCCAAAGAAAATAAGAGAAAGATCAAAAATCTGTCTGAACTTTCTGAAGCTCTAAATAATTCAACACTCAGACATTTATCAGATTAACATCACACTGAAAGCACTGCATCAAAGACATTCTGAAGATGCTCATCCCCATTTTTTTATTATCATAAACTATATAAAAGATTGTTGTTCCTAGTGCCTTTAAAACTGCATTCTTTACGGCTGTCAGCAGAGGGCGACTCCTCTGGTGGTAAAAAGATGGATCGTATTGAAGTCTATGAAAAATGACGGCAGTGCTCACTTGATTTATGTCCTCAGTAAACACTCAGTTGTTATTAAACCCAGCATGATTTTCATTTTTGTAAATTATCGCCCTAATTCCACCAAACATTTACTTGCAGGCAGCCAAGTATATTTGCATAGTATGACTGGCAGCAGTGACACTCCGAGACACTTCAAGATTTCATTATCGATACCACTTATCAATTCAATTCCTCGTTGATGCTCACTGGGTGTCATTAGCTCCGCTTTGTGAATCACCACCATCATTAAACAGCATATCAAAGACATTACATTCATGCAAATTGCATTCTCTGTGGTCAGATATGTTTGCATGTTGAAGGTATTTCCCCTATTTGTTGTGATCAGTGTTGGGGTTATTGCAAAACATAACATTTGTGTATCTATGCGGTATGCTACTTAATATTTGTTACACAACTCGTTACATCACTTTTACGTTTCACCGTAAAATGATGTGAAACTCGCTATCCCAATGAGGACACGTGATCTTTCCTTTAGTATTTAGTTATGAACACGAAGCAAAGATGAAAAACGGCACAAAGACCCTTGAAAGCAATCGCCACGGTGATTCTACTGCAGAAGCATGAGCAGGTAGAAACTGAGGCTGCAGCCTAACTGCTCATCACTTTGTTAGCTGTTGAAGTTCAGGCTCAGCATTCGCTCAGCTTTAACATCTATCTGGGTTCTCGGCTAGCTTAATGTTCACATACTGTCTGTGCAGATGTTTGCAAATAACAACTCCAAAGAATCATCATTGTATGAGTGTGCGGTATTTTAATAGATGGATTAGAAACTGCAACAAAAAGAATAAGATGCTGACAGTCAAAATGTAGAACTGAATAGAATAGAATTCAACTTTATTGTCATTGCACATGTCACAAGTACAAGGCAACGAAATGCAGTTAGCATCCATCCAGAAAGTGCTTTAGCAATAATATAGATATATTACAGAATATGGATCTATTATAGGTATGTTACAATGTACAAGGTATGAAGGTATGTTATGAATATACTATAAGTATGTACAGGCTATGAATAGGTTATACATATGGTTAAAAATATGAAAACTATACAGATTGTAGATATACAATTGGGAGTATTAATAAACAGTTGTAAAACTATAATTATTGTATTGTGCAGTATGATTGTCTATACAGAATTTACAGTAGGCATCAAAACAGAACCTCACTGCATGCTGTGTATTTTTCTTTTTGTAAATCCAGTTTAAATAATTAATTTCTAAATATAGTTCAGATCAGTTTTATTAATTTTAATAGCCCTTTTTCTGAGAAATGGGCTTAAGTAACATAATTGATGGGAAATGTATGTATATATTTGATATCAAAAGCGCACATCCACACATACAGTGACTGCAATCCATCATAACTGTGATGTGAATGATATTCATCCCGGAGCTATACTATAAATGCATGTCATGCACTTGGTATGAGTTGGTAAATCAGACGAGGAGGAGCTGAAATGTTTCCAGGGCACGAGTTGTTCCACTGTGTAATGAACAAATAAGTGTGGTGACAGAATGGTGTGTGTGTTTGTGCACCACTTCGGATATTTCATAGTGTCTCCTGACCCTGACCGGACCTACGCAGATAGCTGGCCAGTGGCAGCAGCATCACTAAACAGAATTACGGGCGCAGGCAGGAAAAAAAAAGAAAAGCAAATCTGACCAAAGTAAAACACAGCTCTGTTTAGAAGAGAGCAGGTTTTCTAATAGAAATAACACTTTAATTTATATCAGACTTTCCTGTTATTGCTCTAATTATCAGAGACATTTCCATTAACATTAAGCAATTTTTCACTTTCAGTTGTTAATTATGTAATCAAACTGCTTCCTACAGCAGTAATGACCAAAGCGATTCGAACTGACCATCTTTAGCTTACCGTGCTCCAGGGACCGAACGTGCAGATTAGAAACTGACTCAAATAAATTCAGTCAGTCCAGGCCTTGTTCATCAAATGTGCTGCAGGGTGCTTCGTTGACTCCTGTCTGTCAGCGGCATGTTGTGGTTTCATTTCTGCTTCAGTGTTGTCCTGCGCTGTCATGCTACCATGTGGTTTAACTCTCTTCCAGTGTGCCTATGTTTTTGGTTTCAGGGTGTTAGTTGCACTCAGGAAATTGGACAAGGCTCCAGATGAAAAATCAGATGAAGGGAGATTGGCCTTTGAACCATGTGGGATTTAAACATATAAAATGTGTCTGGCAGAATTTTTTTTAAGTAAAGAAAGGTAGAATATGCCCAGTATTTGGCCAGGTTAAATGAATTTATCAAAACCAAACACATTTGAAGTGGCACAGATTTATGCGAGTGGGTGCACAAAAGTGAGAGACAATAGGAAAAACGTTGCAGGTATGTGGGGAGGGGAGGGGGGGCAGGAAAAGAGTACAGAGGAACTCATTCATCACAGCCAATCTACCAGCCAAGCCAGCTTAATGGAGACAGATAGCGCCTGTAGCTGTCAACACAAGAAGCTTATCTCTATATTAAGCAGTCCCACCATTAGGACCACACCGGCCACATGTTGGGAGATTGATCTGGAGCATTTAGCGACAGGGCAAATATCCTAATTAGGCTCAGGTTTGACACCAGGTGTCGTTTTTCTCTCTGTATTTTCTGTCACTGGTGGTACGACCTTGTCGCTTCATTCAAAATATCAAAAGTAATCCTCTATCTTCCATGGAAAACTCAGGCTTCAGGAAAATCTTCAACTTCTCTCTCACCTACTCAGTAAGCCTCAAAGTAATCCCCTTTCCTTCTCTCCTTTTATCTCGTCTCATTCCTTAGTGTTGTTCTCTTACGGGATGTTGCTAGGTCATAGGATTATTGTCAGAGGACCAACGCTCTCGCCTTCAGTCCTTACTGTTGATTAGCTTGTTCTTGCTCTGAGTAAACTCAAACATTTAAGCTTCCATTCAGATTCCTGAGTGATGAGAGCAAAGATCAGAGCCAGCAGCCTTGTTACAGTGGAAAATGTTAGAAAGGAATCAGACAGCCGTCTTCTGTCACCACAAGGATCCTTGCTGTCATGTGAAACTGTATTGATCCACAGAGAAAAATTCTATTTGAACTTTTCCTTCCTTTCACAGCGAGGTGAGAGGTCAGGGTCAGGTACACATGTAGCTGTCTGTAGAGATAATAGAGCTCGGTTCATGGGACTTGCTCTGTGATAATTCGCTCATTCTCTGCTCAGACCTTTCTGCAAAGGGGAAAGGGAGAAAAGTCTCTTCCTTTGGTTAAACACAATAAAATATTTTTAGCAATGATTATTATTCTGTGTAGAGAAAACCACATTACTTGTAATTTTGTATTCTGGACACCAATACTTCCGATTTTGAGTTAATGTAGCGGGGGTCACACTGGAGTTTTCCCTGGCATTCGGGAGCAGCAGATCTACTTATTGGGATGGATTACAGTAAACCAAGCAATATTTTTTCTGCCAGTGTTAGTTTACATTGATGTGAATATTAACTGTCTCTCTAGTTCAGACCTTTTGTGATGAGCAAGAATACAAAACAGGAGGCTGTCACAGCACATTAGGCTGATGCATACAGGCAAATGTGCATGAAGATAACTGATCCCTTTCTATATCTGATTGTTACACTGTATAATACATGTAACCCCTTACTCATAGTTTCATGTGTTTCTGGGTTTCTTTAGGAAACACATTTTTAGTTTTAGGTTTAAATGAAGATAGGTTGCCACCTGAGGCTGGCTCCCAAGACTGAGAGAATCCCTGTAGATGCTCATGCCAAAATAGGCTATAAAAAGCAATGAAATTAATGTTTGGAGCCTAGTCGAAGCATTATTATGACATTATGGTGGTGCTTTCATATAATTTTATTTTTGTGTCCATATACAGTCTGTGGATTAAAAATTAGACCTACTAAGTGGCAACATAAGATCTTATGTACCTGACAGCTAAGCTTAGTTAATTAACACCATTTTTCGTTCTCCTGTGTATATGAATAACATTATTCAACTTTAGCCTTATTGACAGCTAGCTAAGCTCACATATTTGTCCGCTCAAGTCGCCTCAGCCGGATGAATCCACCACTAACGGTCTCACGGACTTGTCTATGAGAATATTAAAAAATGAAGATAAAACTAACACAGGTTCTACTCTCATTAACGTTATTTGTTATTGGATATTATTTGAGTGTTATTACCCCAGTGAGCATTTTCTTTATTAGTCTATGGTCACAATCATTAGTTTTAAGTCTACTTTGACACAACAGGATATTTAGTTTGTAAATTATTGTTCCATTCAGAGTAAAATGGACCATAAAGCAGGGCACACTCTGAGGTATGTCTACCTTGTGATTTGCAAGTGTGAGCAGTGTTTCTGGTTCTCAGTCGGATCTCATCCTGGCGTGTCACATCCCGGTCTAAATGCAGAGACTGCATAACGCTGGTCCTGCTGATGTTATGGTGGCTAGCTAGATCCATCTATTTAATGGATTACCCATAAATACCTTAAGTTAATTAGCATACACCCTCTAGCAAGATGTTTATCAATAGATGTTTCTATTGGACATTCCGGGTATTTCTGGCATGGCAAAAATAATCCAGAAAAATAAACTTGGACATAACAAAATCCTAACTGTCAGCCCTGAACTGTAAAACTTTGTTGGTTTTTGTCGGTCCTTTGATATCTATTAAGATGATTAAAGTAAAGATGTCTTCCTGTGGATGTAATTTTATTGACTTTGATACTCGACTGCGTGAGAGTGGATCACTTTCAGATATTTTCTTTGACCATCTTTGGTTATTGTCATTAAGTTCACTTTTATGTTGTTATTGTGGTATTATTACAATTTTCAAGTTGTGGTAATGCTGTAACTTGAACACAATGCTGAGCACAAAATTTTACGGGGCACTTGTTATTTTCCCAACAGTCTCTATTCTGCAGCTGTTATTATCTTTGATGGAATTAATGAGTGACTTATTGATACTTCACTTGTAAAGCAATAACCGGACATTGCTGTGTGGTGAGCTTTTTGTTATCTAATAAGGTCCTGCCTCGTCTCTTCTCATCTCACTCCTACTTTCCTCTCCTACTGGTTAAATGCATCACCTCTTCCTCGCAGGCTATCAGCTTTCTCCTTCAGGATGTTGGAACCAGAAAACGATGATTATTCACTTCCAGTCACTCCCTCCACTGCTTAATTTCCCTCTTTACCCTGCAGGTTGTGCTTATTTCTCTCAACTTTCTTTTCCATGCCACCCTCATCCTATCATTTTTTTTCCTTTCCATTTATGAACATTTTTTTCTGTCTGGTAGGGATTGTCTCATTCGTACTACTCGTGCATAAATGGACACAGTTGTCTTTGTTGCAGAAAAATGAGAATCGGCCTCAGATTGTAGACAAACGAGCACAATTGAGATCAGTTGAAATGAGACTTGTATAACATATTTTAATATTTTATTCTCTAAGAAGATTATTCGGCAGACATCTTGCCAGGATTATACATGGTGTGCGTGCATGTGTGTTCATTCTCCTAAAGACATTTTGTCCACTAAAGTTGAACTTTAAGCAAAAGAGTCATGCATATTTCCTTTGCCCCCTCGAGCAGGTCGTCTTATTATAGCTATTCCTTTAAAGCGAATCGGTTTTTTGCCCCCAGATTTTTTTCTTTTAATGCTCGTACAATATAAGCCATTATAGTAGCTTAAATGTAGCAGAATTAAAGCCGTTAGTGGCAAATTTGTGGAGTAATTGCATTATCAAAGCTCTTTAAAACCACCCACTGACATTTTTCACTTTGCATTAACATCTTAACTCTCAGCTTTTTTCCTAATTTGCTGGCTGATGCGTTCAGTTTACATGAAACGACTCGGGACCAGTCACAGACCAGAAGTTGGATTTGTCTTTGGGGTGAAGGAGATGGTTTTCCTGTTGTTGTGGTGAATCATGGAAGGAATTCAGAAATGTGGTGATGCTAAAGCATCAAAGAAATGTACTTTACTCGTGCATTAGTTCAAGTCTTTAATGCTTGTCCACTGCCTTTAGTGTAAGCGATTGATCCTCTTATCCACTGGTAATTCAGCCTTCCAGTAGCTGGATGATGTAAAATACGATTTTTACAGCCACATTTCTTCGAAGTGAAACTTAACAGGCCTGTAAATATGGGAAACCAAACAACTTGTCCAGGTGCGATGTCAGGAATTTCCTCTTAATGCTTTTAGGCTACCTTGTCTTTCCCTGACATAACATTAATCCAATAAAGCTATCTGGACTTTCTTGCTTATTGTCATTACATTTGATGCAATATGAATGGAGCCTCTTGTGCAACCATTACTCCTTTCAAAGAAGAGAGATGCACTCACACTCATTGCTGAAATGCCAAAAAGGTTATTAGATTTGATTAAGTTGGAGTTATTTTTAGTGGCAAATGCTTTCCTAAATTTTCTGTGAAAAAAGCTGGAGCGCAGAAATTACACTCTGCTGGCCTTTGCCTTCTTGAGGAAACAGAAATGTGTGGAGGTGTTCTTGGTCTTGATGCACACACAGGGGAGGAGGTCATTTTCCTGGATGCTCCATACCCCGAGAGCTGGAACATAAACACACACACACACACACACACACACACACACACACACACACACACACACACACACACACACACACACACACACACACACCGTCATTAATCACAGCAACGACGGATCACCTGAAGTGCACATGCTTACTCGCTCTTTCACATGTACACACACGGGCTCACGCATTACTCATCAAGCATATGCAAGGACACCACAATTAGAAGTGTTATTTACATTACTCAGTGGAGTAAGTTGTTACTGTGGCCTTGCTTGGGGTTTTGCTGAACCTGCCTGATGTCTGACTCACTGAGCACGTGCAGAAGGATGAGGTGTTTAAAAGAAAGCAAGTATGTTCTGATTGGCAGTTTTGAGAAAGGAATGAAACTGAAGAGGGGAAGGATAATTTAGTGCCATCCATATCTAGAAAGTAGAAATATATTAAAGGTTCTTAAGTGAAGTGGAAAATATAATTATAAAGTGATGCATACTTACAGTCGATGTTAGGGGGAGTTTGTATAGATCACCTGGTTGAGCAGGTGAGTCATATATCCACAGGCTGCAGAGACGGCTTGCTTTGTCTCTACTTTGACTGTCTCTGCATATTGTCCTGCTGAAAAATATATAAATAAATAATAATAATTTTAAAAAACCAACACCTGTGCAATCTCCTCTGTGGCTGAAAAACACAAACAGTGGTTACTCTGGATGTCAGGAGAAGGGGCGGGTCTGACTGTTAAACTGCATGTTCACTGGCTAATGAGTTGACAACTTGTTACCCAGTGAATATGCAGCTTCACACCACAGATAATCCCAGATTTTGAAACATGGTGTGACTAATATTTACAAAATGAGACTTGTGAGCAAGACCAAGAAGCTGAAGTGTGGTGAAAATGTGATTACACAGGTCAAGACCCAAAGCTTCTACACGACCTGCATTTTTTTTGCAAAGTCAAATTTATTTATATAGCACATTTAAAACAACAACTGTTGACCAAGATGCTGCACATTTAAGATAATCAAAAGATATAAAAACACAGGACGACATGATAAAAATGAAGAAAAAGAAGCATAAAATGATCTGAGTAAGAAATAAGACATATAAAATTAGTAGTAACTCATTCTGATTTAAAAGCCAAGGAATAAAAGTGGATTTTCAGACGGGTTTTGCAACCATAACTTTCACCATTTGATGGCCTTCAGATAGAAGTGAAGGTAACCTGCTTGATTCTAGCTGTTTTTATATATGTTAGCATTAATTTTGCATTTCTATACTGCAGCATCTTTTTATTTATACAATGGAATATAGGTTTGTATATCTGCAATAACCTAGTCTGAACATACGCGGCTCTCTGTAATGAAATGCCTTCTGCTTGCTTGTGTGTTGCTTAGATTAGTGGAACAGCAAATCAGAAATGCTTCACAAAATAATTTAACCTAATACAAACTTATAACTGCAATAAATATTACAGAGCTCCATTAAAATTTAGTAAGTTGATGACACCTGTGATGCGAATTATGTCAATAAATTTGGATTATACTGACACTACTGTGCTATACTGCATGTAGTCACCTTGAAACTGTGAATATCTTCAAACTCATTATGATAAAATGTAATTTGATCTTTCCATTTTTCACAATAAGAGAAGTTATTACCAGTCATTATTTTACAGTGCAGCTGTTATTTCATGAAAGCTCCTTTCTGTATAAATGTCTTTGTCAGTGGCAGCGAAGCGTTTCAGCTCGCTCTGCTGACCTGATGTAACTAACTACACTCCTATTAACACGGATGTAGTAAAAACAAAGATTAAACACATTTATTATTTATTTTAGTCCATTTAGTAAGTTCTTAGTAGAACTTACAGTCTAACTTATTTTCATTATTGTGGCAGAGAATACTTGGAACCGCTTACTGTGTAATGCTGTAGAATAATACTGTAACCGAACTTGAATGCAGGAAGATTATTACGCCAGGAAAACAATTTATTGGCGTGGTTTTTTCCTCGGGTCATGCTGCATACTGAGCCATTGACATTTTGAGTGAGGACGCTAATGAGGAGACTGGGGGACCACACATGCAGGCACAAACACACAGGCATAATTACCATAAAAAAGAGCCTGTGAAATAATACACACAAATGGGGACAATATGTTAGGCCCAGCTGTGGCCTGGGTATTGATCCATTGATCAAGATATAAATATGTCCTGTGAAACTCCTCAGTGCTCCTGCTGAGTTATTAATAGACACTAATTTGGTCGATACGGGAATGAGGAGGGGGAGGCTCTTGGTCTCATGGCTACATGTTCACATGCGTGTATCTATGCATGGCTCAGTATCAGAAACTCTACCCTACTCCAGCAGACTTGAAGCGTTCCAGCCTCCTCTGTGTGTTTGTGTGTACTTTTACAACATGAATTTGTGGTGCTGTGTGCTGAACTACCATCTATTTACAAAGTGAAATTGGATCGTACTTCTTTGTTTTTGTGTCATCCGCCTCATTGCCCCACTGTCCCACATTTTAAAATGAACCCCAAAACCCATATTTTCACTTGTTATATTTTGTGATACTTGCATAACTAATATTAGACTTTTTCCACTCAGTTTCTACTGCAGGGATCATATTCAGAACTGATGCGTTATAGAATGCATATTAATATGTGATTTAAAAACAAAATATAATTTTTTTTTAATCATTGAAGTCTAAAATGTAACTGACTATGACTGGAACTCTTGACGGAGCTTTACCTGTCGGCCTCTTGCTCTTGCTTGCTGTCACTCTCTCCCCATGTTTGATGTAATGCTTCTTGTAAGGCTTTCATTAACCTTTTCGGTAACATAAAGTGTCCCAGGTATTATGTCACTTCGCCTGTACATGTCTGTGTGAGATGGTGCATTCATCGTCAGGGCAGAGAAAGAAGAAACTAGCTTGACCATAAGTGATAACAGTGTGCAGTGCATACAGCTCGTGCTGAGCTGATATCAACACATATAAGTTAGGAGAATAACTTATACTAATATGTATTTATTTATTTTTTTCTCCCCCTTGTGATTTTTCTGTAAATAGTAATTCAGTAAATGTATATTGCTGTATGTATTTAATTTATTATACAGTGTACAGAGAAAAGCTTAATTCAAAGCTGATGTTGGTCTCTGTATAATAATGTACATAATAATACTAACACTGGTATCAGATTAATGGTACAGTGGAACCCCGACTTACGAAATTAATTCGTTCCCGAGGGTCTTTCGTAAGTCGAAAATTTTCGTAAGTCGAAGCACCCATCGCGCCTTTTGAGTGAACGATAGGCTAATTGCTAACTGCAACAACAATACCTCGTTCAAGTGGAACAGCGAAGCACAAGTACGAAAGCCAAGGGGTTGTCACATGATTCGGAAGGCATTGTGGGCATTGTAGGCATTCTGGGCTCAGCCAATCAGAGATAGTGGATTTCGTTACATGGGCGTTTTTGCCATAACACGGGCAGAAATATTGCCGTTAAGTGCCTTCATAACTTGAAGTGTTTGTTAAATGGGGTATTGGTAAGTCAGGGTTCTACTGTATAGGCAGATACCTGAACCCAGGGTTTAAATATTGCATCAGAACTGGAAAAAGTTAGATTCTCATATTTGAAAAGCTAGACCTACCAAATGTTTGTTGCACGATAAATAAATTAAGCAAACTGTCCAGTTTTATGTAGATTACATTACCCAGACAACGTATAGTTTCTTATGTTGTCTGTGATCACTCTGCATTTCTGTTATTTGTTAGGCCAACGAGAAAAAGAAGCAGGAAAAGAACTGAGTTGAAACATTTTGTTTTCCAGTAAACTGTATATGTAGTTGTGAACGGGACCAAATTAGGACACAAATATAGTGACCTTAAAGTTAAAAACACAATAACGAAATACCAAAGCAAAACAAGTGACTAAATTTCAGAAGGCACTGTGACATTTCAGAAAATACGTCGTAGGTCCACAGACGGATTAAAAAAGAAAATCCACAACAAAACAGAAAACTGTGACATTTCCAAGCTAGAAAGTGTAGCGACGCTTGTCTTTCCATCTAAATCCTGTTTGCTTCTCAACCGTGTGGTTCTCATAACTTGAGAAAGTAGGAGGTATCACAGATGACTAATAATAAAAAAAAAAAAAAGTTTATTTGACCTCTCGTGTCTCTCTTAAACTAAAAAAAAAAAGAAGAAGAAAAGCACAGGTTGGGGGTCACCTATTGTGGCTATGCCACGCTACTCATGGAGAGTTAAGGAGGACTTTAGAGGTCTGGCCTTTCTAACTCGAGATTTTATTTTCAGTCTGGTAGTTTAGAGACTGAATTTATCAGACTGGAGACGGGGCAAGTTTTTGTTTTGTGTGTTTGTTTGTTTGTTTACTTACAGCTTTGTTTCATTTTCAGTACTTCCCAGAACACTTAAACATGCTTTGACAAACGAATAAAGTTTTGTGATGATTTTCTTGGAATATATTTGAGCAGATATTTGAATTTTCTTTATGAGTCAAGAAGTCCTGGTTAGAGATAGATATGTGTGTATTTATAGGACTTTAATTGGAAGTGGTCTGCTCTCGGCAGATTACTTGTTTGTTTGTTTTTTTGTTTTTTTTACCTTGCTCACTAAAGAGGCATTAAGCCGGATTCTTCATGTACCACAGCACAAATGACAGTAATATGTCTTTGAGGGTTTGTTTAGCTTCCTGATCAATACTAATAACTCTTGACTCAACGCGCTGTTGTAATTTCTGGTTAGTGGCGTCTGTGACCAAGCAGCCAGCATCATAAGACAAATTATTTCCCAGCATTGCAAATGACTAACACTTATTATTATAGCATTTGGCTTTGTGACATTTTCTCTATTCAG